>NC_141055.1:32593021-33233021 GCF_041138505.1 Cibotium barometz | reverse complement strand
CCTCAAGATCATGAACTAGCACACCATTACCCAATCATGGCCGCCTCATCCAAATGGTCTCTCTCCAGTCTCCTGTAGGATTTCAGCCCAGTTTTTGGTGTATTTGGTCATACTTAATAGAAGTCTTCATTTTTTAAAAGAAAAAACTCCAAACCCTAACAGGCTGGTTGTGACAGCCTCCATCCTCGCTTAGGAAATATTTGATGTCTTTTGTGCAGGCAGAGCCCTGGCATCATGGCACCTGTGGACAACACATCCGCCCAGCCTCACCCCGATCTACCCTCTGCCAACAGCTACACCAATCTGCTGCAACCAGCTCAATAATGCCCATGGCTGTTCCAACCTGCTGCAACCAGCTCAATAATGCTTGTGGCTGCTCAGGATACAGGTCCCCAGGGGTTGCGACTGCGCATTCGCACTTGGAGTAGCTTGGATGCAGAGTTTGCAGATGGTACTCCTGCCTATCTTATTGAATCGGAGGGAAACCTCCGATGCTTCACAGCAGCGATTGAGGAGTTTCGCCTGGCTTCAAGGGTGAGGATCAACTAGCACAAGTCATGTGGTTTCTGGGTTAGCAACACCCCCAGCCCGACTTGGCAACCAGAGGACGAGTTTCGGTGGATTCCCCAGGGCACCCCTATGCACATGCCACATCGGCATTGACATCTCAACCGAGCACCAGATTGCCCCACTCCTGTTCAGAAGAGGCTTATGTATTGGAGCCATGCTCGGTTATCACACGCAGGCCGTGTGGTGGTGGCTAACCAGGTCCTTTTGGCCACCATGTAGTACATTACTTCATGCTCAGCTTTCCATCGCTCCTGCATTGGGCAGGTGCAGCAGCTGATTCGGAACTATTTCTGGTCTGGAGGACCAGCCAGGGTGAATGTTGCTTGGAGAGTGCTTATCTAGCCCCAAGCACAGGGAGGCCTGGATTTGATTGATCCCGCTACTCGGAGCCCTGTTGGGCAAGCTGATTGTGCGAGGACTTCAGCCAGGGGATGAGACCTGAAAGGATTCTTTGATCAGCCGCATCTCCTATCGCCTTCCCACCTGAGGCCGCCCTTGGACACCAGGGGAAAGATGAGGCTCCCCTCCGAGATTACTGCATGGGTTTCAAGGATTGCTTTGCAGCGAGCCTCTTCCACACTTGGCAGCTTCTCCGCCCCGCCCTTATCCAGGTGCCGCCCCTCAGCCACGAGGGGAGAGAGAGGCAGCCCATCGTTTGGAGCCCCCACTTCCACTTGCCATCCGGACACTTGGTGGGCATCCACTCTTATCTTGCATGGGGCCGCCTCTGCCAAGGACCCAACCAGACATTTAGGACTTGGCTCCTTCCTGGGAGCACGCACCCCCCCCCCCGGCCCCCGCCCCGCCCCGCACGGGGCGATGCCCCATGGATGGCATCCTTTGCCCACATAGGACTTCCTCGGGTGGTTTTTGGCTTCTCACACGGCCATCTCACCAGGACGCACAAGGTGGACTCCAACGGCCTCTTGTTGGCATCATAGTGGTAGATAGGCGAGAGGTAGGCTGCCAAGGAAGTGGACTATGTTGGATATTCGGAGTTGTATGTGTGTGAATACTCACTGGTGTGTGTGGGTAAGTGTGATTGCTTCAGCCAAAAGAGCAACGTTATGGGCAGAGATTTATTTGTGACTATCCTTGGTTGCATAATGCTTTCTTGTGTGGGGATTTTAACAATGCCCCTCAGCATGGGGATTAGACATTCGGATATGCTGGCTTCTGAGAGGTTTCATTGGAATGCAATGATAAATACTTTACAGGCTGTTGATTTGTGGACTCAAATGTGCCCTCGGGTGTCTGTCTTCACTTTTCATCACAACGCTTTTTCTCAATATCGAGCCCGCTTGGATAGATGGTATTTATTACATGCGGATCAATATAATGATTTTATATGCAAAATTTGGGTGGATCACTGACTAGTGTTATCTGATCATGTATCACTGTGGATGGGGCTATACTTCAGACTACAATTAGATGATCGTCCTTTATACCGCCGTCGTCCGCTTCTCATCAATAATCGTTACCTCTCGCATGATATTTTCCATAATTTGGTCAAGGAGGTCATTACACCGCTTAAGTTGCAAATGCTGGAATGTACGGATGTGGCCTGGTATTGTTTTGTTCAGAGGATCCAACTCATCATTAGAGACTATGGTCACTGGTATATGCATGAAGAAAAACAGAGAGTCCATAATGCAAAAGAAACTTGTCAAGCTCTAGCAGAGCTTGCTTACATCAGGAATCTTTCGGTGTCTGAAGAAAAGGATTAATGCAATGCAAATATGGTCTTGCTGAAAATGACAGATGTAAGTTCGAAAAATGGCAAGTCAAAGCCAAGCAACGGCCATTCAAGGATAAGGGATGCTCTTCAAAGGATTTCTTCAAAAGCTTACATTTTGAACGCCAAAAAGAAACCATTAAACGAGTCAAGACCTTGACGCAAACTTGGACATGTTCCAAACAACAATTGGCCAATAAATGTGTGTCCCACTATGCGCATGTCTTTGCTACTACAGGTCCTATTAATTCCCAAGTTCAGGCTGCCAGGGATCACTTGCTCTTTCATGTTTCATGCATAGTATCCCAAGAAGAGGCACCCTCTATGGAACAATGCTTCAAAACAATTGGGCACTTGGAAATCTCCAGGTTGGGATGGTTTGACTGTGGAATTCTTCTTGCATTTCTTGGATGATCTCAAACATGCATTGCTTTTCATGATTAATGGTGCTTGGTGTACTTAGAAAATACCCAAATCATGGAAAGAAGGGCTTGTAAAACTTCTTCCAAAAAAAAAGCCTGTGTGAGACCTTTGTTGATTGGCGTCCAATTAATCTAATGCCCGTAGTATACAAATTGGTCGCTAAAATGTTGGTCAATAGGATAAGAGGGGTACTTTATGCAGGCTACACAAGGCGCAATATGATCTTGTTCCGCGCAGACATAGAACGGATAACATTGCAAATGCCTTCATTGGGGTTGAATATGCAAAATACAAAACAAGATGTGCTTATTTTGCAAGTGGACGTAGAGAAGGCCCTTGACATAGTGCAATGGGATTTTATTGTGGCGACCATGTGCAAAATGGGCTTTGGAATTAAGATGTCCAATCTTGTGTATTGGTTGTATCAAGGTAGTGAGATATCATGTATTCTTGATGGTAAACTCTCTGACTCGTGGTCTTTGGGTAAGTCCAAACGTCAAGGATGACCTTTGAGTGCCTTATTATATGCCATAGCAACTCATCCTTTGCTTCTATAAATGGATCATCTTACTCTGCAAGGTGTCCTTCGTGGTCTTCAATTGCCATATGACAAGTATTTTGTGGCACAGGCTTATGCAGATGATCCCTTCTTCATGCCACGAGATGATCCTCGTGATCTCCGCGTTGTGATGCATGCCTTGGATCTGTTTGGTACAACTGCACGTCTCCGAATTAATTTTCGCAAATCCAAGCTTATCCCTCTCAAACCACAAGCTTGGCACAATGTCTTGTGGCCAGGGACTCTTGTTCCCTCCAATAAACTCATTAGCCACTTGGGTTACCCACTTGCATGGCATACGTCGTTCAAACTCCACGCTGATTGGGTTTTGCAAAGAATTAATGCTAAATTACAGTACTTGGAAGTTTGCCACATGGCCTTTACATATTAGACTCCCTATAGTGCAGTCCATTCTCATTGCATATATACAATTTTTCTTGCCTCTGCTTGCTTGGCCAAAGAAGCACTTCAATGAGTACATGTTTGCTATACCAGAGATACTTTGGAAAACCAAACACAATACTAAAGGCCTCACACTGCTACAAAAAGACAAGCTCTGTACGCCAAGAAATCATGGGGGCGTTAACATTCTCGACATTCATACACATGTCATTGCCAAGAAAGCCACTTTGCTCACTGATTTTGCAGCTCAAAAACAGCCTTGGGCACAGATCCTAGCAGCCATGTGCACCACTTTGAAGTCCACCACATTTGGTGCATGGAACCCTGATTACTAGGAGGTAGGTGGTTTTTGGGCACTTTACAGGAAAAATACCAGGCTGCCCTTTCAGTTCTAGGTTAATCATGGAGTGGAAATTGCTAACGGAGAAATTGGAATGCAGGGAAGATCACCGGAGGTTGGAAACACCATGCGTCTTGAAAGCATGCACTAGAGTAGGCTGTTTCGTGCTCCATTAGGCCTTCTTGAACCACGGAAAGCTTTCTTCCTCTCACAAAAGAATGTACGTTTTGTGGCGGATGTGGTCAATGATGAAGGTTATGTTATCTCCTTTCTGGAAGCAAGCCATAGGTATGGGTTGGGGATGCACTACAGGCCTCTATGGCATCTCATACGCAACCTCTTGCAGCCTCAACACTATGTGGTTGGTTTTTGTGGGTTTTCACCTCGCAATGAGGTTTTCCACTGGTAATATAAGAATTACTATTAAAAAAAAGTGGGTTAGTGTGTGTGAACCCACTCTTAGAGTGGTTAAGATAATATCTAGATATTTTACCTGTCTAACATAAGCAGTGATGTCATTCAAATGGGCCTCTAAGGCTATAAAAGCTTTATATCAATCATATCAAATCATTGTCTTCTCTTTGAGCATTATCATATCCATCTCTGTCACTCTCATTCTCTCTCTAACCATGGACTTCTTACATCCTCCATAGACTAGCCACCTCTCTCTAACCCTAATACCTAAAGCTAACAATTGGTATCAGAGCTGTTTAGGGTTAGGGTTTCACTTCTTTAGGGTTAGGGTTTCAGCATCTTACCCACACCCACCACGCTAGTTCCTCAGTCCTTGGCCGTTGTTGCTGCTCCACCAGTTCCGCCCCTGTGCTCCCCATCACTAGCGCTTCCACCTCTGCTGCCACCTCTCAGCTTCAGCCTCAACATGCATGTTGTTCACTGCCTATCATTAGCATGAATTTGGGGTTTTCACAAATCAGGTAAAATCCAAAAAATTGAAGCCTCTACATGCATCAAAATTTGGGGGCTTTTTCAATTTTAGTTTTCTACAAAATTGAGAGCAAAATTGGCCCAGTTGAAGCTTCTATAGTGATGAAAATTTGGGGCTTTTCCAAATCTAGGAAAGAATCAATTAGAAGCCCAACATACTGCCTACATACACTATGGATATGATCAGCAATAGGCCCACTTTTGAGAGGTTCTCCGGAGCCAACGTCCCTCCATGGCAAACCAAGATCAGATTGTTGTTGATGCGTGATGGGGCCAGGAATGTGGTCAAAGGATCCAAAGATAAAAGAAGAATAGAGATCCCTTGCAATGCAAGCTTGGCAGGACAAAAATGACACAGCACTCACACACATCGGCTTGGAACTAGCTGATAGCCTCATCCATCATCTTGACCTGGACAAGCTAGCCAAAGAGGTAAAGGAAAATTTTGAGAATCTCGATTACAAGATCAATAATTCCAAAGTTTTTCTCAAGCAGAAGTTTTTTAACAAGAAAATGAAAGAAGTTCAAACTCTGCAAGAGCATCTGAGCAATCTAGATCAATTCTTTAGCAACTCACCACCCTCAAGGAGCAAGTTGATGAGGACGACATTAAAGTGGTCCTATCCAGTATAGAAGAGATTCCAAAGTATGCAGAGACCCTCACTGTTCTCAAGGTGGCTTGTGAGATGTCATATCAGGCATCCTCATTGATGAGGATCGTTGTCTCAAAGAGCTTATGGACGCTGGAATTGAAGCAAAGAAGGAGTTCATGTCAAAGATAAAAGGCAAGGGAAAACCACACAGAACTAAAAAATGCCCTTACTGCAAAAAGCCTGGACTCTAAAGGCAAATGCTTCAAGTGACAAAGACGAAGATGTAGGAAAGACATCCATGACACCAGAAAAGGCCCTCACAGTGATGAATAATCTTTTGCTTGATGAGGAAGATTACGAATGGGCTTTCTAAGTATTTTTTTATGTGTCAAGGGTTCTCTGCCCAAGATGTCTGCCAAAATCAGATAAATAATCTTGTGTGTGTTTTTCATTCATGTAAGCCTTGTTTTCTATAAAAGGCTCCTTGTTTTCAACATATCCCTACTGAGGTTCAAGGGGGATTGCTTTGGGAAACCGATGTAGGCACAGTCGTGAGTGGTCAAGCTCTTATGTCAGGCTTGATAGGAAAGTTTCAGGTGTTGACACAGTGTGATCTTTTGTATCAGGTGTTGCAATTTAGAGCCCAAATCACCATGGCTAATGAGGGTTATCTCAAGGATCTCCACCATCACTCCGAAGGGGATTTGTTGGATATTCGGAGTTGTATGTGTGTGGGCAAGTGTGTGTGATCCCAGTCTTAAGAGTGGTGAGGATAATATCTAGATATTATACATGTCTAACATAAGCAATGATGTCATTCAGATGAGCCCCTAAGGCTATAAAAGCATTGTACTTGGTGAAACTTTGTATCAAATCATTGTCTTCTCTTTTGAGCATTATCATCTCTCTCACTCTCACTCTCACTCTCTGTCTAACCATGGACTTCTTACATCCTCCATAGGCTAGCAACATCTCTCTAACCCTAATACCTAAAGCTAACAAACTATCAATCCCCTCCTCTAGAGGATAAAGGCATCACATCCTGGCGACTAGCTTTGGGAGAAGAGTGTAAGAGGATACAATGTGTGCTGTATACAAGAGAATACAATGTGTGGTGTAAGAGGATACAATGTGTGGTGTATACAATGTGTGGTGTAAGAGGATACAATGTGTGATGTATACAAGAGAATACTCACAAGAAGTAGGATTTTTCACAACACAAAACTTTAAAACACAAATTGCACAATATCATATGGAAGCCACACACCACATCTTTATTAATATTTAAAATTTAAACATCATCGCAAAAACCCAATGGCAAAGCATCCTCCGCCTTTTCACCTCCGAGCCGAGCACTGCTCAGAGCAAAAGTCACTTGGGGGACGATCACTTGGGTTGCAAAGGCAAGGGAGACCCTTTTTTACGAGGACGACAAGAGCGGCCTAGCACTATGCCTATCCCACTTGTACATGTCGATGACTCTACTATAGCAACAGCCCCGATTCACTCTTGGACACCAAGTCACGCACTAGTTCGAGATGGGAGATGTTCAAGTACTTTGCAGCATGGCACATCTAGGGGGCTAGGTGCAGCAAGGCCATTGATGGCTGGCTCACGGCTCCAATAGAAACCATCAAAACCATTCAGGTCGATCTCATCCACACCCAGAGAGGCCACTACGAGATCTGATTGGTGATTCAGATCGCATGATGCGGTATCTTAGCTGCCTGGCATGTGACTGTCCATGGGCTCCGAGGACGCGTCGAAACCCTCTGGACATGTGTGTGCACACCTAATGGGACTGAGGCAGTGGTCTTGTGTTTTGCAGGTGGTAAGTGACCCCAAACTAAAATTACAGGTTATATTTTATTATTCTAACGTTTATATGAGTGCAAGTATTCACATACACTTAAATTTGGGCAAACAAATTATAAAGTGTTCACATACACTTAAGTTTGGGCGGACACTTTATAGAGTGTTCACATCAGTTGGACCAATTTTTAATGAAACTTGACCATTACTCAAGGTGGGCAGCCCTTCATGCAAGAATAACTCCACGAGTTCCTAATTTGGGAGGGGGAGAAGCCAAAAAGCAGCTAGGTGCCTACTTCCAACTGTTTTTGGAGTGGAACACTTTAGGGTTTTTGACAGGTGCCAGTTTGGCATGCTGGACAGCTACTCCACGGCTGGTCAACTTCTTCCAGGGCTTTTTTATAGCTGATCGCTTGCTCCCACAGCTGCTCTACAGACAAAAGCAATTCTTCTCTTTCTCTCTCCTGAAGCAGGCGACTACTTCTGGCTCATCTCCAGAGTTGGTCAACTCCTGTACAAAAGATTTCAGGGCTGAATTTTGATGCTCCAATGGCTCTGTGTTCAAGGCAAACAACAGGGCTTGGCATCCATCTCATCTCTTGGGGTGACCTGTACAGCATGTTTGTGGGCTGAAAATAGTGCTGTTCAGTCCAATTCAGCAAGGTTCTTCGCCAGACGAATTTAAGGGCAAACAGTATCTAAACCTGCGTGAAACCTGTGGCTCTAAGGGTCCATGGAATCTTCGGGTGGCCAGAGCTAGGGTTTTCATGGCTGGTTATTCGGGACAACACGTACTCCTAGAGGGTGTGATCACGTACTAGAGTATGGCTATGGCCGTGGACTCTTGTTGAGGCCTCGGGCAACTGTTTTATTTGTTTTCATCAAATTCTAGATGTATTTGGTGCCAGCCTGTAGAGTGTTTACTCTCTAGCACCCATTCTCTAGTACTGGAGTATGGAACACTCTGTTCGTAATAAAGATACCTCGGGGGGGGCTGGCCCAGCTTCAGCCCTAGTGCTGTCTTGTGTAGGCTTTCATATTGTTGTTTCAAAGATTTCAACGCATGATTATGTATTGTCAAATGCCTATGAATTATGCCATGGATTAAAATTTGCTATGCACATGTTTCCGGATTGTGACAGCTACCATATTCGGTCACATCCCGTTCCTTGGATGTCAAAATAGGCCGGTGACATCCCCTCGGCTTCTAATCACTTGTCCTCAACTAAAAAGCTTACTGATATGCCACATGCATCCCACATTTCCTGATATGTCACATGCATCCCGCACTTAATGCCACGTCGACATATCTATACAGCACATATCTCTCTGTCTCTTTTCTCCACATATCTATCTATCTTGTGCGTTATCTTCGTCACAAAAGATTGCTGAATTCTGTCCATTGAAGAACCTATCTATTCATCAACCTTCCGCATGTTACAATAGTATCAGAGCTTTCTTCTTCAAGTGTGAAAATTCAGCTAGAATACCAGAAATTGGTTTCGCCTGTGTGGTTGGTTTCTAGACTCTGGAGGACCACCCCTTTTGGTGTGACTCCTGTCCCTTCAAGGACAGTTGGTTTTTAGCCTCCGGAAAGTCCCCCACACGCATATTGGATGGTTTTGTTGCGGTCTGAAAAGGACGTGACTATTCCCACTATGGCAAACTTCAACGAAGAGAGAACAAAGAAATCCGGAACAAGGAGCACCAAGCAGTCGTTCGGGGACGGTAGGCATGAGTGTGCACGAGATGGTCAAGACTATGATGCGAGCACTCACAAACCAGAACACCAAGTTGGAAGAGCAGAAAGTGCAGAGCTTGGTCCTCGAAGAAAGAACCCGTGCTCCAGCCCCTTTTTATCCATCTCCCCCTCTCTTTCCCAAAACCCAACAGCAAATCCTCTTCCAGGCAACCCTCCTGGAGGGTTACTACCGCAACCGAGTTCAACACACTTGCGTTGCAAATGCAAGCACTGGAGATTTGATTGATAGAAGACTATGAGGCAGCATCCCATGCTGCCACACCAGAAGACACCAAACGACACATGGAGCACAAAAGATTTCTTGCGGCTTTAAATGCAAGAGTGACACCAGCTTCATCCTCGAGTCGTCCTCCCAAGAGGATGAACTTCAATAAGTATAATGGTAAACTTGATCCCACGACCCTTTATTCTTGGTTGCATCAATTCAAAAGCTTATTTTGCTGCTATTGAGAAGAATGATACTCCCAGAGTGATCTTGGCTAGTTGGTATTTAGAGGGCGAGGCCATGCCATGGTGGACTCAATGGGCTCATGCCCATGCCAGATTCAGTATAGCAGCTTATGTCAGAGACAAATTCGTCTTAGATCTTAAGCGGCGGTTTCTACCACCCCATTACCTTGAGTGACTCAAAGACGAGTTCAAGGGAGCACGTCAAAACACGCAACCAGTCCTGCAGTATGCCAACAAAATTTCGAACTTATGTTTGCAATTGGGCAATTTTGATAAGGACAATAAAGGGCAGCTCCTAAATGGCCTTCACACACAAATCCAGTGGGACTTGCGTATGTTTCAACCATCCACCTTCGAGAATTCACTCTCGGTTTCACAGAGTGCTAAGATGAAGTAGAATGGAGGAAAGACTTCCTAGTCTTCCACTCCCAAGGCACCCACCTCGAGAGGAAAAGTCCGAAACCAGATGGGGTCTTCCACGGGACAAAGCACAGGAACCTCTGGCTAGAAGAATTCGACCAATACGCCCAAGCTTACTCCAAACCAGAAAGCTCAAGCAAGCAAGACCGGTGGTAAGGTGAGTCTAGAAGAAACAACCCCGTACAAGGAGGGTAGGTGTTTCTTTTGTCAAACAAGAGGACACACTTCTAAGGATTATCCAAAGAAGACTACCAGTGAGCCCCACTCCCACGCAAACCCCAACGGTCGCCTCTAGTTCTTCGGACCACAGTTCTTTGGTTGGTGCAATCATTAGTTGGGAGCTCGAAGATAAGCAAAATGGCGACCCAGACATGGTGTATGAGCGCAATGAATTGCTCAAGACGTTTGGCTACATAGGTGGCCAAAGATTCGGCGTCTTCTTTGACAGCGGCAATACGGAGGATGTGGTCACAAAACAGGCCGCTCAACAAGCCCGGTTCATGTTGACTTCGGTAGACAAGAAGTTAGAGGGATTTAGCACAAGCATGACGACGAGCATCAAGTTTGAAGCTCAAGGTGCTAAAATAGTTATTCAAGGCATCAAATTTGTGCGAGATTTTATGGTTTCCCCTCTTGTAGGAGCACACATTATTTTTGGAATTCAATGGTTTCACAAGTTCTAGCCATACATTGAATGGGAAAGGCACACTTTTCGAATTACCTCGTCTGTGTACAAAGCCCCAATAATCATTAAGGGTGAGCCAAGGATCCCAAACTTTCCTCTCATAAGCCACATGCAGGCTAAACGAGAAATACGGAAAGGCCCACAATATGCAGTGATTTATATCCAGACTGCCCAAACGATGGTCAGTACTTCCAAGAAGTACCAGGCTCTCCATGACAAGTTCCAGAAGATTTTTCTTTGGGACAATCTCCCTCCCCAGCTTCCCTCGTCTAGATCAAACAACCACAAGATTGACCTCCTCCCAGGCTCGGATCTCCCAAGCAAGTTTCCATACCGTCTGTCCAAGGCTATGGAAGCGGAGTTGGACCACCAACTCCAAGAGCTGTTGCAACTGGCTTCATACGCGCTAGTATGTCGACATTTGCCGCCCCGATCCTGTTTGTTAAGAAAAAGGATTTCCCTAGCACTACAGATTAGAGTGGGAGGACTACCCAATGGGTGGTATCAACAAGGACATTTAATGACACCTTACAAGCACTTAAAGATGCTACACCTGGTATCACTTGGGACATGGACACCATTAGCTGCGTCAGAGTTCGCAACAGCTATGTGATACTGCTCACTTTTTACACAAGAGAACAACAAGCTACCGTACTCAAGCAGTCTAAAAATCTAATTGGAACTACCCCTTTATTGTTAGAAAATATCACACCAACAAAACTCAAACAAATGGGAGCAGAACTCCAAAAGGTCAAAGCCACACAAGCAGCAGTGCTCCAAGAAGAACAAGAAATCAAAACCAGTGGACTCCCAACCTTGAGATGATGATTGTGCGTTTGGCCCCGACAAGCATGTAGACTCTCAGTTTATTTTCTCTTTTTGTTAATTACTAGATTGAGACCTCTCCTGTTCTATGAATTATATTTGGCCACATATTACACCCCCATTATGGTACTGGTTGGAGCTAGACAGATCTGCACTGCATTCTTGTATACCCTACGCATATAGGTTGCATACTGAGCCTCTAGCAGTAGTGCTCCATCCATCACACTATCATAGCCCTGCGAAAATGGAACAGCACAAGTGTGGGCATGGTGGTTGCAGAGTCAAAATATTGAATGATTCACATGGGGGGTGCCCGGACAGAGTTACAGATGTGTGGACATCCCTAGGTGTGAAGGGGGGAACTAGAACATTAAACTTTAATGTTTAATAAAGTTGCCCCTAGGCCTTAGTGGCCCCTAGGGACTTTTAAAGTTTGGGGCCCTAGGATTTTTATGGGGAGGAGGCCACTCCACTTTTGGAGTGTGTGCTTCTCTCTCCTCCCCCTCTCTCTAGCTTTTGGGAAAAAGAGTCGTGGAGCACTCTTGTGGGTTCTCATGCGTGGAAAAGCAAGGAGGGGAGCAAGTCGACTGCAGAATTTACTGGTTGCTGCTGTTTTCTCTGTGCAAACCAGCCGTACAGCCTTGTACGGACAGGCTGCAAGTTCTCTCTTGGTACAGGCTACGTACAGGAGCTGCTGCGGGTCTTTTTCTCTGCTGGACAGGCTGCGCACAGGCTCTGTACAAACTGTGCAGACAAGTACACAGCAGGTACAACACTGTACGACTGCCGTACAGTGTACGGACAGTCCAGGTACAGCAGTACGGCTGCTGGCGGCGCAGGACAAGTTCTGGACAGACTGACTGCGCAGGTTCAGGCGAGACCAGTATCAAGACTGCAGGCGGCGTTTGCAAGTACAACTCCTGGCACGTATCCCGAGGTAGTACAGACGGGTACGGGGCTATTTTTCAGATCTGTATAATCAAAGACAGCATAGAAGTGAACACAAGGAAGGAGGGTACAACAAGTACGTGCATGCGTGTGAAGTAGGGTTGTGGAAACAAGTGCCTGCAAGTACAGATTGATACCGTTGCTTCCTCCAGTGCTGTTTCACGAGCTGATTTTGGTAAGCTCCTCATCTGTTCATCTATTTCTCTTTCTACTGCTTGATGTCTGTTGCATATATGAGCTATCTGGCCCCTTGTGAGAGGAGGGGTATGGCAGATTGACAAGGGTTGAGAGAGAGTTTGGACAGTACATGTATGTATGAGCTGAGATGTTGAATCATGTACTTGAGTTATGCCAGATGTATGCTCATGGCTGCCCTGCTTAGTGGTCTTGGCTGATCAGAGGGAGGCACAGTGTGTTATTTGGAGACATAGATCTGTGTGCATAGATCCTCTGTGCTAAGAGGTATTATGGGCCGTCAGATTGGACATACAGGTGTAATCTCTTGGCTGATTTTTGTTGTACTCAGCCATTCATATTATTGGAATCGAATAAAGAAATACCGCAAGGGGCGCCAAGCTTTGGGGCCAACAGGTGTCACTTTGTTTTCAGATTTGGGCGCTCTAGCTCCAATCTGTTTTGTTTTCATATCTAGACTACAAGTGGACGGGTGACTGCTAGTCTACCGCACTCTGGTTTCTATCAGAGGCCGGTTTCAAGGTTCCGTTGCCGGGACCAATCATCAACTTTCTGAAGGGGGTGAGCTCGTGGTTGCTTTGAAGAAAGCCATTGCTGAAAATTCAGCAAACATGTCTGATACAGAGGATGAGTACTTCTATCATGAAGAAGAAGAGCAAGAGACTTCTCGTGAGAGAGATGTATCTGAGGATATTTTTGCAGGAGAACAGGCTGCAGATGTTGAGCCTTATGAGGATGTAACACAGCCAGAAGATGTACATGGTAAAGAGGATGATGATGCTCGGTTCAAAGATCGCTTGGCTAGTGTTATGGATGTATTTATGCAGCTCACACAGAGTGAGAGATTTGCTGAATTTATGAGATCCCACACAGAGCTCGAGAAAAAGAGGAAGGTTCGTTCTAAGAATCTTCCACAGGGTCATACTGGTGCCATCCCACAGGAACCATCTTTTGGCCAGTTTCCGAATATGCAGCATGCTTATGGTGCAAACTCTCAGAGTTCCTTCTATGGACAGCCACCTATTCCTCAGCAGAATATGCATCCAGGTTATTTTGGTGGTGGCTCGGTGTTTCAATCTATGACTGGGGGTTACCCTCAAGGAGGCATGGGTATGCACGGGCCTTTTGGAGCTAATTTTCAGCCTGGTATGTAGGGGAATATGTATGGTGGTATGCAGTCCGGTATGCAAGGAAATATGTTTGGAGGCATGCAACCTGGAATGCAAGGCAATATGTTTGGTGGTATGCAGCCAGGTATGCATAATGGAATGTTTGGAAACATGGCTGGAATGTATGGTATGCCTGGTATGGAAATGGGAAATGTTGACCCAATGATGGGCATGAATGTTGGGGGCAGCAATCTTGCGAAGCCACTTCCATATGATAATCTAACGCCTATGGGAAAGGCGAAGGATTACAAGGAAGGGGGAGCTGCAGTGAAGTTTGATACATTCAGTGGGGCAAAGGATAAACTTAAAGCACTTTTCTTTTTACAGCAGTTTGATGCTGCTTTTTCTGGTGGGAATTACACAGAGTCCTCTAAGGTGAGGAAAGCTGCCACTTTTCTCAAGAGCAATGCTTTGCAGTGGTGGTCTACTCTTCTTTTGCAGGGCATAGCACCCACTACTTGGGTACAATTTAAACAGGTTTTCTCTTCCGTATGGCTCACATCTACATTTGAGGTGGATGTTATGACCGCATGGCACAAATTGGATGCTTCAAAGTGTGATAGTTTGGAGGATTATAACAAGAAGTTTTGGGAAGCTTTACTCCCAGTGACTTCTTATCGTGCGGTGCCACTGTCTGAGCAGGTAGAGAAGTATTGTTGTGGGCTGCCCAAGGAGGTACGAGATTATTGTATAAAGACAAGAGTAACGAACATGTCACACAGATGATTGAAAATGCTATGACAGCTAATGCGTTACTCACTGGTGGTTCATCTGGGTTTAAAGGCAGTAAGAAATTGGGCAAGAAAGCTGAAAAATTTGGGCATGCTTCTCGTGATGCTAAAGGGTCTTCAGAGACGAAATATAAGAAGTTGCCAATGCCCAAGAGGACTTCTGAGGAAAGACAGGTTTTGAGAGATGCTCATAAGTGTTTTTACTGTACTGAAGAGGGGCATATGTCATTCAATTGTCCCAAAAGAAAGTCCCAAAAGGACTCTGACAATAAAGGAGAGCCCAAGTGAAAGAAACCAAAACCTTCTGCAGACTTAGTTCCTGATCTTGTGGGGGAACAGCCAGGTGGTGAAGCCACAGAGTTGTGCAGGGCATGGGGCAAAGTGAGAGATCAGAATGCCTTGATCTTCTTTGACACAGGTGCTAGAGCCAACTTCATATCACCAGATTTGGCTGGCCGATTGGGGATTCGCGCAGAGGAGATGGGGCCGTTACATGAGGCTAATATGGCTTGTCCAGGGTATGCAGAACCCGTTACTCCTATCATTGGGAAGCTTCGGCTTCATTTGCAGGGTTATGTGGACAGCGAAGAGTTCTTCATCATGCCTTTGGATGGCTGTGATGTTTTGTTGGGGATGCCACAGGGTACATGCGGTGGTGGATACTTACAATAGGAAAATCACTCTGACCCATAGAGGGAAAGAACATGTATTGGATGTAAAACTCAAAGGGGAATCGGTTCCTATTGTATCCGCTTCGGCGATTTCATCAATAATGAAAAAGCATCTTTCTGCGTACTTGATTTATGTAAAGGATGCACAGGATGATGAGTCTAAGTCTAATTTGTCTATGTTAGATAAAGACAGGACTGATTTCTTATGTGGGTTTCAAGACCGTTTTTCCGAGTCATTGCCAGGAGAACTTCCTCCTGAGAGGCCAGAAGATCATGCCATAGATCTAATTCCTGGTAGTACTCCACCGAATAGACCGCCGTACCGTGTTAGTGCAGCCCAACAGGAAGAGATTATGAGTCAGGTGCAGGAGCTTTTGAATAAGGGGTTGATACAGCCTAGCTCATCACCCTTTTGCTCACCTGTGCTCTCAGTGCAGAAGAAGGATGGTTCTTGGCGCATGTGTATTGATTACAGGGCGCTGAACAAGAATACCATCAAGAATCGATTCCCCATACCGAGGATCAATGACATCTTGGACCGCTTACAAGGCTCCACAGTTTTTAGTTGTATTGACTTGAAAAGCGGGTATCATCAGATACGCATTAGACCCGAGGATGTGCATAAGACAGCATTCCGAACGACGTTTGGATTGTATGAGTTCTTGGTTATGCCCTTTGGTTTGACAAATGCGCCTACCACATTTAACAGAATGATGGACAAGATTTTCAGACCTCATAGAGAGTTTGTGGGCACATTCTTTGATGATATGATTGTGCATTCACAAACTGAGGAAGAGCATAGAAGGCATTTGGCCATTGTGTTTGCAGAACTCAGAAACCATAGGTTGGTTGTTAATGGCAAGAAGAGTGAGTTTTTCTTGCAGGAGATACATTTCTTGGGGCATATTGTGTCTGCGCATGGAGTCCGTATGGATCCAGCAAAGGTGGAAGCAATACTTAATTGGCCAACTTTGAGGACCGTGCATGATGTACGCAGTTTTCTAGGATTGTGTTCCTATTACAGGCGTTACATACGGCACTTTGCTGAAATTGCTTCGCCTCTTCATGCTTTGACGAAGAAGGCAACTCCGTTTAGATGGGCTGATCGGGAAATTACAGCATTCAAAAAGCTCAAAGAAAAGCTTACTTCGGACCCAGTATTGGTGTTACCGGACCTCCGAAAGGCTTTTGTTGTCCAGTGTGATGCATGTGGAAGTAGCATTGGTGCAGTTCTCATGTAAGAGGGACATGTGATAGCCTATGAGAGTAGAATATTGCAAGATGCTGAGAAGCATTTACAGGTTTATGAGAAAGAGATGTTGGCTGTAATTCACGCTCTTTCTACATGGAAACACTACTTGCTTGGGGCTGATTTCACTGTACAGACAGATCATCAAACCTTGCGTTATTTCCTCACGCAGACTAAGCTTTCAGAGAAGCATATGCGTTGGGCAAACTTTTTGTCAATGTTTCACTTCCAGATTGTGCATGTGGAAGGCAAAAAGAATGTAGTGGCAGATGCTTTGTCACGCAAGCCACAGGTCTCTGCAGTTTCACTTGCTTATCATCATGAGCTTGATAAAATGAAAGAGCAGTATGCCCATGATGAGGATTTTGAAAGGTTGTATGATCAAATGTCTGAGGGTCAGCGGCATGAGCACTATACTCTCAGAGATGGGTTTTTATTGATGCATGGCAGACTGTGTGTTACCAGGCCATTGCAACTCAAGGTTATGATTGAAAGTCATGCTCCACCATATGCAGGTCATAGAGGTATTGACGCCACGGTCAAAGCAGTGGAGACTTTCTTTTATTGGCCAACCTTGAGAAGAGATGTTGATGCCTTTGACAGGCAATGCATCGTATGTCAGAAGGTAAAGTTTGACAGTCAGAAGACACCAGGGTTATTACAGCCTTTACCTATTCCGGATAGACCTTGGGAGAGCATTGCCATGGATTTTGTATTTGATCTTCCACGGACACAAACGGGAAATGATGGCATCTGGACTATCATATGTAGGTTCAGTAAGCAGGCTCATTTCATTCCCGTGCGTAAGACGATCAAAGTGGAACATATGGTGAAGTTGTTCATGGCGAACATCTTCAAGCATCATGGCTTGCCAACGTCTATCATTAGTGACCGTGATCCACGGATGACGAGTTTGTTTTCGAGAGGGTTGTTTGACAACATGGGTACAACTCTCAAGTTTTCATCGTCATTTCATCCACAGACAGATGGTCAGTCAGAAAAAGCTAAATCTACAGTGTTGGATCTTCTCAAGTGTTATGTGTCAGAGCACAAGCAACAATGGGAAAAGGATCTTCCTTTGGTGGAGTTTGCATATAACAACACTGTACATACCTCGACAGGCAAGGCGCCTTTTGAGATTGTGGAAGGAGGGAAGAAGGTACCACCCATTTTGCATACAAAGGATAAGATCTTTGAGGCTGATCAGTGTGTGGAAAGTTTGGATGAAGCTTATCGGAGAGTTAAGTTGGCCCTCCAGAAAACTCAGCAGAAGCAAAAGAAAGCCGCATACCGTCACAGACGTGATTTACAGTTTGCATTGGGTGATTGGGTTCTTTTGCGCTTTGAAAAGGCTAGACTCAAGAAGATGAAGGGTAAAGAGCGCTTATTCCCTAAGTTGAGCATGCGATATTATGGGCCTTTTCAGGTTTTGGAAAAGATTGGTGAGGTAACCTATCGTTTGAAGTTACCAGATCACTGGAGGATTCACAATGCTTTTCACGTGAGTCTTCTTGATCCTTTCCGTGGGGATGTGCCTGAGGATGTATCAAATGAGACTCAGCCGGAAGTTGAGGAACTTGATGAGATTCTGATTCCAGAGCAGATACTGGCACATAAAGAAAGGAAGGTACGAGGTAAAGTTTCCCGTCGCTATCTTGTGAAGTTCAAGAACTATTCACCGATGGATGCGAAGTGGATGGAGGAAGGTGACTAAACAGATTCACCTCAGGTTTTGCAGCTTTATCTCGATGCCTTTGAGTTAGAGCCGACTCTTGTTGTGGCTCATTCAGGTTCAGCAGAGCATGGGTCTGGAGCATTACCTGATGCTCAAGAGGGGGGTAGCACCTCCACTCCCTTGATACAGACAGGCTCAGATGACATCTAGAGGTCGCTTGGTGCAGTTTTTATCTCACCCGAAGGTACTGAGGCTGACAGTACATCTGTTTATGGGACTTCTATGATATATGTGTACTAGTCACATGGAATTTTGTGGATATGTATGGTTCACAGTGGTATACAACTTGCACCATTACTATGCCATTGGTTTGCAGTGAATGTTGATACATGTGCATGGCTTAGAGAGATTGGGACGCTGATCTTGCCATATTGTATATTTCACTTTGGATATTTTGCTGCGTCACCAGAATGCAATCGAGGACGCTTGCCATTTTTCAAGAGGGGGGTATGTCATGGCCCTGTGAAAATGGAACAGCACAAGTGTGGGCATGGTGGTTGCAGAGTCAGAATATTGAATGATTCACATGGGGGGTGCCCGGACACAGTTAAAGATGTGTGGACATCCCTAGGTGTGAAGGGGGGAACTAGAACATTAAACTTTAATGTTTATTAAAGTTGCCCCTAGGCCTTAGTGACCCCTAGGGACTTTTAAAGTTTGGGGCCCTAGGATTTTTATGGGGAGGAGGCCACTCCACTTTTGGAGTGTGTGCTTCTCTCTCCTCCCCCTCTCTCTAGCTTTTGGGAAAAAGAGTCGTGGAGCACTCTTGTGGGTTCTCATGCGTGGAAAAGCAAGGAGGGGAGTAAGTCGACTGCAGAATTTACTGGTTGCTGCTGTTTTCTCTGTGCAAACCAGCCGTACAGCCTTGTAGTACGGACAGGCTGCAAGTTCTCTCTTGGTACAGGCTACGTACAGGAGCTGCTGCGGGTCTTTTTCTCTGCTGGACACGCTGCGCACAGGCTCTGTACAGGCTGTGCAGACAAGTACACAGCAGGTACAACACTATACGACTGCCGTACAGTGTACGGACAATCCAGGTACAGCAGTACGGCTGCTGGCGGCGCAGGACAGGTTCTGGACAGACTGACTATGCAGGTTCAGGCGAGACCAGTATCAAGACTGCAGGCGGCGTTTGCAAGTACAACTCCTGGCACGTATCCCGAGGTAGTACAGACGGGTACGGGGCTGTTTTTCAGATCTGTATGATCAAAGACAGCATAGAAGTGAACACAAGGAGGAGGGATCAGACAAGTACGTGCATGGTGTGAAGTAGGGTTGTGGAAACAAGTGCCTACAAGTACAGATTGATACCGTTGCTTCCTCCAGTGCTATTTCACGAGCTGATTTTGGTAAGCTCCTCATCTGTTCATCTATTTCTCTTTCTACTGCTTGATGTCTGTTGCAGATATGAGCTATCTGGCCCCTTGTGAGAGGAGGGGTATGGCAGATTGACAAGGGTTGAGAGAGAGTTTGGACAGTACATGTATGTATGAGCTGAGATGTTGAATCATGTACTTGAGTTATGCCAGATGTATGCTCATGGCTGCCCTGCTTAGTGGTCTTGGCTGATCAGAGGGAGGCACAGTGTGTTATTTGGAGACATAGATCTGTGTGCATAGATCCTCTGTGCTAAGAGGTATTATGGGCCGTCAGATTGGACATACAGGTGTAATCTCTTGGCTGATTTTTGTTGTACTCAGCCATTCATATTATTGGAGTCGAATAAAGAAATACTGCAAGGGGCGCCAAGCTTTGGGGCCAACAGGTGTCGCTTTGTTTTCAGATTTGGGCGCTCTAGCTCCAATCTATTTTGTTTTCATATCTAGACTACAAGTGGACGGGTGACTGCTAGTCTACCGCACTTTGGTTTCTATCAGAGGCCGGTTTCACACACCCCCCCACTAGCTCAGTACTTTCATACTTTATTTCATGTTCATTTTGTCCTTTTTTTTTGGACATCCAGAAGACATTGACAGTTGTACATTGATTTGTCTCATAGGTCGAGTTCGGCCTCTAGTAGACGTTAATACAGCTTTCTCTCTCTCTCTCTCTCTCTCTCTCTCTCTCTCTCTCTCTCTAACATCTATAGCATGAACGTCTTAAAAACTGCATGATAAAATGTGAACTCTTAGGGGAAGCTACAAAAACCTTTGGTTCTCCATCTTTATCTTTAGATGCGCCTTCTGATCTTCTTGAGTGAGTTAAATTGAAAAACTCTGTATTTCAAATAAACCAAGATAACATACAACATAAGATGCACATGGTCAAAGAGCGTGCACATACACTCTTCCTTGGAGATTTATAGCAGATATTTGGACTTTTAGATATGTCCTAACCGACTTTACCGATGAATGATTTTGGTTTCCCATGAGATAGCATATTCATGCATAGCTGTTGTTGAACTGGCACATTAGTACAAGTAAGCCCACTTGCATTTTTTTGAGCATCATGTTCAAGCTGCCAGACAGAGAAGTAATATACATGCAATCAGAAAAATGATGTAGCGAAGTCGTCTTAAAGAATATACTCTCATGCACGATTCAACACTGACTTCGAAACATATAGATTTATGCACAACCGAAACTGGACTTGCCTTGCCAAAGGATCGAAAGTTGGGCCATAACCTACTACTGTGCACCACCGAGGCCACTTTCACCCTCTTCCCAGGCTTGGTCTTCTTCTTGACACTCACGTTTTGTTCAGTTTTTTCTGACTATTGCTTTTTGCATCAAGCTCCCATGGCTTCTGCCTTGGTCTATATTCAACTATTTTCAAACAGCTGCAGTTGTTGCTCCACCTGGGCTGCCTGCTTCTGCTTACCATGGTATAATTCCTAATACCAGGACACTCCAAATAAAAGGATACCATCGCGCCTTTTGATAGTGGGTGCCAACACAATTTCTAGATCATCTCAACCTCTTAGCACCGCTACAGCTTTATGTGGTTGTTCAAATGGCCACATCTGTCTCCACTGACACACGTACTTCAGCCTTCTTGTCCTTCTGTTTGTGGACGGGATAATGTATCAACACTAGAGATGGTCAAAGAGATGCTCACAAGAGTAGGCTTTCTTTTATGTTTGATACGGCCATGAGTTCTAAATCCTCAATCCCACCTTGGACAGTGGGCGATAGCTGGCATGGAACTTCCATGGATGTAATGGGAGCACGCATGAAAGACCTGAATATTTCACTTAATTAAGACAACAAACCATGATGTGAATAGAGAAATGATGCAGATGCAGATTTCGTGTATGTTGACGATGAGGATGTGCAGTACTCCGGAATACGGGGACAAAGAATGACCCTGCGGGCCTCCTTTGGGTTCTTTATCCCAAAGGTTAAAAAGCTCTGCAGGCACTCAGTGAACACATCACTCGAAGACCTGGATTTCCAGACAAACCATGTAAAAACACCTTTAGCAATCTGCCCAAAGTCAATGCTGAATTCTTCGCAACTCTGCTATCCCAAATCCACAGCAGTGCCACAATACTCTTCTCAACGATTTTAGCCCATATTTATGCTCCAGGTGTAAAAACCATGTTGGAGCTCCCCAACTGTTGAGCTTCCTACCCTGCCCTCTTCTGCCCGTCTGCTTCCCTCTGCTGCCGGCATTCCCCTGCACCTCTCCTCTGCTTGCTGCCCACCCTCCCTGGTTTCGCTCTCCTCTGCTGCCTCTTCTGCCCGCCATCCCCCCTCTGCTGCCCCTTCTTCCCCCTGCCCACCTCTTCTTCCTACTGCCCTACCTTGGCCTGCTGCCCTACCTTGGTATTGGCTTCCCCCTCTCTTTCCCGTTTAGTATCAGCATCCGAAAGTCTTGCTTTGTGTTCAATTCAGCCTTTCTCGCTCAGATTAGCATTATGGCTAATCTCTCTCTCTCTCTCTCTCTCTCTCTCTCTCTCTCTCTCTCTCTCTCTACAGTGGATAAGTAGATCTGCAGTACAGTTTACATACAGTGGAGAGCCTATGTATACCTTGGGATCACTTTTGCTGGACCTCAGTTCTCGATGCGGAAGGCGGCCGACGCTAGATTGATGAGGGGATATGCAGCCCTTAGCTCGCTAGAGAGGCAATGCTCACAGATATAGTTTCAGGAGCCGAGGACGAAACTTTGGCTATTTGATACTCTAGTTACATGAAACCGGCCTCTGATAGAAACCAGAGTGCGGTAGACTAGCAGTCACCCATCCACTTGTAGTCTAGATTTGAAAACAGAAAAGATTGGGGCTAGAGTGCCCAAATCTGAAAACAAAGCGACACCTGTTGGCCCCAAAGCTTGGCGCCCCTTGCGGTATTTCTTTATTCAATTCCAAAAGTATGAAAGGCTGAGTACAACCAAAAATCAGCCAAGAGATTACACCTGTATGTCCAATCTGACGGCCCACAATACCTCTTAGCATAGAGGATCCACGTACACAGATCTGTGTCTCAAAGCAACACACTGTGCCTCCCTCTGATCAACCAAGACCACTAAGCAGGGCAGCCATAAACATACATCTGGCATAACTCAAGCACATGATTCAACATCTCAGCTCATACATACATGTACTGTTCAGTCTCTGTCTCCACCCTTGTCAATCTGCCATACCCCTCCTCTCACAAGGGGCCAGATAGCTCAAATCTGCAACAGACATAAAGCAGTAGAAAGAGAGATAGATGAACAGATGCGGAGCTTACCAAAATCAGCCCGTGTATCTGCACTGGAGGAAGTAACGGTACCAATCTGTACTTGCAAGCACTTGTTTCCACAACCCTGCTTCACACGTGTGTATGTACTTGTCTGTACCCTCCTCCTGGCATCCAACTCAGTGCTGTACTTGACTGTACAGATCTGAAAAACAGCACTGTACCAGTCTGTACTGCCTCAAAACACGTGCCAGAAGCTGTCCTTGCATATGCTGCCTGCAGCCAGTACCTGTACACGCCTGTACCTACGCAGCCAGCCTGTACCAGATCTGTCCAGTGCCGCCAGCAGCAGTACTGTCCAGCGCCTGTTTCTGTCCCGTCCGTACAGCTGTCCGTACATATGTCCGTACAGTTGTACCTGCAACAGAATCTGCAACAGCCTGTCCAGAACCTGTGCGCAGCCTGTCCTGCAGAGATACTCGCAGCAACTCCTGTGCGCAGCCAGCAACAAAACGTGTACTTGCAACAGCCTGTCCGTACAGGGCTGTACGGCTGGTTTTGCACAGAGAAAAACAGCAACAGCACCTTCTTTCAGTCGACTCCTCCTCCTGCTTTTCCACGCATGAGAACTAGCATGTATGCTCCACGTTTCTCCAAAAGCTAGAGAGAAAGAGAGAGGAGAGAGAAGCACACACTCCAAAAGTGGAGTTGCCCCCTCTCCATAATAATCCTAGGGCCCCCCACTTTAAAAGTTATTAAAGTTCCCTAGGGGCCACTAAGGCCTAGGGGCAACTTTAATAAAACATTAAAATTCTAATGTTCTAGTTCCCCCCCTTCACACCTAGGGATGTCCACACATCATTAACTCTGTCCGGGCACCCCCCATGTGAATCATTCAATATTCTGACTCTGCAACCACCATGCCCACACTTGTGCTGTTCCATTTTCACAGGGCCATGACATACCCCCCTCTTGAAAAATGGCAAGCGTCCTCGATTGCATTCTGGTGATGCAGCAAAATATCCAAAGTGAAATATACAATATGGCAAGATCAACGTCCCAATCTCTCTAAGCCATGCACATGTAACATTATTCACTGCAAACCAATGGCGTAGTAATAGTCCAAGTTGTATACCACTGTGAACCATACATATCCACAAAATCCCATGTGACTAGTACACATATATCATAGAAGTCCCATAAACAGATGTACTGTCAGCCTCAGTACCTTCGGGTGAGATAAAAACTGCACCAAGCGACCTCTAGATGTCATCTGAGCCTGTCTGTATCAAGGGAGTGGAGGTGCTACCCCCCTCTTGAGCATCAGGTAATGCTCCAGACCCATGCTCTGCTGAACCTGAATGAGCCACAACAAGAGTCGGCTCTAACTCAAAGGCATCGAGATAAAGCTGCAAAACCTGAGGTGAATCTGTTAAGTCACCTTCCTCCATCCACTTCGCATCCATCGGTGAATAGTTCTTGAACTTCACAAGATAGCGACGGGAAACTTTACCTCGTACCTTCCTTTCTTTATGTGCCAGTATCTGCTCTGGAATCAGAAACCTCATCAAGTTCCTCAACTTCCGCCTGAGTCTCATCTGATACATCCTCAGGCACATCCCCACGGAAAGGTCTAAGAAGACTCACGTGAAAAGCATTGTGAATCCTCCAGTGATCTGGTAACTTCAAACGATAGGTTACCTCACCAATCTTTTCCAAAACCTGAAAAGGCCCATAATAACGCATGCTCAATTTACGAAATAAGCGCTCTTTACCCTTCATCTTCTTGAGTCTAGCCTTTTCAAAGCGCAAAAGAACCCAATCACCCAATGCAAACTGTAGATCACGTCTGTGACGGTCTGCGGCTTTCTTTTGCTTCTGCTGAGTTTTCTGGAGTGCCAACTTAACTCTCCGATAAGCTTCATCCAGACTCTCCACATACTGATCAGCCTCAAATATCTTATCCTTTGTATGCAAAATGGGTGGTACCTTCTTCCCTCCTTCCACAATCTCAAAAGGCGCCTTGCCTGTCGAGGTATGTACAGTGTTGTTATATGCAAACTCCACCAAAGGAAGATACTTTTCCCATTGTTGCTTGTGCTCTGACACATAACACTTGAGAAGATCCAACACTGTAGAGTTAGCCTCTTATGACTGACCATCTGTCTGTGGATGAAAAGATGATGAAAACTTGAGAGTTGTACCCATGTTGTCAAACAACCCTCTCCAGAACAAACTCGTCATCCGTGGATCACGGTCACTAATGATAGACGTAGGCAAGCCATGATACTTGAAGATGTTCGCCATGAACAACTTCACCATATGATCCACTTTGATCGTCTTACGCACAGGAATGAAATGAGCCTGCTTACTGAACCTGCATATGATAGTCCAGATGCCATCATTTTCTGTTTGTGTCCGTGGAAGATCAAATATAAAATCCATGGCAATGCTCTCCCAAGGTCTATCTGGAATAGGTAAAGGCTGTAATAACCCTGGTGTCTTCTGACGGTCAAACTTTACCTTCTGACATACGATGCATTGCCTCACAAAGGCATCAACATCTCTTCTCAAGGTTGGCCAATAAAAGAAAGTCTCCACTGCTTTGACCGTGCCGTCAATACCTCTATGACCTGCATACGGTGGAGCATGACTTTCAATCATAACCTTGAGTCGCAATAGCCTGGTAACACACAGTCCGCCATGCATCAATAAAAACCCATCTCTGAGAGTATAGTGCTCATGCCGCTGACCCTCAGACATCTGATCATACAACCTTTCAAAATCCTCATCATGGGCATACTGCTCTTTCATTTCATCAAGCTCATGATGATAAGCAAGTGAAACTGCACAGACAGGTACTAGCAAAGCACAAATTTCAGATTTCAAAGCTGATTTGAAAGCTGAATTTGATATGTCAGATTTGAGGCCTTTACACTACTATCTCGGCATACAGTTTATGCATACAGATGATGGCATTGTTATGCAGCAAACTAAGTACATAAAAAGTTTGCTAAAAAGGTTTCACATGGCTGAATGTAAGCCCATTTCTACTCCAGTAGAACCAGGTGTACGGCTTACTATGCATGATATTGGAGAGCCTTTTGAGACCGGCATTTACAGCCAGGCAGTGGGATGCCTCATTTACTTGTGTAGCACAAGGCCAGACAGATCTTTTGGGGTATCTTTGTTGAGCAAATTCATGCACAGCCCAAGCACAAAGCATTGGCAAGTAGTCAAACGCATTTTTCGTTATCTTCAGGATACCCTCGATCTTGGTTTGTTCTATCCCAGGGGGGGCAGCTTGCAGCTTTATGCATACAGTGATTCAGATTGGGCTGGTGATTATGATACTAGGCAATCCACCATTGGGAATTGTTTTTTTCTTGGCAGTTCATGCCTATCTTGGTTGAGCAAAAAGCAACCCACTGTTGCCACAGTTCAGAGAGATCCAGAGAGCTCGCTGAAGCCTCCCGCCTCCACCCTGCGCTGCGCGCCTGCACGCCCCCCCCTTTTCTCTGTCGCCTGTTCGCCCCCCACCTCTCCGCCGGTTCGCCTCTTCACCCCCCGCCTGCCTTCGCTCCCCTCTCCTCGCTGGTGCGCCTCCCCCCTCCTCGCCATTTCGTCCTTTCCTCTCCTCGCCGTTTCGCCTCTTCACTCCCCGCCTGCCTCGCTGCTGCGACTCCCCCCTCCTCCCCATTTCGTCCCCCCCCCCCCCCCCCCCCCGCCTAGCCGCCTTTTTGTATTTTCGCCCCCAACCCACTCTTCGCCTGTTCGCCCCCCCCTCCCCTTTGTCGCCTTTTCGCCCCCCCCCTTTTCCGCCTGTTCGCGCCAGCGCCCCGCCTCCCCTCCCTTTCGCTTTGTTGCCGCCCCCGCCCCCCCCCCCCCCCCCCCCCAAGGGGTTCTCCTTCGTTTTCCCCCTCTCCCTCCTCTTTCGTGCTGTTGGTCACCCCCAGGGGGTTTTGTTTTTTTCTTCATTTTCATCCGGTCTTCCGCCTCTTTGGGTGCAGCCCGCTCCTTGCAGGTTTTCCGCATTCGCCTCGCCTTCGCCTGAGCTTCAGACTCTGATGGAGACTCCTCCCGCCTCGCCTCAGAGGGACTCACCCGCAGCCCCCTCGCCCGCCCCCGAGGACATCCCCATCAGGCTTTCTCTTTCGCCGGAAGAGGAAGCGAGCCTCACTGCAGAGGTGGAACGCCTCCAGGCTCATTCCACCATCTGCCGTATAGTCGGCACTCGCCCCAGCAGAGGGGAGATCAGGGATCTTCTTCAGGCTCGCCTTCTTGCAGATGTGGGCAAGATCCTTGATGTACAGCTCCTGGGCCGGGGCCATTATCAGATCGAGTTCGAGGCCGCCCAGAGCGTTGCCAAGGTCCTTGCCATGAGTCCTCTGGACATCAGGGGTGCTCGGGCTTTCTTCAGACCTTGGCAGCATGGATTTGACCCAGCAGCGGCGGAGCAGGGAGAGCGCCTCTTCCATATTACAGTTTGTTTCCCTGGTCTCCGCCGGGAGTATCTTCCGCTCCTCTCCAGGCTCGGAGCATTGGTGGGCTCGGTACTAGAGACGGGCCCCTCAGCAGCTTCAGTGGTGGCCAGAGCAGCTGGGCTACCTTCGGTCAGAGTGTTGGTGTCTGACATCTCCTCCCTTCCTAAGGTCATTCAGCTACCTAGGATAGGGGGGGGGTGGATAGATCAGAGAGTGGAGTTCTCGGGGCTCCCGAACCAGTGCTTCATTTGCAGGCAGGTCGGTCATCTGGCCAAGGCCTGCCCTCGCAGGAGACCTCGACCCTCACCACCGCCGCAGGCTACTGATGGCCCGCCAACAGATTCGGCTCGGCAGGCTGCCTCAAGGACACCTGCTCAGGCCACAGAGACCTCGGAGTGGCAGCCTGGACAGGGGCGCCGCCGAGGGAGACAGCCACAGCAGCACGCACAGAGACCGCTGCAGCAGCAGCCACAGTCTCAGCCTCACTGGGTTCCCATGAGGAACAGCTTTGCTCCCCTTCAGGAGGAGACCCCTGCAGCGACCGAGGACCAGGAGATGCCAGCTCCCCCTTCTTCACCCCCCCCACCCCCGTCCCCTCCCACCGACTCGTTTCCACCTTCGCCTCCTCCCGCCCCCGCTCCGGTTTCGGCAGCGGCTCCCTCTCCACCTCCCTCGCCTCCCCCTCCTCCCCCTCCGCCCGCCTCACCTTCCCGGGAGACCCTGGCAGTTCCCTGGCGCTCACCTGCAGTCCGGAGAGCGCTGAGCACTGACCTCGCTCGAGCATCACAGAGGAGACCTATGCCGATTAGGGCCTCACGGATTTCATCTATCCGCAGTCGGCTGAGTCGCCTTGGCATTAGCCAGCGCTCGGAGGCCTTTGATTATACCTTTACACGGCTTTTTGGAGCAGAGGGCCCCCATGAGCCAGCACCCATTCGAGTTCATGTAGTGATACCTCCGGCCCGCGGGGAGGAGGCACTAGACTCAGCGGTGGCCTTCTCGTTCCCTCTTTGTGGACCTTGTGATCGGGAGTGGACTCTAGAGCTCGCTCTCAGCACTTTGAAGACTCAAGCAGTTGAGTTTTCTCACCACATGAGCGATCTGGAGGTGACTGATGTGATAGGCCGACTTTGGGAGTTGGCTCATTTCTTCTTGGATCCCGGGAGTGTGGATACCTCAGGGATTCGGCATTTGGTCGTACGCATAGTGGCAGACTTGGCACGCGACCCTGGATATGTGAGTATACACGAGGTTTCTCTGTCAGAGCAGGAGGCAGTCGCCATGGGCCACAGCCACTGGCGCCTGATCCGGGATTCTTGCAGTACACCGGGTGGGCAGATTCGCAGCCGTTCGGATGGGGACTACTCTCCATCCAAGCCGCTTGCGAAGGCCCGCCGTACGGCTGAGACAGCATCCACCTCAGCAGGGCATCCATGAGGATCATCTCATGGAATGTACAGGGCCTTGGCGGAGCACACTTTATACGCTATCGAGGTTGCTTGAGGCAGGAGCTTCAGAGATGCCTGGTTGGTGGCAACATTGACATTTTGATGATGCAGGAGCACCACTTGGGTGAGAGCAGGATCCGGAGATATGGTTCGGTGATGCCTGGTAGATGGGACACTTTATGGTCTGCAGGGTTTGGTCCTTTGGGTGGACAGGGAGGAGTATGCATGGTTATTGCAGATGTATGGCGGCAGGCCATTGTGGATCGAGGGATCATTGTGCCTGGTAGAGCACAGTATGTCATTCTGAGGATGCATGATGAGCTATTGGGTGTGCTCAACATCTATGCGCCCAATCATGCTAGTGCCAGAGCAGAGTTCTGGACTCAGGTTACAGATGCATTGCCAGAGGCCGCACATTGGTGTGTTGGGGGAGACTTCAACATGCTTGAGGACCCGGCAGATAGGGTGGGAGGCAGTCATGTTACAGTGCATGGCACGGAGCTTGCAGCTTGGGACCGGTTTTGCATGTCACTGAGGATCACTGATGCATGGCAGCATGGGGCTTTCTCCCGGTCTCAGGACAGTCTTAGTTTCTCTCGGTCGGATCGCCGGCAGGGAGGGACTAATCTATCACGGATTGATCGCTTTTATGTGGGCGATTGGTTAGGGGAGCGAGGGGGCTCCATCGGCATTCTCGCTGGCACCTCATTTTCAGATCATGCGCCAGTTATATTGACACTGGAGGAGGGGACACGGGAGCCCAGCTTGCAGTTGAGGATCCCAGAGAGGGTACTTGCAGATCCCAGTCTCGCTGAGGACATTGAGAGGATCTGGCATGATAGTCAGTGCTTTGACCAGGATGCAGCAGGCCAGTGTGCCCAGGGACTCATTGATCTTAGCTCTTTTCTACACGCTGCAGCTTTGACACGACTAGGAGAGATTCGCGAGCGGGAGCAACGGCTTAGACGCAGCCTTGCTTCGCTACAGCGCCTTCAGGAGCAGCATCCTGCATGTGAGTGGGTGGCGTCCCAGCTGAGCCAGGCACGTCAGGAGGTTAGAGAGGTAGAGAAGCAGAGACATGAGTTTTACTATCGTCGTCAGGCCTCTCAGTGGACGCAGCTTGGTGATAGAGTGACTGGGGAGTTTTTTGAGATCACTGGACCCCGTCATGCGCGAGCAGGAGTCAGCCAGCTTGGTAGACTGGATGGATCGATAGCTACTGAGCTCGGGGAGATCAGAGCCATTGCCACTGCTTTTTATAGTGACCTGCTTTCAGCGGAGCCAGCCACTGAGGATCGAGATGTTTGCAGACAGACTGTGTGGGCCCATGTGCAGAGGAGGGTCACAGACCATATGCGTACAGTTCTAGGTGCGCCTCTGTCAGAGATTGAGCTTGCCGAGGCCTTGAGGGTCCTGCCGCGACATAGTTGCCCAGGGGAGGACGGACTGACGCCGGCGGCCGGCCTTTTTTATGCGCTATTGGGACCTTTTGGGGCCAGGCCTCCGCAGAGGCTTTCAGCATGTTTTAGACACTGGGGTGATGCCGCAGAGCTTTTCAGAGGGCTTGATCTATCTTATCCCCAAGGGGGAGGGAGTATCAGATGACATTCGGCATTGGAGGCCTATTACGATCCTCAATACTGTCTACAAGGTCTTAGCAAAGGCCTTGAGTTTGAGGATCCAGCCCTTCCTGGGGGAGTTGATTCATGCTACTCAGACAGGATTTGTCAAGGAGCGCAGTATCCTTGACAACATCTTTACTTTCTGGGAGGCGACGGCCCGAGCTAGGTTTCTTGGCGAGGACTTGGTCGTGATGCTTCTCGATTTTGAGAAGGCATATGATAGAGTTGATTGGGGATTCTTAGAGGGCACTATGCTTCGCCTGGGCTTTGAGCCAGGATGGATCAGAGGGGTGTCAGCTCTGTATTCCACAGCTCGCAGCCAGGTGCTGATTGCAGGAGGTCGGGGGCCGAGTTTTGAGCTGACCAGATCAGTCCGTCAGGGGTGTCCTCTTGCCCCTTTCCTTTTTCTCTTCTTTGCGGAGGCTATGAGTATGTATTTGACGGCAGAGGAGGTTGGTTTGAGAGGACTTCAGCTCCCAGTCCGGGGGGAGGATTTGCTTGATGCTGAGTTTGCAGACGACACGGGCTTATTTTTGCATGGCCATGAGGCCAATCTTATTCGGGCAGAGCAGTCGCTCCAGGTTTTTAGTGCAGCTTCGGGAGCATTGATCAATTGGCGCAAGACAGTGGCCTTTTGGATCAGTAGTGCTCCCACTCCGGCATGGAGCCCGGACCCCGGTTTTAGATGGATTCCTCCAGGCACAGCAGTGCGGTATTTGGGATGCCAGATTGGCCTAGATTTGTCACCTGAGCAGCAAATTGCCCCGCTTCTTCTGAGTATTCGGAAGAAGCTACTGTATTGGAGTACAGCTCCACTATCCTTGGCTGGGAGGGTGGTGGTGGCAAATCAGGTGCTGTTAGCGACCATGTGGTACATTACGTCTTGCTGGATTTTCTCGAGCTCTTGCATCCAGCCAGGTACAGAGGCTGATCAGGAACTTTCTGTGGTCTGGGCGGGACGGTCAGCCAGCTCGGGCAAAGGTTGCATGGGCAGTTATTACACTTCCGCTGGCTCAGGGCGGTTTGGGCATTATAGATCCAGTCGATCAGAGTAGAGCCTTATTGGGGAAGCTTATTGTTCGGGGGTTGCTTCCAGGCGCTGAGCCTTGGAAAGAGCTCCTCTTGCAGCGACTGCAGGCTCGGGCGCCCCCTGCAGGGGGTACTTGGGCACCAGAGATTCGCTGGATCTTCATAGAGATGAGGAGGACAGGCCTCAGTAGAGGATGGGAGGACAGATAGAGCTTGGGAGCTGCTGAGACCGGGGCTTTCTCAGCGGCCTCCTTCTTGTGTTGAGGAGCGGGCCAGGCAGCCGCTCATCTGAAGCCCAGCGGTTCGTACGGAGCAGGGTCATATGCTTGGTTCTCGGCCTCATCTAGCCTGGGGACCTTTAGCGGCAGGCCCAGCTCGTAGTTTTGGAGACTGGCAGGCTTTCTGCAGTCTACCAGAGGAGACCCAGGTGGAGAGGCTGAGTCACTTCAGAGGGGGGTTGATTATGAGGGATGATATTCAGGAGGCACTTACAGAGGAGTGGTTCACACCCCTCAAGCCAGTGGCCCCACGGTGGATGGGAGCCTTTACACAGTTGGAGATCCTGATTGCTGTCAGAGCCAGCACTGAGGATGGCAGATGCCTTTATTATGAGATTCAGGATGAGGGCAGACTCCAGAGAGTGGAGGTGGAGTCGCCTTTGGTTGCAGAGTGCACCTTTCAGAGGATTCGGGTAGTGGCTGCCGCTTCTCGGAAGTGGCATATTGACCCCGACCCTGCTGATGTGCTCCCGGATTGGCGCATATGGGCTTATGCAGCGCGCCCCTTGGCCCGGCTACAGTGGGACCCCGGGGAGTACGAGTGGCATGATCCTTATGCATCCCTTGAGGCCACAGAGATCACTTTTTTCCAGTATACTGTTCGGCTGGGACGGCATATTTTGACGGCGAGGAGGACGGTTTCTCCAGCGGCAGCGGGGCATTGGCGATTGCAGGGACTTTCACAGGAGTTCCTGGAGGATTTCTGGGCTCGGCTCTGGGCTAGTCGACAGGCCCAGATGCCTTTATTATGAGATTCAGGATGAGAGCAGACTCCAGAGAGTGGAGGTGGAGTCGCCTTTGGTTGCAGAGTGCACCTTTCAGAGGATTCGGGTAGTGGCTGCCGCTTCTCGGAAGTGGCATATTGACCCCGACCCTGCTGATGTGCTCCCGGATTGGCGCATATGGGCTTATGCAGCGCGCCCCTTGGCCCGGCTACAGTGGGACCCCGGGGAGTACGAGTGGCATGATCCTTATGCATCCCTTGAGGCCACAGAGATCACTTTTTTCCAGTATACTGTTCGGCTGGGACGGCATATTTTGACGGCGAGGAGGACGGTTTCTCCAGCGGCAGCGGGGCATTGGCGATTGCAGGGACTTTCACAGGAGTTCCTGGAGGATTTCTGGGCTCGGCTCTGGGCTAGTCGACAGGCCCGCAGGATCTCGGCTTTTCAGTGGCTGGTCGCCCACAGGGGCTGAGCAGTTGGCACTTGGCTTGTTTACAGCGGTCTTCCAGCGGCCTGCGTCCGATGCGGCCACCCTATGGAGACACAGAGACATTGCCTTTGGGACTGCCCTCAGGCACAGCAGATTTGGCTGCGGATGCTGCGTATTCTGGCCCCCCTCTCTCCAGAGGGTATGTTTACGTGGGGTGCCGCTGCTTGGTCGACTTCGTCAGGGCCTGCTATGGGCTATGAGATGGAGCAGGGCAGTCAGGCCATCAGATTTATTAGGGGCCAGCCTCGCCTGGTTCCGGCACCGGATTTCTCGTCCGCCAGCTGGACACAGGAGAGGGATTTACGATGGGAGCTCCTCAGCAGCCTCACCATCTGGTTCACCTGGAGGGCCCGGTGCTTTACGGCCTTTGAGGGGAGATTAGAGCCACCAGCAGAGACTGTTCGGGGGATTTGGCAGGAGTTGATCCACACCCTGCGAGGACAGTACGACCGCATCCGGGGAGACTCGGATGAGGCGATCTTACGGCGCCAGGCCTTTCACGCCACTTGGCGCTGCGGCCCGTTCTACACCCTACACACGGGATCCCCCCGTTGGCACTACAGGCCACCTGTTTGGCTCTTCCCCCCCCCTATTGTATGATTTAGCCGCTCAGTTCTTTATACTGATGCTTGTACTTTACAGCACCTAGGGAGAGTCTCCCGGGCTGCCATGATGTATTCACTGCTCTTCTCTCTCTTAGGAGCAGGAGAGATCTTTTGTAGCCCTACGGGCGTTTTTACATAACTAATGAAAGGATCTTTTCTCGGAAAAAAAAAAAACCCACTGTTGCCACATCTACTTGTGAGGCTAAGTACAGGGCAGTCTTCACAGCTACAGTAGATTGTGTATGGTTGAGGAGATTATTGGTTGATCTTCGTGAGTGTCAACAGACACCCACCACCATTCTCACTGATAGCCAGAGTGCTATGGCCATGGCATGAAATCCCGTATTTCATGCACGTACCAAGCACATTGAGATTCATTATCACTATGTCAGAGAGAGGTTACATGCAGGGGAGATCAGTTTATCTTACTACCCTACACAGGATAATGTTGCAGATCTATTCACAAAGGCTTTACCTCAAGAAAAGTTTAAAGCTTTCCGCAAAGCTTTGGGCTTACTCTCATACAGAGAGTGATCTGCTACCTTGTACAGGTTCACACTTTCACTACAGGGGGGATTTGTAGGCATATGCTCACTTATGATAGTGCTATGTGTGAACAGGGCTTAACCAAGGGCACTTTTTCCCATGTTGTTTTTCCCCTTGGATATCAAGTGTGAAAGGACACTCTACATATAATGTTTTGTACTTCTATATTATATGGATGTAACACACATGCAAGGGTTGACTTGCATTTTGTGGCTACCACACTTTTGGTTGTCTCTCTCTCTCTCTCTCTCTCTCTCTCTCTCTCTCTCTCATTTCTGTGTGAGCTTCTTCTTCCTGCACCTAACCCTAATGTGCAGGTTTCTGTGTGTGTGTGTGAGAGTCCAACACCAACAATTGGATGCCAATTTCTCGAAAGATGAGCTAAGACATGCATTGCAAGCTCTTTCGAAAGGAAAATGCCCAGGGGATGATGGTCTCTTCCCATCCTTTTTCATTCAGAGATTGGGGACAAGGTCATTGTTGCCTTACAGGCGATGTGGTGCATAGGTATAATGCCCCCCTTTCTCACGGTGGATGGTCTTATCCACCAACATCAAGCAGTGGAGGCCCATCACTTTACTTGGATTTGCATATAAAATCTTAGAAGAGGCATCAAATATGAGGTTACAGCCTGTTCTTCAAAGGGTTATTCATGACACACAAATTGGGATTCTCCAAGGAAGGAGTATATTTGATAACATCTTCTCATTCTGGGAAGCCGTGGAGTGGACTAAATCTAGCCAGCAAGCCCCTGCCATCCTCCTCCTGGACTTTGAAAAAGCATACAATAGAGTGGATTGGGACTTCCCGAAAGGCACAATGGCACATATGGGGTTTTCCAAGGACTGGATCAAAGGGGTCTCATGCCTATATAGGGAGGCCCATATAACAATTCAACATGAGGGAGACGTGATAAGCGTTTTCAAATTTCCCGCTCGGTGCAGCAAGGATGCCCCCTACCTCCCTTACCATACCTCCTAGTAGCGGAGGCTATGAGCAGGTTATCCAGACTACCCCAAGAGTCTCGGGCAACAGTTTGCCTCTATGTAGCGAGGAAGAATTATTGGACACATGTAACATGAAGCAGAAGTATTCGTATTGGAGGATCCTGTCACACAAATGCTCACACCATCTTCTGTATCCTGAGTTTCGCGAGTTTAGCAATCCACTTTAAGACTTCAAACTTTTAAGAGATTTGAGAGAGAGAGAGAGAGATGAGAATTGTACACCGTATGGGGTCCCGAATTACCCACTGAAGGGCCCCCTATCCCGTTACCGAGATAGTATTTTTGAAGAGACTGACGGTGTGACTGACGATAAGCCAAACACAAGACCTCTGAAGACCAATAGTTGGACTGAACTGTACACTGCTTTAGAAGCACAAGGATGTCCAATCTCGAGCCTATGCACTCTTCCCAATGGAGTGAGAAGGGGATGCAAAGCTGAGGCTAAGAGAGGGGCTGTTTGGGACTGTTCTAGACTGAGTATGAATGCTGTAAATGATTATGAATGCTGCGTTTTACCTTCACCAAGTGGCTGGAGAAAAACGATGAGATGATGAATGCTAAAAACTGTATGGATGCAAAAAACGCAAGGTGGACTGCTGGTTGAATGCTGAAACTGATGCGTTTTGCTGATGCAGGGGCTGAATGCTCATGCGTTGATGCGCCTAGGGCTGGAGGAGAAAAACGCTGAGGTATTAGGGCTGGAAACTGCAACCGCTCTATGTATGCTCCTTGTGCTGAAGGCTCCAAGCGCTTGAATGCTCTATGCTGAATATGATGAATGAATGAATGAATACCATGTTTAGCTATTTATATGGGCCAAATGAGCTAGTCGGCTGGCTACACGGCTGGCGGATTGCTCATGTCCACATAAAATACATAAATGATGTATACAATGCTTGAAATTGTGAGAAAAATACCAAAAATTTCCTATTCAAATAAATACTAGATGATATATGGGGCTTCTGCAATGGTCTAGATGCAATGAATGAATGCTATGCAATATGCAGAGTGCTTTCTAATGCAAACCCTAAGGTTTCTACTAACTCTACATGCATGAATGCATCTCTTCAAGTGGGTTAAGGGACTTAGACTGACTAACTGACTCTCTAAGGCTGAGAATGACCTACTTAGCTCGTGCCTGACTTATCCTGGACTGAGGATTACAATGGGGTCATGGCGTACGACAAATATCATCCTGAAAGGTACTAATACTGATACAATGTTGTGCTGATGATGATGAGCCAGTATGTCACCATGCACTACAATGCAAAGTGCATGTGACATTCCCTCCTGCTTAGCTTGGCGGCAGGTTCATGGCTTCCAAGTAGTCCACCAACAATTGGGGTTACTCTTGAAAGAACTCCTCGTCTAGCCATACGGCTTCGTGTGTACCTCGATCTCGGAATTTCGTATAGAACTCGCGTATCCGTTGACGGGAACCATGCTTCCAACGATGAAGAAGGATCTGCTCGGGCTCTCGATGACTTCGGCTTCGTCTACCACGTCTAGTTGTTGTTCATCTGAAACATCAAACACTTCTGGTCCAACATATGGTTTTAGCCAAGAAACATGGAAAACATCATGCATCGTCTAACTGTTATGCAATTTTAACTTCATGGAGACATCACTTAGATTTGTAACTATTGGGAAAAGGTCCAAAACTACGGAATGAAAGCTTGGGACAACGTTTGCCCACTTGTTTCAATCTTTGTTTCATGACACGCAGATAGACCCGATCTCCTTCCTTGAAGTGGACATCTCGTCTAAACTTACTTACCTGTCTGTGAACTGAGTAATGGCCAGGCTCAAAATTGAGGGCCAAACTGGGTTGAGTACCAAACTCTACGGAATCGACATACTAATCTTCTATGCTATTTAAGTCTTTTCCAGAAATGTTGAAAATGGTAGACTCCTGATTGGTCTGGATCCTGGTCTTTCTACTAAGAACATCTGCTATTGGGTTATGCTGACCAGGAATGTACTTCATCATTCCTCAAAACTAGTGGAAGAGCTGACCCTGTGTAGTGTGTTGATCACTCCACTACGCACTTGGCATCGTCGGGAGCCACTTAATTGGTTGATGGTCTGTGGTGACTGAAACTGCGTCCATAAGAAACAGGTTTCAAATGTTTAAGAACTGACTGCTGTTCTAGCTTGCCTTTGAAAGTCTTGGAAAGACAAGAGGGAAACTTGCTAGGAGGATCCGATCCAGGGATCAAATCAATGTGATGGTCCTCGGGGCGAGAGGGTGGGAGACTGGGCGGGAGATCGTCCCTAAGCATAATGTCCTGATGTCTGGACTGGAGGTCTGCTAACTGAGGGGCAGAAGATGAGATGGATGCTACCGATGAGGTAGAGGTTGTTCGAGCACGAACATAAAGTCGTGCTCTTTCTGCTCCCTTGCGGATAGCTCGTCGGGCCTGGAGATGCGAAATCAATGGGATACCAAGAACGCTTCTATCCCCACGAATCATGACAGGATCAAGAAAACCTTTACAGATAGTGAAAGTGTCCTGACCCCAATCGAGATAGGCTCATACTGACGGAACCACTAAATTCCTAAGATCGTGTCACCCCAACAAAGGCGAGACAATGAAATCTCGTTGGAGTGAGGCCTTCTGAACGTCAAAGGCAAATTGTTGTGCCTTCTGAGAAATGTGGGTGCGGAGACCAGGTGTAAACCCGTCCACATCTAGATGATATGGGACTAATGTGCAGCTCATTTTTTTAGCCAAATGGAGAGAGATGGCATCCTCAGAGCTACCCATATCGAAGAGGACTACAAACTATCGGCCCTTGAAAGAGCCATAAGCTCGGATGAGGCTTTTCTGTGCAGTATCGCTCTCACCCTCCTGCTTAGCATCAAATACCACGGATGGCATAGGATGCATAGAAGGTAAAAGTTGAACCGCATTGGTGGTAGTAGGTGGGGCTGGAGTAGCTGGGGATGCTGTGGCAACTGTGGCAGAAGGGGCTTTGGCAGCTTGTTCCGCTTGCCATTTGTGGCAATCCTTCTTACCATGCCCTATGATGTGACAAAAAAAACATATGTTTTCTGACTGATACTTCTTTTGCTCCTCTGAAGGAAGATAACCTCCAGTAATGCTTGCTTTAGCCTTTTCATGGGGGTTTTCTTAGGCTTAGATTCTTTATCTTTCTTACCCCCTGAACTAAAGCTATTACTGCCGTCCTTCTTAGCATCTTTAGAAGATGCATTACCTTTCCCTGGCTCTGCAATAAATTGCTGCTGCTGGGGTTTGTTATTGGACTGGGATGACTGCTTGGGCTTGCCTCCGTTCATCGTCATTTCTTCATTCTGAGCGAGAGTCAAAGCCCGGTCATATGTATTGGGTTCAAAGTTGCGAACTGTGAACCGGTGTTAGGATCCAATCCACGAATGAATTGCTCCATCTTGGCCTGCGCAGATAGCCCTAACTGTTGTGCTAAAGTAATAACCTTGCCGGAAAACTGAAGCACTGGGGATCCGATCTGTCTGAGTCCATAGAACTTATCTGCCAGACCGGTCATGTACTATGGCGGGAGGAATCTGGTTTTCATGTCATGGACAAAGGTATCCCAGTCAAAAGCTGTAACACCTGTGGTGTGGTCTGTATAAAGATCAGACCAATGTTGCCACCAAGTGACTGCCTCACCAGTGAGATGGGGAGCCGCTACGTGGACTCTATCCTAAGGATCTGTGATCCTAGCTAATGGAAAATCAACAGTAAATTGATGAATGAACTGATTAACTGCTAAATGATCACACTTACCATCATACTTACTGAAATTTGGTTGACTGCGAATGACGGTAGTTGATGCGGACTGCTGGCTAGTGGCACCTGAGGCGGAGGAAGCTAAAGAGAGGTGCTGGTATCTAAGAGGAATGGCCTCCTTTTCCCTTTGGTGCTCAAGTAACATACGTTCTCGATCGAGCTCTCGTTGGTGCTCCTGAGCGGCGAGTTCAGTCTGATGCCGGTCTTCGTTGCTTCTACTTCAGCTTTTTCTTCTCTCCCTCTGGCCTCGTCTTCTCTTCTTTGTTGTTCCATCTGAGAGAAGAGGGAGATGTAGTCAGGGACTACTGGAGGCGGAGGACGTGCTGATGTTCCCTCAAAGAGTTGGAGACGCTCCATGAGCAGCTGGTTCTGAGCTCCAAGAAGAGCTATGGTCTCTGCTGTAGTCGGAAGAGCAAGGTCTTTGTCGAGGGAGACTTTTTCCGGCTAATGGGTACTCTCCTCTATCGACATGATGCTGAAGTGGGTGGTCGTGCCGGAATGCAATTTGACCATCCAAGGATGCCCTCACGCTAGGATACGGTGTGTGTGGACAAGCAGAATCTGATACCAATGTAACATGCAGCAGAAGTATTCGTATTGGAGGATCCTGTCACACAAATGCTCACACCGTCTTCTGTATCCTGAGTTTCGCGAGTTTAGCAATCCTCTTTAAGACTTCAAACTTTTAAGAGATTTGAGAGAGAGAGATGAGAACTGTACACCGTATGGAGTCCCGAATTACCCACTGAAGGGCCCCCTACCTCGTTACCAAGATGGGATTTGCTTTATTATCTTTGAAGAGAGTGACGGTGTGACTGACGATAAGCCAAACGCAAGACTTCTGAAGACCAAGAGTTGGGCTGAACTGTACACTGCTATAGAGGCACCAAAGATGTCCAATCTCGTGCCTATGCACTCTTCCCAATGGAGTGAGAAGGGGATGCAAAGCTGAGGCTGAGAGAGGGGCTGTTTGGGACTGTTCTAGACTGAGTATGAATGCTGTAAATGACTATGAATGCTGTGTTTTACCTTCACCAAGTGGCTGGAGCAAAACGATGAGATGATGAATGCTGAAAACTGGTATGAATGCAGAAAACGCAAGGTGGACTGCTGGTTGAATGCTGAAACTGATGCGTTTTGCTGATGCAAGAGCAAAATGCTCATGCGTTGATGCGCCTAGGGCTGTAGGAGAAAAACGCTGAGGTATTAGCGCTGGAAACTGCAACCGCTCTATGTATGCTCCTTGTGCTGAAGGCTCCAAGCGCTTGAATGCTCTATGCTAAATATGATGAATGAATGAATGAATACCATGCTTAGCTATTTAGCTAGTCGGCTGGCTACACGGCTGGCCGACTGCTCATGTCCACATAAAATACATAAATGATGTATAAAATGCTGGAAATTGTGGGAAAAATACCAAAAAATTTCCTAGTAAATATTCTGAAAAATACTAGATGATATATGGGGCTTCTGCAATGGTCTAGATGCAATGAATGAATGCTATGCAATATGCAGAGTGCTTTCTAATGCAAACCCTAAGGTTTCTACTAACTCTACATGCATGAATGCGTCTCTTCAAGTGGGTTAAGGGACTTCCGACTGACTGACTATCTAAGGCTGAGAATGACCTACTTAGCTCGTGCTTGACTTATCCTGGACTAAGGATTACAATGGGGTCACGGCATATGACAAATATCATCGTGAAAGGTACTAATACTGATACAATGTTGTGCTGATGATGATGAGCCAGTTTGTCACCATGCACTACAGTGCAGAGTGCATGTGACAACTCGCAGCTAGCAGATGATACTCCGATGTTTTTGGCATACTCAAATGCATGTCTTTGTGCCTTCCAGACAGCCTTGGAGGCTTTTTGTTTGGTTGCAGGAGCTTGGCACAAGTCTATGGGATTTTGGATCAATGATTCTCTTGGGGTGTGGATGTGGGGTTCACTTGGATTGAGAGAGGATGCACTGCCAGATACCTTGGCATTGACATCTCCCTAGCACATCAGTTTGTGCTTGTGCTCATGAGCATTAAAAGCAAACTTCGGCGTTGGAGTGGCAAGAAGTTTGATTTGGCATCTAGAGCCTTTGTGGTTAACCAAGTGCTGCTGGCCATTGCTCAGTTTGTCACTTCTTGTTGGGTTCTTCATAGGGGATGCATGGCCAGTTGCATCGCCTCATTCAGAATTTTCTTTGGTCAAGATTAGATGGCACAGTACACACGAGGGCTAGAGTAAACCATTATTCTACCCAAGCAAGAGGGGGTTTTGAACATCATAGACCCAGAGGTGCAATGTAAGGAGTTGCTTTTTGATTGTTAGAGGAATTCTTCATGGCACGAAGCCATGGAAAAAAATTCTCATGCAGCGGGTTACGAGGTGTACTCCGGTTAGGGGAGGTGACTAGATATACAGCCCATGTATCTCCTCAAACTTGCTTTACGAGTGTCACAAATGAGATCCTAATAATGAAGTAATCCATTGACGAGAGAAAAAGCTGCATAAATCTTCAACTCACAAGGACTAGACCCTCGAGTCGTAATCACTTGAAAAGCATTTGACGAGAGAAAAAGCTGCATAAATCTTCAACTCACAAGGACTAGACCCTCGAGTCGTAATCACTTGAAAAGCATTTGCGAAGTCTCAATCATCTGCATATTGATCTTTAAAAGTTGCTAGAATGTCGATTTGAACTATTGAAATCGCCATTGCTAAAGCATGAGACATTCTGGACAAACACATTAGAGAGACCAAGAACATATTCAATAGCATATAAAAGTTTGCCAAATACTCCACCCATAATCCTTGTCATGAATTCATAACCGGTTGAGTGAAAATATACTTCAACGAATGATCACAACATAATACGCTCTATGTTGTTTTTCTTTTGAACTGCAAGCAACCCATATAGCTAGCTCCAATTTGGTGGCGTTTCTTTCTTGCATGTTAGCATGACTGCATCTTTGAGACTTTGATTTTGTTCTTAATGTGGATGAATTTTTGGAGGAATCAAAACTCCCAAGTGAGACCTAAAGGCTAAAACTGAAGGGGGTCCTCCCTCATAGGTTGGTGGCCTAAAGGGAAGGTTACCTCAGCTAAAAAGGTTGTCAGTATTGTCTTTGTATGCTCCTTTACCTAGTGAAGGAGTAAGGATGTCAGAGCGTCATGCCAATCAGTTAAAGCCCTACTATTCTTATCACCTACATGAGAATTTCTTATATCAGTTCCCATGACCCCCTCAATTGCGCAATTTGAATGGAATAGATCATGAGAGTACTATTTTATTAGGAAATCAAAAATTAAAGCTTTAGGAAAAAGTCACAATTTACATTAAGAACATGAAGTTCAAATATTAAAAAGCATCAACTTGGAAAAAATGATCAAATGTAAAGCATTCATCCAATACCTTTGCTATCATATCAGCTTTCATTTTCATTCTGAGCTCAGCATTTTTGTACCCTCGATTTTGTAGTTTTGGATGCTTTAATTCCCCTTCTTTTGAACTCTATGTCATCAAAAAGAATGATTTCAGTATAAATCTTTTGAACTGTGTTATCAAAAACAAGGATTTAGTATAAATCTTTTGAAAACTCAATATATGCCATTCATCTGAAGCTAAAAACTTAACTAGAAAAAAAGAAAGTGAGTAATATTGATGTCTTCAAAAGACCAACTAGGTCTATGAGACCAAAAAAACAGTACAATGAGTCCATGAGAATACTTAGTCATAAAGGAAAAAAAAACTAGCTACTCGTGCAATGATAACCCTATGAGTACAAGTACATCAAGAGCTCTCTTCACCTTGCTCATCAATATGTTAATCGGTTTATTTGTTGTGATCTCCTTCCCTTGCAAACACTACGTGTTTTGGGTCCCTTGAGATACCCTTGAAGATGCAGTTTTACGGAGATCACTTTCTGCTAAGCACTGCGGATGGACTTATCTAGAGGCCCTGATATGTGCACAGGCACATGTCACATGCCATGCAGATCGTGATTGGTAGTTTCAAGTCTCATCTCACCGCCTCATAGTGGAGATGGGCATAGCAACGGGCATTGGTAGGGAGGAATAGATCTGCTGACTTTCCTCTATGGAGGACTGGATGGAGGAACACCGTACAGAAGGGTGGCAAGGGGTTCATGCGAAGCCCTTGTGTGACAACCTGGCGAGTGACTCTAGCATACCACACTCTATCATGTCCCTACTCTACCAAACGAGATGACTCCTGTGCAATCCTCCGAAGTTTGCATCTGTGTCCAGGGTGCAGACACGGTATGAAAACATCACCATCTAGAAAAATGCATCCAATACCACAAGAATGATGAAACGAGGTTCAATCCTCCACCGATCGTCTTCAAGTAGCTGGTCCCAAAAGGAGGCCCCATACATCACTGCTAAAGTCACTAGGGCGTCAAAAAAGTATCCCTTAATACTCGGTTCCTGGAAGTGTGTCTAGAAGTATCGTCTCTCAAGTGAGCCAAGATTCCATATCCCCCAATAAACCTAGCCTCAGGCTGACAGGCACATGGTGAAAGTAACCCCCAGATAAACATAAGATGTGGCTATATCCTCAGAATCCCCTGTGGATGGAAAGTGATGTACGGATGCCATTGCATGTAAATATTGAAAAAAATCACCTTAGTCTTGACAAGGTTCACTGTAAGGTCACACTACTCACACTAAATACATGTATTGCATCAAGAAGTCTCTATAGCCACTTGGTTGAGTAATGCCCCGCCTCTGCATTTCCTCAAAGGTTTTCTGGGCTGCTTCCCATAAATTCCCCCTGCTGCAGACAGCAATCAAAGAGTTGAACGTGATTCTGTCCGGTTCAACACCCTCTCTTTCCATCTCTTCAAAAAACCTCAGAGCCTTCTTGTACTGTGCCAGTGGAGAACTTGCCCCTCTCAACCTATGAATGAAATTGGAAATCTCATATACGCGAAGCTCAAACACTCTCTAGGAGAGAGGGCAGCCCTGTTTCACCCCAATCATGCTAAAGATCTCCTACGACATGCCTCTGGGGGATCTAGGTTGCTGTTTTTGACATTATTTTGTAGGTCAAAAACGGTTGGCATTTTCTTCTCCTGCACTCCGTTCTTCATCAGCATTTTCTTCTCTTGGTGCTCCTGCCCTACGCTTTTTTTGCAGAGTCAAGGCGCAACCTAGAGGGGGGCTGCATTGCTGATTGGTGGGCTGCGTGCTTTTGGTGGCTGCATTTTATTCATCAAGAGCCTCTTCCTCATCAACGTTTTTTCATCTTGCCGTGCTCCTGCCCCTGCATCATCTGCAAGACTTCACGGTGCAACCTTGGTGGGCTACCTTTTTTTCCTTCTTCAAGCAGTTTCTACAGCGGTTGGTGGTGTTTGGTATGATTTTTGCAGCAAAGACAGCCCTGGAGGGTGGTGTGTTTGCATGTGGTGCGGCCCGACAAGTGGCTTCGATGGATCCTCTTCTTCCCCGGCTTCCCTCCCCTTTTGGTGGATGCTTTCTGGTGCGTTTTGCTGCTGTTCAGCCCCTTCTTTCCTCAGTTTTCTGAGGGGGCTGATTGGTCCTCGTGCTCTTATCCGTTGGATGTGCTTGAAAGAAGTCTTGGAGTGTTGAGATTTGAGGTTTTCAAGCGGTTTTCTTGCAACAGTGGTGTTTTCAAGAGGTTTTCTTGCAGCAGTGGCTCCCCCGTGTACGACAAAGGAGGACAAGCTTGATGGGACAAATATGGTTGCCAGAGCTTTGCGATGCCAAGTCACTATCAATCTTTCAGATTTTGATGACCTAAGCTCCCTCCTATTGGAAGAGGAATCAGTTGTCACGTGCATCCCGCACTTGGATGCCATGTAGACATATCTGTACAGAAGGTGCACGACCTGGGGTGGAAAACTAGTCCCATGTGAGCCCAATCTGGGACGAGTCAGCCAAGGTTCCACTCCAATCGTCCGAGGTCAAGTGTGCATTGTCCTGCACATGAATCACTGCCAATCCGCGCTGAGAGTCTCCCTCTAGAATGTTGTTCTGTGTATCTGGTATGACACTGAATGCCAAACCGCTGTGTAGTCAGGTAGGATTTGCATGAAAAAGGGGGCATCCAGTAGTGCTACCCCAAAAAGGGGATTATACCCCATGTTTGGGCAGGGGGTAGGCCTTAGGCCACCCCAAGGGGCCCATGGCCCTTGCCCACCAGCCCAAGAGGGCTTGGCCAAGCAGCCAACTTGCCTTGGGCCAGCCCAACCAGTTGGCTAGCCCATTGGGCAGCCTGGACTGCAGGCGGCCAGAGCCCAGCAGGCTGTCCAGTAGCCTGCGCAAGTGGCCAGACAGCCCCAGTATGAATGCGCATGAATATCAGCATTTTATGCTTGATAAAACAGGTCGTGGAGAGAATATTAGCCAGCCGACCAGCGTACTGAAGGGGTATAAATACCCAAGGTATAATTCAGTCCAATCATCTCATATTTCATCTAGGTGCTGAAGCTAACTCAAGGGCCAGGACAGCCAAGGAGAAGCTAACACAAAGGGGTGAAGGATTGAAGGTCAAGGGCAGAGGATTCTCCTCAGCCAAGAAGGTTCAGGTTCAGTCTTTTATTTTCAGATTTGCATCATTCTAATAAAAGCAAATACACCATTCGTGGTGGGGGCCCTACAGAGGGTATTCGGGACCCAATACTGTGTCCTCTTCTCCCTCTCTCTCTCTCTCTATTTTTCTGCACATCTACATGCAGTTTTGTGCGTTATTTTCATCGCGACAAGTGTGCTGATTTCTAAGCATTGATTTCTAAGCATTGAAGTTACCGATCTCCCCCGAAGTTTCCGCATGTTACAGTGGTATCAAAGCCTACTTCAAGTGTAAAGATTCAGCAAGAAACCAGTAATTTTTTCTCGCTCGTGTGGTTGGTTTTCAGACTCCGGTGGACCACCCCTTTCGGAGTGACTCCTCTCCCTCGAAGGACGGTTGGTTTTCAGCCTCCAGAAGTCTCCCACACACACAGTGCATGGTCAGATTGCTCTTCGGAAAGGAGCTGCATTTTCTTGCTATGGCGAGCTTCGATGACGAGAGAGACCAAGAACCTTGGGACCAAAGTGCACCAAGCAATCCAGCTAGGGCATCGGGCATGAGTGTTAAACAGATGTTCCAACAAATGATGCAAGCAATCGCTCGCAGACCAGAGTACCAAGTTGGAAGAGCAGAAGGCGCAGATACTGGCTCTAGAAGAGCGTATCCGTTCTCCAGCTCTGCGTTTTCCGTCTCCTCCTCCCTCTCCTTTCGTTTCCCAGATTCCAGATCCTCTACACAAGGACTCTCTCGAAGGGTCACGACCGCAGCCGAGTTCAATGCTTGAGTTGCAGATGCGTGCATTGGAGATCCGACAACGTGAAGACAAAGCATGCGACGCATGGAACATGAGTGATACCTTGCGGCTTTGGACGCAAGACTGACACCAGCGGCTTCCTCAAATCATTTCAGTAAGTATAATGGTAAACTCGACCCCACAACTCTTTATTCATGGTTGCGTCAGTTTGAAGCTTACTTTGCTGCAGTTAGAAAGAATGATGCTGACAGGGTGATCTTAGCCATTTGGTACTTGGAAGGTGAGGCCATTCCTTGGTGGACCCAGTGGGCTCATGCCCACACCAAATTAAGTATGGCAGCTTATGTTTGGGACGAGTTTGTCCGCGACCTTAAGCAGCGGTTTCTACCGCCCCATTACCTTGAGCGACTCGAAGACGAGTTTAGAGGAGCACGTCAGAACGCGCAACTAGTCCTTCAGTTTGCCAACAAAATTTTGAACTTATGTTTGCGATTAGGCTTATCTGATACGGACAAGAAAGGACAATTCCTATATGGCCTGGACACGCAAATCCAGTGGGAGGTGCGTATGTTTAGGCCAGCCACCTTCAAAGACGCACTCTCACTTGCGCAGACTGCTGAAATGAAGCACAATGGTGGGAAGCCCAAGACTTCCCAGTCGGCTACTCCCAAGGTTACCACCTCGGGAGGAAAAGGCCAAAACCAGACAGGGTCTTCCCCAGGACAAAGCATGGGAGCCTCTGGCTCCAAGAACTCGACCAATGCGCCCAAGCTTACTCTAAACCAGAAAGCAAAGGCAGGTAAGACCGGTGGCAAGTTGAGTGCTAAGGAGATTGCTCAATACAAGAAGGAGGGTAGGTGTTTCTTTTGTCATACAAAAGGACACACTTCTCGGGAGTGTCCTAAGAAGACTACCGCTCCAAAGACCATCGCCTCAGCCTCCACGGCTTCAGTGGTGAGCCCAGCTCACACAGCTCACACACAGACCCCACTGGCTTCTTCAAATCCCAATGCTTCAGTTGGAGCAATCATTAGCCAGGAGCTCGAAGATAAGCAGTAGGACGTCCATGACCAGGAGTATGAGCACAACGAATTGCTCAAGACCTTTGGCTACATAGGTGGCCAGAGAGTCGTCATCTTGTTTGACACCAGCAGCACAGAGGACGTGGTCACGGAACAGGCCACTCGGCGTGCCCGCTTCGTCCTGACTTCAGTGGACAAGCAAGTTGAGGGTTTTAGCACAGGCATAACAACGAGCGTCAAGTATGAAGCTCTAGGTGCTAAGTTAGTTATTCAAGGCATAGAGTTTGTGCGTAATTTTATGGTTGCCCTGTCATGTGCACAGTGTGTATCTACCGTGTGCTACACGCACACAAGACTAGCTTCGAGGTTTGGGGAAGCTTGGAGCTAGACAGGCTGATTGGCAAGCTGAGTTAGGGATAGACTAAAGGGCGGGCACCCAAGTATGGACGGGCACGCGTCCAAGTGTGGACGCCCGATGACCGGCCAAGAGCCTATAAAAGGGTGGCCAAGGTTAGTCATTAGTCATATAGAGTCTCGCGAGATTTGTGAGAGCTCTATGTTCTGGAGCCTGGATCTAGTGCAGACGTGCACCTGCTTTACGCAGCCGAGGCCGGCAACAATCTCGAGGCCCACGAGGGTAGCTTCATGGCGGTATGGGACGTCGCGGGGTAGAGATTGGTCGGTACATCAACCTAGCTAGCTCAACTCGTGGCTCGGTGGAGACAGCCAAGACTGTGGGCTTGCCCACGGCTGTCATGGTTGGGAGGTGAGTCAGGCCTACACCACCTTGTTGTTTGTTTGTTTGCAGGTTTCGAGTCGGTTACCAGGAGCGTTCCACGAGGAGATCCGGTGGGGATGTGAAAGTTCTGAACCATGCCACTTTTTGATACGCAATGGTTGGCTTTTCTACAAAGGCCGACTGTGTGGCATGAAGTCGTTCAGGGCAGCTCTTCTCCATGACGCCCATGACGCCATTACTGGTGGTCATAGGGGCATGAATTCGACTTTGGAGAAGTTGGAACAGCGATATTATTGGCCAAAGATAAGGGAGATGTGTTTTCATGTGTACAACACTCTGATATTTGTCAAAAGGTGAAAGCTCCTCGTGGAAAGAAGATAGGGTTGTTACAACCCTTGCATATTCTTGAGGGACCTTTCCAAGATATTTCGATGGATTTTGTCACGAATCTGCCTCCCAGTCCGAGTAAGCGTAATACTCAGTGCTTAACTATAGTTGATAGATTTAGCAAATTTGTTATACTTACTCCATGCAGGGCCAATGTGACCACCCAGGATGTTGCCCATTTGTTCATTCAGCATTGGTACCCGATTGGCGGGATTTCTAGGACCATAGTGTCAGACCAAGATGCCAAGTTTACCAGTCATTTTTGAAGGGCATTGTTTGATAACTTTGATACTAAATTGAATTTTTCCAGTGCATTTCACCCACAGACGGACGGCCAGACAGAAATCTACAACCAGTTGGCCTTTGATGTGCTGAATTGTTATGTCCACGATCAGCAAGGTAAGTGGGAATCTTATTTGCCTTTAGTTCAAGCTGTTTTGAATGATTCTTTTTCTTTAGCTATTGGCAGGACTCCATATGAGACAGTGTTTAGAAGACCATTCCAGTCGCTATTGACCAGAACCTCGTCTTCAGTACCTAAAGCAAACAGATTGACAGAGTCTTACCAGGAGATTTTGGAGTCACTAAAAGACAGGTTGGCTAAAGCACAGGAGGCCTACACTCGACAAGCCAATAAAGACCGAAGGGCTATGAAGTTTTCGAAAGGTGATTGGGTTTATCTTCGGATTTTGAAGCAAAGGTTGAAGCAAGTGGACAAGCGATGCCCAAAGTTGTCATTCAGGACCTTCGGACCTTTTCCCATCCAAAGAAAGATTAATGAGGTTTCAATGAAGTTGAAGCTACCTCCGAGATAGAATATGCATGATGTGTTCCATGTCAATTGGTTAAAACCATATGCAGGTCCGATCCCTTCAGAAGTGAAAGACGAGGCGGAACCAAATATCATTGATGAAACTAAAGTTATGATTCCAGAACAGATCCTTTTGCACCGCTTCAAGCATGGCTCAGGCCGAAGGCAAAGACAGTTCCTCACGAAGTTTCTGGATAGAGGGACCCACGAAGCGATATGGCTTGACAAAGAGTTTTTCAACAACTATCCGGCGTTACTGACGGATTATTTGGAGGCTATGCAGCTTCCGTCAAGTTAAGCGGAAGGGGATGTCACGTGCATTGAAACCGGCCTCTGGTAGAAACCAAAGTGCGGTAGACTAGCAGTCACCCTTCCACTTGTAGTCCAGATGTAAAACAAAATTCGATTGGAGCTAGAGTGCCCCAAATCTGAAATAAAACCGACACCTGTTGGCCCCAAAGCTTGGCGCTCCTTGCAGTATTTCTTTATTCAATTTCAAAAATATGTAAGGCTGAGTACAACAAAATCAGCCAAGAGAATACACCTGTATGTCCAATTTGGCAGCCCACAATACCTCTTAGCACAGAGGATTCACACACACAGATCTGTGTCTAAAAGCAACACTCTGTGCTTCCCTCAGATCAGCCAAGACCATTCAGCAAGACAGCCTTGAGCATACATCTGGCATATCTCATGCACATGATTCCACAACTCAGCACAAACATACATTCACAATCCAATCTCTGTTTCCACCCTTTTCAATCTGCCATACCCCTCCTCTCACAAGGGGCCAGATAGCACAACTCTGCAGCAGACATAAGCCAATGGAAAGAAAGACAAATGGACAAGTTCAGAGCTTACCAAGTCAGTGCGTGATTGTGCACCCGTGGAACAGTTACGTACTAGTCTGCACTTGACGACGACTGTCTGTACTCTTTCCCCTGCAACCACTTGACTATTGCACCAACCAAGCTCTGGAAAAGCTCTGCTTGCAACTGGCGATGCTGTACCTATCCGTACAGGTCAGTAATTCAGCACTATACCTGTCCGTACAGCCTCCACAGGTGCCTGTACTGTACTGGTCAGTACCCAACAGCAGCCGCCTGCTGACTGTACCTGTCAACGTAGCCTGCACCTGTCCTGTCCAGCACCGCTGTACCTGCCCTGTCCATACAATTGTCCGTACAACTGTACCAACAGCAGAACCTGCAGCAGCAGTTCTGTACCCGTTTTCAGCTACTGTCTGCGCAGCCTGTACCAGCAGCAGTTCTGTGCGGGCAAATTCCACCTGGACTGTACGGCCTGCAACACGTGGACTGTACGGCCAGCTTTGCACAGAAAACAGCAGCAAAAACAGCAGCCAAACAGTTCAGTCGACCAGCTTCTCTCCCACGCTTGAGAACTTGCACGACTCTCTAAAAGCAAGAGAGAAGAGAGGCGTGTAACTCCAAAAGTGGAGTTGCCCCCTCTCCAAACTTATCCTAGGGCCCCAACTTTAATAAACATTAAAGTTCCCTAGGGGCCACTAAGGCCTAGGGGCAACCATAAATAAAACATTAAAAACATTAATGTTTTGGTTCCCCTTCACATCTGAAGTGTCCACACATCATTCTCATTTGTCCGGGCACCCCAAATGTGAATCTATTAATATTTTTGCTCAGCAACCACCATGCCCACACTTGTGCTGTTCCATTTTCACAGGGCCATGACATACCCCCCTCTTGAAAAATGGCAAGCGTCCTCGATTGCATTCTGGTGATACAGCAAAATATCCAAAGTGAAATATACAATATGGCAAGATCAGCGTCCCAATCTCTCTATGCCATGCACATGTAACATCATTCACTGCAAACCAATGGCGTAGTAGTAGTCCAAGTTGTATACCACTCTGAACTATACACAACCACAATATCCCATGTGACTAGTACACATATATCATAGAAGTCCCATAAACAGATGTACTGTCAGCCACCATCAGTACCTTCAGGTGAGACAAAAACTGCACCAAGCGACCTCTAGATGTCATCTGAGCCTGTCTGTATCAAGGGAGTGCAGGTGCTACCCCCCTCTTGAGCATCAGGTAATGCTCCAGACCCATGCTCTGCTGAACCTGAATGAGCCACAACAAGAGTCGGCTCTAACTCAAAGGCATCGAGATAAAGCTGCAAAACCTGAGGTGAATCTGTTAAGTCACCTTCCTCCATCCACTTCGCATCCATCGGTGAATAGTTCTTGAACTTCACAAGATAGCGACGGGAAACTTTACCTCGTACCTTTCTTTCCTTATGTGCCAGTATCTCCTCTGGAATAAGAACCTCATCAAGTTCCTCAACTTCCGGATGAGCCTCATCTGATACATCCTCAGGCACATCCCCACGGAAAGGTCTAAGGAGACTCACGTGAAAAGCATTGTGAATCTTCCAGTGATCTGGTAGCTTCAAACGATAGGCTACCTCACCAATCTTTTCCAATACCTGAAAAGGCCCATAATAACGCATGCTCAACTTAGGGAATAAGCGCTCTTTACCCTTCATCTTCTTGAGTCTTGCCTTTTCAAAGCGCAAAAGAACCCAATCACCTAATGCAAACTCTAAAACACGTCTGTGACGATCTACGGCTTTCTTTTGCTTCTGCTAAGTTTTCTGGAGTGCCAACTTAACTCTCCGATAAGCTTCATCCATGTTTTCCACATACTGATCAACCTCAAACATCTTATCCTTTGTGTGCAAAATGGGTGGTACCTTCTTCCCTCCTTCCACAATCTCAAAAGGCGCCTTGCCTGTCGAGGTATGAACAGTGTTGTTATATGCAAACTCCACCAAAGGAAGATACTTTTCCCATTGTTGCTTGTGCTCTGACACATAACACTTGAGAAGATCTAACACTGTAGAGTTAGCCTCTTCCGACTCACCATCTGTTTGTGGATGAAATGATGATGAAAACTTGACAGTTGTACCCATGTTGTCAAACAACCCTCTCCAGAACAAACTCGTCATCCGTGGATCACGGTCACTAATGATAGACGTAGGCAAGCCATGATACTTGAAGATGTTCGCCATGAACAACTTCACCATATGATCAACTTTGATCGTCTTACGCACGGGAATGAAATGAGCCTGCTTACTGAACCTGCATATGATAGTCCAAATGACATCATTGCCCGTTTGTGTCCGTGGAAGATCAAATATAAAATCCATGGCAATGCTCTCCCAAGGTCTATCTGGAATAGATAAAGGCTGTAATAACCCTGGTGTCTTTTGACGGTCAAACTTTACCTTCTGACATACGATGCATTGCCTCACAAAGGCATCAACATCTCTTCTCAAGGTTGGCCAATAAAAGAAAGTCTCCACTGCTTTTACCGTGGCGTCAATACCTCTATGACCTGCATACGGTGGAGTCATAACCTTGAGTCGCAATGGCCTGGTAACACACAGTCCGCCATGCATCAATAAAAACCCATCTCTGAGAGTATAGTGCTCATGCCGCTGACCCTCAGACATCTGATCATACAACCTTTCAAAGTCCTCATCATGGGCATACTGCTCTTTCATTTCATCAAGCTCATGATGATAAGCAAGTGAAACTGCTGAGACCTGTGGCTTGCGTGACAAAGCATCTGCCACTACATTCTTTTTGCCTTCCACATGCACAATCTGGAAGTGAAACATAGACAAAAAGTTTGCCCAACGCATATGCTCCTCTGAAAGCTTAGTTTGCGTGAGGAAATAACGCAAGGTCTGATGATCTGTCTTCACAGTGAAATCAGCCCCAAGCAAGTAGTGTTTCCATGTAGAAAGAGCGTGGATTACAGCCAACATCTCTTTCTCATAAACCTGTAAATGCTTCTCGGCATCTTGTAATATTCTACTCTCATAGGCTATCACATGTCCCTCCTGCATGAGAACTCCTGCATGAGAACTGCCCCAATGCTACTTCCACATGCATCACACTGGACAACAAAAGCCTTTCGGAGGTCCGGTAATACCAATACTGGGTCCGAAGTAAGCTTTTCTTTGAGCTTTTTGAAGGCTGTAATTTCTCGATCAGCCCATCTAAACGGAGTTGCCTTCTTTGTTAAGGCATGAAGGGGGAAGCAATTTCAGCAAAATACCGTATGTACCGCCTGTAATAGGAACACAATCATAGAAAGCTGCGTACATCATGCACGGTCCTCAAATCTGGCCAAATAAAAATTGCTTCCACCTTCGCTGGATCCATACGGACTCCATGTTTAGACACAATATGCTCCAAGAAATGTGTCTCTTGCAAGAAAAACTCACTCTTCTTGCCATTAACAACCAGCCTATGGTTCCTGAGTTCTGCAAACACAATGGCCAAATGCCTTCTATGCTCTTCCTCAGTTTGTGAATGCACAATCATATCATCAAAGAATGTACCCACAAACGCTCTCTGAGGCCTGAAAATCCTGTCCATCATTCTGTTAAATGTGGCAGGTGCATTTGTCAAACCAAAGGGCATAACCAAAAACTCATACAACCCAAACGTGGTTCGAAATGCTGTCTTATGCACATCCTCGGGTCTAGTACGTATCTGATGATACCCGCTTTTCAAGTCAATGCGACTAAAGACTGTGGAGCCCTGTAAGAAGCGGTCCAGATTTTCTGCCAACATTAAGAGTTAATGAATGCTCGCTGAAGCTCCCGCCTCCCCTCACCCTGCTCGCGATTCTGCATAGCGCCTGTCACCCCCCCTGCCTGCTCGCTCCTTCCCCTCGCTCCTTCCCCCCTCCGCCTTCCCTGCATTGCCTGCCGCCTGTTTTTTTTAGCCCCCCCCCCCCCCCCCCCCCCCCCCCCCCCCGCCTGCTTCCGCTGCTGCACCCCCCCCCCTTTTGTTCCGCTCGCTTCCTCTCCTCGCGCCTTCCCCTTGTCTTCGCGCCCCCCTCCCCTCTGCTGCGCCTCATCCCCCCCCCTCCGCCTGCTCGCTTCCTCCCTTCCCTCTTGCGCGCAGCCCCCGCCTTCTGTGAGTGAGAGACGGTATGGAGCACACGAAGAAACAGAAGCAAAACTGGTGGAGGCAAGGAGCAAAACGATGGAGCTCAAATTATGAAGATGAGTTTGTTACAAAACTTAGGGCATATAATAACCCTAACTGGTGCCCGTTTCACATAACGGTAAGTTGGGCGCCTTATTGGGCGCAGGGAAAAAACCTCACTTAAAGTGAGTAAAAAGTGCCCGGCCGGTCCTAATACATTGGCCACTGCCCATAATAATGTCAGGACATTATTTCTAACACCCCCCTGCAGTGCCAATGTGGGTACAAGGCATGATGTCAATCACCAAAAGGAAGTAAGCCTAAAGCTTTGCGGAAAGCTTCAAACTTTTCTCGAGGTAAAGCTTTGGTGAAAATGTCTGCGACATTGTCATGTGTTGGACAATAGATCATGCTGATCTCCCCTGCATGAAGTCTCTCTCTGACATAATGATAATGTATCTCTATGTGTTTCGTTCGTGCATGAAACACAGGATTCCGTGCTACTGCAATAGCACTCTGACTGTCAGTGAGAATCGGAGTAGGCTCCTCCAATAAAGGATGAAGATCTGCCAAGAGTCTGCGTAGCCAAACACATTCCACTGTCGTTGTGAAAGCTGCCCTGTACTCAGCCTCACAAGACGAGGTAGCTACTGTAGATTGTTTCTTGCTCAACCATGAAATGCATGAGTGTCCCAAAAAGAAACAATTACCACTGGTAGACTGCCTTGTGTCGAAGTCACCAGCCCAATCTGAATCACTGTATGCATGTAAATGCAAGTCACCCCCCCTGGGAAACATCAAGCCATAAGACTTGGTGCCTTGCAAGTAACGAAACACACGCTTTACAGCTTGCCAATGAAGCATCCGTGGGCTGTGCATATATCTGCTCACCTGGGATACTGCATACTGAATATCCGGTCTGGTGTTGCACAAGTAAATTAGGCACCCAACAGCCTGACAATAGAGAATAGCATCAAAAGATTCACTGCCATCATGTACTGTAAGTTTCAGCCCTGGTTCCATAGGAGTGGAAATAGGCTTACAATCTTGAAATTTGAATCTTTCCAACAGTCTCTGTACATACTTCGACTGTAACATAAAGATACCCTTCTCACTTTGTATGAACTGTATGCCCAAGTAATAGTGCAACATACCCATATCTGACATCTCAAATGCAGATTTGAGTTCGGACTTAAAATCTGAAATTTTATCCGCATCAGTACCTATGAGCAACATATCATCTACATAAAGAATGATTATCAAAATATCCCCCCCATCTCTCTTGATGTAGAGGGTGCTTTCAGTTGGACTGTTGGTGAACCCCTGGCTAGTCAAAAATGCATCAATCTTTGCATACCAGGCACGCGGTGCTTGTTTTAAGCCATACAAAGCTTTCCTCAACTTGCACACCTTGTGCTCTTGACCAGACATAGCAAAACCAAGAGGTTGTATCACATAAACCTCTTCCTCAAGATCACCATTCAAAAAGGCTGTTTTTATGTCCAACTGATGTACAAACCAGCCATAATGTGCAGCCATAGCAACAACAACACGGATGGTGGTCATCCGAGAAGTGGGGGCAAAAGTTTCTTCATAATCTATGCCCTTTTTCTGAGCATAGCCCTTAGCAACTAGCCTTGCTTTGTACCTGTCAATGGTACCATCTGGTTTGCGTTTAACCTTATAAACCCACTTTGTACCAATTGCCTTCTTGCCAGGAGGCAAATCCACCAAATCCCATGTATGATTTTTAACAATAGAATCCAATTCAGCTTGCATGGCCTGCATCCAATGCTGATTTTCACTTGCATCTTCAAAACTCTCAGGTTCCTCTTCATCCATAATAGAACTCACCCAAGCTGACTCTGAAAAGTGAGAGCTTTCAGCCTCACGTGTACTCCTACGTGTCCTACCTGGTAATGGAGCAGCAAGTCTACTCTCTTGAAGAGTCTGTATAGCCCAACGAGGAATGGTTCTAGCTTCTTGCAAAGCTGTCCTCTCTTGTACAACAATATCCTCTTCTGCTTGCTGTATGTCAGGCTCAGCCTGGGGCTGATTTAAAGCATCAAACACACGAGGTGGTGGCTGCAAATTCTGAAATTCAGCCGGTATATCAGCTGTGGTTCCTATGCCAATGGGTATCAACCCTTCAAATACATCAAAAGACTCCTGAGGTTGCTGAAATTTAAATTCAGCAATAGGTTGTGCTGAATTCTCTGCAAAAACAACATCTCTGCTCACAAAAATCCTCCGTGTGACAGGATTATAGAGACGGTACCCTTTACTTTGACTGCTGTAGCCAACAAATATGCACTTTATGGCTTTATCATCAAGCTTCCCACGAAGCTCCTGTGGTACATGTGCATAAGCCAAGCAACCAAACACACGAAAATAATCAACACTAGGTTTCCGATCAAACCAAGCTTCATAGGGTGTAACAGATCTGAGTGCCTTTGTAGGGCACCTGTTCAACACATGAGTGGCACACATAAGAGCTTCCACCCAAAACTTATGTGGCAATCCCTTTGCTTTCAGCATACACCTGGCCATCTCCATGAGTGACCTATTCTTTCGTTCGGCCACACCATTCTGCTGAGGTGTATATGGTGTAGTACACTGGTGTACTATGCCCTTCTCTAAACAAAAAGCATCAAATACTTTAGATAAGTATTCCCCCCCTCTGTCAGTTCTGAGAGTCTGCACTTTTTGTCCTGTTGCATTTTCAACCATGTTGACATAATGTCGGAAATGCATAAAGACATCAAATTTGTTCTTCAAAGCATACACCCAGGCATATCTGGAAAAGTCATCAATAAAAGTAACAAAATACCAATGACCTCCCAAGGATTGTGTCCTCATTGGACCACATACATCACTGTGAATGAGCTGCAATTTGCGGACAGCTCTAACAACTCTATCCTTTTTGAAAGCCTGACGATGCATCTTTCCCAAAATACATCCCTCACACACATGTCTGGGAGGAGTCTCTAAATTAGGTAGGGCATCTACCATTTTCAGCTTCTGAAGTGCCATGAGACTGCCATAATTTACATGCCCAAACCTGGCATGCCACAACTCTGCATCCTGCATAGCAGATGTAGAGGTAGAAACAACACATGCACTGTGCCTCTCATAAGGATCAAGACGGTACAAACCGCGACATAAGGTCCCTGTAGCAACCAAAGCAAAGTCACTTTCCCTGTCACGGACCATACATTTAGTATCCTCAAAGGAAACAACCAGCCCTCTCTTTGCAAAAGAAGACACTGAGAGAAGATTCTTCTTTATCCCAGGCACATACAATACATCCTGAAGGAGAAATTCTGAGCCATTAATGGCTGTAAGCATAACATCCCCTGTGCCCTGAACTGGATAAGAAGCATTATTTGCACACGTAACCTTTCTGCCACATGAAGAAGGTACCATTTTGCCAAACAAATCCTTTCTGGACGTGATGTGCCTTGAGGCACCACTGTCAAAGAACCATACATCACCACTCTCACTCACACTGAGTGAATGAACCTCATTTGAGGGATCATAGCTGCAAGTAAAGAAGCACCAATCCTCTTCCACAAGGTTGACTGTGGCATCATCTTTCTTGTTATCCACATCTGAAGAGTCTTCAACTGAATTACCAGACTCTTTCTTCTTTTCCTTGGCTATCCTCTTATGACATTCATGAATATAGTGACCTGGCTTCTTGCAGTAATGGCACTTACCCTTCCTTTTAGGTTTCTGTGCATCATCCTTCTCTTTACTAGATGGCTGTCCTGATTCTGACTTAGGCTTATATGCACCAGATTTTCCTTTGCCCTTGTTCTTGGCAAAGAGTGCTTGCTCACCACCTCTTTGCATGACATTTTTCCGAGTCTGCTCTTCCTGCAGCAAAAGTCCAACCAAATCCTGAAAGGATAGAGGGACTGGATTACCCCTCATGGACAAGTGAAGAGATGTATGAAAACCCAAATAAGAGCTCGGTAAAGAGTTAAGTGTAGTGGTGACCATCTCAGCATCAGAAATGATTTCATCAATATTCAAGAGCTGTTCTCTCAAATCCTGAATCTTCGTAAGATGATCCTGCATAGAATCACCCTCATCCATGCACAAGTGTGATAGTTCCCGCTTCAAAAAGGCAACTCTAGCCTCATTGCGAGCCTGATACATGTGCTCCAAAGTATCCCATGCAGCCTGAGATGTCCTGCATGAACGGATATGCGGAATAATGGACCTCTTAACTGAAAGTGCAATCAAAGAGAGTGCCTGAGCATCCCTGGAATCCCACCTAGTTTGTTCCTGTGTAGGTGCCTGAGGAGCTGGTGGTACAACCTGCTGCCTGCCATGTTGTGGAGGGGTAGCTGGGGCCACCTGCATAGGCCTTGCCTCAGCTCCACTTACATAATTCCACAAATTCTTTGCAACTAGCAGATTCCTGAGCATAAAGCTCCACAGGGAATAGTTGTGTCATGTGCATCACAGATGCCATGGACATTCTCAGGGCTAGATCCAGAAGAGGCAGCCAGATAAAGAGCAGGACCAGACAGAGCCAGGGATTGGAGCACAAGTGGCCAGTTTGGATGTGGAGAAGAACCAGGGTGCAGTCGGCTGAGTATGGGAGCTGTCGGCTGTACCAGAAAGCATGTCGGCTGACGTCAGCAATGCCAGGAAGGTGTGGCAGCAGCAGGCGCACCAAGGACAAAAAGCACATCCAGTCGGCTGAATTAAAGGGGCTTTAATGAACATATAACTGGCCGACCAGCAGTCGGCCAGTTCATCATTTATCCCAAGGCCTATAAAAGGGCCCCCTTGCTCTATGGTTTATTCATTCACTCCCACTAGGGGTGTGAGTCACTTAGAGGTCCCATAGGGGACAGTTTTAGGGTTAACAACCTTTTTTATGAAGGCAGCCCATGGCTGTACAGATGGTGCGTTTTTGCATCAGAAGGTTTCCAAGAGTGTTTAGGGCTGAAAGAAGACTACCCAGAGCTTCCGCGCGTTACATTGGTATCAGAGCATCAGGCTCAGCAAAGCTAAACACTGAATCAGTCCCATATGATGGTGTACAGGTCCAAGGTACAGGAAAGTACACGGATTCGAAGCCCAAGGCGGGAACACAGATCGGGTGTGATATGCAGCGGAAGTCTTTGTATTGGTTGATCCTGTCACACAATATGCTCACACCGTCTTCTGTATCCTGAGTTTCGTGAGTTTAGCAATCCATTTCATTTACTTCAAACTTTAAAGAGATGAGAGAGAGATATGAACACTGTACACCAGATTGGGTCCCGAATTACCCACTGAAGGGCCCCCTATCCCGATAACGAGATAGTATTTGCTTTATTACTTTAGAGAGAATGACTTTGGACTGTAGATAAGCCAAACGCAAGATCTCGGAGGATCGGAGTATGGCTGATCTGTACACTGCTGTAGAAACACCTCAATGACTTGATCTTGAGCCTATGCACTCCTCCCAAGGGCATGAGGAAGGGCTGCACACCTGAGGCTCAAAGAAGAAGAAGGTGGACTGTTCTACACACTGTTAGAATGCTGAAAACACATATGAATGCTGAGTTACCTTCACCAGATGACTGCTGAATGTGTTGATGATGCTTGGAAGGCTGGACACTGATGCAAACAACTGTTTCAGGGCTGGAAACTGTTGTAGACTGTTGCTTCAGGGCTGGATTCTGCTGTGGACAGAAACGCATGTGTCTGGAGAGGGCTGTGGACTGAAACGCAGACCTGTAGGGCTGCTGGACTGCAAAACACAGGTATCTGGAGCTGCTGGACAGAAACGCAGCACTGCTGCACTGCTGAATCAGAAAACGCAGGAGAAAACAGGCTGATTGCTACTGATTTCTGGCGTGGAACTATGCTGAGAAGTATGCTGAATCTATGGCATGAACTGATGCTGAATTCAGGCTGATTAGAGGCTGAGGACAAACACCTAGGGCTGGACTGAAGCTATGGTTCTCAAGGGGCTGGAGAAGAAAGCTTATGGGCACTAGGGCATGGATTAGTCTTATGCTGAGAGCAAGAGAGAGAGGAGAGCTCTTAGCACAATGAAGACTGAATGAGCAAAAGAGGCTCTAGGCAAGCCTATTTATACTAACTGGAGGTTGGTCATTTAATAAACTTAATATTTATAAATGCCCAATAATGCAAATAATGATAAATAAATACTAATAAATATGGGAAAAATACCAGATAAATCCCAGTAAATTCCCTAAGGCTTTGGGGATGTTCTAAATGATGCACAGGCATATGTATGCATATTATGCAAGATGCAGAGTGCTTTCTGATGCAAACCCTAAGGCTTCTACTGACTCTACATGCATGAATGATTCTCTCCAAGTGGGTTAAGGGACTTGACTGACTGACTGACCCACTAAGGCTGAGGAATGACCTACGTAGCTCGTGCCTGACTTATCCTGGACTGAGGATGTACAATGGGGTCACGGCATACGACAAATATCATCCTACTGGGTTCTACAACTGTACAAATGATGCACTTCTGATGATGAGCCATCTTGTCACCATGCACTCCACTGGGCACTTGGCATAGTCTGAAGCCACTTAAGTGCTTGGTGGTCTGTTTTGACTGTGAAAGCCTGTCCATAAAGAAAAGGCTTCCAATGTTTGAGTGCTGTGATCACACCCAAAAGCTCTTTGTCATATACTGAATAATTCTTTTCGGCGACATCCAATTTTCTGCTGTAATAAGCCACGGGTCTATTGTCCTGCTGGAGGACTGCACCTATGGCTACATTGCTAGCATCGGTGATGACCTCGAAAGGTTCGTCCCATGATGCTAACTTTAATACAGGTGCTTCTGAGGCAGCTTTCTGGAGTGCACGGAATGCATCAAGTGCCTTACCTGTAACTGAGACTTTCTGCTTGCGAGTCTTCACCCCCTTGAGCAAGTCGGTAAGAGGTGCTGCAAGGTTGGAAAACTGATGCACATGGGTGCTATAGGCCTGACAAAGACCTACGAATGAACGGATTTCTTGGGCGGTCTTAGGAATATCCCAATCTAAGATCTCTTGAACCTTTGAGGGGTCCAGTCTAATCCCATCGGAACCGATGATGTAGCCCAAATACTGAACTTCTTTAACACCAAAGATAGACTTTTTGGCGTTTATGTAGAGCTGATTATCTCGCAAAAGTTGCAAGACTTTCTCCACATCTTTCTCATGCTGCTCCGCAGTGGCTGAGAAGACTAGTATGTCATCAAGGAATATGAAAACACACTTCCCAATGAGGACTGCGAAAATCCTAGACATCATCTTATTGAACGTTGCGGGTCCATTTGTAAGCCCAAAAGGCATGACTACGAACTCGTAGTGACCACGTTCTGTCCTGAAAGCTGTTTTTGGAATGTCAGCTTCAAAAATGCGGACCTGATGGTAACCACTCTTGAGATCGATCTTAGTGAAAAACTTAGCACCGTCTAAACGCTCCAAAATGTACTCTATCCTGGGCATAGGAAACTTGTTCTTGATAGTGAGTTTGTTTAATGCCCTGTAGTCTACACAAAGGCGTGCAGACTTGTCCTTCTTTTGGACAAATAGGATAGGTGCAGCAAATGGGGAGGAAGAAGGCCGAATGAATCCGGCTCGGAGAAGCTCAGATAACTGCTTTTCCAACTCGCCCTCTAAAGTCTTGGAAAGACGATAGGGAAACCTGCTAGGAGGGTCTGATCCAGGGACCAAATCAATGTGATGGTCCTCAAGGCGAGAGGGTGGGAGACTGGGTGGGAGATCGTCCCTAAGCATAATGTCCTGGTGTCTGGATAGGAGGTCTGCTAACTGAGGGACTGAAGATGTAATGGATGCTACTAATGAGGGAGGGTCTGCTTGAGCACGAATATAAAGGAGTGCTCCTTCTGCTCCCTTGCGGATAGCTCGTCGGGCCTGGAGATGCGAAATCAATGGGATGCCAAGAATGCTTCTATCCCCACGAATCATGACAGGCTCAGGAAAACCTTTACAAATAGTAAAAGTGTCCTGCCCCCAATCGGGAATAGGCTCATACTGACGGAACCACTGAATTCCTAAGATCATGTCACACCCTAAAAGAGGGGAGACGATGAAATCCCGTTGAAATGAGGCCTTCTGAACTTCAAAGGCAAACTGCTGTGCCTTCTGGGAAATGTGGGTGCGAAGACCAGGTGTAAACCCGTCCACATCCAAATGATATGGGACTAAAGTGCAGTTCAATTTATTAGCCAACTGGGGAGAGATGGCGTCTTCAGAACTACCCATATCGAAAAGGACTACAAACTGTCGGCCCTGGGCAGAGCCATAAGCTCGGATAAGGCTCTTCTGAGCAGCATCGCTCTCACCCTCCTGCTTAGCATCAAATACCACGGATGGCATAGGATGCATGGAAGGTAAAAGTTGAACTGCATTTGAGGTAGTAGGCGGGGCTGGAGCAGCTGGGGAAGCTGTGGCAACTGTGGCAGAAGGAGCTTTGGCAGCTTGTGCCGCTTGCCATTTGTGGCAATCCTTCTTACCATGCCCTATAATATGACAGAAAAAACATCTATTTTCTGACTGATACTTCTTTTGCTCCTCTGGAGGAAGATAACCTCCAGTAATTCCTGCTTTAGCCTTTTCATCAGGGGTTTTCTTAGGTTCTTTATCCTTCTTACCCCCTGAACTGGAGCTATTACTGCTGTCCTTCTTAGCATCTTTAGAAGATGCGTTACCTTTCCCTGACTGTGCAGCTGATTGCTGCTGCTGGGGTTTGGTACTGGACTGAGATGTCTGCTTGGGCTTGCCCCCGTTGAGCTTCATTTCTTCGTTCTGAGCGAGAGTCAGAGCCCGGTCATATGTACTTGGTTCAAAGTTACGAACTGTGAACCGAATGTTGGAGTCCAATCCACGAATGAATTGCTCCATTTTGGCCTGCTCAGATAACCCTAACTGCTGTGCTAAAGTAATAACCTTACCGGAAAACTGAAGCACTGGGGAACCGTTCTGTCTGAGTCCATAGAACTCGTCTTTCAGACCGGTCATGTACTGGGGCGGGAGAAATCTGGTCTTCAGGTCATGGACAAAGATGTCCCAGTCAAAGGCTGTGACACCTGTGGCCTGGTCAGTATGAATACTAGACCAATGCTGCCACCAAGTGACTGCCTCACCAGTGAGATGGGGAGCCGCTAAGTGGACTTTGTCTTGTGGGTCTGTGATCCTAGCTAATGGAAAATGAGCATTAAATTGATGAACAAATTGATTAACTGAAGAATGATCACACTTACCATCATACTTGCTGAAATTCGGTTGACTGCGAATGATGGTGGTTGCTGATGCGGGATGCTGGCTGGTGACACCTATGACTGGGGAGACTGAGGAGAGCTGCTGATACCTCAAGTGTATGGCCTCCTTTTCCCGTTGGTGTTCGAGTAACATACGTTCTCGATCAAGCTCACGTTGGTGTTCCCGAGCGGCGAGTTCAGCCTGACGCCGGTCTTCGTCGATCCTGCGTTGGGCTTCCTCATAGTCCCGTCTTTCTTCTTTTTCTATTCTCCTTCGGGCCTCGTCCTCTCTCCTTTGTTGTTCCATCTGAAAGAAGAGGGAGATGTAGTCGGGTGCTGCTGGAGGTGTAGAAGGACGTGCTGCTGCTGCCTCCAAGAGTTGGAGACGCTCCATGAGTAGCTGGTTCTGAGCTCTTAGAAGAGCTATGGTGTCTGCTGTAGGCGGAAGAGCAAGGTCTCCTTCGGGGGAGACGTCTTCCGGCTGATGAGTACTCTCTCCTGTAGACATGATGCTGAAGTCGGTGGTCGTGCCGGAACGCAATCTAACCATCCGAGGATGCCCCCACGCTAGGATACGGTGTGTGTGGACTATCTGAATCTGATACCAATGTGATATGCAGCGGAAGTCTTTGTATTGGTTGATCCTGTCACACAATATGCTCACACCGTCTTCTGTATCCTGAGTTTCGTGAGTTTAGCAATCCATTTCATTTACTTCAAACTTTAAAGAGATGAGAGAGAGATATGAACACTGTACACCAGATTGGGTCCCGAATTACCCACTGAAGGGCCCCCTATCCCGATAACGAGATAGTATTTGCTTTATTACTTTAGAGAGAATGACTTTGGACTGTAGATAAGCCAAACGCAAGATCTCGGAGGATCGGAGTATGGCTGATCTGTACACTGCTGTAGAAACACCTCAATGACTTGATCTTGAGCCTATGCACTCCTCCCAAGGGCATGAGGAAGGGCTGCACACCTGAGGCTCAAAGAAGAAGAAGGTGGACTGTTCTACACACTGTTAGAATGCTGAAAACACATATGAATGCTGAGTTACCTTCACCAGATGACTGCTGAATGTGTTGATGATGCTTGGAAGGCTGGACACTGATGCAAACAACTGTTTCAGGGCTGGAAACTGTTGTAGACTGTTGCTTCAGGGCTGGATTCTGCTGTGGACAGAAACGCATGTGTCTGGAGAGGGCTGTGGACTGAAACGCAGACCTGTAGGGCTGCTGGACTGCAAAACACAGGTATCTGGAGCTGCTGGACAGAAACGCAGCACTGCTGCACTGCTGAATCAGAAAACGCAGGAGAAAACAGGCTGATTGCTACTGATTTCTGGCGTGGAACTATGCTGAGAAGTATGCTGAATCTATGGCATGAACTGATGCTGAATTCAGGCTGATTAGAGGCTGAGGACAAACACCTAGGGCTGGACTGAAGCTATGGTTCTCAAGGGGCTGGAGAAGAAAGCTTATGGGCACTAGGGCATGGATTAGTCTTATGCTGAGAGCAAGAGAGAGAGGAGAGCTCTTAGCACAATGAAGACTGAATGAGCAAAAGAGGCTCTAGGCAAGCCTATTTATACTAACTGGAGGTTGGTCATTTAATAAACTTAATATTTATAAATGCCCAATAATGCAAATAATGATAAATAAATACTAATAAATATGGGAAAAATACCAGATAAATCCCAGTAAATTCCCTAAGGCTTTGGGGATGTTCTAAATGATGCACAGGCATATGTATGCATATTATGCAAGATGCAGAGTGCTTTCTGATGCAAACCCTAAGGCTTCTACTGACTCTACATGCATGAATGATTCTCTCCAAGTGGGTTAAGGGACTTGACTGACTGACTGACCCACTAAGGCTGAGGAATGACCTACGTAGCTCGTGCCTGACTTATCCTGGACTGAGGATGTACAATGGGGTCACGGCATACGACAAATATCATCCTACTGGGTTCTACAACTGTACAAATGATGCACTTCTGATGATGAGCCATCTTGTCACCATGCACTTAGTGCAGAGTGCATGTGACATCGGGAAGAACTCCCAGGAGGTTTGTTGGTGGTGTTCCACAGTGCCAGATGGGGATGGCAGTTCCGTGAGCCAGATGGGTTCTAAGGGAACGGTCCCAAGGGAGGTTGATCCTCCAAGGGTGATGTGAGAGTGCCAGACTCAGTTCCAGGAATGAAGACCAAGACGGTGTACAGAGTCAGGGCAGGAATGGATTGTGGACTAGAGGAAGACCAGATGCATAGATCTTCATCAGAGACAGAGTGGTTTGGAGAACAGATCGGATTTTCAGAGAAAAAGGTTTGCCAGGGATGGATGATGACAGAGGGACTTCGGAACAGGATTGGGATGATGACAGTCATCCAAGAGCAGGTTGGATTCCCGTCATCAAGTTTAGCAGAGGGGGATGTCATGTGCATCACAGATGCCATGGACATTCTCAGGGCTAGATCCAGAAGAGGCAGCCAGATAAAGAGCAGGACCAGACAGAGCCAGGGATTGGAGCACAAGTGGCCAGTTTGGATGTGGAGAAGAACCAGGGTGCAGTCGGCTGAGTATGGGAGCTGTCGGCTGTACCAGAAAGCATGTCGGCTGACGTCAGCAATGCCAGGAAGGTGTGGCAGCAGCAGGCGCACCAAGGACAAAAAGCACATCCAGTCGGCTGAATTAAAGGGGCTTTAATGAACATATAACTGGCCGACCAGCAGTCGGCCAGTTCATCATTTATCCCAAGGCCTATAAAAGGGCCCCCTTGCTCTATGGTTTATTCATTCACTCCCACTAGGGGTGTGAGTCACTTAGAGGTCCCATAGGGGACAGTTTTAGGGTTAACAACCTTTTTTATGAAGGCAGCCCATGGCTGTACAGATGGTGCGTTTTTGCATCAGAAGGTTTCCAAGAGTGTTTAGGGCTGAAAGAAGACTACCCAGAGCTTCCGCGCGTTACAAGTTGGTTCCATCCAACTTATCTTCCTGGGCTAAAAACCCAAACACATCAGCAGTGTTCTGTGCCATGAGAGCAAACTGTAACCTGCAAAAGAGACTGACTGCACAAGAGTCCACAAATATTGCTCGAGACTGTCTGTTTCACACAGATAGACAGCACAGCAACAAAAGCCCCAAATTTCTGGTGGCTCAAATTTCTCTGATTCCCACAAAAAACCTGTGGGAGCTGTCACAGATTGTGCAGCAACATAAAAACAGCAAAAGCCCCAAATTTCGGACTTGATTTGCTGACAAAATTCACAGTTAAGCTCCAAAATACAGCAGGTAGACTCACCCGAGTTGCTGCTGCAGATTGCTGAGTACGAACTGATGCAGAAGACGGTACAATGCTGTACGGAAGGCTGTACGGTCAGCAAACAGCAACCAGCAGGTGCTGTACAGAACTGTACGGACAGAAAACAGCAGATAGAGCTGTACGGCTGCTGTACTATCAGAAAACAGCAGCAAAACTGGTCGTACAGACCTGTACGAACAGAAAAACAGCAACCAGCAGCCACACGTGCTGCACAGATGCTGTACGGCCTGTAGAAAAACGACCAGCACTGCTTTTTGCACCAGAACAGTGCCCAAGACACACAGAAAGCAGTCGCCCAGGTCTGTAGAAGGAGGGCGACCTGTTTTTCAGCACCAGAAGCAGGCGACCAGCACAATAGAGGTGTTTCTTCGCGACGAAAGTGCTTCACCAGCAGTAGGGAAGGCGGGAGCAGGAACAATAACCTGCTCTGATACCAATTGTGAGTGAGAGACGGTGTGGAGCACACGAAGAAACAGAAGCAAAACTGGTGGAGGCAAGGAGCAAAACGATGGAGCTCAAATTATGAAGATGAGTTTGTTACAAAACTTAGGGCATATAATAACCCTAACTGGTGCCCGTTTCACATAACGGTAAGTTGGGCGCCTTATTGGGCGCGGGGAAAAAACCTCACTTAAAGTGAGTAAAAAGTGCCCGGCCGGTCCTAATACATTGGCCACTGCCCATAATAATGTCAGGACATTATTTCTAACACCTTCCCCCTTTTTTAGGGTTTTTTTTCTTTTTTCTCCTTCGCCTTCTCCCACCCCCCCCTCCTTCTTGCTTCCGCCCCCCCTTGGGGTTTTGTTTTCCTTTTTCGCTCCGTATCCCGCCTCTCTGTGTGCAGTTCGGTTCCAGCAGGATCCCGCCTTCGCCGCAGCTTCAGACTCTGATGGAGGCTCCTCCCGCCCCGCCTCAGAGGGACTCATCCGCAGCCCCCTCGCCCGCCCCTGAGGTCACCCTAGAGACGGGCCCCTCAGCAGCTTCAGTGGTGGCCAGAGCAGCTGGGCTACCTTCGGTCAGAGTGTTGGTGTCTGACATCATCTCCCTTCCTAAGGTCATTCAACTACCTAGGATAGGGGGGGGTGGATAGATCAGAGAGTGGAGTTCTCGGGGCTCCCAAACCAGTGCTTCATTTGCAGGCAGGTCGGTCATCTGGCCAAGGCCTGCCCTCGCAGGAGACCTCGACCCTCACCACAACAGCAGGCTACTGATGGCCCGCCCACAGATTCGGCTCGGCAGGCTGCCTCCGGGACACCTGCTCAGGCCACAGAGACCTCGGAGTGGCAGCCTGGACAGGGGCGCCGCCGAGGGAGACAGCCACAGCAGCACGCCCAAAGACCGCTGCAGCAGCAGCCACAGTCTCAGCCTCACTTGGTTCCCGTGAGGAACAGCTTTGCTCCCCTTCAGGAGGAGACCCCTGCAGCGACTGAGGACCAGGAGATGCCAGCACCCCCTCCTTCACCCCCCCCACCCCCGTCCCCTCCCACCGCCTCGCTTCCACCATCGCCTCCTCCCGTCTCCGCTCCGGTTTCGGCAGCGGCTCCCTCTCCACCTCCCTCGCCTCCCCCTCCTCCCCCTCCGCCCGCCTCACCTTCCCAGGAGGCCCTGGCAGTTCCCTGGCGCTCACCTGCAGTCCGGAGAGCGCTGAGCACTGACCTCGCTCGAGCATCACAGAGGAGACCTATGCCGATTAGGGCCTCACGGATTTCATCTATCCGCAGTCGGCTGAGTCGCCTTGGCATTAGACAGCGCTCGGAGGCTTTTGATTGTACCTTCACACGGCTTTTTGGAGCAGAGGGCCCCCATGAGCCAGCACCCATCCGAGTTCATGTAGTGATACCTCCGGCCCGCGGGGAGGAGGCACTAGACTCAGCGGTGGCCTTCTCGTTCCCTCTTTGTGGACCTTGTGACCGGGAGTGGACTCTAAAGCTCGCTCTCAGCACTTTGAAGACTCAGGCAGTTGAGTTTTCTCATCACATGAGCGATCTGGAGGTGACAGATGTGATAGGCCAACTTTGGGAGTTGGCTCATTTTTTCTTGGATCCCGGGAGTGTGGATACCTCAGGGATTCGGCATTTGGTCGTGCGCATAGTGGCAGACTTGGCACGCGACCCTGGATATGTGTGTATACACGAGGTTGCTCTGTCAGAGCAGGAGGCAGTCGCCATGGGCCACAGCCACTGGCGCCTGATCCGGGATTCTTGCAGTACACCGGTTGGGCAGATTCGCAGCCGTTCGGATGGGGACTACTCTCCATCTAAGCCGCTTGCGAAGGCCCGCCGTACGGCTGAGACAGCATCCACCTCAACAGGGCATCCATGAGGATCATCTCATGGAATGTACAGGGCCTTGGCGGAGCACACTTTATACGCTATCGAGGTTGCTTGAGGCAGGAGCTTCAGAGATGCCTGGTTGGTGGCAGCATTGATATTTTGATGATGCAGGAGCACCACTTGGGTGAGAGCAGGATCCGGAGATATGGTTCGGTGATGCCTGGTAGATGGGACACTTTATGGTCTGCAGGGTTTGGTCCTTTGGGTGGACAGGGAGGAGTATGCATGGTTATTGCAGATGTATGGCGGCAGGCCATTGTGGATCGAGGGATCATTGTGCCTGGTAGAGCACAGTATGTCATTCTGAGGATGCATGATGAGCTATTGGGTGTGCTCAACATCTATGCGCCCAATCATGCTAGTGCCAGAGCAGAGTTCTGGACTCAGGTTACAGATGCATTGCCAGAGGCCGCACATTGGTGTGTTGGGGGAGACTTCAACATGCTTGAGGACCCGGCAGATAGGATGGGAGGCAGTCATGTTACAGTGCACGGCACGGAGCTTGCAGCTTGGGACCGGTTTTGCATGTCACTGAGGATCACTGATGCATGGCAGCATGGGGCTTTCTCCCGGTCTCAGGACAGTCTTAGTTTCTCTCGGTCGGATCGCCGGCAGGGAGGGACCAATCTATCACGCATTGATCGCTTTTATGTGGGCGACTGGTTAGGGGAGCGAGGGGGCTCCGTCGGCATTCTCGCTGGCACCTCATTTTCAGATCATGCGCCAGTTATATTGACATTGGAGGAGGGGACACGGGAGCCCAGCTTGCAGTTGAGGATCCCAGAGAGGGTACTTACAGATCCCAGTCTCGCTGAGGACATTGAGAGGATCTGGCATGATAGTCAGTGCTTTGACCAGGATGCAGCGGGCCAGTGTGCCCAGGGACTCATTGATCTTAGCTCTTTTCTACACGCTGCAGCTTTGACACGACTGGGAGAGATTCGCGAGCGGGAGCAACGGTTGAGACGCAGCCTTGCTTCGCTACAGCACCTTCAGGAGCAGCAGCCTGCATGTGAGTGGGTGGCGTCCCAGCTGAGCCAGGCACGCCAGGAGGTTAGAGAGGTAGAGGAGCAGAGACATGAGTTTTACTATCGTCGTCAAGCCTCTCAGTGGACGCAGCTTGGTGATAGAGTGACTGGAGAGTTTTTTGAGATCACTGGACCCCGTCATGCGCGAGCAGGAGTCCGCCAGCTTGGTAGACCGGATGGATCGGTAGCTACTGAGCTCGGGGAGATCAGAGCCATTGCTACTGCATTTTATAGTGACCTGCTTTCAGCGGAGCCAGCCACTGAGGATCGAGATGTTTGCAGACAGACTGTGTGGGCCCATGTGCAAGGGAGGGTCACATACCATATGCGTACAGTTCTAGGTGCGCCTCTGTCAGAGATTGAGCTTGCCGAGGCCTTGAGGGTCCTGCCGCGACATAGTTGCCCAGGGGAGGACGGACTGACGCCGGCCTTTTTTATGCGCTATTGGGACCTTTTGGGGCCAGGCCTCCGCAGGGGCTTTCAGCATGTTTTGGACACTGGGGTGATGCCGCAGAGCTTTTTAGAGGGCTTGATCTATCTTATCCCCAAGGGGGAGGGAGTATCAGATGACATTCGGCATTGGAGGCCTATTACGATCCTCAATACTGTCTACAAGGTCTTAGCAAAGGCCTTGAGTTTGAGGATCCAGCCCTTCCTGGGGGAGTTGATTCATGCTACTCAGACAGGATTTGTCAAGGAGCGCAGTATCCTTGACAACATCTTTACTTTCTGGGAGGCGACGGCCCGAGCTAGATTTCTTGGCGAGGACTTGGTCGTGATGCTTCTCGATTTTGAGAAGGCATACGATAGAGTTGATTGGGGCTTCTTAGAGGGCACTATGCTTCACCTGGGCTTTGAGCCAGGATGGATCAGAGGGGTGGCAGCTCTGTATTCCACAGCTCGCAGCCAGGTGCTGATTGCAGGAGGACCAGGGGCCGAGTTTTGAGCTGACCAGATCAGTCCGTCAGGGGTGTCCTCTCGCCCCTTTCCTGTTTCTCTTCTTTGCGGAGGCTATGAGTATGTATTTGACGGCAGAAGAGGTTGGTTTGAGAGGACTGCAGCTCCCAGTCCGGGGGGAGGACCTGCTTGATGCTGAGTTTGCAGACGACACGGGCTTATTTTTGCATGGCCATGAGGCCAATCTTATTCGGGCTGAGCAGTCGCTCCAGGTTTTTAGTGCAGCTTCGGGAGCATTGATCAATTGGCGCAAGACAGTGGCCTTTTGGATCAGTAGTGCTCCCACTCCGGCATGGAGCCCGGACCCCGGTTTTAGATGGATTCCTCCAGGCACAGCAGTGCGGTATTTGGGATGCCAGATTGGCCTAGATTTGTCACCTGAGCAGCAAATTGCCCCGCTTCTTCTGAGCATTCGGAAGAAGCTATTGTATTGGAGTACAGCTCGACTATCCTTGGCTGGGAGGGTGGTGGTGGCAAATCAGGTGCTATTAGCGACCATGTGGTACATTACGTCTTGCTGGATTTTCTCGAGCTCTTGCATCAGCCAGGTACAGAGGCTGATCAGGAACTTTCTGTGGTCTGGGAGGGACGGTCAGCCAGCTCGGGCAAAGGTTGCATGGGCAGTTATTACACTTCCGCTGTCTCAGGGCGGTTTGGGCATTATAGATCCAGTCGATCAGAGTAGAGCCTTATTGGGGAAGCTTATTGTTCGGGGGTTGCTTCCAGGCGCTGAGCCTTGGAAAGAGCTCCTCTTGCAGCGACTGCAGGCTCGGGCGCCCCGAGCAGGGGGTACTTGGGCACCAGAGATTCGCTGGATCTTCATAGAGATGAGGAGGACAGGCCTCAGTAGAGGATGGGAGGACAGATTTGCTTTGAGTATCCTGAGAGCTTGGGAGCTGCTGAGACCGGGGCTCTCTCAGCGGCCTCCTTCTTGTGTTGAGGAGCGGGCCAGACAGCCGCTCATCTGGAGCCCAGCGGTTCGCACGGAGCAGGGTCATATGCTGGGTTCTCGGCCTCGTCTAGCCTGGGGACCTTTAGCGGCAGGCCCAGCTCGTAGTTTTGGAGACTGGCAGGCTTTCTGCAGTCTACCAGAGGAGATCCAGGTGGAGAGGCTGAGTCACTTCAGAGGGGGGTTCATTATGAGGGATGATATACAGGAGGCACTCACAGAGGAGTGGTTCACGCCTCTCGAGCCAGTGGCCCCACGGTGGATGGGAGCCTTTACACAGTTGGAGATCCTGATTGCTGTCAGAGCTAGCACTGAGGATGGCAGATGCCTCTACTATGAGATTCAGGATGAGGGCAGACTCCAGAGAGTGGAGGTGGAGTCGCCTTTGGTTGCAGAGTGCACCTTTCAGAGGATTCGGGTAGTGGCCGCCGCTTCTCGGAAGTGGCATATTGACCCCGACCCTGCTGATGTGCTCCCGGATTGGCGCATATGGGCTTATGCAGCGCGCCCCTTGGCCCGGCTACAGTGGGACCCCGGGGAGTACGAGTGGCATGATCCTTATGCATCCCTTGAGGCCACAGAGATCACCTTTTTCCAGTATACTGTTCGGCTGGGGCGGCATATTTTGACGGCGAGGAGGACAGTTTCTCCAGCGGCAGCGGGGCATTGGCGACTACAGGGACTCTCACAGGAGTTCCTGGAGGATTTCTGGGCTCGGCTCTGGGCTAGTCGGCAGGCCCGCAGGATCTCGGCTTTTCAGGGCTGGTCGCCCAACCACAGGGGCTCAGCAGTTGGCACTTGGCTTGTTTACAGCGGTCTTCCGGCGGCCTGCGTCCGATGCGGCCACCCTATGGAGACACAGAGACATTGCCTTTGGGACTGCCCTCAGGCACAGCAGATTTGGCTGCGGATGCTGCGTATTCTGGCCCCCCTCTCTCCAGAGGGTTTGTTTACGTGGGGTGCCGCTGCTTGGTCGACTTCGTCAGGGCTTGCTATGGGCTATGAGATGGAGCAGGGCAGTCAGGCCATCAGATTTATTAGGGGCCAGCCTCGCCTGGTTCCGGCACCGGATTTCTCGTCTGCCAGCTGGACACAGGAGAGGGATTTACGATGGGAGCTCCTCAGCAGCCTCACCACCTGGTTCACCTGGAGGGCCCGGTGCTTTACGGCCTTTGAGGGGAGATTGGAGCCACCAGCAAAGACTGTACGGGGGATTTGGCAGGAGTTGATCCACACCCTGCGAGGACAGTACGACCGCATCCGGGGAGACTCGGATGAGGCGATCTTACGGCGCCAGGCCTTTCACACCACTTGGCGCTGTGGCCCTTTCTACACCTTACACACGGGATCCCCCCGTTGGCACTACAGGCCACCTGTTTGGCTCTCCCCCCCCCCCTATTGTATGATTTAGCCGCTCAGTTCTTTGTACTGATGCTTGTATTTTGCAGCACCTAGGGAGAGTCTCCCGGGCTGCCATGCTGTATTCGCTGCTCTATCTCTCTTAGGAGTAGGAGAGTTCTTTTGTAGCCCTACGGGCGTTTTTATATAACTAATGAAAGGATCTTTTCTCGGAAAAAAAAAAAAAAAAAAAAGAAGCGGTCCAAAATGTCATCGATCCTCGGAATGGGGAATCGATTCTTGATGGTATTCTTGTTCAGCGCCCTGTAGTCAATACACATGCGCCAAGAACCATCCTTCTTTTGCACTAAGAGGACAGGTGAGCAAAAGGGTGATGAGCTAGGCTGTATCAACCCTTTGTTCAACAGCTCCTGTACCTGACTCATAATTTCTTCCTGTTGGACTGCACTAACACGGTACGGCGGTCTATTTGGTGGAGTACTACCAGGAATTAGATCAATGGCATGATCTTTTGGCCTCTCCGGAGGAAGTTCCCCTGGCAATGACTCGGAAAAACAATCTTGGAATCCACATAAGAAATCAGTCCTATCCTTATCTAACATAGACAAATTAGACTTAGACTCATCATCTTGTGCATCCTTTACATAAATCAAGTACACAGAAAGATGCTTTTTCATTACTAATGAAATTGCCGAAGCTGATACAATAGGAACAGATTCCCCTTTAAGTTTTACATCCAAAACATGTTCTTTCCCTCTATGAGTCAGAGTGATTTTCCTATTGTATGTATCCACCACCGCATGTACTCTGTGGCACCATGGCATACCCAACAAAACATCACAGCCATCAAGTGGCATGATGAAAAACTCTTCGCTGTCCACATAACCCTGCAAATGAAGCCTAAGCTTCCCAATAGTAGGAGTAACGGGTTATGCATACCCTAGACAAGCCATGTTAGCCTCATATAACGGCCCCATCTCCTCCGCACGAATCCCCAATCGGCCAGCCAAATCCGGTGAAATAAAGTTGGCTCTAGCACCTGTGTCAAAGAATATCAAGGCATTCTGATCTCTCACTTTGCCCCATGCCCTGCACAACTCTGTCTCTTCACCACCTGACTGTTCCCCAACGAGATCAGGAACTAACCCTGCAGAAGGTTTTGGTTTCTTTGACTTGGGCTCTCCCTTATTGTCAGAGTCCTTTTGGGACTTTCTCTTGGGACAATTGAATGACACATGTCCCTCTTCACTACAGTAAAAACATTTCCGAGCATCTCTCAAAGCCTGTCTTTCCTCAGAAGTTCTCTTGGGCATTGGCAACTTCTTATACCACGTCTCTGAAGACCCTTTAGCATCCCGTGAAGCATGCCCAGATTTTTCAACTTTCTTGCTCGAGTTCTTACTTCCTTTAAACCCAGATGAACCTCCAGTGAGTAACGCATTAGCTGTCATAGCATTCTCTATCATCTGTGACATGTTCGTTACTCGAGTCTTGATACAATAATCACGCACCTCTTTGGGCAGCCCACAACAATACTTCTCTACCTGCTCAGACAAAGGCACTGCACGGTAAGAAGTCACTGGGAGTAAAGCTTCCCAAAACTTCTTGTTATAATCGTCCAAATTTTCACATTTTGAAGCATCCAACTTGTGCCATGCAGTCATAACATCCACCTCAAATGTAGATGTGAGCCATACGGAAGAGAACACCTGTTTAAATTGTACCCAAGTAGTTGGTGCTATGCCCTGCAGAAGAAGAGTAGACCACCACTACAATGCATTGCCTTTGAGAAAAGTCGCAGCTTTTCTCACCTTTGAGGACTCCGTGTAATTACCCCCAAAAAAAACAGCATCAAACTGCTTAAAAAGATAAGTGCCTTTAATTTATCTTTGGCTCCACTGAATGTATCAAATTTCACAACAGCTCCCCCTTCCTTATAATCCTTCGCCTTTCCCATAGGCGTTAGATTATCATATGGAAGTGGCTTCGCAAGATTGTTGCCCCCAACATTCATGCCCATCATAGGGTCAACATTACACATTCCCACACCTGGCATGCCATACATTCCAGCCATGTTTCCAAACATTCCATTATGCATACCGGGCTGCATGCCCCCATACATATTTGCTTGCATTCCAGGTTGCATGCTCCCAAACATGTTTCCGTGCATTCCGGACTGCATACCACCATACATATTCCCCTGCATACCAGGCTGAAAATTAGCTCCAAAACTGTGCAACATCGCTCTCACCCTCCTGCTTAGCATCAAATACCACGGATGGCATAGGATGCATAGAAGGTAAAAGCTAAACTACATTTGTGGTAGTAGGCGGGGCTGGAGGAGCTGGAGATGCTGTGGCAACTGTGGCAGAAAGTGCTTTGAAGGCTTGCTCCGCTTGCCATTTGTGGCAATCCTTCTTACCATGCCCTATGGTATGACAGAAAAAGCATTTGTTTTCTGATTGATATTTCCTCTGCTCCTCTGGAGGAAGATAACCTCCTGTGATGCCTGCTTTAGCCTTTTCCTCGGGGGTTTTCTTAGGCTTGAATTCTTTATCCTTCTTACCCCTTGAACTAGAGCTATTACTGCCGTCCTTATCTTTAGAAGATGCATTACCTTTCCCTGGCTACGCAGTAGATTGCTGCTGGGGTTTGGTACTGGAGTGTGATGATTGTTTGGACTTGCCTCCGTTCATCTTCATTTCTTCATTTTTAGCAAGAGTCAAAGCCCGGTCATATGTACTGGGTTCAAAGTTGTGAAATGTGAACCGGATGTTGGGATCTAATCCACAATGAATTGATCCATCTTGGCCTGCTCAAATAGCCCTAACTGTTGTGCTAAAGTGATAACCTTTCCGGAAAACTAAAGCACTGCTGACCCGTTCTGTTTGAGTCCATAAAACTCATCTGCAAGGCCGGTCATATACTTGGGTGGAAGAAATCTGGTCTTAAGGTCACGAACAAATGTATCCCAGCTAAAAGCTGTGACACCTGTGGTCTAATCTGTATGAAGACTAGACCAATGCTGCCACCAAGTGACTGCCTCACCTGTAAAGTGGGGAGCCGCTATGTGGACTCTATCCGGAGGATCTGTAATCCTAGCTAATTGAAAATGAGCAGTAAATTGATGAATAAACTGATTAACTGCCAAATGATCACACTTACCATCATACTTACTAAAATTCGGTTGACTTCGAATGACAGTAGTCGATGTCACGGGCTGCTGGCTGGTGGCACCTGAGGCTAGGGAAACTAAAGAGGTGTGCTTGTATCTAAGATGCATGGCCTCCTTTTGTTTGATGCTCGAATAACATACGTTCTCGATCGAGCTCTCGTTGGTGCTCCCGAGTGGCGAGTTCAGCCTGACGCCTGTCTTCTTTGATCCTGCATTGGGCGAGCTTCCTCGTAGTCTCGTCTATCTGCTTTTCTTGCTTCTGCTTTTTCTTGTTGCTTTCTTGCTTCAGCTTCTGCTTTTTCTTCTCTCCGTCAAGCCTCGTCTTCTCTTATTTGTTGTTCCATCTGAAAGAAGAGGGAGAGCTGGAGGCGGAGGACGTCGTGCAGCTATTGCCTCCAAGAGTTGGAGGCGCTCCATGAGACGCTGGTTCTAAGCTCTAAGTAGCGCTATGGTGTCTACTGTAGTCGGAAGAGCAAGGTCTCCTTCGGCGAAGACGTCTTCCGGCTGATGGGTACTCTCCTCTGTAGACATGATGCTGAAGTCCATAGTCACGCTAGAACGCAATCTAACCATCCAAGGATGCCCTCACGCTAGGATACGGTGTGTGTGGACAAGCTGAATCTAATACCAATGTAACATGCAACGGAAGTATTCGTAATTTGGGGATCCTGTCACACAAATGCTCACACCGTCTTCTGTATCCTGAGTTTCGCGAGTTTAGCAATCCACTTTAAGACTTCAAACTTTAAGAGATTTGAGAGAGAGAGAGAGAAAGAAAGAAAGAAGAAAGATATATTAACGTCTACGAGAGGCCAAAGTCGGCCTATGAGACAAAAAATAATACAACTGTGTTCTTCCGGTCATCGGAAGAAAAGGAAAAGAAAGAAAAGAAAAAGTGTGCATGTGTCTGGATACAACTGTGAATCATCATGGATCGGTGAAGCCCATATACAAACAATATAAAGGGGGGTGGGGATGTGGATGGAGTGCTAAGGCAAGATGCATCTCTATATGCTGAAGGGGTAGTACAAGCATGCTATGCAGATCTATGTCTAACTCCATCCAGTGCCATAAGAGGGATATAAGATATCATACATCGCCGATGCTGAGGCTGTGAGTGGCGTGAACATGTACCCTGACTCTGAATGAAAGCGAGCTATTCCTCTCCTGTGTCTCCATTTGGTGTCTCATCCGGATAGCTGCTATCTCTTGGTGACGGAGTCGGGGTGCTCTGTGTCTAGTCTGTCTAGGTCTCCTCCTGGCTCTCAATTCCTCTGCTCTCTGTGCGGTCACCCCACGTGGTACATCAGCTGGCACTGGCATAGCTCTTTGGAAGAAATCTGTGAGATGTACACCGTATGGGGTCCCGAATTACCCACTGAAGGGCCCCCTATCTCGTTACCGAAATAGTATTTGCTTTATTTCTTTGAAGAGACTGACGATGGACTGACGATAAGCCAAATGCAAGATCTCGGAAGACCAAGAGTCGGGCTGAACTGTACACGGCTGTAGAAGCACCAATGATGACCAATCTCGAGCCTATGCACGCAGCACTCTTCCCAATGGATGTAGGAAGGCTGCAAATCTGAGGCTGAGAGAAGGGGCTGATTGGGACTGTTCTAGACTATGTATGAATGCTGAAAATGAGTATGAATGCTGAGTTCTACCTTCACCAAGTGGCTGTAGCAAAACGATGCATATGGGGGTGCTGAAAACTGTATGAATGCTGAAAATGCAAGGGGTACTGTACTGTAGGCTGAATGCTGTAGATGCTGCGTTTTACTGAATGAAGGCTGAATTGCTCAAGCGTTGATGCTCCTATAAGCTGATGAGGAAAACGCTGAAGGGTGATGTGCTGAATTCTGCAATCGCTTATGCTCCTTGTGTTGAAGGCTCCAAGTGTTGAGTTCTTCAATGCTAAATATGATATGAATGAATGAATGGATTATATGCTCAGCTATTTATATGGACTTGTGATGCTGGTCGGCTGGCTACAGAGCTGGCTGACTGCATCTGTCCTGACTAAAATAAATAAATGATGTAAAAATGCCCAAAACATGCTGGAAATTATGGGAATAATACTGGATAAATTCTGATGAATGCTAGATGGTATCTAAAGGCTTCTGCAATGGTCTAGATGGCCTGCATGCATATGGGATGAATGCTATGCATAAATGCACACATATCCTGATGCAAACTCTAAGGCTTCTACTGACTCTACATGCATGAATGCATCTCTTCAACTGGATTAAGGGACTTGGACTGACTGTCTGTCTGTCTAAGGCTGAGAATGACCTACATAGCTCGTGCTTGACTTATCCTGGACTCGGGATTACAATGGGGTCACGGCGTACAACAATTATCATCCTAAAAGGTACTAATAATGTACAATGTTGCTCTGATGATGATAAGCCATCTTGTCACCATGCACTACAGTGCAGAGTGCATGTGACAAGGAGAGTTCTCCAAACAGCCCGTGGATTGAGAGTCAGATCGCTACCGCCCGCACAAAGATTCGGTCCATTGAGGAGAGGAGGGTGGAGTATAGATACCATGCCAGGGCTTCATTCTGGACTCGGGCCGGTGACAAAGTTACTGGAGACTTCTTTGAGATAGCCGGCCCTCATAGAAGGAGAGACGGTATTCGTAGGCTACGTGGCCAAGATGGAGCTATTGTTTCTGATCCCCCGCATGTGAGAGCTATCGCCATGGATTTCTTCCAATCTCTTCTCACTGGTGCCCCATTATCCCCCCAAGTGATGGATGCGCACGAGAGAGTCTGGAGGCACACGACGGAGGTGGTTCCCCCCTCCCTTCGGTCTTTCTTATTGATCCCTTTCACTTCAAAGGAGCTGGCGGAGGCGGTGAAGCCAGGGGAAAATGCCCGGGGGCGGATGGGCTTCCTGTTTCTTTCTTTCTTCGACATTGGGACCTCATGGAAGGTGGCCTTCGCGCTGCCTTCATTGAGATTATGCTCACAGGTGTCATGCCAGAGAGGCTCACAGAGGACTTGATACATTCGATCCCCAAGGAGGGTGGTCATAGATTGGAGATCCGGCAACGGAGACCCATCACCCTTCTAGGGGCGGCCTATAAGATTTTGGCCAAGGCCATTAGCAGGCGACTTCAGCCTTCTCTCCTAGACTTGATCCACGACACTCATACTGGTTTTGTTCAGGATCGGAACATTCTGGACAACATCTTTACCTTTTGGGAGGCGATAGCTTCGGCCAGGATGCGACAGCAGGACCTCATTGTGCTACTCCTAGACTTTGAGAAAGCTTATGACAGGGTGGATTGGAGCTTTCTGGGAGGGCACTATGAGCCAGATGGGATTCCCCATGGAGTGGATTTGTGGAGTCTCAGGACTTTATCCACCATCTCACAGCCAAGTTCTCATTCAAGGAGCCCAAGACGACAGATTCCCCCTTTCCCGCTCAATTCGACAGGGCTATCCTCTGGCACCGTATCTCTTTCTATTTGTCGCCGAGGCCATGAGTAGTTTTCTCTCCACCCAGGAGACCGGACTTCAGGGATTGCGCCTTCCCCTCCACACACAGGAGGAGCTGTTGGACTCAAGAGTTTGCAGACGACACAGCAGCCTACCTTGCTGGAGATGTTGGGAATCTCCAGAGATTCGCGGAGGCGATAGAGATTTTCTGCACTGCATCAAGAGCACAGATCAACTGGCACAAATCGTGTGGTTTTTGTGTAGGCTCAACACCCACCCCGACTTGGCGACCAGTTGAGACTTTCCAGTGGATCTCGAGGGGCACTCCAGTCCAATACCTCGGTTGCCAAGTTGGCATTGATATCTCTCCCAAGCAGCAGTTCGCTCCGCTTCTTCTAAGTATTCGGAAGAAGCTTTTATACTGGAGCTCGGCGAGGCTATCCCTAGCAGGCAGAGAACCAGGTGGCGAACCAGGTACTGCTTGCCATCATGTGGTACATCACCTCGTGCTGGGCCTTTTCTCGGGCTTGTATTAGTACAGCGTTTGATCCGGAACTTCTGGTGGGCCGAAACTTGGAAGTGATGGGAGGCCAGCCAGGGCCAAGGTGGCATGGAGAGTGATTATTCAGCCACGTAGCAAAGGGGGGGTTGGCCTCATTGATCTAGCTATACAGAGCCGTTCCCTGCTAGGTAAGTTGATTGTCAGAGGACTCCCACCCGGTGGTGGGCCTTGGAAGGATTTCCTCTTGGCCCAGATTTCAGCCCGCACTCTGAGCCTTGGAGGCCCGTTGCCACAGAGTACTAGATGGATCTTCACAGAGATGCAAGCCCGTGGTTTTAGTTTAGCCTTTGAGGACAGATTCACAGCCAGTCTACTTTGTGCTTGGGATGGATCTTCACAGAGATGCAAGCCCGTGGTTTTAGTTTAGCCTTTGAGGACAGATTCACAGCCAGTCTACTTTGTGCTTGGGCTCATCTCAGACCAACCCTCAAAGATTGTTCCAGCGGCCTCAGAGGAGCAGCTTCGACAGCCTTTGATCTGGAACCCACTGATCTGTTTACCCAATGGCCACATGCTAGGGGCCCGACCGCACATATCTTGGGATGCCTTGAGCATGGGACTAGCTAGGTCTCTTGGAGATTGGATTGCACACATGCCGTTACCTCAAGAGGAGCAGGAGAGAGGCATGACAGGGATCTGGGGTAGAGACAGGCTAAGCATTGACATCGACTCAACTATTCCTCAGGAGTGGTTGACTCCTATTCCAAAGCCGACCCCCCCAGTGTGGCTAGGCATGTTCGCCAAACACGATATCCTCCTAGCGGTCCATGGTGCAGATGAGGACAGTGGTCTACTCACTTTTTCTATTGGATTACATGGCAGATTAGAGAGATTAGAGCACTCCTTGGAGGATTTCAGAAGCTGCACCTTGCAGAGGGTGAGGGTGATTGGTTTTCGGGCACGGGCACGGGCACGGCACATAGATCCAACACCAGTTAAGGTGGCCAGGGAGAGATTTTGGCGGTTATGGATTTGGGTGTGATGACCTCTCACGTGGTTGCAGTGGGACCCTGGAGAGTGGACTTAGCATTATCCCACAGATTGGGTGGAGAATCAAGATGCCCCTTTCTTTGCATATATAGCGCGGCTCGGCCGCAGGATCCAGATGTAGGAGATAGATGGCACACCGGCAACAACAGCACACTGGCAGTCTCAAGGCCTATCACAGCGCTTCCTTTCAGATTTCTGGAAGAGGCTTTGGGACAGCTTTCGGCCATGGAAGATCACTCTCTTCCTTTGGCTCACGGCACACAGGAATCTAGCGGTTGGTACTTCGCTGGTAGTCGGAGGTCGGTCAATAGCTTGCCCGAGGTGCGGCCACCCCCAGGAGTCTCAACAACATTGCCTTTGGGATTGCCCGAAGGCTCAGCACATTTGGCAGTGGATTCTCCACATATTCGCTATGGATAGGACATCGACCCGGATCATCACTTGGGGTACTGTCGCTTGGGCCACCAAGGCTAGAGTGGTCAGGACGTATGAGGAGGACGGGGGAGGACAGGTCTCCCACCATCATATTGTAGTAGTACCAATCACATCCCCACCAGGCAGGTGTCTGGCGACCAGGCTCATGCCAGCGATGGGAGATTTGCAATAGCATAGCCGCCTGGCACATCTGGCGTGCTAGATGCAGCAACGCCATCGAGGGCACCCACACTCCACCGGCTAAGACCATCAAGAGCATATGGCTCGACATCATTCACATCCTCCGCGGTCAGTGGGGGAAGCTACAGGGAGGTTCTGACCGCATGCGTAAGCGGCCGAAAGCCTTCTTGAGACTTTGGAGGCCTGGCCCTTTCCTCAAGATAGAGGCGGTGACCCCATTTGGCCCTTTGATCATTTGTCTCCCGCCCTTATATGAGGTGAGACTGTATTTAGCCCGTCGTGGTTGTACTTAGCCCTTTGCGGCTATTTTTTCTTTAATTAATTGAAGGATGTTTTTCCCAGAAAAAAAAAAGGTCCTGTTGCCACATCTTGGCCTAAGCTATCGCCTCTCAGAAAGTGAAGATATTGTCCAAAATGCTCCGATCCTAAACCAAACCTATCTGAGTGTCATGGATCAAGTCAGGAAGGAATGGCTAAATCTCCAGCTGATGCCATGGTCGCATCTCCTTTATCAATTTTCTTCTTCCGACCTTTGCACACTAGCGCTATAGGTGCCTAGAATCGTCCAAGCAAGGCACCCATGGATGGGACACCCTTTAAGCAGAATATTTAGCATTTGCAGTGTTTTTTTGACATTATTTTGTAGGTGAAAAAGGCCTAGCCGATCTGAACCCAAGCTGGACTGGTTTTTGCTATATAAAAAGGGGTGTGGTTCTTTGTTTGATCTCATCTCGAGGTTTCTAGAGCACACAGTCAAAAGCAACCACTTGAGGACAGATTGGAGGTGTTGGAAAACAGATCTACGGCATTGGGCTGAGCACTAGCGTGTAACAACAACATTAGGGTTGAAGATCAGAGATCTACATTTCCAGTGTCATGAGTAATGTTGTATCTCATTTTCTTGTACATAAATATACATTAGTTTAGGTAGTTGTGATTGCATGGGTCTCTCTGTTCCGTTGTTCTCTATCTTCTCTATTATTCACTTGCACAATAGGCACAAGGTTACCACATGACCCATCTAGTGTTGAGTATGTCCTCCAAAAGCTATGGCCCTCAATCCACAGCTCTCTAGAATAAATCCATAAAGTTCCTAACATCTCTCCTAAACCACCCTCAACATGACCTCAATAGTGACATGTGCATTTGAGGCTTGATGCATGTGGCATTCATGCAATTTGCCATATCTTAGGATAAGTACATCCATGAGGAAGCTACTTAACTTACATCAATACGTTGACCAAAGGTGGAGACAACCTTGAACTCCTGAGAAAGCTAGAAATTGAGCTTCTAATATACCAAATGGGAACCATATGTTTGGGAGGCCTATAGTTCTTTTGAGCAAGACCCTGGTGAGAGAAAATACAATATCAATATTCTAACTTCTCCAACCTTAAAACCAAAGGATGGTATTAATGTGAATTGAATCTTGTGATATTACAAGTCCTGAACATGGACACACTCACTTAGTTCCTGTTTCTTTTAGCGGAGGCACATTGCGAGTCCTTGAAAGAGTGCACAAAGCACAAGCAATAGAGCACTAGAGTGTGCTCAATAGAGAGTGCAAGAGAGAGAGAGAGATATGGAGCAACTATGCTAAATATACTGAAGCAATACAGTCCCAAGCAAGAGACACAAGCAGTCTCATAAGTGAGGGAGCAAAAGATATACAAGGCAAGATGAAAAAGTGATAGGCAAGCCCACCTATTTATAGGTGGGGAGAGCTCGCCGACTGGAGCTACATATGCTGGCCGACTGGGAAAAAACCATAGAGGCTGGGAGAAATCCCAAAAAAATATGTAAAATAGGGGTGGCCAACCCACAATCAAGGGCCATGCAAAAGGGACCAAAAGGACACCAAAAATGGGCAGAAACTAGGGATGAATGTGCTAGCACCCCTCTCAGCACCAGATGCTAAACAAACTCCGAGAAGCCGAAGGTGAGGAGCCAAGGAAGCCTGAGAAACCGGCTTGGTGAACAAATCTGCAACATTCTCCGCTGAAGGGCAATACTCCAAACGCAAATCTCCAGCAAGAACCCGTTCACGAACATAGTGATATTGTATCTCAATGTGTTTCGTACGAACATGAAACACAGGGTTCTTGGCGATGCAACTCTGATTGTCACACCAAAGAAGAGTAGATCTGATAGGAGGACAGCCAAGCTCCTCCAATAATCTCCGCAACCAAATCGCCTCACATGCAGCATAACAAACCGCACGGTACTCCGCCTCTGTAGAGGAAAGCGCCACAGTAGGCTGCTTTTTACTACTCCATGAAATGGCTCCAGACCCTAGTGTAAAAACACAACCAGTGGTCGAACGCCGAGTATCTGGATCTCCAGCCCAATCTGAATCAGACCATCCAACAAGAGTGCATCCTTGGCCATAGAAGATGCCAAAGTCCAGAGTGCCACGCAAGTACTGAAGAACTTTGAGAGCACACCGCCAATGCTGCTGACGGGGTTTGGATGAGAAAGAGCTCAATAAATTGACTGCGAAACATATGTCCAATCGGGAGTAGGTCCACCAAACCAAAAAACCGACGAGAACCCAATACTGTCCCTGATCAATCCCTAGAGACGCATCAAGTAGAGAAAGTTTCTCACTAGTATCCATAGGAGAAGATACTGGTCTACATCCAGTCATCTGAAATCTGTCAAGAATCTCCCGTGTACTTCTGCTGAAATTCGAGGTCTGCCAAATCTCAAAGCCACGAAAATAATGCAGAAGGCCAAGATCCGTCATCTCAAACTCTGTCTCCAAAGCATCCATGACTGAACGGATCCTCACAGAATAAGAACTTGTAGAGATGAGGTCATCCACATAGACCACAATGATAACAATCAACCCCCTCTCAAGAAGGATATAAAGGTTCGAGTCTGCATGAGAATGGCGCAAGCCAAGCTTCTGAAAGAACTCATCAATCTGCTGGTAGTACCGCGGAGCCTACTTCACACCATATAAGGCCTTCTTCAGCCGGTACACCTGATCATGTTTGCCTGGAACAACAAATCCCGGCGGCTGATCAACATAAACCTCTTGAGTAAGCTCTCCATTCAAGAAAGCCGACTTGACGTCCATCTAGAAAACGGGCCATCTATGATGACCTGCAAGAGCAAGAATGGTGCGAATGGTAGTCATCCGGGCCGTCAGAGCGAAGGTCTCATCGAAGTCGACTCCAGGACGCTGAGCATAACCCTTGGCAACTAACCTCGCCTTGTGCTTGCCCAAGCTGCCATCAACTCGGAACTTCGATTTGAAGATCCAGCGCACACCAATCACCTTACGCTGCAGTGGCCTAGGCACCAAAATCCAAGTGCCATTCCATTCAATAGCATCTAGCTCTGCCTGCATAGCACGACGCCAAGGCTCATATGAAAGAGCCTCGTCCTCAAAAGTGGATCAGAAGGACCATGAATGATAGAGGACATAAGAGCATAGTTAACAAACATGTTGCCCTCATGAATTTGTTTCCCTATAACTCTGGAAGATCGCCGGAGAGAACCAGGCAGAGGAGTAGAAGGAAGCTCACGTAACCTAGAATCACGAACTGTTTGATAGTACCATCCAAGCACAGATCTGCTCGAACTCGCAGGAGGAGGAGCAGAGTCATCATCATCTGACTGAGAATCCACAGCTGGAGGTGAAACAGAAGCAAAGGGAGGAGGAGGAGGAGGAGGAGGAGGCAGAGACGGAGACGGAGACGGAGGTGGAGGAAGAAGAAGCTCACCACCCCCCTCTAAAGATATAGGAGTCTCGTCAAACACCACATCACGGCTCACAACAACCTTGCCGGCCTGAGGATCATAAAGACGATATGCCTTGGACACAGTGTTGTGTCTGAGAAAAGTCATGCGCTCAGACTTCAAGTCCAACTTGGAGCGATGCTCCTTAGGCACATGAACATACGCCGAACAACCAAATATCCGGAAATGAACAACGAAGAGCTTCCCACCATGGAAAGCCTCATATGGAGTTTTATCTGGAAGAGCAACAATAGGAGACCTGTTCTAAATGTAGACGGTAGTGGAAGCCACCTCAACCCAGAAACGTCGAGGTAATGAAGAAGGCTCTAGCATAGCACGGGCCATCTCCATAATGTTCCTATTCTTTCTCTCTGCAACTCCATGCTGTGATGGAGTATATGCTATAGTAAGTTGTCTCCGAATGCCATGGGTCTTGCAATATTGCTGAAACTCCTAGGGTGTAAACTCACCCCCTCCGTCGATCCTGAGAGCCTTGACCATGCAACTGGTCTCTTTTTCCACCTCAACTCTCCAATCACAAAAGTGCTGAAAAGCCTCATCCTTGGTCTTCAGAAAGAAAACCCAAGTATATCTGGAAAAGTCATCCACCATCACGAGCATGTACAACACCTTACTCAAAGACGTGGTACTCATAGGACCACATAAGTTTGCATGAACAAGAGCAAGTGATGTCGAAGATCTGTGTGTCGCCTCCTTCGGAAAGGCGGGTCGGTGTTGCTTCCCTTGTAAACAAGAGGAACAAGTAGAAGACGGAGCCTTCATGGTCAGTAAAGCCTCAACCAACCCATCCTTCAAAGCTCGTTGTAGAAGCTGATAGCTCAAATGACCAAACCCAGCATGCCAAAGAGCAGAAGAAGCACCAGAATAAAGCAAAGCGGTCAACTTGTACAGACCACTATCTTGGACTCCTTGAGCCAAGATGCTACCAGTCGCATGGTAATCTCATAACGAGAAAAGATCACCTCCACACCCTGTGCTGTAAGAGCACTCACTGACAAAAGGTTAAAAGCCAAATCTGGAATATGCAGAACGTCAAAGAAGTACCTCTTGTCCTCCGAAGAGCGGAAGATGGGGATGGTGCCATGTCCATGTACTAGCCCTGGGAAGAATCACCCAAAGTGATCTCGCCTGACCTGGCAGTGAAGTCCTTGAACCAATCTCGATGGGGTGTCATGTGAGCAGTAGCACCGCTATCCACAATCCACGACCATTGACTGAGAAGTGACAAGAGCAAGTATACGACAAGTACCTGCTAATAGAAGAATATCATCATCCTTCTTGGTCTAATCCCGCTTCTTCGTGTGACATTGGGGCGATTTATGACCCTTCTTACCACAATAATGACACTCAATGTCTTTGTTTTTAGAAGATTTGTTGTTGTCTTTATCCTTGTCGGTATCCTTGGAGTTCTTGTCAGAACCCCCTTTCCCTTTCTTTTGTTGATTCTTCCCTTTTATCTCACATAACCAAAGCTCCATCAGGGCCACCAGAGGTGCCAGTCTGCTTCTCAAAGCAAGACTCAATCGGCATAACGGAGGAGAGAACTTCCTCCCAAGTAACTGGAACAGGACAAGGAGAAGAAACAAGACTCAAAATATGCATCAAACCTCTCTGGAAGCTTGGAGAGAAGCCGAATAGCCATGTCCTCTGTAGAGATGTCCTTGCCACAAACAACAAGCTCGTCCCAGAGATCTTTCATCTTCGAGATGAAAGTAGATAAAGATGGAAAGACGGAAACTGATAAGTTCATAAGTTGCTTTTCCACCGACAAAATCCGACCCGGAGACTTAATCTCATAGAGATCCGCAAAAGCCTTCCAAACTTCATGTCCAGCATCTGCTGTACGCACATGAGAGAGAACAGAATCTTGACAGTTTAACATCAGAAAGGAGAAAACGCGACGATCATTCGCCTGCCAAATATCAATCTGTGCCTGAGTCACACCACCGGAAACAAGGGTGGGAGGGGTGGCATTAGCTGGTGTAACAAGCCAATCCCAAAGATCCACGCCACGCAAGGCCGATTTCACAAAAGCTTGGGCTCAATCTCAGAAATATGCACAATCTCAGAAGAAGAAGTGTCCTCCACAAGTACCAAGGGTGCCACCAAAGCCCGAACCACCACAATCCCCCTCTGCACAAGGGAATGTCCACGTCCACCGGAGAGGAAAACGCAGCCAAAGAGGGGCTGTTGTCCTGAAAAAACAGGCCGCCTAGATCCAAACTCTAAGTAGGAATGAAACGCTGATGAAAAAGTTACCTTCTGGTTGCAAGCGATGAAGCCAAACTGAAGGAGAACCAACCAGCAGAAGCTGTCCAGAAAACACAGCAAGAAGAAGAATCGCTGAACCGGGAGCGATGATACCATGAAAGAGTGCACAGAGCGGAAGCACTAGAGTGTGCTGAATAGAGAGTGCAAAAGAGAGAGAGATATGGAGCAACTATGCTAAATATATTGAAGCAATACAGTCCCAAGCAAAAGACACAAGCAGTCTCATAAGTGCGGGAGCAAAAGATATACAAGGCAAGATGAAAAAGTGATAGGCGAGCCCACCTATTTATAGGTGGGGAGAGCTGGCAGCTGGCTGACTGGAGCTACATATGCTGGCCGACTGAACATCAATAGAGCTGGCTGACTGGAAAAAAACCATAGAGGCTGGGAAAAATCCCAAAAAAATATGTAAAATAGGAGTGGCCAACCCACAATCAAGGGCCATGCAAAAGGGACCAAAAGGACACCAGAAATGGGTAGAAACTGGGGATGAATGTGCTAACAGTCCTCTCATAGGGTTGCAATTTTGGTCTATGCAGAGTACATGGGTCTCTTCCACACCAAAAAGACGAGCACAATTCTCTTGAAAAATTGAAGATATTCCTATATATATATATATATATATATATATACCTAGATGAATCCAAGAACATGCCCAAATTCACCTTTTAGGAACGTGCATGTATGTTATATACTCATGGTAGTCAACCCACAAGACTATATAACTATCAACTCCATTATGCATAGTATGGACTAGATACTACGACATCCCCACTAACGTCATCAATGCCCAATAGTGAGTGTAGAACTCTATATCAAGATATGCTCTCACACACGCACTCCACACACACACACACATGAGAGCATATATTCATACAAAACCCTTCGTACCGAGTTTCTGTCAAACCTCCGGAGATGCAAGGCAGACTCAGCCATAATGAAGCCTAGCACTAAGGGAAGTAGCAAATAGAAAGAATTAGTACAGCAAATAAGTAGTTGATAGGGCAAATGCACCGCTAAAGATAGAAAGAATAAGCATAATATCAACTGGTCGCAACTTGGACGAAAACTTCACAATGTGAAATCTGCATGTCTGCTAATACACCTGAATTATATTCCTATATTATCATTGTACACTCCCTCTTACTCTAAGGAACAGGCAATATAGAGCCCTTGTGGATTGATCTTGTAGAGCATTTTGGTAGTCGTAACTGAAAAAGCAAGGCTGCACATGGCACTCCATCAGAGGAGCATGGCATCCATACTTTGTTGTATAAAGAGACCACGACATTTGCAAAGAGGACCCAAACTCATGGAGGTGCTCGCACTAGTAGAGCCACTAGGCTCTGTATGAAATATGGCATTATGTATCACAAATGTTCATGTTTGAGATGTCAGCTCAATTGATGTGAGAGTTTTATGAATTAGTACTAATGCAGCCCCCCTTTCTCTTGAAAGAGAAAAAAAAAACAAAACATTTTTTACAGGTTATAAACTTAGGAAATGCATTCCAAAAACGGCTAAAACTATGATTTAGGTATGACACATAATATTTTGAGACACACCTTGCATTGCTTCAGGAGTAGTTGCATGGGCAACCTCATCATATACTCAAAAAAAACAATGGGGGACTCAGCCTTCAAATTAGAGGAGCTTTAATTTTCCTTTTGTGCCTCAGCAGGGCAAGGGAGACATAGTTTGAGAGATGACAGGAAGCCAATAAATTATCATGGATTGCGATTATGTCGTGATCATTTGGATGTCAGATGGTTGCATGCCACTGAAGGCGTCATCATAAGCCGAATGGTTGCATGCCACTGAGCGCATCATTATCCATTCACAAGCTTTGAAGGATTAGACACAAAGGCTCAGAGGTAATATTCTTTATGCTGGCTTGCCCATTTACAGCGGCATGATAGAAGGAGGGGGGTTTCGTAAAATTTGACATAAAGGTTGAAGCAGGCAAGTGTTGAAATGTCAGGTACTTGTGTGTAAGCCTGATACTATGCCCGCGCGCACACAGATACTTTGTTCTCCTACAAGCGCGTCTATGTCCAATACAGCCTGATACTATGCCCGCGCGCACACAGATACTTTGTTCTCCTACATGCGCGTCTATGCCCAATACTGTGTGAGTGTGTGTGTGTGTGAGTGTGTGTGTGTGTGTGGGGGGGGGGGGGGGGGGTTTGGGGCGTTTGTGGAAAGAGGAATTACCTGTGCAGATAAATTGCTGAGGAGCACCGAGGAGGTGTTGAGGAGAGTTCTTGCTGTGAAGCTTGTGTTGTCTCGAGAGGAGTCGCGAGTGCTCGACTCCAGAGAGGCCCTGGGGGTCGAGATCGCCATCGTTCCCTCGCTGTACAAAATGATCCTTCATCACACCACTATTAAACCGTTGGTATTGTTGGTAGGGCACTTTTAATTAATTAAAGCAAATTGGTATTGTGCCTACTCATGCACTTTTAATTAATTAAAGCAAATATATGGGTAGGGCCTTCTCATGCACTTTTAATTAATTAAAGCAAATGTATGGGTACTACTAACTTATTTTCTTGTGCACTAACAATCAGCTTTACACATTTATTTCGCCTAAAATCTCGAGGGCAGAGAGATGGATGGGGAAGTTTGCCCATCCCCGACTCTAAGCGGGCAGGATTTTGTGAAGAATCTGGGATTTGGTCTACGTTCTCTCGAAAATGGTGGTTCCAATCGTCGAGGTCTGTAAAGCCCCCTAGATTACATGTGTAACTTTGTATTCTTGAATTTGGGATTTGGCCTACGTTCTCTCGAAAATGGTGGTTCCAATCGTCGAGGTCTGTAAAGCCCCCTAGATTACATGTGTAACTTTGTATTCTTGAATCTTGATTATGTATATTCTCATAACATGGATCTTGTGATAATCTCATTACTAGATACAACGGTTTCTTTATTGCAAAATTGGAGAAATGCCTAGGGTCATAAGCTTTTGGTTGTAGGTTTATTTAATGATTGTTAAAGTAATTCTTCATCAATGTTTTGGGCCAAAAGGCATTATCCATGCACTTTTACTCATACAATTGTAATATTGTTCAATAGAACTTACATGTTAAATAGGTTTCACATAATCATTATTGTGTTTGCATAATACAATGGACCTATAAGATTATCATTTTTACCTATAGTTTTTTTTCTCAAGTTCAACAGTTAAAATTTAACTCAAGAATTTATAAATTTTAAAGATAACCTTATAAAATGTTGTGGACCTAAGTTATATTATCTATTGAATTTTTATTTTATTTTTTTCAATGAATCTTTAACTATATACAATAATACATGTTCTATAGTTGATGCTTCTCTTTATATTATCTATTGAATTTTATTTTATTTTTTTCAATGAATCTTTAACAGTATACAGTAATACATGTTCTATAGTTGATGCTTCTCCTATTATCAATGCATTTTTGTCAATCCAAGGTAATCAAAAGCTTATTTCAAGTAAATATATACACTAGGCACAAGAGAAATAGTTCTCAATGAAACATCTTTTGGTACAAGACTTATGCTAGATACAAGAATTCAAACTAATAATAATAACTCAAATATGTGCTTATTACAAATGTTATAGGAAATTGATGTATCCAAAAGACTTATTGCTAGAAAACAAGCAGTCTACCTACTAAAGTAATTTACACACTACTCTACTACTTTTTTGCTTCTTCACCTCAAAAGATTGTCCTCTAACCTTTTAGTTACTATAACTTACAATTGCATTTTGTGAACTTATTATAAAATTACCAATAGATTTAGTGACATGTATTTTCTTATAAAAACAGTATTACTATTTGTTGAAATATATTTCTAGTTATTACAAAAAAAAAAGTGCAGGAAAGATTCCAAGTTGTGCTTTGAACAATTGATAATCTCTTCAGTGATGCATAGATGTGTTGCTACTCTTATTTTAGAGGGCTCAGCTACTCAAACAAAGCCATTAGCTCTAGGAGTTGATAGATGATTATACACATGTTAAGCCTCTAGAGATGCAGGAAAGATTCCAAGTTGTGCTTTGAACAATTGATAATCTCTTCAGTGATGCATAGATGTGTTGCTACTCTTATTTTAGAGGGCTCAGCTACTCAAACAAAGCCATTAGCTCTAGGAGTTGATAGATGATTATACACATGTTAAGCCTCTAGAGATGCTTTGTAAAAGAGGGGGATAAGTCTTATCCCCATTATAGTTATTATTAATGTAAAGAAAGTATTGAGCACCTCACATGGCTAAAGGGTTCTATTTATCTCATGCAACATTAAAATTAGGATTGTTTCCTTGGGTTCCTAGGTCTAATATAGAGAAACCTAAGCCTTCTAAGATTTATATATGAATGAATGTACTAATCTAAGCTTGATTTTTTCCCCTTTATAAGTCCTATATAGACTTTATCTTAGGAGAATTTAAAGGTTTCGTGCTATTCTATTTTAAAAGGCCATGCAAAAAGAACATCCTTGTTATTTTAACATTTATTATAAGTGTCTTAAAAGATGAGATTTTTATAGAAACTGCATCCCAAGTGATCCCATCCTAACTTCTTACAAAGAGGGTAGTGTTATTATCGACCATCCTACTACAAGTAAGCCTACCTTTAATTGAAAGGGATGTCCCCCCTCTTGATAACCACAATGTTGATCTCCCCACACCCCCATCAACCTTGATCTTCAATCCTCTACAAATAAGCATACCTTTAATTAAAGGCATGTCCCCCCTCTTGATAACCATAATGTTGATCTCCCCACATCCCATTGACCTTGATCTTCAATTCTCTAAGGATTAATCTTCTTATGATGATCCATGGGGATAACCACTTAAGATTTATAAAAAAAGCTAAGAAAATGATTAAAAACAAATAGACAAACAACTCTAAATCAAGAACAACAATGAGGGGAAGAGGTGCATTGATCAAGGAAACAACTCATAATGATTCTCATTAATCAAGTTCTCTTAATGAGCAATGGATTATATCAATTTATTGCTCGGCAAAGGGAGCATCTTGATCTAAAAATATCTCAATGAATCACTCTGTAGAATCTCTCAATCAAGGCTGAATTCTCTCACTTGTATTGATTCCATGTAACCATAGGACCACATTACCTTGAGGTAGGACACACACCAAAGGTGCTAAATTTCCTCGTCTAGAGAGAACTTGTCTTTATCATTATTGTGTATCTATAATGCATCAAGGAACCACACGTTCCCCTCTATAGTACATCATTATTTGTATCATCTATATTTTCACTACAACCCAATTACTCCATTTGCTTTCTAGGTGCATATTTTGTTGCTTCATACGCAAGGATGTAACTTCCCCTTTCATCCTCCATGTAATACAGGACATTGCCATACTACAGTTGATGCTCATAGCCACTATTTTCCTTTTCCTCTGCCATGTTGCCAACTATGCTACGAAAAAATAAATGGTGGGATGGGTGCTATTTGTGGGTTTACAAACATGTCCCTTGGATACACTTTACTTACTCATCGTGGCTCATAAAATTATACTTGTGGCCTTTGAAAACTTTGAAATTGTGGTGCTAGTGGCCTCCTTGCCGCATACATACAATTTTGAGTGTCGTGATTCCCCACTCAATCACGTATTTGGCAATAATACCTCCTTACCTTGAAATTGGGGCACTCATTTACTCTATGATTCTCGTTTTACTACTACAGATTGAACACGGCACCAAATGATGCTGAGGTTGTAAATTTGGTGGATTAGGTTCACTAACCTTTAATTTCTCCTACAATAGTGTCATTGTCTTCTTAGCGGGCCTTTGCTATTACATCATGTGCGGCGACTCCTCTTTCTGATGGACTTGCTCGTGGAAACCAAGTGTTGCTAACACAATAAGGAGGAGGAGGATGAAATGGGCTTAGCAAGGGGCACTAGATTAGCCTTAGGTCACACAGTCCTACATGGGTCTATGGAGGCTTTGGCATGCTAAGGTTGGTCCCCACTTTGCGTAGCCCTCCAGTCTTCCACAAAAGATAAGCTTGGGGAAGTTGAAGATAAGGTTGAAGATAGGAGGGGTCCTTTTGGACTATATATACCTTTTTATCTTACACATTGCCTTGCATGTGGGATAATTTGACATCCCTTTTTCCATCTTACAATCCCCACTACCCATGCTAGATTCACACCTCTAATACCACCTTCTAATTGAGCACAAAGGGAAGTGACCCATGACCATGAAGTGGGGCTCTGAAACTATGTAAGAAAACACAATAGCAGAAGTTGGATCTTCACAATACAAAGCATTTAATTGTAGAAAGAGGTGGAGCGTAAATAGTATTAGTACTTCCAAACTTTACTTACACTCATGTGCTCTAAGTAAGTAGGTTTGTTGGCGATCTAGAGTGCTTGAACACAATGAACTCAATGATGAACAAAGGCTAGAAAACTAGTCTATATATAGTGCCCAAGGCCGCCGGCATAGATACAGATCCAACCATGTTGGCAAACCCATTATTTGGCCATGTGTATAAGTGAATTTCTCTCATAATACAAGATACTCTTCCATTGTGCAATTGAGTCTTGCTCTTGCTAATCCTCTTGCTAATCTCTCTACCTAATGCATGCTAGTGAGTGTGTGTGAGTGAAGTGAGGTGAGAGGAGGGACGAGGACCCGTAGTGTGATGCGGCGGTGTGACAACGCTCGCGGGAGATGCGGTGAACAAGCACGAGCTAGGAACTCTCAAAAGAAAAAATCCACAGAGATTAGCAAGCAAGATAGCTGTGTTATCATAAAAAGTGGGTCCAATGAGGGGACAATTACCAATGTGTCATCTTTCTCATCTGACAAAGAAAAGATACTACCATCCGCCCCCCAAGCAAGAGAGCAAATAGACCCCAGTTGTCACATGAGTGAGATTTTTTAGAATATTTTATCATAGGAGTGAATCCAAATAATTATGTGTGATGCATGGCTCATGTGTGAAGCATGGTAGTGTTTATAATTATTTTTATGAGTCTCTCATTCTTCGAGCTCGATTTGATTGTGTGTGCGTGTGTGTGCAAAGTATCTACACCCTCATCTAACATGGGTATCAAAGTAGTGTTGTCAGAGTCATTTTTTTTGAGATTGCGTTCGTATTCGACTATTGGCATCTGCCACCATTGTTCTCGTCTACTCTTGACTCAACTTTTTGCAGTTGGCCTTGACGCCTTTCCTTTTGTTGGCATTGGCTCCTATTGCACTTTTCAGAGCTGGATTTAGAGCTTGGCTGTGCAGAGCCAATAACTCCTTGCATCAATCTCTTAAGTGGTAAAGAGAGGTGTACATTGTTGGTCTTTTTCAACTTCGTTGTTGTACACCCATTCAACTTCAACATCTTAAGCCTGGGTAAGCTCTTGCACTTTTCTCTTTCCTCAGATCTAGGGTTTTTGCCTCCTCTATACATTGGTCAGCTTTTCTCTCTATTTTTGTACATTTTGGGCAACTCCACACACTAGCACCACACATAGTTTTCAGAAGCTTTTGGCATTGGATTTCAGTATCTGTCGAGCTCTACTATGTTCTGTTGTTATTGCTGCTGTCTAAGTATTGCCTTTCAAATTTTGACATTGGACTTCTACGTCTGTTAATTTAGCCCAGTCAGCCATTCAATTTTGCATTTGGCATTTGACTTCTGTGTCTGTCAATCATGTTTGTTCAGCCATTCAGCTGTGCTAGTCAGCTTGGCCTAGTCAGTAGTTCACCCTTGGGCTTTTCTCATTCAGCACTTGCATATTCAGCAATAGTCACCTTCACTTGTGCTCGATCAGCTATTCAGTTGTGTTCGTCAATTTTGCTTGGTCAAAAAGTCAACCTTTGACTTTTCAGCTAATCGACGTCGGACTTCTACGTCCATTAGTTGTATCAGTCGGCTTTGCCTGGTCAGCTGTTCTTAGTGTTTGGCTTTCCACTTTCAGCCATTCTACTTTAGGCACTTTGCATTAAAGCATTTGACTTCACCTTCAGCATTCAACCATTCAGCTTTGTTAACCCTTGTCGGAGACCTATATGACATCGATGCTGGCCACCACATCATATTCACCACCTTTGGGCCACAAGCGTCGAAATGTGTGGAATCCACTTGAAAACCATGTTTTGTATATTTTACGTGTGTGCTTGCTACTTGTGTATTAAAGGCACACCACAGGATTTTAGGTGGAAAGTGATAGCTTTAGAATAGGTGTTTACACTTGCTAGAGTGACCAAATAAGCCAGAGGACCATACTTTTAACTTTGGCTGCCCAAGATTGTGAACCCTAGAGGTCATCTACAAAACTGTTATATGCACATACTTTTAACTTTGGCTGCCCAAGATTGTGAACCCTAGAGGTCACCTACAAAACTGTTATATGCACATTATGTGTGCATATACTAGGAGGCTAACCCACATTAGGCTTGTGAGCATGGGAGCATGGGAACAAGCTCTAGTGGAGCATGGGTTAGGACTAGCCTTAAGGGTTATGGGGGTGGACTGGGTCCTAGATAAGATAACTCAAATTTTGAAAAAAATGGGACAAAATTTTGCTCCCCTTTTAATTCTCTCTCTTTTGGTGAATAAATGTAACATTTTCTCTTCTCCATGTATAATTATTTTCTTCTAAAGCTTAATAGAGCCATGTATAATCTTCTGTGTTGTTTTCTACCTTGCTTAGTGTTATACACACAAGCTTTTACTTACTTGCTTGGTGATTAAAAGAGCTTTTGCTTAAGAGTTTGCTTTCTCTTCAAGCCCACATGGTGAATCTATCTTCTATGTGTTGTTTAGCTTAACTTAAGTTAGGATCAGGCATCCAAGGTTCACACATGGGAAATAGAGAGTCAAGAGTCACTTGAGGGCCCTCCTATATAATAGGAGTTGGGGCACACTCAAGGGAGGCTTGGAGGCTTAGGCTATGGTCTCTTGTGTTGTAGAGGATCATATCTACTCACCTACCATTTCACACTATAGCTACATGCTATTGGATTGGAGTTATACCTCTTGATGGTATGGGACATAAAGGTAAAGGTATGATGTATTTCATTATATTTCATGTGTGTATCCCTTGGGCTCGAGGGTGGTCGGGTGGATTGGAGTTATACCTCTTGATGGTATGGGACATAAAGGTAAAGGTATGATGTATTTCATTATATTTCATGTGTGTATCCCTTGGGCTCGGGGTGGTCGGGTGGATGAGTTTATGCCTGATTTATGCATGTTTATACATAACAATTATCTAGAGAGATCTTAGGGTCTTAAGAGTGGTATCAGAGCAATCTCTAGTTAATTGTTGTTATTTTTTTTAATTATAATTTTTGGTATTTTTTGAAGTAAATTTTAATATTTACTAATAAAAATACTATTTTGTTGATTTGTGTTGATGATTTGCATGTGGATCATCGATATGGCGATTGGAACACGTGTTTACTACTATTCAATGGACAAATCGATGTTGCGGGAGAATTCCGTGAGTTTAATGCTATTTTTCTCTATTTTTTGTGGTTTAAAATAAGCATTAATGGAAATTTTTACAAAAATACCACATATTTTATTATGGATATTTTTAGTAGAATGGATTCCCTAAATTTCTAGAATTTTTAAAAATTTTGTCCTAATTTTTTAGAAAATTTTTGAGCATTATTATGTTTAAAAATATATTTTTAATGCATTTTGCGAGTTTTCCCAGGTATAATTTTGATTTTCTACCAATTTTTTGCTGAAAAGCATTGTGGGGCAGTTAATTGATGCATTGGGTTCTCTCCCATGTGCGTAAAGTTCTTCTCTTTCCCAAAATCTGAATTTTTTCTCCTATTTCTCTCTCGTGCGTGTGAACGCTTTTTTAATAAGCATGATTTGATTAAATAGTAATCATAATTAAAGTTTGATTATGATTAATAAAAGTTTAATTAAGTCTTAATCATCCTCCTCTCTAACAGAGAAGGAGAGGGTGGAGAGAGAATGGAGTAGAGAAGATGGAGAGGAGAGAAGAGTGAGGAGAGATATTTCTCTCCCTCTCTCTCATTTCTATGCACAGGCGGGGGCGGGGGGGGGGGGGTGCTGCGCAGCAGCCCCGCCAACAACAGAAAAAACACCCCCCTTATAAAAAAATTTATAAGCTTTAACTAAATCTTAAATAATTTATTTTTTTAAGCTTTAAAAAAAAGTGTATTTAAAAAATATTTTTTTCCAAGATATTTTCAAATGAAAAAAAAAGCTTGGAAAAGGGAGAAGAAATTTGGAAAAAAAGATTTTATTTCTTTGAAAATTTTATTTTTCCCTTTGGATTTTTTTTTTCCTTGAATCTTTTGGCTTTCCACATTCCCGGGAAACCTTTTGGCTTTCTGAATTCCGGAAAATCTTTTGACCTTTCGGATTCCGGAAACTTTAGACCTTTCACATTCCGATTTTTTTTTTGTCTTTTCATTTTCTTGAAACTTTTCACTTTCCATATTCCGAAAAAACCGTTGGGATTCCGAAATTTTTTGACCGTTCGTATTCTAAATGCGTTCAGGGTAAATTAGAAATTTTAATTTTTTTTTGAAAATTAGTGAAAAATTAGACAAAGGTTATTTTAAATTTCTGGAAAATGTGGGGTTGGTGTTTGGCATGTGGTGTGTCTATTCGGGTGCCCGTGACCATTAAAATTCCTTTAAAAATATATTTTTTGATCCAAAAATTTAAAAAATCTATTAAAATTAAAAAAAAATAGATTTGAGAATTGTTGGGCGGAATTGAAAATTTCGTGAACGATGGGATTCTCAGGAAAAATTAGGAATATTCTAGAAATTATTTTTAAAAATCTAAGAAATTAGTATTTTTTAAAATATCAATGGTATTTTGGTAAATTAAATCGCTATTTTTTTTGGAAAAATATAGGTTTGGAAAACCATAAGATAGGTTTGGTGGAATTGAAAATTATCATATTTTGAGGTCCTAAAAAATTAGAAAAAAATCATGATAATTCTTTTTCTTGAGAATTTAATATTTTTGAGGATTATTTAATGTTGAAGTACGTTTTCTCATGTGCTGACATTAGATAGATATGGGTTATTTACAGATTATTAATACGATTATACCTCGTATTAGTAAATATTTCTATTTGGATTTGTTCTAAACGATGTTTTCATGATTTTTTACCTTTGTTTAGCCATTCTTTTTGGACATATTTCTTAAGTTTTTTCAATGATGGCTATAATCTGAGTTCAAAGTGTGTCTCACCTTTGACACTTTTCCATGATAATTTATTTTGCACTTGTTTAAGTGTGGTCTATGTTTAATTTCTTAAGCCTAAGATAAATTCTATCATGGGTTAGTTGATTTGTTTGTTTTGGTGGATTTTATTGGATGTTTTCCAACTTTTATTTGGACTCACCAGGTTCTGCCTAGATCACTTGTGCCTAGGGGTTTCTTATTGAGTGCTACACACGTGTTTCACTTGCTTACTTTGGAGTTTTGCTTGATCGACACCACGTTCATATACTCCGGATTGATGAGTTGGTCACCAATTTTAATGCTTCTTTTGGCATGATTCATGTCCATGAGATGGCATGCATTGATTTTTATGATCAACTATGGTTTTCATGGATTCGAGGAGCTTCTATGCTTTTATCCATGGTTTTATAAGAATTTTTTGATCTTTTGGATAATTTCATGTGCTTTGAGGCTATTATTTGCCTTTGTTTTTTGCACATAATTTTGGAGTATATTACTTGTACTCTTGTACATATTCCAACTTGGATACCTAGTTGCTTATGTATCTAGGTGAATTATTTTTCTACCCTAACTTTATTGTGTTTTGGGTAGTTATCATTAGAAAGGCGCCAATAATTCAAAATTCTTTTCTAATGATGTACTCGGAAAGAGTTATTCCTTGATGTAGTCTCAGGTATATAGAGATAGGTTTTAGTATGTGAAAGTCTGGGATAAGGCCATCTTATTCCTTTTATATAGGATTTTATTCATATTTTCCTAGATGGCATACTAGGGAGTTTCAAATTGTTAAGGTATGTATGGGTCGTATGGGACACTAGTGATCCTTCACATATATTATCTTATGGGATAATTTGGGCTCAAGATTGTTGCTTTGTTTACATCACTTAGCATGTTGACCTCAACATTCAAAGACAATCTCATTTTCTAAATTCACTAGAAGTTATAATGTGTGCATTCTCTAGATAAACTTCTTTTATCTATAGCCTGCATGTTTTGATGAGGGTAATCTCGTCGGCATTTTCACTTGTTAAAATCTCTTTCTTTAGAGTTCAACGAGTTTATCTTGTTGTGTTCGGATTAAGAAAATTTGGAATTTTTTTTTGTTGGCATTTCTTTCTCTAGTTCCGTACTTTAGGTGATTCATACAATCATCCTGATGGTTTACGGATGGACATATGCGACTCATCGAGATGTTGATGACTCTCTATGTTGATATGGGTAACTCGAGACACCGATAATTCCATGTGTAGATGTGGGTATGTCGGGGCACCGATGAATCCCTGGTTCTTGCTATTATAATGCCATGTTTTCCTACTTTATTCCGAATGGTTTATAACAAGGAAATTACTTTGAGTATGAATTGCTCTGATGGGTAAACAGAGCGTATGAATCAGATTGTAGAGGATATGCTTTGTGCATATGTCTCTGGAAAAGCATCAAATTAAGGAAAATATATTCCAATAATGGAATTTGGCTATAATAGTTTTAAACATATGGCTATTGTTTTTAGTCCGTTCATGCTTATGTATGGGTATCAACCCAAGGCACCTATTGATGTTGGTCTTAAGGACATCGAGCTTGATGCATCGAGGGATTTCTTGCAAGATATGCAGGAAATGCTGACCCAAGCTCGGGATTTTATCAGGAGTGCTCAGGATAGGGCACGGTTCTATGCTGATAGAGGACTCTCAACTTGGTCTTTTGAACCAGGAGTGTTGGTTTATTTTAATGTTCCTAAAGATTCTCAAACTTTGTTAATAGGAAAATGCTCGAATTTATCTCCTAAATATTGTGGTCAATTTCGAGTTATACATCGGATTGGCATGGTTGCGTATGAACTTAAACTACCTCCACATGTTAGAGTTCATCCAGTCTTTCATATCAATAGATTGAAAGGGAAATTGGGAGGTGAGGATAACATAGTTACTCCTCAAGAACTCGTTGAAGTCGAAGAATTATTCAATGTTCCACATGAACCTAATAAGGTACTTGAATTCAGGGAAAGGAAACTTTGTAGTTGACTAATCCCTGAGGTTAAAATTAGGAAAATAGAGGATTCGACTTGGGAGTTGGTTGAGATTATTCAGCACAGTTCTCCTTCTTTTCATTGCAAGAGTGCAATGTTTTGAGAGAGGGGAAGTATGTTATATGCACATTATGTGTGCATATACTAGGAGGCTAACCCACATTAGGCTTGTGAGCATGGGAGCATAGGAACAAGCTCTAGTGGAGCATGGGTTAGGACTAACCTTAAGGGTTAAGGTTAGGGTCAGGCATCCAAGGGTCACACATGGGAAATAGAGAGTCAAGAGTCACTTGAGGGCCCTCCTATATAATAGAGGCATGGGGCACACTCAAGGGAGGCTTGGAGGCTTGGAGGCTTAGGCTATGGTCTCTTGTGTAGAGTGTCATATCTACTCACCTACCATTTTACACTATAGCTACATGCTATTGAATTGGAGTTATACCTCTTGATGGTATGGGACATCAAGGTAAAGGTATGCTGTATTTCATTATATTTCATGTGTGCATCCGTTGGGCTTGGGAGTGGTCGGGTGGATGAGTTTATGCCTGATTTATGCATGTTTATGTATAATAGTTATCTAGAGAGATCTTAGGGTTTTAACAAAAATCTAAAATGTAACTCTCATGACTCATTCTTTCATGCTAATTCAAAAGAGTGCTCTTCTTCTTTATCTACTATCTTATGCTATTGCTTGCTTGTGTGAGCTCTTATGTGTGCTTGCATGCTTGCATGTGAGAGTAAGTGCTAGAGAGTAAGATGTGAGGAGGGTCAAGCTTCCTTTGGAGTGCAACTGTGTGGCAACATCGTCTTCTACAAAAATCCCGAGCACAAGTATTCACGAGGTGAGTGACACACCTTGCCCATGCAATTGTGAGCTAGGTCATGGGATATTGGCTTCTTGGTTGAGCTATTTTATGCTCCTGAGTGTGGCGGGGTAAATCCCACACCATTGGTTTGTTGCACTCTTTCTATGGTACAAGGGCCTTCCATAAGTGGTGTCACTGTCGGGGAATTGCCCCATCGCATAGCCACAATGCATTTTGAATGCATATGTTCGTATGGTCGATTTTTGTTACATTTGTTTTTTTTTCAAGAATGTTAGAAATGAAATTTTGAAAATCTGTCCATTTTGTGGCATTGTTGTGAAATCTAAAGAAATTTATGTTCAATTTATGTAATTTCCACATGTTTTGTAATTTTTATAAATTTTGCATGTTTATCAATTTCTGTAATTTTTGCATTTTCAACGAGTTCTATAATTTGTGCATTTAGGTTACTCCAACTTATCATTTACAAGTTCAATTTTTGGTTTTCTGCATTTCTTGTTTTTTTACATTTTTTAATTTTGAAAAGAAAAAACAATCAATTGAATATGAAATTAAAAGAATCAAGTTAAATAGACCATAAAATTAGTTTCCTAGCATAGTATATATCCCAATTTCGACTCTTTACGTGGAGAAATCGGGATAAAAATAGACATTAGGGTAGGATTTATAATATAAAAATTTTTATATTTTTTGCACATTCTGTGTTTTTGCATTAGTGTAATTAATGTAAGTTAATTAGGCTTAATCTTCTCTCTAGTATGGGGCATCTTGACTAGCTATCTGCATTAGTGTAATTAATGTAAGTTAATTAGGCTTAATCTTCTCTCTAGTATGGGGCATCTTGACTAGCTATCTGCATTTAATGCGTGCATGGTTTTAGGCCACTAGCCAAAAGTCCAAAAGCTCATATTTTTGGGTAAGTTTTGATGGGATGGCTGCATTCAATGCATGCAGGCTTTTAGGCAAACCCCAAGTCAAAGATTCTATCCCTTCTTTGGTAAAATAAAAAATTAAAACCGTGAAGGTAAAAAATAGGAAAGTAAAAAATAAAAAAAAAGTAAAAATAAAAAATAAAAAAGAGAAAAGGTAAAAGGGAAAAAGGAAAAAGATCCAAGGTTTTAAAAGATTTTTTTTCAAAAAGTGTACGCACAAGTTTGCCTAATATATGTTTTAGGCTGTTGTGATCGTGTTGCTATAACTTCTGTAACATCCCAAAAATTTACTTTTTTACATATGGGAGCTAGCATCTGTAGTGCTTAACTGACTTGAAAGTACACCATTTTTGGTACCAGATGGGTTAAGAAACACCACAAACGTGTTTTGGAAAAACTTTGGATAGTTCAAAACTTCTATAATTTAAAAAAAAAAAGCCTCAAACTTGTCCAAGGCATATGTAGGACCTCCCAACACCCCATATTCATATGCACCTATGATCTCGGCATGTGTTTAGGCCTATTTAGACAATAGCGCATCTATCGAGCTAGGCATGTACCAAACTACCCTAGGCTCAGGACCTTTGGTTGGAACCCAGTTTAAAATTATACAAGGACCTACACTAGGGCCCAGTGATACATCATCAAATTTTGAGTCAATGGAAGGATCCCCAATCCTAAGAAGTGAGAACCCTAACCAGGGCCAGTGAAGTCAACTATTAGTCTTTTTGACCGCGTAGCTAGCTGCCTTAGAGGCCTCAATCGTTACCTCTGAACCAAATCTTACTATATATAGACCACATGATGAAGGAGTTGAGGTAGACACCTGGTGTACTCTCATCGTCGTCAAGAAGGGAGCGTTTCATGTTGATATCTATATCTATACAATTCCTATTGCACATGTGACCATCGAACCACCCCCAGCACAAGTGCTTATGCCTGATGATAGAACATTAGAAGAAGTGCAAGCAGTAGAGGCACTAATCTAGGCTGCTAGAGAAAAGGAAGAATAGACTTTGCAATTGGCACATCAACGATTAGTAGCCCAAACAGTTTAGTATGCCCAAAATGAGTCCCAAGCCAGAATTGGTGCAAGTAGTGCCCGACAGTCTGGACACAAGCAACAACATTGCGTTTACCTTGGGGAAAGAGCTAGGCTTGCAAATATTGGATCAAAGTCTTCTCAACAAATGGCTGGGAGTATGACGCATCAACAGACTGTGGATTTCACCCATAGGCTAAGCTTATGGTGTTAGTTGGGAAGGGATTGTCCAATCAATATCTGGGGCCACAACAAAGGAGGAACGATTACACGGTATCTGTGATTGTGCATATAGGATCATTGAACATGAAAGGATCCAAAGAACTATGGTGCAAGTTGGGACATCCAAAGGAAGAATGCCTAAGATGAGGGAAATGGTAACACCTCTTATAAGCCCAGTGGATCCTACTTTTATAGTATCACCTAGCTATACCATGGACCAGCCAACATTTTCTAACCCAGTGGATCCTACTTTTATAGTATCACCTAGCTATACCATGGACCAGCCAACATTTTCTAACCCATAAGGCCATGCAGGGACTCAAGAGCATACTAGCATGAGCTTTACCTTCTCCTAGAGTTGTCCCCACCCAAGACACTACTAGTACACCACCTCATCCAGTGGTGGTAAGCACCACACCACCAAGTATGGCACCTAGACTGACACATTATTACCTTTAAGCGACATGCCCATGGTTACCACTTCACACATGAACCCCCCTGAACTTGGCATATCTAGTATTACCATTCCTAGAGGGGTCACATCTCATCCATGAAACATCCCTTCCCTAGAGTGAGTGTGCTACCAACTCTTGCCATGAGACCAATTGCACTTAATGCACCCACATAACTAAAACACCTATTTGGGGCACTAGTAGGACACATACCTCATGTAGCACATCTACACCCACCCCAGGGTTAAGACCAATGCATCCTCATGCAGTGCCATGTGTTGCAATTCCACCTTCTCTTATCATTGCTCCTGTTATGCCAGCACTAACTCTACACACAGACCAACTTGCTTTTGCTGGCCCTGGGAAGAGTGGTAGTGGTGAGAATAGCACCTATTATGAGAGATGGCAGTCGATATAGGCATGGAAAGGCAACCCAAATAGCCAAGCTAACTCATAAATTCAGTGGAGATGGTGATCCTAGGAGACATTTGGAAGTATTTGATCAAGGGTGTGAGGTGTTGAGGAAACGAAATGAGATTTCTAATACCAATACCTCTATTCTAACATTAAACGGTAAGGCTAGGGATTGGATAGAATTCTCAAGGTCGAGGAACCCTTAAACTTTATTGCTCTTAGGAGATTGTTCTTGAAGCAATTTGTGCATAGAGTCTTATGGGGTGTAGCTTCACAGCTGCACAAAGCCAAGAGAGAAGACAAGGAGTTGGTTAGAGATTTCATTAGCTATCTCAAGCATTTGAACTCTCGTTACCTTCTGCACGAATGTTATTTAAAAAATCAACTGCTAGATGGATTCATCCATGGACTTAACCATGAAGCGATCTGTAATGGCTTAGTCATTAGAGGAATCACTACATGGGATGAAGTCACAACAAATGCCGTCCAACTAGAAGATAATTTGATGGTCAAGGGAGCCAAAGCATCGGATTCTAAGTTTGTTGATTCTAGAGTCACAAGACATAGCACTTCTATAGTTAAACCATTGACTAAAGGTAACACTTTAGTGGAGATGAAATTCACAGATTTCATGAAAGCACTCCAAGAGGGAATGAAGGCCAATAAATCTCCAAAGAACATATATAAGTACCCAAGGAGAGAGATTCAATGGTGCTCAATCTGCCAACAAGAGCATTCAACCAGTGAGTGTCCATTTCTAAGGGCACACTATAATGGAAATTATACTTTTTTATGTTATGGTCATGAGGCTTCATAGTGCTACACGCGTTTGCAAGCCCTCACTAATATTTCCAGACCTCAGCAATTGGCTTTACCCGCTCCATCATAGCCACAAGCGATAATGCCTATTACAACACCTCAATCAAATGATGAGCAAATGACACAACAACCTATTACAAGGGGGATTTACTATGAACAAAATGTGTCATTACCTCCACCAGTTTTGGGACCTCAACCTCCACCCTCGAGGATCACACCATTGAATCAAATAAGTTTCAATTACTTTTTGAGTGCCTATAATACAAGGTTGACTTGGACAGTGCCTCACATGTTGCTAAGGACTCCACAGAGCTTTATCTAGACTACTATGAAGAGGCAAAGTCAAACAGGTATTCCAGCTAGCCGAAGTAGGAAGAGGTCAAGACATCAACTCTAATGTCAAGAGAATGCCTCTTCAATGCTATCATTGTCAGGGATAACATCGAGTCTCTGAGTGTCCCATCAAAAACCAATCAATCACCCAAGTTGCATCTTCCAGCATGCCACCTGTAACTTGTAATCATTGTATCATAGATCATTGGATCAAAGATTGCCCAATGAAAGTGGTGGTTGCAAATGAGTAGAATGGTTCTACCATCACACCTCTCAACATGATTGGAGTGGGTGGTTAAAATAAGAGATCAATACTGAGAAATCCTAACCCATCTGTGAATGTAATAACAAGACTCATGGCTCAAAACGCACTTGTTGTGGAAAAGAAAGTATAAAAACGGCCTACTTGAGTAACGGGATCTAAAAAGAAGAGGGGCCATAGAAGAAAGAAATCCATAAAAGGGGGAAAAACAAAGGAAACAAATTGAGTGAACTTGGGAACACGTGACGAACCAATCTACATGAATGATATTGATGAGGATTTTGATTCAGTGGGACACACACATTGGTTCTAAGCAAACTAGAGACACTCAAACAAAAACTAAGCAAACTAGAGACACGTTGGTTCTAAGCAAACTAGAGACACTCAAACAAAAACTAAGGAGACAAAAAAGGAAGGGATGCATGCCCTTAAGAAACCAAACAACGAGGAACTTGGTTTATACCCTAACCTTATAAAGGAATTGGAACAACTTCATGAGCTTATTAGGGATATGGTCACACATACTCAGGAGGAGTTAGAACCAAGACCAAAACAAGTAAACATCTCTGACATTGTTCATCCAAATCTAAAGTCGATTGTAACCCACAAACCCTAGTGTCATCCTTGAGGTCAGTGAGAACTCACTTGTTCCAAGCATGGATTCTTAACTTTTTAGGAGAATGAGTATGAGAACCCTGAACCCGTTCAAGAGGTGGAAATTCCAAAATCAAATCGCTTAGTTAGAAGGAAACAAAATTGTGAACTCGCACAAAACGAATGAGAGGCTAAGGCTACAGCTAAAGCAGCTGATGAAGGAAAGAAAAATGAGTCTAGCACCTGAGCATTACAAGTTATACACCATAGGGAAACACAAGTTAGTGTTTGATAATGCCAAATGTAACTCCATAAGTGAGAGTGGAGGAGTCTATGAGAGGGGCCTGTATAGAGATCAGGAAAGTAGACTTGGTTGAACCAGGAGAAGATCCTAAGCCTGTTTACATAGCCAAGGATCATAGAGGAATGCAAGTTAGTGTTTGATAATGCCAAATGTAACCCCACAAGTGAGAGTGGAGGAGTCTATGAGATGGGCCTGTAGGGATCAAGGAAGTAGACTTGGTTAAACTAGGAGAACATCCTAAGCCTATCTACATAGCCAAGGACTTAAATAAGGATGAGGAGGCTGAACTTGTAGCTCTCCTCAAGGAGTATAGGGATTGCTTTGCATGGACATACCATGATATGAAAGGAGGTCCCATAGAGGTGGTACAACACACCATCTTCATGGTACTCGATGCTACACCAATCCAACAATGACCCTATCTAATGAATCCCAAATATGCAAGCATTGTTAAGGAAGAGATCAATAAACTCATTGAGTGTGAATTCATCTATGAGATTGAACACTTATAATGGGTCTCACCCATTGTGGTTGTGCCCACAAAGAATGGAAAGAGTGTGTCGATCTCAAGAAAGTGAATGCTACCATGCGCAGTGATCACTACCCCTTGCTATATTCATAACATGTGCTTGAACGGGTTGCAGAGAACGAGGCTTATAGCTTTTTGGACGGATATTTTGACTATAATTAAATTTTGATTGCACCCGAGGACCAAGCCAAAATAGCTTTTATCACTGAGCATGGTGTGTATCCTTCCAGAGTTATGCCATTTGGTCTAACCAATGCACCAACCACATTCCAAAGACTTATGAATATTACTTTTAAGAAATTCTTAAGAAAGTTTCTCGAAGTTTTCTTGGATGATTTATGCATTCATTTGTTTGGAAAGAGCACCTAGCATGCCTAAAAAGGGTGTTTGAAAGGTGTTGATTTTATCGCATATCCTTAAACCCTTATAAATGCCACTTCTAGGTGAAACATGGAGTTATTCTTGGGCATACAGTGTCCGAAAATGGGATTTCCACTAATGAGAGAAAAATCAAGGTCATCTTGAAATTAACCCCACCAACAAACTACAAGGGAGTCCAAAGATTCATGGGCCATGTTGGCTACTATCGTTGGTTTATTCTTTTCTTTGTAGAAATAGCTCGTTCTTTGTACAAGCTATTGATTATATTTATATGGACCAAGGAAGTGTCAACAAGCTCATGAGGCACTAAAGCAAGCCTTGGCCAATGCTCCAATCTTATGAACACCTAACTGGGATCTCATATTTCATGCACATTGATGTCTCTAATTTTGTAATTGGATGTGTCCTAGCACAGCCAGTGGAACACAAATTGGACTATCCTATTAATTTTGCAAGTCAGCATTAGATGAGGCTGAAATCAATTACACCACGTGAAGCGGTAGCAATGGTTTATGCTGTAATTTTGGCATTACCTTCTTGCTAAAAAAATTCTTTTCTATGTTGATCATCAAACCTTGTTGAGTCTGGTAAACAAATCATGCTCCATGGGAAGGATCACAAGGTGGTTGTTGATTCTTATGGAGTTCAATTTTACAGTGGTTTGTGAGGCCTGGTAAGAAAAATGTCATGGTAGATCAACTATCCCACATACTTAATGGTGAAGCACTAATCGGAGTTGATGACAAGTTACCAATTACTACACTATTCAAGGTTGTGGCTATTCTAGAATGGAGTGAGAAAATCCTTAACTTTTTAGCTAATGGTTTTCCAGAAGAAGGAAAGGAAATAAGGAAAGAATTAGCAATAAAGTTGCTAAAAGAGAGTATGCCTTAACAACTTATTGCTGGAACTCTTTATAGATGTGGTAAGGATGACATGTTAAGAGGAGGATGAATGCTTATACATCATCGAATAAGCACATCAAGGGGTAGCTGGTGGACACTTTGCAGGCAATGTTATAGAAAGAAAAATACTCCAATCGGGGTATTGGTGGCCCATGATTTTCATAGATTGTGCACTATTTGTCAAGGAATGTGACGAGTGCCAACGTTGTGCAAAACCACAGAAGAAGGATATGATGCTACTGTATCATGTCAGAGTCAACCAACTTTTTTAAAAATGGGGCTTAGATTTCATTGGCTCTATTAGTCCTGCTGCTGCATGTGGCACACAAGCATGGTTCATCATTGTTACCATGGATTATGTAATCAAAAAGGCTAAAGTAAGAGCTTCATGAAAAGCAGATTCCATGGAGAACATCATTACCTGCTTTGGATGTCCATTTGAGTTAGTGAGTGATCAAGGTAAGCATTTCATTCAACGATGTAATAAAAAATCTCACTAACACATTCATGATCGCACACCGTAAGTTAACGCCATATTACCCACAGGCAAATGTCCAAGCAGAGAGCACCAACAAGGTTCCTATTTTGATATCAAAGACTATCGAGGCTCGATGCACTGATTGGGAATCTAAGCTCAAAGCAGCTTTATGGGCCTATCGCACATCATATAAAGTTGCAATTGGTTGCACACCATTTAAGATGGTGTATGGACTTGAGGCAATAATGCCTTGGGAGTTCACGATCCCTAGTTTAAGGGTAGCTATAAGTGAAAATCTGATGGTAATGAATTGGTTGGCTGACTGTTTGTTTTAGAACGACTTACAAAGGGAAAATAAATTGTAGTGCAAAACATGCTGATAGAAAAGGACCAAAGAAAGAAGTGGTTTCACCAAAATCTTAAGGAAAAGGAGATCAAGGTAAGAGATCTTGTACTCATGTATGGGGTCCGTAGTGAAAAGAAAAAACTAAAATATACTGATAAAGTACAATTTTGAGTCTACGAAATGACGCCTCAAGGTACTATGCGTGTTGAAACCCTTGATAGGGTTGAAACCGTTGGCTTCCTTAATGGTACTAAATTCAAAAAGTATTATGCTGCTCTTACTACTGAGGAAGCCTTGTGTGGGTCGCACATGATAAGAAGGCCGCCAAGAAAAAAGTGAAACTAAAGAAAGCTCAAGCTTGAAAGGAGGCTAAAGAAAGGCAAATCCGACAATAGCAATGATGAGAAGCTATTCTAAGATCCACACAAGAATTCATGGGAGAAGTGGAAGGAGACATAGAGGAGCATGTAGCACCTCTACGAACATCCATTAAATTGCCTAGCCATCATGGTAAGTGCTTTATAATGCATTACTTGATATGAGGACTAGTCACAATCTAATTTCCTTCAATGCATGGAACCAGTGGAAAAACCTGAACTTGCTAGATACCTCTTTAAAGATGAAAGGTATCCATGGTAGAAATACTAAGGTTCTTGGGCTACTACAAATAGAGATATACTATGATGGCAACAAGCACTTGGTGGGAGAATTCTTGGGGGGTTATGCCTGCCAGAACATTACCTGAATCAGTAAATACTTGGTCATACATGGATGAAGGCTACTGGATAAATGATTGACTGGATATTATGTGTCTTTGTGGGCAAAGCCACGACTGAACATTATACTCATAAACCCTTGCCACCTCTCACTATTATTGATTGTTGCAAAACGAGAAGGAAGCTTCAATATCCACAAAATCCAAGGACACCCCCTCCACTTCAACGTCCACTACTCAAGGAACTCCCAATTATTTTGCTCCCACAAGGCAAACACGTGCATGTCAAAAGGACAACAAGATACGACGAGCTACAAAGAGCGACAACCCAAATCTACCTTCTTGAAATGGGTTCGTAAAATTTCTCCATCTGTACCATCTCAACCAAAACGAAGCAAAGAAGGCCTTAACACAATAATCAATACAGGAAGTCCAATTTACAAGTTACCTCAAAATGGATACCCAAATGCTTATTGAAAGCTCAAGGCTACTACGAGGGTAACCATTCCCAAGTCTCCTCAGTGATGATGGATAAAAGCTTCAATAGCTTAAATGCCAACAAAGGGAAAAATATTGTAAAAGAACCTTCACCACAAATTCCCAAACAAGTCTGGATCCCAAAGAGAAACCTTATCACATGAGACATGATGATTGATGGTGAAGCTTCTACATCACAAAATGTTACAAAACCATTGTTGGCTATTTAAGCCCCAACCCCATTGGTTTCCTTAGAGCGACCCACTATGCAAGCACAAATTGCCTTGCCCAAGTGTCAACTCCATTGCTCATCTATAAGGGAAAAACCATAAGCTCCATTTGGCATTATAAGAGCCCTTTACCACCATTAAAGCTAGTAATTGACATGCCACAACACATAACAAAGGGTTCTCCTAACCAACAAACACTGATGGAGCATAGTTGGAAGGGACGGTTACAAAAAAACCTACAATACCTTCCATGAGGTCAAGGTATGATAGAAATCAGGAAGGGGAGACATGCTAATATCAAGGTATGATAGAAATCAGGAAGGGGAGACATGCTAATATCATTACTTTTACCCTCCACATTTTTCTCCTCGACAATGTTCATGTCCATATCAAGATGGAGTCTGCTGGAAAAAGCTAACCCATGACAATATAGCTTGCACCAATAGCAACTATACATATACAAAAAATCCGACTAACCATAATAAAAAAAAGATGATAAGAAAGAGCACATGTCAAATAAGAGAATGAAGTATGACTCTGCTGTGACTACTATAGGCCATGAGCATGGACTTTTCGTGGATCGATATGAGTGACCCTACCCTGGACCCGGATTGCCTAGAATGGTACTATGAAGGGCAGCTAAGTATTCCTCCTTTTCCAAACCCACTCACGCTATTTTTATGCACCATTAGGGGAGTGATGTTGTGGAGCCACCTTTGTGAACCTATTCTACCTACAGCTTCATCCCCTTGCACTACATCGCATGTTGTACAAAGTGTCCTACTTATGCTGGCACTGTAGAACTTATTTTAGGCACTATAGGATAGGACTATTGTAGTCCATGGTAGGAGAGACACCACAACGACATGATGATGTGAGTGTACTTTACCCAGGGAGGAACTTATCAAGTAAGAAATGCACAAGAAGAGCTTCTTAGATACTCTTACATTTCTTACTTGATAGGGTCCTGCATAAGTGTATGAGGTCTCTGGCCATGCTTGGGTCTCTATAGGGTGGTGCTCTACTTTTATATTTTTATCTTCTTATTAAATAAAAAACAATATAAAAGAATAAAACCAAACACATGTAATAATCAAGCAGTTTCATTTATGAGGCTAGATAATAGCTAGAGATGGTTTCACCAAAGTGACAATGTGTAGAGACTAAGGTCATAACCCAAGGCATGCAGTTTGCTCCATCTACCTTAATATTACCCTTGTCTTAACTAGAAAATTTGACCAGTCGTGCAAAAATCTTTCCTCACTACTTGTTTAGGTGTTTGCATTATGCTTAAATTTTAATTATTTTCCAGAAGCACCTAACTCATTGTACCATGTTGCCTTGCAAATCTTCCAAGACTTCAAACATTTCCAAACAATGACAACATTCATCTAGTATCAACCTCATGCATCTTTATCGACATATTATGAGAACGAAATTAGCATCAGGAAGGGGGATATGTTAACCCTTATCGAAGACCTCTATGACGTCAATGCCAGCCACCACATCATTTTCACCACCTTTGGGCCACAGGTGCTGGAATGTGTGAAATTCACTTAAAAACCATGTTTTGTATATTTCACATGTGTGCTCGTCACGCTTGTATATTTCACATGTGTGCTCGTCACGCTTGTATATTAAAGGCGCTTTATGGGATTTTAGGTGGAGCGTGCTAGCTTTTGAATAGGTGTTTAGCAAGAGTGGCCAAATGAGATCGAGGAGGACCAGACTTTTAACTTTGGCCACCCAAGATTGTGAACCCTAGAGGTCACCTATAAAACCTAAAATGTAATTCTCATGACTCATTCTTTTATGCTAATTCAATAGAGTGCTCTTCTTCTCTATCTACTATCTTATGCTATTGCTTGCTTGTTTGAGCTCTTATGTGTGCTTGTTGCTTGCTTGCATGTGAGAGAGTGAGTGTGAAAGAGTAAGCTTTGAGGAGGGTTGAGCTTCCTTTGGAGTGTGGTTGGTGATGGTGGTGGTAGCGGTGGAGTGGAGCTTTGGAGTGTGGCTATGTGGCAACATCGTCTCCTACGAGAATCCTAAGTATAAGTATTCATGAGGTGAGTGACACACCTTGCCCATGGTATTGTGAGCTAGGTCATGGGATATTGGCTTTTGGATTGAGCTACTTTGTGCTCTCAAGTGTGGTTGGGTAAAGCCCCGCAACATTGGTTTGTTCCTACACTCTTTCTATAGTTATCTACTCTATTCATTCTATTATTTACTAGTGGCACATTAATTAATGCCTGATTAATACGGGCATTAATTAATATAACTATTTACTAGTGGCACATTAATTAATGCCCGATTAATACGGGCATTCATTAATATAAATATAACGTAACCTTATTGTAAAGGTTACGTTATTGTTCAGCCCATTGAAGGCTTATTATGGGGGAAATCCTGCAGCTCTCCCTAGACTCCTCCATTGTGCCCTCCTTTGCCTTAGCCATGAGAGGGTAGTAGTGAGAACAAAGATCTACCCCCTCCCTCCACACAATGGTAACACCAACATCTCTCCCCTTGACCCTCCCTTACCTCCTCCATTACAATGCAAGCTAAGATTGACTATAGATAAATCCCCAGCCCCCTCCCTTATCTCACTAGCTAGGGGAAGTTGGGTGGTTTTGTCTTCTAGTAGTGCTAAGGCCTTCGAGGCTTGAGGCAATTAGCCATTCAGCCATTTGGCTTCAAGCCCTCCACATTTAGTCACTCCGCTTCAACACTCATCCATTTAGCCATTTGACTTCGAGGCTTGAGGCAATTAGCCATTCAGCCATTCGGCTTCAAGCCCTCCACATTTAGTCACTCCGCTTCAGCACTCATCCATTTAGCCATTTGACTTCAGGCTTTTTACTTTACAGCCTTCAGCTTCAGGTTGTCTGCATTGCAGCTATTTGGCTTGAGCATTCAGCCATCAGCTTTTGGCATTTGATTGCGGCTTCAGCTCTTAGCATTCGGCGCTTGGGTTTCACCCTTCAGCATTCAGCCCTCCACATTCCACATTCAGCTTTCAACATCTTGGCTTTCAAATTTCAGCTCTTTGCATTCAGCAATTGGCTTTCAACATCTGGCTTTCCGCATTCAGCTTTCAGCCCATTGACGTTTGGCATTTGATTGCGAATTTTGCAACAACAAGTCAGCTTTAGTCTTCAGTTGTGTTAGCATTTGGCCCGGGTTTACTAAGTGTGGCCTTCCACTTTAGCACTCTTTGTTCAGCATTTGACTATGGCTTCTACTTCACCAGTTAACTTGTTAGCTTTTAATGTTTGGCCAATTTTCTCCATTGGATAGGTTTACCCATTCAATAGTTGGTTTTCAGCTTTGGCACTTTGCATTTAGCATTCAAATTTTGGACTTTCACCTTCGGCATTCCGCGTTTAGATTTCAGCTTTCATCAATTGATTTAGTTAGTTGATTGAGAGTCTGTTAGAGCTGATTCAAATTCCGTTCGACAACTAGCTCAGTTTCCAACTTGCTGATTCCACATCAGCTTCCATCTTGTTGCTTTACCACTTCCAGCCCGCTAACCTGTTGATTCCCCGCCGTCAGCTTCTGGCCTTCTAACGCCATGTTAGCTTCCAAATTGGTCAATCCACGTGAGTAGATTTCGACCTACAGATTTTGCATCCGCTGATTCCGCATGTAGCTTCCAATCTACAGATTGCTGATTTGGTAAGTTTGCACATGCATGAAGAAAACATTTGAGGTAATCCGAGTCACTTGAAGCTATTGCTATGTCAGACATACATCAGTTTGCACATGCATTGAGAAAACATTTGAGGTAATCCGAGTCACTTGAGGCTATTGCTATGTCAGACATACATCAGTTTGCCCATTTCTTTGCTGTGTAAAATGTTTGGAAACTTCAGTGATGCCTTAATAGTTAGATGCAGTGATTTATCTGCTTCTTGTTTATCATTATTGGATGGTGATTGGTTATTTAATTTGGGTGCTATAAAGCACATTACTTCCTACAAGAAGTTGTTTGCCACCTTGAGAGATGCTCCGTCATGTGGTGCTATTTAATTTGGGTGCTATAAAGCACATTACTTCCTACAAGAAGCTGTTTGCCACCTTGAGAGATGCTCCGCTAGGTGGTGCAGTTTTGTGTGTTGATAATGCATCCTATGCCACATGCATTGAAAATGTGGAACTGACATTATGTTATGAGGACACATGTACTACTCTTGCTGACAGTTTGTGTGTACCTAACATCTGCCCACGAGAATATAATTTCTGTCTTAGCTCTTGTAAAAGCTTGCCTCAACATCCAGCTTTCTGATTATTGTTGCTCCATTTGCGCTGACATAACTAATTTTGATGCGCTTCTACTTTCTGGTACATTGTGCGTAATGGCCGTTACAGGCTTGACATGTCTAACATGAGTAGTGATTCTCATGCTAATGTAATGATTGCTTCCATATCACACGTTATGCATAATATTGGGTTCTAACATGCTTGTTTTGGTCACCATAACTTCTCTTATGCGGTTACAACTGTAAGATCCCTATCCCCACCGCACCAACGGATTCGGGGTGCTAGCAGCGGAAGTAGCACATCTTGCGCGGGGCAGGGTCCCACACTCGGGGCCTCGCCCGCGGATATCCGGACATGTGACTAATTCCTCGGTTCTTCCAAAACCGAACTCGGAAAAACTTTTCTTGCTGGGAAAGCACAGGCGATTTCTCCAGGATAAAAATTTTACTCTAACGTAGTCAAGATCATTACTGACCAAACTGATCCGACCGCACCTATCAAGATACTCGGCCAGATCAAGGAAGAAACTTGCACTTGGATCATAGAGATCAACGCTTTTTTCCCCACCATCAAGAGGCACAGCTGTTGATTCCTATCCATAGAACAATTACTATCCAATTACCATGGGAATTCCTCTTTTTGCATTTAATTAATTAGATTCCAATGTTCTGGGAATTCCTCTTTTCCCATCAAGTATTTCTCATATAATAAATTCATCTAAATTAAAATATCCATTATTTCAATATGTTAGAAATTTCTCTTTGCCCAACTAAATGAGGGAATTCCAATTATCATGAGAATTTCTCTTTTGACATTTAAATATTTCTCATAGATAAATAAATTTATCTAAAAATTTCATCTTTGAAATTAAATAGATTATTCCATAATTCCAATATGATAAGAATTTCTCTTTTCTCATCCAATCATGGAATTCCAAATGTAATGGGAATTCCTCTTTTAACATTTAATTATTTATCATAGATAAATAAATTTATCTAAAAATTTCATCTTTGAAATTAAATCGATTATCCCATAATTCTAATATCATAAGAATTTCTCTTTTCTCATCCAATCATGGAATTCCAAATGTAATGGAAATTCCTCTTTTAACATTTAATTATTTCTCATAGATAAATAAATTTATCTAAAAAAATTCATCATTAAAATTAAATGAATTATCTCATAATTCCAAAATGATAAGAAATTCTCTTTTCTCATCTAATCATGGAATTCCAATTGTAATGGGAATTCCTCTTTTAACATTAAAAAAATTTATCTATATAAAAAGATAAATTTAACTAAAAGATTTCTTTAATTTTTTTTACATAAATTATACATAATCTTAGCCTTCTAATTCTTTTCTCTAAATCAATGGAATACATGGATTCCCAAGGTCATGGGAATTACTCTTTTAATATAAAATTTAATTACTAGAAATTTCTCTTTTTCTTAATTCAATAATTATGCATAAACATAAAAATCAATTTATCCATGATTACTATGAAAATCTTTCAATTAATCTAGGATGATAATTCCTAGAATATGGTAGGAAGTCCTCTTTTCATACTTTGAAGGAAAATGTTTTATGTGTAAATTTTACAGAAATTTTGCCATAGCTCCGCTGCTATTACTGATAAATCTCAGTTTATTTTAAAAGAATGAACTTTAACATTATAGATATGATTAGAATGATCTCTAATTGGATCATTAACCCATTATGTATTGAATCATAAATTCTCATGAAATAACTAACTTAAAAGCATAAAAAAGCCATTAATTTGGCCTCCAATTAAACAAGCATAGAATTTATTCTTGGATTAGGAAAAAGCTTCATGAGAAGCTTCATTTGGATTGAGAATTGGTCATGGGAATGGCCATTCTTTGAGTGAGAGAGAGAAATTACATAAAAACCATTAAAATTAAGCATAAATGGAAATTTATGTATTTCCTTACTACCATCCATCAATTAACTTCAATAGCATTAAAAAGCCATTCCAATTAAGCTTCTCAAGCTTGAGAGGGGTTGACAAGAGAGAAACATTGAGAATTTATGGAAAAAGATCAAAATTCACACTTTACCTTACAAATTGCTTCATTCTTTGATCACGGTAGAGGCCCCCAACCAATCAATTGGTTTGGTATGTTGATGGAGCCACCAATGGAGATTGAAGAAAGAGGGAAGCTCCAATTTCTTCAATTTGGAGAGAATTTTAGCGAATAGTAAAAATTATCATTATTTCAGCATAATTTTGGTATAGTAAAATTCTCCTTTTTTTAACAAAGGCTCAGGTTCTATTTATAGGAGAGGGAGGCTCTAACCAAGACTAACTGATTTCTAGAATTTTCTAGATTCAGTTTGGTTGAATTTGGACTAGATTTGGACCTAGTTTGGTTCCTTTTTGATTCGGTTTGATCCAAGAGAGAGGAGAGATAAAAATATCACATTATTTTTGAGTTTAAAACTCATTCAAGCATGTGAAGTAGGCGCTTCCTTTAAGGGACTCCCCTTCCTTACACATGTGTCAAAATGGAATCATTATACCCAAAATACCTCATTTTTTTAGTAATACTCATAGTTTTTTTACTAATAAATCTTGTACATAGTCAACTCTTCATCTTATGTGGGCATTTACTCATTTTTGGGTATTTTTCTTTTACAAATTGGATTTATCTCCTCCCCACACCTGGATTGATCTTATTGGCCCATAGGAACCTTAATTGGACCATAATCCAAAAATTTCTGAAAATCTAGACCCTAAGGCTAAGGTCCTTTATACCCATTTCCAATCAATTCCAATTGCACATTGGAAAGTTCTTTTTGAATTTCTGCTTCAGGGGAATTCATTGTAGACACTAGGAGGATTTTTCTATCCAAAATTATCTCAATTTTGGACTACCTCTCTCTAGACATTTTCTCTCTCTAGGTCAAAACAGGGTAAAACAGAATCTTTCTTTTATTTCAGAGAGGGGAGTAATTATAAGATCAGAAGGGGAGGTTCTTACACCTGCACACCTCAAAAAGCTGGAGGGAGGAATCTTACAACAACACTAGTTTATGGTTTAGGAGTTGCGACGTATGTAACTCCCACACAAGCTCTTGACATTGTGGACTCAAAGGGGGGAATACATGTCACATGCAGGATTGTCAGTTTGGTGTTGGTTCATCTAACATAGAATTGCATGATGTTACTATGCTTGACATTAATCCTGGAGATGATTTGTACTTTGAATTAGGATTGTCAATTGGTACTATGCCTGACATTGATCCGATGAGATCAGTCCAACGTTGACTATGCTTTCTAGCAATCGTCAATAGAGTTGTCTTTATGGCAATTGCATTTTAGGGGGGACACATGATGTGTATTGCTCTTGGTGATGTCCTGGTCACTTTTGCATTTAACCTCTTAGTTGTGCTATGTCTTGGAGACATACCTATATGTAGTGATGTTTACTTGGTGAGATGTATTACTTTCTTTCCTAGCTCCTTGTTCAAGTTGCCTCACCTTTATAGCTTATCTACATGAGATACTAATGGAGTCAGACTGTTACATTGTCTTTAGTGTGGTTGCCTTGTCACTATGCATAATTTAGGGTTTCTCTACATCAATCTGTGTGGGATTACACATCTTCTTTATTTTGCCATATTGAGAGGCTACTTTATCCTCTTATGGTTTAGCTGTATGTATGTCCTGTTGCCCCCAATTGACAGATTGTTATATCAGCAAATTTTTGGTTGGGTTTACTAAATCAGCCCATTTCCATTGCTGGTTCCACCTTGTTGTCTTGTCCATTGACACATATATTTTTTAGATGTATTAATATTCAGCAAACCTTGACGGTTTATACATTGTTGTTGTCCATAGTGCTCACATTCTCTCTTTATTGTTGCTGACTCAGCTGAGCCTGTTTTGGCTCTGAATCAGTCCTTTGCTTTGCTGCTTTTGTCAGTCAAATTCAACAGCCCCAATTTCCCATATTACTCTACTACCATGGGTCATGCATTACTTGAAGAGAATGCAGCCATTGTGATTTCTTGCTGATAACAGTTGGACATGCATTGCCTTTGGACATGCATCTCGTTTGGCTAATATAGCCCTTGTTGCTTCCACATTACCTTAGGAGTCATTTTCTCCTTTTGCTACTTTGGGAGCTAATAATCGGGTTCCTGCCATTCATGCGTTTAGATTTCAACTGCTGCTGCTGACCATTAGCAGATTCAATAGTTAATTTGCTTGTGACATTACAACATGCATTTGATGTTTCAGATATTAGGCTTTTGCACTATTTGGGTATCCAGTTCATACCAATTGAGGGGGACCTCTTGCTATATCAGATTTTGATGCTACCTCTTATCAGCACATTGTTAAATGCCTTCTCCTCTATGCAATACCTGTCCTTGTGTTCATCATGTGGTGTTAGTTGAGCAGATTTCAGCATTGCCCTAGTACTTGGCATTGGCAAGAAGTGAGACATTCAGTCTTCTTTATGCTTGTTCGCCTCACAGCCACTAGGGATGATGATTTAACACTCAGGTGTCACATAGTGGTGATTGTCTCTAACAATAGCCACTTCAGGTTGTGAATTTGAGTACATCAACATTCACAACTATTCAAGCATGTGTTGGCTTCGCCGTCTATTGGCAGCTCCAGGTATTAGATAGCCATCTATTGATAATCAAAATGGATATGCAATTGCACAGATTTTGGTTTTTTATGCATGGATACAACACATTAAGGTGCATTTCATTATGTCAGGAGGTTCCATGCAGGAGAGAATGCCTTAACTAGTGTGCCTACACAAGCCAATGTGGCAGATGGGTTTACCCAATTTCTGCTACAACTTGTACACGTTCAGACCATTCAATTCAACGGGTTTGTTAGCCTTGAAGTCCTTGGTGTGAATAGCCCTACACATGAGAACTTTTTACCCTATGTTGGCAAGGGTTTTTTCCTTGTGTGAACACACTCTTGTGTGTTAGACACATCAGCCCTTGGGCTAGGGATTCTATTTGTACTCTTATACTCCACTCATTTCATATCATTATCATTGAGTGCATTCCAGCTTTTCTTTTGGTCTCTCTCTCTCTCATTCTTCGAGCTCGATTCGACTGTGTGTGAGTGTGTGTCTGTGTGTGTAGAGCATCCACATCCTCATCCACCGATAGTCTTCAGTTTGTTGTCCACTAATGCAGCCACATAATCCCAAAGCATGCATCCCACTTGGCAGAGTGCCAAGTTCTACATAAGCCATCTCCTAACCATCTGGCCACATTTGGCATGCCATCCACTAGTGTCTAGACTAGGAGTTTTTGGATGCCCAGTTACTCACCAACAAACGGCTATTCCTCATCTAGGGGGCCTTATAAAATAGAGTAGAGCATTGAGTACTAGATCTTCTCTTCATGATTCCTTGTCATAATCAGGTCATCCAATAGGTTGGCCGACCACTCTCATGGGTGTAGCTAGTGCTTGATGCTACGCTTCTGCCTCACACTCATCGAATGTTACAAAAGTTTTAAAGAGTTTCAGTGTGAACTACATGGAGAGAAGGATTATTTATTTTTTGAAAGGAAGAGTTGCAATGTTGTAGATGTGGTTTTTCAAAGAAAGTAAATTTAGTTTTTTTAATGAAATAGGTGCAGTGTTGTAGGTGTGGTTTTATTGTAGATGGCTAGAGGCCATCAAATGTAGTAGTAGAAATTCTACTAGTAAATACATGAGAGAGAAGTGTAAGAGGATATAATGTGTCTATGTGTGTAGAGCATCCACACCCTCATCTGATAGTCTTCAGTTTGTTGTCCACTAATGCAGCCACATAACCCCAAAGCATGCATCCTACTTGGCAGAGTGCCAAGTTCTACATAAGCCATCTCCTAACCATCTGGCCACATTTGGCATGCCATCCACTAGTGTCTAGACTAGGAGTTTTTGGATGCCCAGTTACTCACTCACCAACAAACGGCTATTCCTCATCTAGGGGGCCTTATAAAATAGAGTGCATCCATCACCAACTGTAATAATATGAGAGTAGAGCATTGAGTACTAGATCTTCTCTTCATGATTCCTTGTCATAATCAGGTCATCCAATAGGTTGGCCGACCACTCTCATGGGTGTAGCTGGTGCTTGATGCTACGCTTCTGCCTTACACTCCAATAGTTATTGGTTATTATCGAATGTTACAAAAGTTTTAAAGAGTTTCAGTGTGAACTACATGGAGAGAAGGATTATTTATTTTTTGAAAGGAAGAGTTGCAATGTTGTATATGTGGTTTTTTCAAAGGAAGTAAATTTAGTTTTTTTAACGAAATAGGTGCAGTGTTGTAGGTGTGAGAACATTCACCAAGAAGTACAATCTTTCACTACACAAAACTTTAAAAACTTAAATTGTACAATAACAAAGATAAAGAAGAATACTATATTACTAAAGTGATACAATAGATGGCAAAACCCCACACCCATGTGCTCTTGTAAAGGGAGATTTGATGGGCTGATCTAGAACTACTAAGATAGAGGTTGTATGCTAGTAGAAGCTAGGGAGTAAACTCACAATGATCACTGATGAATTGTGTGGAGAAGGGGTTGGCTCTATTTACATTGATGGTAGACATGTTAATAGCGGATGAAGAATATGAAGGCCTAAAATATTGTTATAGGTTTGTAAAAGTTAAAAGTAAGCAGCATGCTAATTGGGCAAGAAAGCTAAGAATGCATTTCCACCCCAAAGACATCATCAATTAAAGGATGCCATTATTATGTATCTTTTATTGATGTGAACGACGCTAGAAAAGTGTGGTATTTCATGAAAGAGAAGTGTTTACTCATTTTTAGAGATTTAGAGCTATGTTGATAAAGATAAAGTCATGGACATAAAATGCCTAAGGTTAGATGGTTGGGGAGAATATTTCTCGAATGAATTCAGTGATTATTTGAAAGAGCATGGAATAAAGAGACAATTTACATGCAAGTACACCCCACAGCAAAATGGGGTTGTAAAAAGGAAAAATAGACATGCTGTAAAAGTTACCCGTGCATTAATGAATGGGAAATGGATGCCTCATTATTTTGGGCTGAAGAGTAGTAGATCAACTATAATTTATTTCATCAACAAGACATCCATTATTTTGGGTTGAAGAGTAGTAGCAACTACAATTTATGTCATGAACAAGACATCCATAACAACACCTCATGGTTCATGACTCCTAAACAAGAGTTTAGTTTTATAAAACCATATTTAGCAATGCATGTAAACACTTGAAAGTGTTTACATGCATTGCTTATGAAAATGTACCAAATGAGGGATTTGATGGCTTTGCCTAATGAAAACAAGGCAATTAGATGTAAGTGGGTCTACAAAGTGAAGTGTAATTCAAATGGTTCACTTAGCACGTACAAGGCAAGATTGGTTGTTTTGCCAATGGATATGCATAGACATATATTGGTTACCAAGGGATATGCACATGCATATATTGGTTACCAAGGGATATGCACATGCATATGTTGGTTACCAAGGGTTATGCACATGCATATGGTATTGACTATGAGAAGACATTCATTTTGGTTGCGAGGATGGAAACCATAAGAGCAGTCATTGATATGGCTACATCTAAGGGATGGTCTTTACATCATATGTATGTAAAGAATATATTTTTTCATGAATGATTTATAGGAGGAAGTTTACATGGTGTAGCCACTAGGATATGGGGATCATGGACACCCAGATTTTTCTTTTACAAGTTATGTAAATCCTTGTATGCCTTAATTTAGGCACCTAGAGCATGGTCAAAGAAGATTTGAGATTATCTTGCCACTATTGGATTTTAGACATCTAATGCTAATTTCTCACTTTATGTGCTAGGTGGTCACCTATGTTGATGACTTAATTATCACAAGTGATGATGATGATGACTTAATTATCACAAGTGATAATGATGATGGAATTTATGAGGTGAAGATAATTCTTAAGAAGAAATTTGAAATGAAAGATTTGGGTAATCTCTGCGATACTTCCTGGGGATAGAGGTGATTAGATCACATGATGGGATTTGGTTGTGTGTAGATACTTTGGACATGCTATCCACGTATGGGATGATACGGTGTAAGCTAATCTTAGTGTCATTAGAGTACACACCCATGAGGTTATCTACAAATTACACGTGATCTCTTGGAGGACCCTACTATGTACATTTGCATAGTAGGTACTTTGATTCATATCACTATCAAATAGGCTAGATTTGAGCTATTCAGTTGGATTAGCAAGTAAGTTAATGTAGGCCCATATATTTGGGCCTAGAAGCCACATTTAGATGTATTTATGAGAATACTTAGGTACGTCAACCATAGTACATTATGGACTTGTCTATGAGGGTGGGATATAGGTACATATACATGGGTACGTAGGATGCAGATTGGGCTAGTAGTGCCTAAGACAAGAGATTTATTAGCAGCTTTATGTTCTCATTTAGGAGTGCTACCATTTTAGCTGGAGTAGCGACGAAGTTGAATTGTTGAGTATAGATACTGATGAGTACATGGGTGTTTCTATGGTGACATGTGAGGTAGCTTATTACACAAACTACACACAAATATAGGTGAGCCCATAGTCATTTATTGAGACAACATGAGCAGTATACAATTGGTGAGTAATCCAGTGTATCATGCTAGGACAATGCACATTAAGGTGCATCATCATTATCCATTACTATTTTATAAGGGAGAAGTTTCTAACATGTGATATAGATTTGGTTTATGTTAGCACATATGATCAAGTGGTTGGCATCTTCACAAAGGCATTGGGTAGTGAGAAGCTTCATAGGTTTAGAAGCATACTTGCAATGCAAGGTATAGAGTTGAGCTCGAGGGGGAGTGTTGAGGCATCGAGCTCAAGTAGCGAGAATATGAATGATAGGCCAAGATGACATCTCCTCAGTTATGCCACTTGCATGGTTGGTGATATTATGGTTAATATGCCACTATAGTGGTTTACAAGATGTATGACAACTACTTTGTTTTACTAGAGTTATGGCATAGTTATAGCACCCACTCATATAGTTGGGTTTATACTATGGGCCATGTATGTTTTAGAAGTACAGTATTTTCCCATATATTATGTACTCTTATCTTTATGTTATGGTTATAAAGAAGTAATGAAAATTCATTCATCCATCTCTCTCTTATATGCTTTACTCTTGAGTGTGTGTGAAGAAGTTTACTTCCCATGAGTTTCTTCTTACAAGTTCCTTAGATAAATCGATCTTGATATGTGTGAACTTTGTCAACAAAGAGGATGAATGTATTCTTCTCACAAGTTTCTTCTTACGAGTTTCTTCTTACGAGTTCCTTAGACAAATTAATCCTGACAAGCCTCAACTTTGGCACAACAATGAGGATGGTAGTTAGAGAGGTGCCACAAGGCAAAGGGCTAACTCATAAGATGGATGCCACATTATAAGAGAAGATTAACTGATTTTGTATCTTGAATTCTCTAGAAATGGAAAAATGTCTTGATAGATATAAACAACACAAAAATATTTCAAGAGAAGATATATGTATTTTCCATATCCTCCTAAGCTTGCACAACTTCCCATGCACAACTTCCCAATAATATTCCACTTAGATGGCTAGAACAAACTCTAAGGAAAGTAAGAGAGGACAATGAAAGGATTAGTGAGCAAAAGATGGAGTTTACAAGAGGATTCGATTGGCATGTACACATCCATATCCAATAATTAATTATCTCGATGCATAAATAAAATAATGCTCACTCTTTTTTCATATGTATAATATAGTATAAAAAATTTGGAGCACTACGATCGAATGGATGTCATTTTGGTGTGGAGTAAATAGATAAAAGAAGAACCACTGTTGACTGTTAACATTCTACTTGTGCTAGTGATTCAAATGTTCTTCTCTTCAATCTTGATTATTGTGTAACTATATACAAGACATAATTGGACTTGGATGTAGACAATTTGATATGTTCATTCTTAATATGCAATGGTTCAAAGTGGTCACAAATGGTCCAAACACAACTGTGAGAAAAGACAATAGTGGATTTGTTGGAGTTGACTTCACTAATTAGTTGTGGGGGACAGATCTTCAAGATACATTTGAACCACCACAACAATGTGAGCATGTTTTATTTTCTCTAAAGCTTACATGCTATCATTATATATTTTATAACTTGCACTTGGTGAGAAAATAATACATAAAAAATGTACTATATTACTTGTAACAAGTAAATTTTGAGCTAGAACCTTTGAATTCAAAATGGTGGTACACAATTACTTGTAACAAGTAAATTTCGAGCTAGACCCTTTGAATTCAAAATGTTTTATTTTCTCTAAAGCTTACATGCTATCATTATATATTTTATAACTTGCACTTGGTGAGAAAATAATACATAAAAAATGTACTATATTGCTTGTAACAAGTAAATTTCGAGCTAGACCCTTTGAATTCAAAATGGTGGTACACAATTCAAGTTGCTTTCTGTAGCAAATAAAATTTTGAAGATAGAGACCTAGAGGAGGAAACTATTTCTACCTCTAAAATTAGTTCTTGGAGTTGCTCTTCTCAACACATCTACCTTTTTTCCAAAATGTTCTTAATATATTAAATTTTTCTCATCAATTGTGTATCTCTAACTTGATTGGTCTATCTCTCTCTCTCTCTCTCTCTCCCCCTCTCCTTTTTTCCTTCTTATAAATTTTTAAGTGGCTACTCTCTTTTCACTTTAGACACACACTAGATACCCTTTTAGGTCTTCTTGGATAGTAACCACTCTCACCTTTTTCTGACTCTCAAATTTGTAGTATCTATCTTGTTTATTTTTTTTTCTTTTGTTTTTCTCATGACCTATGTTTCTCTAAATTTGATACCTTGCTCCTCTTCCTTTCTTTTTCCTCAAAATTTTAAGTGGCTACTAGCGGGTTGTAATTTGTTTTCACTTCTACACACACACACACACACACACACACACACACACACACACACACACACACACACACACACACACACACACACACACACACACACACACACACACACGCATTCTTTGAGGTAGTGCATGTACCACATGCCTTTCCACTCATGTTTATATTGGTTTGATAGTCACATTAAGCTTCATTCATACCTACTCATTCAAGGACATCATGTTTGCTTGTGTACATATTTTAGAATTCTTCAATTGGGGCCACTAGAAATTTTTGCGTTCATAGGAGATATCTTATTAATTAGTTATTCCTAATGTATTTGATTTACAAATATGGATGTGATTCATCATAGATAATTGCATATTAATTAATTAATATGCAATTTACAAATATGGATGTGATTCATCATAGATAATTGCATATTAATTAATTAAAGGCAAGATGAGAGTTTCCTTAGATGCGAGCCTTATATCCCCCAACTCTGTGGCCAAAGCACCTTAAGGAGTGCAACTAACATTGCCAATGTTGTAAACATTATTATGTATTATTATTATCAAACTAGGTGGCAGAAGGATAAATTATGAACTCTGTGGGTAGATCATATACTTGAGCATAACATTTTTTATAGGGCTTCCCATGCGACAGTGCGATAGACAAATATTATGTGTGATAATGATTGCTTATTTTGAAAATAAACAAAGTCGGTGAAAGTCTTCTTTGAGTCACGTTGATGGTATTTACTTTCAATTTTCAAATTTTCCTTTTGTCATGCTAAGAGTACTTCGGCTGTCATTGCATAGTATCCCTAGTAAAGTAAAGTTCTTGATAATAGGATGTTCTTTATGGAAAGCAAAAGGATCACAAATCATAATGGTATATCCAGAGAGGTCCATAGAGAAAAAGTTAGGTTTGCTTTAACAACCTAGAGAAAAATTCTTCTCAAAATGGTGGAAGGATGAAAAACAAACCTTCGGATCCAACTCCAAAACACAACTATATAAAGCTGTACTAAAGTTGTTTTTGGAAATAAATGAATATATGATTATTGTTCCCAAAAAAAGAGGAAAAATAAACCTCATAAAGATTTTTAAAAGTTGTTTTTGGAAATAAATAAATATATGACTATTGTTCCCAAAAAAGGAGGAAAAATAAACCTCATAAAGATTTTTAAGGCTTAGTTATAATTTAGTGAGAGTAAGAGGAAATTAATTATAATTTCCACTTGAACCCAAGGCATTATGTAAGGTAGAAATAGTTTTCCAAAATACTTTCCACCTCTCTAGTGTACTTCAAGGTGGAAAGCTATTTTTTAAAGAAAAAAGAAAAAAAAGAGGATCCTTTGAAGCGTGTATTGAAGCGTGGCAAGCACGCTTTGTACACAGAGATAGACAGACAGAGAGAGAGAGAGAGAGACAGAGACAGAGAGAGAGTGCTCACAATTATGGGTATAATAAACCGAAGCAGCTAATTTCCATGCCAAAAGCTTTACATAGAAATGGTCCTTGCATCAGAACCTGCTCCCAAAAAGGAGCGAAAAATATCACGTTATTCGTCTAGTATGGACATATTGCTTGTTGGCGAAGGGGATTTCTCCTTTGCCAGTGCATTGGCGAACGCCTTCAAGAGTGCCCCGAACCTCGTTGCAACCTCTCTTGATTCCCTAGGTAGGCACCAAATCAGTTATAATCAACAACACTATATTATAGCTCTCTTAATCTTTGATCTGGCTGATCTGCGTCGTGTTTTGTAGAGACCCTGCACACCAAGTACCCTTGTGCTTTCCAAGAAAACTTGGAGACCTTGGTACGCGCGGGTGCCGTGGTCATGCACGGCGTGGACGCCACGCGGATGGCCAAAGACCGTCGATTTCGAACGCTATCCTTTGATTGCATCGTCTTCAACTTCCCACATTCTGGGTTTGTTGCAGGCTGGTGGGAGGGCACGCCAGCTCTAATCGAGTGAGTATACTTATAACCAGAGCTCCAATCAATGCTCTCGTTCAGTAATTATGGACCCAATTCTGCATTTAGTTCAGCTCTACTTAGTGTCAAATTGATTCAATTAGCACGCAATTAGTTAATATCATGAAGTCAGTTGAGCTTGATTTTAATTATTGAGTGATTGATTAACAATTAGCACATAATTGGACTAATTTGAGATCCAGTGAAGAAATCAATCAATTTAGCACACCAATAAAGCCATCTTTTCTCCTAGTTGAGCTAATCTTAATTAATCCACAGTAGTAGGTCTGCGTATTGGGGCATACGGTTTGATTAGGCTAATTACATATGATTAAGTTTTAATTCTTCACGTTCATGTTGCGGCATTGTTGCCTCGCTTGAATTACAGACGGCATCGGGAATTGCTACGACTGTTTTTCAAGAATGCCGAGCGCTTGCTGAATTGTGATGGTGAAATCCATGTAGCCCACCATGTAAGGTCCCCTTACGACCGCTGGAATATAGTGGAGGAGGCAAAGAAGAGCGGCTTGCGGCTGAAGCGCCGTCCGAAATTCAAAGCCCACGCCTTCCCAGGCTATCTCAACCGCAGGGGAGATGGAGCTCATTGGGGTAGAACATTCCCCATCGACGGAGCTGCTACTTTCATCTTCGTCTTGTCCGACCAGACGAAGATGAACGTAGCAGCTCCGATCGATTAAGATGGACTCACGACGCAGACACAAGCCCCCCCCCCTTCCTTCTCTCTCTCTCTCTCTCACTCTCTCTCTCTTTGTGCTTAATTAGAGCTTTTTCTACTAAACAAGCGCGCTCAAAGGCCACGATAAACTATTCGTCCCTATTAAGCTGATTTTGGACACACGTGATTGGCAATCACGACCATGATCATATGACAAATCACGTCTACTAATCACAGTGGATTAGGATAATCACATGATTGGCTGATTGTGTCGTGGTAATCCTCAGGTCAACACGGACACATGGCGAATATTTAAAAAAAACACAGTCGTGGATCAAGGAGCATGGGTGTGACTGTCCAAACTTTGATTTTCAGCTAGCGGTTTGGGCTGAATGCCTTCTACTTAGATAATCTAGAATGGACCCGTTCAACATTAAATTTTATGGTGGATAATGCAATGGAATCCAAAGGCTTCTATTTTTTCTAAATTTTTTAATTTATATAGAATAAGGCAATTTTTACATAATCATGGTGTGACTTTGGAGATCTTACAATGCAAAAATAAATGTAAATGATGTTTTTTGTGGTTTTTTAAAACTTTTTTAATGCTTACAAATCAATTAAAAATACTAAAAATATTGGTTTTCTTCACTTCTTTTCCCCCTTTACCATCCAACCTTATCCACTTCTCTACTGCTTTATATGTTCCAGCATCGTCTTACAAAAGATAAGTGCCATTCGAACGAGAAGATAGCAAAGCACCTTAGGGTAGATCCTGCGGCGGCGAGTGAAACCATGTTAACCTCCAGAGTGGTTAACAATGGCTTAATCAAAAAAGAATAGTGATTAACAAGCTTCAACTTGCAATTGCAAGATGTGTTGAATCTGGTTAAGTGCAACACAAATGTAATTATGACCTTTATACCACTTCAACTTTTTCATGAAGGTATAGATTCCATAACCATTTTGTTATAACACAAGTATTTTCACACAAAAAAATTAAATCTTTAGTAGATTAACCTTCAAAGTATGCTTATCATTTTTTTTCAAAATCATGTGAGTGTTAGTGGGATGGTGATTTGATCCCTTTATCTATTTGCTAATAATGCAATTCAACTATTCGATGATAGGTGGCTCCTACGATGGCTTGCCAAGGTTAGTGTTGTTGAGAATTGTGTAGGGAAAATTGGCTTTTCTTTTTGTGTCATCTTTATTATCTTCTACATGTTGTTTTTCAATTGATGTGGGCATTGGGTTTTGCACCTATCTAATGTAACATTAAACTTTAGTTTTAGTTTTTTTTAAATAAACACAAAAAGAAAAAGAAGAGTTCTGATAAAAAAAGGTAATTTTAGAAAAGCAAAGGATAGAGTTAATTTTGCACCGTTGTTGTGTTATTAATAGAGAATCTCTGATGACACTTCGAGAATCTTCTATTTGCTAATGAAATTTGATAGGTGGCTCCCGTGATGGCTTGCCAAGGTTAGTGCATTAAGTATTATGTAAGGCAAAATGGTTTTTCTTTTCATCATCTTCTACATAAAAGCTTTTTGTTTTTTATTTGATGTGGGCATCGAGTTTTCCATACCTATCTGATGTGGGCATCGAGTTTTCCATACCTATCTGATGCAATATTAAACTTTTGTTTAAATTTTTATTATATCCAAGCAGCCTGAATGCTTCTAAGTTGTCTTGAAAGCTCTTTTTATCTTGCTGGGAGTAGTTGACTTTCTCACACATTTGGAACAGAGTATCAATTGAACGCCAAAAAACATCTGCTTTGACATTCCTTGAAGCACCTTCATGGTCTTTCACTACATTATGCAGCTTTTTCCACTGTTGGTATTCGATTCTTCTTGTATAGGTTGTTGTATATTGCTTTCCTAACTTTGTGGGTTTGTGTTGCTGATTATTCATTGGCTTGGAAAGAAATCTTCTTGCCTTAACACCTCCAATAGAGGGTTTCATTGGAACTTCCTTTTCATTAGATGACTTTTTAGTGTCCTTTAGAATCTGGACATTACCTCCATGTAGTCCAATTTCAGATAGCACCTTCTCCAATGCACGGATGGCTTCTTTCCTCTCTACTACATTCTTGATCTTCCAAGCAAATTCAATGTAGAGATATACCAGATTCTCTATAATACAACACAAAGCATGAAGCGTGCATATATGCACATTGGAAAGAGGAATCTCAAACACTGGTTTAAAGTTCTCATCCAAAATTTATTTGTTCGGTGGTCGTCTCTACCACTTAGAGTCCATCACCCTTGCAAAGTCCATATAGTAAAGGCATGGAGACTTTGCATTGGCCCCTTTGCTGCAATTAAATAAGCACTTGAGAGTCTTCAAGTCACCCACAAGATGCCACTGAACTTGAAAGTTCCCCCTTTTCTCTACATGGAGCATCCTGGTTTGCAAAAAATAGAGTGTACGGGGTGGCTTGATCTGGGGCCTTAAAGTTAAAATGAGCTCAAATCCTTTCAACTGCATCAATAGCAATCAGTCTAGTAGAGGATCAAGCCAAGAAACAAAAGATTTGACCAAACACTAAATGCTTAATCTCTATTTTACCAAAGTCACTGGCAGATTTGATGTAGAGCTTGATTCCACTTCTCCTTGAATATTTTCTCAAATCTAAGATCACCAGCATGTAGATCACCCTTGAAAACCCTTAGGGCTAAGAGGAATTAGCTTGATTCACCTTGTGTAAGTGTTGATCTGCGATCTTCTCTAGAAAAAGGGAGCCGATAAAATCCCAAATTTGTGCAGCTCCCGACGACGTTTTGACAAGTTTCGGCGATGGGCTAGAGTGTAGGGATTGTGGCTAGCTATGTCTGAAGTATTTTGAGCTAATGTTGAGCCTAGAGGGATAGGGAGGTCCTCCACCAGCTGGGGGTGCAGAGGTTAGTTGAAATTAGTAAGATAATTAGGCTGAGAAATTGGATAAATCCTAAGCTTGGCTCTGATACCATGTTAAAATGCAAGCAAGATGATGAGCTAGGGTGGTTCAAATGCAATAATGATTAGATAAGATTAGTGAGCAATTAATCTAATAGCTTAATGTAAGCATGGATACTCAAAAACCATCAAATTCTCATTAGTCCAATGCCTCAATTTATAGGTTGTACTTCCACAAGATGCCAAGCATCTAATCCCACTGATTTTTCCTTAATTTGTGCCACCTCCCCTACATCTTGGGGCACCTTTTCCTAGAATCTTTCCACACCCCTATATTCACTCATGCTACCCTTGATTCTCTCATGAGTAGATTCCTCTCACCTTGTCCCTTTCCATCTTTTTCTCCTTGATAATCTCGCACTCATCAAGCTTGATGACAAATTAAAGTACACCTCTTGTCTCCTCAAATGTAATATCATAGAACTCCACCATTCTCTTTTGCAAGAGCTCCAAGTCCATGAATATATTGTTGTGTTCATTGTAGAACATGCTGCCACCTTCTCCCTTAAACTCTCCTACAATGTGGTATGAGTGACCAACATAGTGAAGCTGTTCTGTGTTTAATTCCTCCCTATGTCTCCAAACTTTTGTAGGTGTTGGAAGTAGCTTTGCTTTATTGCCTTTGGCCTCAAAGACTGATGACATTGACTTCTGGATGGCAGTATAATCCTTACGACTGACTCCACTTGAATCCATTGCGGATTGAATATCCGTAGAGCCGAAACTATATTGTTGGTAACAAATTCATCCACTATATCTCATTGAACCACCTTGAACTTCCTCTCCTTTATCATTTCTCTTGCCATTATTGATGTTACTAATGATTTCAATTGCTTTGCTAGATTAAGATTTGAAAAGATGCAGGGGGGGAAGAGAGCTTGAGCTCTTGCAAGCTCACACACACACTCACAAAACCCTAATAGAGAACACACAAGGTGAGAGGCTGAAAATCTTCTTCTTCTCTACTCAACACTCAACACAATATACAAGAATAAGAGTACACACAATATGAAAGGTACTCAACCAAATACTCTATAGTGTGAACCCGACTAAATGAGCTGGCGCTATAACTATGCCAGTCTCTAGAATGGCTGTCACAGAGCCTGTCATCCCACTGGCCGCATATCACCCAAGATCTCACCAACCATGCCAGTGGTGTAAGTGTGGGGCCTATCCCCTAGGCGGGTCATCAGTGTCCACCGCCTCACTAGACGAGCTCGATATCTCAACACTCCCCCTCGAGCTCTAACTCCAGCCCTGAATCTGCGGAGCTTCTCTGTACCCAATGCTTTGGTGAAGATGTCAGCTACCTGATCCTCTGTGCTAACATAAACAAGGTCAAGATCTCCTGCCAAGACTCTCTGACGAAGTGGTAGTGGACCTCTATATGCTTCGTGCGAGCATGAAAGACTGGGTTCCTGGCCAACTGTATATTGCTAATGTTGTCACAAAAAATGACAACTTGTCTATCCACTGATAGACCCAAATCTGCAAGTAGCTTTCTCAACCAAGCTACCTCACATGATGCTGCCATAGCAGCTCCTCTGTACTCTGCCTCTGTACTCGATAGAGCAATCGTAGGCTGCTTCTTGTTGCTCCAAGTCACAGCAGCACTCCCCAAAGAAAACATAAAGCCACTGGTAGATCTTCTGTCTGAGATACTACCAGCCCAATCAGCATCTACCCATGTACACATATCTCTATCCCAGTCTCATAGAATAGTCCACAATGCAAAGTAGACCTCACATACCTCAGTATGCGTCTCACTGCATCCAAATGCGGTTTCCGTGGAACCTGCATAAACTGACTCACCAACCCAACAGCATAGCTCAAATCTGGTCTGGTGATGGTCATATAGATCAAGCTTCCTACTATGCGCCTATACATAGTAGGGTCCTCCAAAATCTGCACTCACCTTGCCATTCTGATCCAATGGCACAGAAATAGGCTTACAGCCTGTCATACCATACTTGGACAACATACTGTCTCTGCAGTAATCCAATACCATGTGGTGACCTAATCACCTCAATGCCCAAGAAATATCTGAGCTCCCCCAGATCCTTCATCTCGAACTTCTGTCTAAGCAAGATCTTTACATCAAAGATCTCTGCATCATGGTCCCCCGTAATGATCAAGTCATTTACATAGATGACAACAAGCACAACTCCTCTATCACCATGTCTCACATACAGCGAGAAATCTGCATTGGCTACATAAAAGCCAATAGTGACAAGATATTCAGAAATCTTATCAGACCATGCTCTTGGTGCTTGTTTTAAGCCATACAAGGCTTTCTTCAACCTGCAAACATGCTCGGGGTGACTCACGTCCTCATAACCAGGTGGCTGCAACATATACACCTCTTCTTGCAAATCCCCATGCAAGAATGCATTCTTTACATTCATCTGATGTAAAGACCATTGCTTTGACGCAGCCACTGCTATCACAACTCTCACCGTTGCCATCTTGGCAACTGGGCTGAAAGTTTCCTCATAATCAATGCCATATGTCTGCGCATATCCTTTGGCTACCAATCTAGCCTTGTACCTGTTTATGCTTCCATCACTGTTATGTTTAACTTTGTACACCGACTTGCATCCAATGGCTTTCTTGCCTTCAGGCAATTGCACTAAATCCCAAGTTTCATTTCCATATAGTGCATCTATCTCCTCATCCATGGCTTTCTCCCAATACACATTTCCAACAGCCTCATCAATGCATGTGGGCTCTACAACCTGCACAACCTTTGCCATATATGCATAGTGATGTGCCACATAACCATCATAGGTAAATCTCTGCACAGGATTTTTCACTCTCCCAGATCTTCGTAGCTTTTCATTCATGGCTTCCATAGCCTTCTTTACACCAGGTGTTCTCATAACTGGGATCCCAAGCTCCTCATCAAGGCTCATATCTGAGCCACTAGACTCTCCATCAACATGAGAATGCCCTGCAAAAATGTCAGGCATACCAAGGGGCTCAACCACTTTCTCTTTTCCTTTACGTGATGTACTAATCACATTTGCAGGACTGGTATTATGACGTAGCCTGCCACTCCATGGTCTATCAATAGACCCACTAGATGAGGACTCTCCTGGTCCACTCAAAGACTGTGATTGTTGACCTGCATTCTGTGTAACCACACTTCCACTCACATCAGCCCCAACAGCTTCTTTTTCAGCAGCATACCAGCTGCTCATCTCATCAAAGACGACATCCCTGCTTACCCTCAACTCACGTGTAGCAGGGTTATAACACCTGTATCCCTTTTGCTCAAGGGAGTATCCAATAAACACACATTTTTCAGCTTTTGGATCCAGCTTAGTTCTCAGCTCATCTGGCACATGCACATATGCAATGCATCCAAAGACTTTCAGATGAGACAAATCTGGTTTTCTGCCAGTAAACTTTTCCTCTAGAGTTACATCATGTATGGCTGCAGTTGGAGTCCTGTTCATGATGTATACTGCTGTAGAAACAGCCTCAGCCCAATAGCAATGCGGCATATTCTTCTCTTCCATCAATGCTCGCGCAATCTCAGCAATGTGCCTGTTTTTCCGCTCAGCAACTCCATTTTGCTGCGGAGTGTATCTGCATGTAAACTGTCTCCGAATACCATTCTTCTTCAAAAATTCAAAGAACTCATTGGAGAAGTACTCTCCCCCTCCATCTGACCTTAGGCACTTTACATATTTCCCTGTTTGCTTTTCAACCAAAACTCTGAAATTCTGAAAGTGAGTGAACACCTCACTCTTCTCCTTCATAAAATATACCCACACTTTCCTTGTGTGGTCATCAATGAAAGTCACATAATACCTGCAGCCTCCCATAGATATGGTCTTCGTAGGACCCCATACATCTGAATGCACAACATCTAGTGCATTTCTGCTCACATATCTGTTACGTGGAAACACATGCTTTGTTTGCTTCCCAAATTGGCATGCTTCACATATTTTCTGCATACCTTTCACTTTAAATTTTGGTAGCCCTGTCACAATTCCTTTTGTCTACATAGACTTCAATCTCTGCACATTTACATGTCCAATCCTTTTATGCCAAATGTCTATGTCTGCAACAATTCCTGAACCATTTGCAAACATCGCAGCACTCATTTCAGGTATGTCTACATTCAAGGTAAACATTTTGCCCACTCTGTTGCCTTTTGCAACCAACCTGTACTTGTCTTTAAAGTCTTCAACATAACAACCATCAGGGTTAAACCGAACCTGCAAACCCTGCTCAATCATCTAGCCAACTGAAACCAGATTCTTTGTTATGTTCGGTACATGAAGTACATCTGCAAGGTACTTCACTTTGCCATCCTGCATAGACAATGGCACATCTCCAACATGGGTAATTGGATGAGCAGTGTCATCCCCTGTTTCCACAAAACCTGGTCTTTCCGGGTTTTTCATCTCCTTGAACCACTCCCCATGACTCGTCATGTGGTTCGAAGCGCCTGAATCCACATACCATACATTATCTTTTTGTGCTGCATCAACATTTTCAGACATGGCATTCACGACATGCTGCATAACAAAAAACCTTTCATTATCCTCATTATTTCTGCTTGAGGATGCATAGTTGTTTTGCTGCACTTTCCCATTTTGCATGTCAGCCTGCTTCTTATAACATTCTCCCTGCACATGTCCAGGCTTACTACAATAATAGCATTCACGTGCATCATTATATTGCCTTTGCCAATTTCCACGACCTCTTTGACTCCCCCTGCCTCTGAATTTGCCTCTTCCACCTACGTGTTGTTGTTGTTGTTGATTCTGGGACTGTTGTTGTTGTTGCTGCTGCTGGCCATAATTTTGATTACCTGTTCGGCCACCTCCTTGACCGCGTCCACGGCCTCCTCTACCTCGTCCTCTTCCTGAACTCGTGTAGAAGGCCTATTGCTCTGAACTGTTTTTGCTTTGTGAAGACTGTTGGTCTTCACCCAAGTTCTTCTCTTCGATAATCAGCATAGACACCAAATCTTAAAGTTGGGAATGTTTTTCCGAGTCTAAATAGACGTCTTAAACGCCTTGTATTATGGCCCGAGACCACGTAGACAGACTTCCACCTTGTCATCATCATCTACTGACACACCAATAGATGCAAGGGATTCCACAATACCCGTTATCTTCAGCGCATAGTCATTCACAGACATGCTCTTTTTCTCCATAGTATGAAGTTCATTCTTCAACTGTATCTTACGTGCCTTGGTATTTGTTTTATAGAGCTTTACCAAGGTGTCCCATGCCTCCTTGGGGGACTTGGCATCCTGAATGTGCCCAATCATGGTGTCCTGTATACTAATGGAAAGCCAATACATTACTTTCCTGGCTCCTTGGTTCCAGTCTTTATACTCTTTCACATCTGCAGCAGTCGGATTTATATCCGGTATTTCCGGTGCCTCTTCATGCTCACCTTCTATGTAGTCCCAATAGCCTTTTCCCATCAGGAAATTCGTCAACCTAAACCTCCAAGCATGGAAGTTATTCTTATCCAGCTTCTCAGCCACAATCTGTGTTATGCCATCATTAGACATCTTGCCAAACACACAATTTTACCAGAAACTGCACTCTGGTTTTTCTTGCACAACTACTGTATTTTCTGCATAGCGGTACCGCAGTCCACTCAAATGTCACAACCAGTGACCTCAATGTGCATACATACACCCAATGGCAACTGTAGACCTCTTTGCAGCACCCACAATGTCTGCACAGTCAATCTGTCTTCCTGCAGTTCTTAACACAGAGTTCTGCAAAGAATCGATGACTTACCCGCAGTGCTCGAAATCGCCTGCTTTTTGAAAAACGGAGGTCCAGACGCGCCTGGAACGCATTTTCAGTCCCAAAAATATTGTCCGATAATCCGATAGGACAGTATAGTCGCCCTATAGCTTTACTCCCGCGAAGAAAGCTCCTCAATCAGAGATCGTTGCCGGTGCCTCCCGTAGAGCTCCCGACAAGGGTGTAGTCACCAATACAAATAGGAAAGAGTAGTTGAAGCTCTTACCCTCGTACCGCTTCCTGTGGTTCTCTTGCTTGCAACTCAGCCCTTAGCACGAACCAGGCTCTGATACCATGAAAAGATGCAGGGGGGAAGAGAGCTTGAGCTCTTGCAAGCGCACACACACACTCACAAAACCCTAATAGAGAACACACAAGGTGAGAGGCTGAAAATCTTCTTCTTCTCTACTCAACATCCAACACAATATACAAGAATAAGAGTACACACAATATGAAAGGTACTCAACCAAATACATACACGGGTTCTCTATAGTGTGAACCCGACTAAATGAGTTGGCGCTATAACTATGCCAGTCTCTAGAATGGTTGTCACATAGCCTGTCATCCCACTGGCCGCATATCACCCAAGATCTCACCAACCATGCCAGTGGTGTAAGTGTGGGGCCTATCCCCCAGGCGGGTCATCAGTGTCCACCGCCTCACTAGACGAGCTCGATATCTCAACAAGATTGTGATTGATATTCTCTTTATCATGATGTATGACAACCCTACAAATACAACACTACTCATTACTAACATAGAGAACATGTAAATCACAAAGCAGTCCCATAAATAAAATAATATTAACTGCTAACATATAAGACATGTGAATGGGAATGCATTGAGTGCAATCTTACCTTATGGCTTGGATTCTCTTCTTTAGGCCTCCAGAACCGGGCCTCAAGTTCTTGATGTTTTTGAGCTTTCTTCTCCGTGCACGGTCCAATGCTTGTATCTTTTTCTCTATATTTATGGAGGTCACTTCTTAGTTTGTTGATTTGACACTCTTGAGTCTTCCAATCTAACTTTTTGTGTCTTGCATTCAGTAGTAGACAAGCCAAGAAGCTCAGTTGCTAAATGTTGTGAATAATGCCTCTCTTTCTTGCATGTAAGAAATTGACTTGCAATATCCTAGTAAGCCTTTGCACCATCACTTGCAAAATGCAAGAGAGTTGTGGGATTTGAAAAGGGAGGATGTGAAGCAGTACGGGGGTCATTAGGATAGATGCATCACACCAAAGATCTATGTGTTGCTTCCCCGACAACCTCATATGATCTTTGACATCTGATGAGAGCAATAGTTGACCACTTCTGCGTTTTTGAATGGATGCATACTCACTATCTAGATCAATGTGCAGATGGTACTTTCTCTTAATACTTTCATGATTAGACTCTTCAATAGAATGAGTGTGTACAAGGTTGTTTTCCATTGAAGTGTTCTAGAAATGAATAAGTTGGATATGAGGCAGAGTGAAAGAATATGACTCGCTATGGTGAGAGAAGGGTTGCATTTGTCTTTTGAAATTAGAGATGAAGGTTCTCATTCCCTCCAAACCGTCTTCCGTGCGATAACATCCTCTTGAACTAACTTTATTCTTATAGTTTCGAATGTATCATTTCAAAGAAGGTTCCAACAAACTTTATGACGGCCGCCTAGTCCAGAAGATTTACCTCTCTGGCTCAGAGACTACACTTTTATGACTTTTACGTTCTCTTTATTTTAACATTTCAAGATTTTTTCTAGAGAGAACAATTTTCTTACAAGGCCCTACAAATGACCTCCAAAATGTCCTAATGGCTACGTTGAACTACATGCACTCATCTCTCCTCTCACCTCACACACTCACACACACTCACTAGCATGCATTAGAGAGAGAGATTAGCAAGAGCAAGACTTTATTGCACAATGGGAGAGTATCCTTGTATTATGAGATAAATTCACTTATATACATGGCTATAAGTGTTCACATTCACTTAAACTGTGGCCGACCGAGACTTTAGGCTCATAAGAGGCCTAATGCTATTACAATGACTACTCTCATAATATATCCATGAAGTACATCACTTGGGACCCAAGTCAGTAGGCTGAGGTAAAATCAAGAGGCCTGCCAGTCCTAACATCTACTCGAGCTAAGCCTGGGTGAAGATCATCAATGCCCAAAACTCTGTATGTCACTAGGTCGACGCGTGCACGGCAAGAGGGACATGCTGAGAAGCATACTAGCTCCTGGGTGATGCAAGACAAATGGAAAAAATGTCCACATCCCAGAGCATATCCACCAGCACCGTCAATGTCCTTGATACAGAGAGCGCAACAGGCATCACGGACGAATGGTGGTGCATCCTGAAGGAGAGGTCATTGAAAAACCTCTGTAACAGGTCGCCTTGATATAAGATAATGGTATTAGCTCTTGTTAACCCTAAGAATGGTTTAACAGCATGCCAGGTCAACATATGTGAGGTGGCATGTAAAGGTGGCAATATGATGTGGCATTGATGATGAGGTGGAAAGTCAACTAGGCTGACCAAGCTGATATGGATGGTGGAGGCGGCAAGGCAAGGTGGCCTAGTGCTTATGTATATCCTCTCCAACCTAATGTGGACACAAGTTGGCATATACATGTAAGATGTGTGCCTACCCCCCCCAAAGGCTCACACAACACATGGCATCATATGGAAGATAACCAACCCTAGATTTCCAAAGCTAACTACGCTTGGTTTTAGACTTAAAAGAGGAGAGCGGATAAAAAATTGAGATTTTTACTTGTGATGATTGAAAATGGCGCTTCCCTTACTCAAATTGATTCAATTGTTTTTCATGGATTCATGGTAACAAGTATTCAATCCATATAGTTTTTATCTATAGATGATTTAAAAAAATTTATAATTAAATCAATAACGAGATCCTATAAAAATCCAACCATTATAATTGTAACTTTACCTTAGATCCATAGTATATTGATCTTTCGGTCACTAGATCCATATAAGTTGTAGATATGATGGGAGCATAAAATAGTGTTTTTTAAATGTTTCTGGGAATTTAAACTTAAAGGAAAAATATAAAAAGCCTCAAAAAATACTTGACAAATCAAGTTAAGCTCTATGTTATGTCAATTAATTATTTACAAATTTTCATGGTCATATAAGTTAAGGTATAAAAGATATGGGCAATACAAATGAATACAGTCCACCTGCCCACCAGACAAGGCATATGCCTAGATTTTGTACCCACGCAAATGGGCCCTTAGAAAGATTGGATTTTCAATCAGATTATATTTTTAGGTGCCCAAGTTTGCATGTGATGTTTCATTAGAAGACCCTGGAGTAAAATTCTTATGCTAACTAGGAGAGAGATTGGGCATTCTTAGTGAAAAAATGTATGTTTTCAGGCTAACTAGGCACTCTCATCTTGCAACCATCCTATGCGTAGGCCTTATGATTAATCCTATGAGTCATATGCATAAGGTCTTATGCATATACGTAAGACATATGTATAAGAGACATGCATATGCGTAGGCCTTATGCTTAAGCTTATTGGTCATATGCATAAGGTCTTATACATGAGGTATGTGCATATGTATAAGCCTATGAGGCATATGTGTATTATGAATTGGACTTATGATTAAGCCTCTAAGTCATATGCATAAGGTCTTATACATGAGGTATGTGCATATGTATAAGCCTATGAGGCATATGTGTATTATGAATTGGACTTATGATTAAGCCTCTAAGTCATATGCATAAGGTCTTATACATGAGGCATATGCATATGTATAAGCCTTATTGGATAGCTAAGCATCACAAACCCTAAAACTACAAAAGAACTTGCAAACATAATAAACTTAATTAAAAAAACATTTAATAAGTTTACCTACTAGAAAAGGAGATTGAAAACAAATAGTTCTAATATCTTTTTAGAGATAGAGAAGTGAGAAGACAAGAATCAAGAAGATGGAGATAACTCTAATCATATCTTTTTAGAGATAGAGAAGTGAGAAGAAAAGAAGAAGACAGGAATCAAGAAGATGGAGATAAATCTAATCATATCCTTCTAATCCTACACATGCATATGATTTAATTCCATATTTTCATTGTCAATTAAATGAATGAAATAAAAAAATAAGATTTTCTACATTTTATAGAATTTGCTTATAATGCATCTCATCATTAAGTTGGACAAGATTGCTTAACTTCATTAAATGTATCTTATCCATTGATCAAAGTGGAAGTATCAAAGCAAATGCTAGATGAAATGGTTCATCAAATACAGACTATAAAGTAAGACATTAAAGTAACTCAGGATAGATAAAATTAGTATGTTTATATGGTTTTTGTTCATGTGTGACCTGTTGAGATATCGAGCTCACTAGTGCTATGGCGGACATTGATGACCTGCCTGGATGATAGCTTCCGCATCTACACCACTGGCATGGTTGGTGAGATTATGGGTGATATGCAGCCAGTGGGATGACAACCATTTTGAATTACTAGAGACTGGCATAGTTATAGCACTAGCTCATTTAGTCAGGTTCACATTATGGACTGACTAGAGAAGAAGATAGATAGAAGAAAATTCAGCTATCCATCTCTCTCTTGTGTCTTGCTCTCTCTTGTGTGTGTGTTTGCTTGCTAGGGTTTGAAGCTCTCCCTCTCCCCCACATTCTCTTTATGGTATCAAAGCCTGGTTTATGTGAGAGCTAAGCAGGCAAGAACAAGCAAGGAAGGAAGCGGTACTACATGGATAAGAGCACAATCATCTCTTTCCCCTTCTTGGTTCAGGTACAACACCCCCTCAATAGCTCTAGTAGCTACACATCTCCGATTGAGGAGCTATCTTCACGGCGTGAGTGGAGCTATAGGAGGGCAAGTATACTGCCCTTTTGGCCCGGGGGGTGCACCTAAAAAAATGTAAGTGTAGCACGTGAGTTCATCAGGAGGGTTTTTTTAATTGACAAAACCTACAGGATTACATCTACAAGAGGGGGTTTTTTATTACACTTTTGAAAAAAACCCATAGGTTCCTTAAGAAAGAGGGGTAATTTTATTAGTTGATAGCATGTAGGTAGAGGGGGTTTTTAATTACCCCTTGAACGCACGTGATACATATGATTTCTTAGTGGTGGACCCCCCGAGCCTTTTGGCCAAACATTTTCAGCTAGAAGCGCGTTTCAGGCACGTTACGAGCCCCGTTTCATCACTGCAGGGTATTTTTGGCAGTGTAAATTTTGGTAGTCTTATGCTTATGCAGCGACATAACATGTTTACAGATCTACCTCTCATGGAGAAGCCTCCAGATCACATTTGTGAAGGATGTATTTTGGGAAAAATGCATAGGTTTTCCTTCCCACGTGATCAGGCTCTAAGAGCAACTGCAAAGTTGCAGCTTATACAATGTACTTTGGTCACATTTGGTGACACATAGGTTATGCTGAAGTACCGTGCTACAGTAGTTTATAGGAGATACTACCGTATTACAGGTTGTATATATAGAAGTTGTCTGTTTGCAGGTTATTTGATTGCTACATGAAAAACATGTCTAACGAAATTAATCAGGTTATTTGATTGCTACATGAAAACATGTCTAACGGAATTAATCAGATTGTTTGAAAAGTTGAATAAGAATAACTTCCATGCCTGGAAGTTCAGAATGACCAATTTCCTAATGGGTAAAGGATTTTGGGATTATGTAGGAGACAATGAGGAGTCTCCAGAGTTATTTGAGGAGAATGCCACTCCTACAGATATAAAGGCATTCAAGGATTGGAATTAGGGTGCAAGAAAAGTCATGTACTGGCTTTCAATTAGTGTCACAGACACTATGATAGGACACATACAGGATGCAAACACTCTAGCAGTTGCATGGCAGAATCTGGTTCAGATATTCCAGACTAACACAAAGGCAAGGAAGTTGCAGTTAAAGTTGCGTACTATGGAAAAGAAAAGCATGTCCATCAATGAATATACCTTAAAGATCAAGGGCATTGTTGAATCCCTTGGGTCTATCAATTTATCAATGGAGGATGATGATTTGGTGAGTGTCTGTCTGAATGGGCTTGCCAAAGAGTACAAGCCATTCAAGACCTCCATTGTAGTTAGGGAGAATATTCCCAACTTTTGGGACTTGATATCTATGTTGATCATAGAAGAAAAGGCTTTAGGTGAGAATTCTTCTTCACACAAAGCAAGAACACATCGGAACAGGCCTTCTACTCTAATTCAAGTAGAGGCAGAGGTAGAGGCCGTGGTCGAGGCCAAGGTGGGGCCGACAAGGAAATCACAATTCTAGACAACAACAGTCCAATGATTCATAGCAGCAATCATACACAGGTGGAAGAGGCCAGTTTAGAGGTAGGGGGAGCCAAAGAGGCCGAGGTGGTTTGGCAAAGAAATCAAAATGCAAATAGCATAGAGTGCTATTATTGTGGAAAACCAGGACACATGGCAAAGGACTGCTACAAAAAGCAGAATGACATAAAAAATGACAATAAAAGTGGAAAGTTGCAGCAAGGCAACTATGCATCATCTAGCAAACATGGAGGTGATGAAAGAAGTGAGCAGCTATTTGTAATGCAACACATACTTAGTTCCATAACAGGGGATGTGTCTAGATCTCAAGATATATGGTATGTGGATTCTGGTTCCTTTAACCACATGACCAGTCATGCTGAGTGGGTTAGAGATATGCAAAAAATGAAAAAACTAGGTTATGTAGAAACGGATAATGATACTGCGCATCCCATTGTGCATGTTGGTAAAGTGCCATTGTCTATCTAGGATGGCAAAATGAAGTACTTGGTTGATGTAATTCATGTTCCGAATATTACAAAGAACCTGGTTTTTGTTGGACAGATGGTTGAGCAAGGTCTACAAGTGAGGTTTAATCCTCAAGGATGTTTTATGGAAGACTTCAAAAATAAGTGTCACTTGGTTACAAAGGGTAACAGAAATGGTAGGATTTTTACTTTGGATGTGAATATGCCTGAGATAAAGGCAGCCATGATTGCGCATGGAACAGGTGTCATTGTGCAGATATTGACCTGCACTAGTTCTGCTAGGACCTAACAACTTGCTATCCCTTAATGTCTACACAAGCCATTTTGGCATATGCCCAGATTCTTCTATGGCTGCTCTCTCCTCATCCACTACATCCTCAATAATTGCCTCATCAAAAGGCCGATTTTGAGGCTAATTTTGCACTTGCAAAGGCTGAATTTCAGCACTTGGTTGAGCATTCAATTGCTCTACATATGGCTGCCCTCCATTAAACAAAGGTAGGAGCGAATCAAACATGTCTTGTGAGCATACATTCTGCTATCTTTTGCATGAAAGCATAGGCTGAACTAAATTTTTGACAAAAACAACATCTCTACTTATTAAAATCCGCTTTGAGGTCGGATGGTAGAGTCTATATCCCTTGCTTTCTGAATTGTATCCCACAAATATGCATTTAACTGCCTTATCATCAAGCTTACTGCATTGTTGCTCAGGCACAAGAGTATAAGCAAGACAACCAAAAACATGCAAATGAGCCACAGAAGGCTTCCTACCATGCCAAGATTCATAAGGAGTTTTAGACTGCAAGGCCTTGGTAGGGCATTTGTTCAGGGCATTTGTTCAACACATAGTTTGCGCACATAGTTGCCTCTAACCAAAAACCATGAGGTAAATCTTGGGCTTTCACCATACATCGTGCCATCTCCATGAGAGACGTGTTCTTCCTCCTCTCAGCCACACCATTTTGTTGAGATGTGTATGGCATTGTACATTGATGCCTTCTTATGCCTTTTTTAGCCATATATGCATGAAATTCCCTAGACATATACTCCCCCCCCTCGATCTGAACGAAGGGTGCCAACTTTACATTCACATGCATTTTCATCCATGGATACGAAGTGCCTAAAGCACATAAAAACCTCTGAATTCTACTTTAATGGATACACCTAGCTATATATGGAGTAATCATCAATAAAAGTGATGAAGTAGAGATATCTCCCAATAGATGGTGTCCTCATAGGGCCACGTATATCACTATGTATTAGCTGTAATTTCTTAACAGCTCTCATAAATCCATCCTTTGGAAATGATGCCCGATGCATTTTACCAAGAATACACTCCTCACATACATGTCTAGTAGGGGTCTCAAGAGTTAGCAACTTAGACACTATATCATGCCTTTGAAGGCATAACAAACTGCCATAATTCAGATGACCAAATCATGCATGCCATAATTCTGCATCACTCATAGCACTAGTTATAGAGACTAATCATGCTGCAGCTTCTCAAATACATCCATCTTGTATAGGCCATAAAACAAGGTACCTGAGGCAATGATACAATAACCATAATTTCTATCCTGAAACTATACATCTGTCATCCATAAATTTCACTGTCAAGCCTGAAACTGAAAGGAAGTTCTTGTTAATGCCTGGCACATATAAAACTTTTGAAAGAGTAAATGTGCCCCCATTTGCAGCATTGATGAGCACAACTCTACCAATTTCTTTGATAGGATACGAGGAACCATTTGCACATGTGACGGTCCCTACACTTGGGACAGATTCTAGAGATAAGAACAACTTTTTGTGAAGTAATGTGCTTACTAGCACCACTGTCAAAGTACCAAGCATCCGATTCTACCATTGACATGCATACATCATGAACAAAAGGGTCATAACTGCAATGTACAGTCCATGGCCAATCATCTTGAGCAAAACTTGCAGATTCCTTCTTCTCTACACTTGGTGCAGATGCATCAGCCCCATAGCCATACCCGATTCTTTCTTTTTCTCCTTCTCTAGCCTTTTCTTGCACTGTAGTACCCTGGTTTCCTCTGCAATAGTGACACTTGCCCTTCCTTTTAGGCTTATCACCTTCTTTCTCTGCATCCTTACCTGAGGATTCTGTTTTTGGCTTATAGCCACCATACAAAGAAGCTTTACCTTTGCCTTTCTGATTGGCAGCAAAAGCTTGGTCACCAACTCGCATATTAGATCTGTTTTTCCTAAACTGCTCTTCTTGCAAGAGTATTGAAACCAGCTCATCAAATGTAAGGGCATTTGGATTTCCCTTCATCATGAGTCTAAGGGTGTAGAGGCAAAACTAATAAAAATCCGCCAATGTATTGAGAACTGTGGGCACCAATGTACTATCAGGATATATCTCATCCACACCAGCAAGCTGCTCCTTAAAATATTTGATCTTGGTCAAGAAGCTGTCCATTAAGTCTCCCTCATTCATATGCTCAGACTCCAACTGTTTTCACAGATATGCAACACGTGCTTCATTGCGCATGTGGTATAATGTAGCAAGTGTATCCCATGCCTGTTTTGAAGTCTTACATGATCGAATATGAGGAATAATACTTCGCTTCACAGAAAGTGCAAGCAATGCATGTGCTTGTGCATCTCTTCCATCCCATCTCATTTGAGTAGCAGCAGTGGGAGGTACTAGTGGTACATGTGGAGGAGCCACATCTATGTATCAACTTCTACTTCAGATGTACCTGCAACACCTGGTTGCATTGGTAGTTGTGAAAAAGGATAAGTTTCACTACCACTGACCACATTCTAAAGGCCTTTAGCAACCAATACATGCCTCATCATATAGGACCACAATGGGTAGTTAGCCCCATCAAGTTTGTCCTCTCAGTAGACAACATGTTGAATACATCACTACTACCAGCCATGACTTTCTACCAAATGCAAAATCTTTCAACACACTGCAAGTACTTAGTACTCACTGAATGCAACCTTGGATGGCTGCCAACAAACTGACTGAATCACCTTTAAAGTGTATGAAAATTAACATAGAGTAGAGAATAGAGTGTTACTAGCAAAAGTATGATGGTCGATGTTGTCAAAGACACTGTAGATGCTGTTGCACACCAAATCTTTGCCGCTACATAGCCCAAACACCCAAAATCGAGCAGAACCAATCCAAAATGATGCCTCTCCAAAATGTCTATAGAAACCTTGTGAGGCCCAAAACACGCCCGAATCATGCGGCGGACCTCGAAATATTGTATACTTTGTATACAGCATACTACAATATACACCTTCTTCTCCTAAGAGGGTATCTCAATCGGAGACAGAAAAATAGGGTCGTGAGGAGGGAGGCAGACTACTAGATCAAGTGTCAAGGAAGCTAGCTCTGATATAATTGTTGAAATTAGGGTTAGGGTTGCAACGATGCACACACACACAAGATAGAGAAGCTTGAGAGCACACAAACTCACTAGATTAGAATGAACAAATGTGTGCTAGCTACAAAAGATAAGTGCCCCAGTGGTCCTAAGTGTGTTCACACACATCACTACCATATAATGCTACAGAGTACACATGTACACATGAGTATGGTGTAAGAGACATGGATCAAGAACAAAATAAAAGATATAAGATAAAGATACAAGCAAAACTGTAAGAGACTAGGGTTGGCCACTCAAAGCATGGAGTGACAACATGGGTGTGGGTCACCATCCTAGGGCAATAGCCAAGAAGGCCATGTAAGCTTGGGCATGAGCACCAAGAAGACATGCATGTCTATAGAGTGAATATGATAAAAAAGGGTACAATGTCCATGAGCCCTATGTCTCATATAGGATCCCCTAAACATACACATGTAAATGTCCCTAAACCAAAGTGCCTAGGTCCCATTCCCCTTGTGCATGTGCACCCAAACCTACTTCATTAACCATCCCCTCCTACTATGATTTTATCCTTGAAATCGAAGGGTGGTGTAAGATTCCTCCCTCTAGCTTTTAAGGTGTATAGGTGTAAGAACCTCTCTTTCTGATCTTGTAATTATTTCCCTCTTTGAAATAAAAGAAAGATTCTGTTTTAGCCTGTTTTGACCTGGAGAGAGAAAATGTCTATAGAGAGGTAATCCAAAATTGAGATATTTTTTGATATAAAAATCCTCCTAGTGTCTTAAATGGGCTCCCCTGAAATAGAAATTCAAAAAGAATTTTGCAATGTGCATTTGGAATTAATTGAAAATAAGTATAAAGGACCTTAGCCTAAGGGTCTAGATTTTCAGAATTTTTTGGATTATGGTCCAATTAAGGTTCCTATGGGCCAATAGGATCAATCCAAGTGTGGGGAGGAGATAAATCCAATTTATAAAAGAAAAATACCCAAAAATGAGTAAATGCCCTCTTAAGATGAAGAGTTGACTGAGTAGAAGGTTTATTTAGTAAAAAAACTATGAATATTACTAAAAAAATAAGATATTTTAGGTATAATGATTCAATTTTAACACCTTGGTAAGGAGAGGGGGGCTCTTCAAGGAGGCACCTATTTCACATGTGTGGTGGAGTTTTAAACTCAAAAATATTGTGATATTTTTATCTCTTCTCTCTCTTGAATTAAATCAAATCAAAAGGGAGCTAAACTAGGTCAAATCTTGTCCAAATTCAGCCAAATTGAATCTAGAAAATTCTAGAAACTAGGTGGACTTGGTTAGAGGCCTCCCTTACCTATAAATAGATCCTTAGCCCTTTGTAAAAAAATACGAGAACTATACCATGCCAGTATTATACTGAAATAATGATATTTTCTATTATCCTCTAAAAATCCTCTACAAATTGGAGAGATTGGAGTTTCTCTCTCTCTTCAATCTTCCTTTGAGTCTTCATCAACATACCAAACCAATTGATTGGTTGGGGGCCTCTACATTGATTAAAGAATCAAGCAATCTAGGAGGTAAAGTGTGGTTTATGGTCTTTTTTTAAAAAATCTCCAAATGTTCTCTCTTCTCAACCCCTCTCAAGCTTGAGAAGCATTCAATTGAATGGCTTTTTGATACAATTGAAGTTCTTTAATGAATTGTAGTGATAAAACACATAAATTTTCATTTATGCTTAAAGTAAATATTTTTTTTCAAGTATGTCTCTCTCTCCCCCAAAGAATGGTCATTCCCTATGACCTATTCTATATTCAAATGAAGCTTCTCATGAAGCAATTCTCTAATCTAAAAGTAATTTCTATGCTTGTCGAATTGAGGCCAAATAAGTGGCTTTTTAATGCTTTTATGCTATTTAATTCATGAAAAAATTAGGAATCAAGTCCATAATTGGATATTGATCCAATTAATGGTTATTCTATCATATGATATTACTAAACTTTATGTTTTCAAAATTATTGAGAATTATCAGTAATAGCACGAAGCTATGGCAAAATTTTTAAAAAATTAACACAAATCATTTTCATTCAAAGAGGACTTCCTACCATATTCTAGGATTAAGCATCCTAGATTAATTGAATGATTCTCATTATAATTCATGAAAAATTTAATTTTTATGTTTATGCATAAATAGTTAATTAGGAAAAAGAGAAATTTCTAGTAATTCATTTTTATGTTAAAAGAGTAATCCCCATGACAATGGAAATCCATGTATTCCAATGATGTAATAGAAAAATTGGGATGCTAAAATAATGTATATTTTATTTAAAAATTAAAGAAGGATTTTAGTTAAATTTATCTTTTTGCATAGATAAATTTAAATGATGAAAGAGGAATTCCCACCATATTGGAATTCAAATATTTAAATGAGGAAAGTGTAATTCAGCATATTGAAATTAATGGGTATTTTATTTAAATACAAAGATGAATTTTGGATAAATTTATTTTATCTATGAGAAATATTTAAATGGTAAAAGAGGAATTCCTATGACAATTGGAATTCCATCATTTAGATGGGAAAAGAGAAATTCCTAGCATATTGAAATTAATGGGTATTTTATTTAAATTCAAAGATGAATTTTAGATAAAGTTATTTTATCTATGATAATTATTTAAATGGTAAAAGAGGAATTTCTATAACAATTGGAATTCCATCATTTAGATGGGAAAAGAGAAATTCTTAGCATATTGAAATTAATGGGTATTTTATTTAAATTCAAAGATGAATTTTAGATAAATTTATTTTATCTATGAGAAATATTTGAATGATAAAAGAGGAATTCCTATGACAATTGGAATTCCATCATTTAGATGGGAAAAGAGAAATTCCTAGCATATCAAATTAATGGGTATTTTATTATGAGAAATATTGATGATAAAAGAGAAATTCCCATGACACTAGAATGCAAATAATTAAATGCAAAAAAGAGGAATTCCCATGGTATTTGAGATCCAAGAAATTAAATGGAAAGAACACTACTACATGTTAGCCTAATACCGGCGCTTATACCGACGTCATTCAACGGGGTCTAAAAAAGCCCCGTCATCGGTATAAACGTCGGTATACGCGCCGGAACCACAGCGTCGGTATAAGCATCGGGTAACAATATCGGCGTCTATACCGGTATCTATACCGACGCTCACCGGCGATAATACCGACGGCTATTCCGGCGTCTATACCGGTGTATATACCAGGGTGTATACCGGGGTGTATACCGCGCTCTATACCGACACCAGTACCGGCAGATATACCAATGAATATACCAGTGCACATACCGAGGAATATACCGACGCTATACCAGAATTTTTTTTTTGGCCAGAATAGTGTTGCCTGGCTGTTGCTTGGCTGCCTGCAATGAACAGGATCAACAACAGCAAACAGACAGCACCATTCTGTCTAAAATAGAGCACAAAAACAACCGTGCTCGTTTTTTTATTTTTCGGATCGATAAACAAGAAATTAAATTAAACATTAATACTCAAGAATGTTTTGATCATATACCATTAGTTTGAAGGTCATCTTACATCATGGTAATGCCTCCCAATTGACGGTCTCTCCTTCTTCTTCAAGCATCTCAAATAAGGCCACAAGGCCATGTTTGTGAGCGTACTTCTCCTCTCGCCTACTTGGTGGGCGATTTATGGCCAACTCCTATACAAACGATTAACAATTATAACTTTTAGAAATCAACATTTAGCCCACATACATACATTTACAAAAATTAAATTGCTACAAATACTTACGAATTCATGGCGCATGGTTTCGTAACCACCACTCCCAAGATGAGAAGCCCCTACTGTTTGGAGTCTTGCCCTTGCCGCCTCTCTTTGCTGTTGAAACCTCTCTGGTGTCTCGGTGAGCTCGTGAGCAATGGCTACCCACTCCCTGTTATCTAGCCAAACAGGTTTCTCTTTCCCCTCTCTAAATGCGTCCCTCGCCTCTGACCTACGATGCCCCATCAAAATGCGAGCTGTATACTGTATCCACTCATTAGAGACGACATTCATAGGGTCAGATGGCTGAAACTCTTGCTTTATCTTTGTATTTATATAATTTTTCTTCCCCTTATCTTGCTGATCCCATTTAGTCATGACAGAGTCGTGAAACTGTATAGTGCACAATTGTCGAATGCGTGTCTTCATTGCCTTCCCTGCACTATTCATTATTGGTGCCCCATCCCTAATTGTGTATATCTTGCTGTTGTCATGGTCATGTGCACCCGAGGGAGTGGAAGGTGACCCTATGGGTGTGCTATCAACAGATGAGAGTGAAGGACGACGCTCACGTGGTGGTGGTGTCACAGCATCTGTGGCACTACCACCACAACAACCTCCCCCTGAAGACCTACTACTGAGCGCCGTCTATGTGAAGAGGTGGTAGATTGAGCTGTAAGAGGAGTGGAAGGCTGTGTGGTATGAGGTGTGGGAGCTGCTGTCGTACCCACGGGTGTGGGAACTGGCGTCGGGAAGCCAGATGGTGAGGCAGATGTCCCTGCTCCAGAACCCCAATAACTCTGAGCCATGGCTCTCTGCTCTGGAGTCATGGACGAAAGAAAACCATATAACTGCTGGGGACTCATGCCCTGCAGAGCAGTGAAGGATTAAATGAGAAATCAGGACTGTAGTCGTAGGGCGGTGAGTCACCCATGGCCTGTTGGACAAAAAACCATATGACAAACTTGTGCGAAATGAAAATTACACGGTAAACCATGAAAGAACCATATGACAAACATTAACAATCCACTTCTCCATTACATGAGAGTTCAAGATGCAAAATTTGTTGATTTTTTCCCTCAAATTGTTATCCATCTTTCTCTTAATGCCTTGGCCTTGAGGTTCCTCACCAATGACTCGCCTGTTAGACTCTTGAGACCATAGTCGAGGTATCTCTGGATCTGAGGAACTTAAATATTCAGTGATGTAAACAAGGGACTCTTGTATCAGCCACCCTTCTGACATACTACCCTCTGGGCGAGCCATTTGGCGAACAAATCCCTTTAATGTCTTCATAAACCTCTCCAAAAAGAACATCCATCTTGAATGGACTGTTCCAGCAACTGCAACCTCATCTACAACATGAACTAGCAGATGCATCTGGATTGTTAATAAACTTGTAGGGAAAAACTTCTCTACCATGCAGACTGCCTCTATGGAGTTTAAACGCGCTGTCTCCAAAGTGTCTCTCTTTATCTCTTTTGAAGAAATCCAGCGCACCAATGTGCCAATCTTATAGATAGTAGCTCTAATGTCTTCAGTGAGGCAATCTTTTATTGCTATGGGTAGCACAAATTGTAGAAACTTGTGCCAATCATGACTCTTGAGGCCACTAAGATCATCATCCTTTGTAAATGCACTTTTCAAGCAATGCATACAACCTGTAGGAGTCCGAAACTCTAAAATTGTCCTCTTGACTTGTTGTTCCTCCATCTTACTAAAAACCCATGGGGCTCTTGGAAGTAGCACCTTTCCATTGGGTCTAGTGCGAGCCCACAACTCTTGCATGCAACCAATCTCTTCCAAGTCATCTCTTTGGCCTTTAGTCTCCTTTTTTCCTGTCATGGTCTTCCACAGAATGTCAGCTACATTTTTGAAAATATGCATCGGGTCAAGCAAATGGTTTATAAGGAGATCACCCCAATAGGGGAGTTGGTGAAAGATAGAGAGCCTCTTCATCCCAGGACATGCCAAGTTGCCACATTCCTCCCATTTGATCTTCCAATCGCTTGCCTTCAATGCACTTGGAGGAGGTCTTCCTAGATTACCATCCCGCAATTCATGATTTTCTGGAAGATACCTAACATGTCCTTGGTAGACATTCTTTCGTAATGCTTTTGAGTATCTTGAATCAAGTCGAGGACCACATACAGGACATGCATTGTAACCCGATATAGACAAACCTGAGCATTCTCCATAGCCAGGCCAATCATGCATTGTCCACATGAGAATACCTTGCACAGTTGTAAGTCTTTGGCCACTCTGCTGCTTTGACATGTCCTTCACTTCAATTCTGTTCCACAAGGTGCGTAACTCATCAATAAGTGGTGCCAAATATACATCCATGTTCTTCACCTTGTACTTTCCTCGAACTATTAATGAGAGCAACAAATGACCTTTCTTTATTGCTAACCATGGCAGAAGATTATAATTCACAAGGCAAACAGGCCATGTGCTCCATGAAGAGCTCCTTAAACCAAAAGGGTTTACACCATCCATTGCTAGGCCAAGACGGAGGTTTCGAGGTTCTTCCTTAAAAGCCGGCCATTTCTCTTCAATGTGTCTCCATGCGGGTGAATTAGCAGGCACATGCATCACTTCATCTGTGGATCGAGTTGTGGCATGCCATGTTATAGATTTGCACCTGAACATGCTTTTTATTCTTGGGATGATTGGAAAGTGCCTGAGAACCTTTACCGGGATAGCTTCCCCCTGAACATCTTCTCTATATCTGTTAGAGCCACAATGGGGACATTCTTGCAAATGCTCATATTCATGGCGGAAGAGGCAACAATCATTGCAACAAGCATGAATATTATTGTAATCCATGCCTATGGATTTCAATAACTTCTTGGCATCTACGCGAGATGGTGGCATCTCTTTGCCAGGGGGCAATATCTGGTCTTTCAAAAGCCTGCAAGTATGGCAATATCTAATCGTTACTATTAAGATTTTCTCAAATACAAGTTGATAATTTATCATTTCAACAGTAGGTGTAATCTCCAAAAAAAGTCCTTACTTGAATAGTTCAGTGACACTTGTATTAGACCATCCAAAAATTGACTGCAAATTTAGCATCGTAAGAGATGCACGCAATACAGATATGTTGGCACCATTGTATAATGGAAGGTGTGCAAGTTTACGCATGGCCTCTTCCTCTGGTTCATAATTTGACCGTTGAGAATGTCGTGGTTGATGATCTTCATGTTCATGCTCCTCGAAGAGAGCTTCTTGTTGCTCGATGAAGGCATCCAACATTTCTTCCATTGGACCTTCTTCCATTTCCTGACCTTCTTCCATTCCCTCAGGTGCTGTTAATTGAGCTCCATCTGTCACTCCCTCTTGCGATATCCTCATCCTTTGTTGGGGACGAGAATTCACAGGCGCAATGTTATCAAGATGCGGCTGCACACTTGCTTGGTTGTACGATTGAAACCATAAATTTTGCAAGCGCTCCATTGGAAATATGCCAGCGTCATGAACATGCTGGTTGCAAATCCTTCGTTTTCGAAAGATTTGGTACTTACATCGCATGCATGGACACGCTATTCTCTCTTCAAGATTGAGAGACTCCATCTAGCAGGATAACATGTATATGCAGCTCATTAAATACAAATCATTATGCATTACACAAAGCATTATGTAAACCATAAAACACGGCTTCTTTTCCCCAGCCGTGTGAGGGAGATTTTAAAAAATAACATTTAAAGCGTCAAACGGGCTTCTTTTCCCCAGCCGTTGAGGGAGACTTTAAAAATATTTAAAAAAGCGTCAAACGGGCTTCTTTTCCCCAGCCGTTGAGGGAGATTTTAAAAATAACTTATACATTAGCTTATCTTCTCTCCATACAAAACTTAAGATGAATTTAAACAAGGATGGAGAGAGAAGCTATCTCTATTCATAAATAGCTATTTATAAAGGCCTTATGCAAAAATCTATATGCATAGATTCTGTAAATAGAGCCTACACATTGAGCTCTATGCTTAGAAGCCTATACCTAAAGCTGAACGCCTATCAGGGTATCCAGTTTTATCCAGTTTATGCTGGACTGGGACAATGCTTGGAGAGCAAATTTTGGGGAGCAAGGTACTTAAAATGAGATCAAGAAAATAATAGAAAATATGCTTACTCTTAAATTAACCCAATATAACTTAAATTAATATAAATTAGTCTAATTAATTAAATTTAATAAAAAAATATGATGAAATGATAAACAAATGATCTTTCCATACTTAGAGTGATCCAATTTATTTTTCCATAGATGCACCATTATAAGTACAATAGTCCCCCATAGGTTTTAGATGATTCACATCAAAAATGTAATTTTACTAATTAGATTATTGATATTTGCTGGCCTTCTGATAGTCTGGAAGAATTTTGAAAAAGAGATCATTAAAAATCCAACCATTGGATTTGCAATTTGTACCAACCACCACATTCTACTAATGTCTTAGTATCTACCCACTCTTTTGATCTACAAGATTGAGGATTTTAAGTGGTAGCTATTGTGGGTACAAAAATTGGTGTATATTATAACACTTTAAAGACCTTGAAATATTTAAAGAAAATAGACAAATATCTTAAAATTTTCTCAAAAAATCAAGTTAAGCTCCATATTATGTGAAGATCTAAGGTACAAAGTGGGAATCTCATATGAGTTTATATGTAAAAGATATTAGCATTTTATGGAATCAGTTTAAATTTGGGACAGGGTGTATACATTGACTTTGTACCTAAGAAAATGAGGACTTTTGACTATCTAATGCTTAATCAAATTATGCAACTATATTACCAACTTTGAATATGATGTTCCAACAAAAGAACTTGAAACGAAATTCCTTCATTTACTAGGAGAGATTAGCTACTAAAGGTAAACAAATGCCTGTTTTTTTACTGTCTACAGGGTGCGTGAGTGGACAAAACTGGGCACCCTGATCTTGCAACCACCCATAGAGTCTTATGCATAAAGCCTATGCATAATGATCTATACATAAGCTTATGTGTAATGCTCTATACGTAAGTCTTATGCAAGCTTTATGAATAAGGTTTATGCAATCGTATGCATAGTAAGGCTTGTAAACCTTAAGTATAAGCTTGCATAATAAGGCTACAAGACTTATGCATAAGCTCTATGCATAAGCCAACTGCATAAGTCTTATGCATAAGCTCTATGCATAAGCCATATGCATAAGTCTTATGCATAAGCTCTATGCATAAGTCTTATGCATAAGCCATATGCATAAGTCTTATGCATAAGCTCTATGCATAAGTCTTATGCATAAGCTCTATGCATAAGCCATATGCATAAGTCTTATGCATAAGCTCTATGCTATAAGCCTTATGCACTATGCTAACCCTTAATCCCATTACCCAATGGTGTAATAAACATGATCTTGTTTTACATGGATAAGAGATCTTACCTTGATAACATATATAAACTCTATGAATAAAGAGAATACCTTATGCATAGAAAAACAGAGCATAAGAAATATATGTTATATGTATAAGAGAGTATAAACATTCAAAAAGCTTATGCTCTCCATCCATGCAAGGCACTCTACATCAAAAAAAGCTTTATGCATAAAAACATAACGCATGTGAAACCTTATGCATAAAGCTCATCCATAAGATTTATACATAAAACATTATGTATTAAGCTTTATGCATAGATCTTAATTCATGCATTCAGCTAGATTCATATAGCTCTATGCATAAACTCTATGTATAGAGCTTGCATAAGCTTACAAGCCCTATGTATAGAGCTTGCATAAGCTTACAAGCCCTATGTATAGAGCTTTCATAATCTTACAACCTCTATGTATAAAGCCTATACATAGAGCATATGCATTGAGCTTTTACAAGAAGGCTATGCATAGAGCTTTCAACAAGAAGGCTATGCAAGCTCTATGTACAATGTCCATGCAAGCTTTCAAGAAACCTATGCATAGAGATTTTATAAGCTTGCAAACTCTATGCATAAAGCCTATGCATAGAGCTTATGCATAGAGATTTCACAAGCTCGCAAGCTCTATGAATAGAGCTTATGCATAAAGCTTGCAAAGAAGGCTATGCATAGAGATTGCAAGCTTATGATAGGTTTTATGCATAGATATTGAATTAATCCTATGTATAAGCTTACAAGAACCCTAAACTAACCCTAAACCATAAAACAGGGATGCAATAATACGTAGAAAAAAGCATAAACAAGGAAAATCGAAAGAGGATCTATCTCTTTTTTGCGAAGCTGAAGGAGAGGATTGGTGAAAGATTGGTGAAAGAGCTACAAAACAAAATATTAAACAAAATAATTAGTAAATTAAACACAAGAATAAGAACTAATACAAAACCCTAAAATCTCTATGCATGCATTAGGAGATCTATGCATACATAGAGAACTCTTAACATGCATAGAGAGCCAAAAAAACACAAAACCCTAAACGTCCTAATTCCTAAATTAAAAAGCAAAAGCAAGAACATATTAGGAGAAGGAGAAGAGGAGAAAGGAAGAAAGAAGGAGAAAAGAGGAGAGAGGAAAAAAGAGGAGAAGGAGAGAAAGAGACGTTGCATACCTTCTCTGCAACGCTGCAGAAAACAGAGAAAATACGCTCTCGGTTGTAAAAAACTTACGAGCGTCAGTATATGCTCCGAAATATGCGTCGTTATATGCTTCGGAATGTGCATCGGTATATGCCTCGGAATAACCGTCGGTATGTGCTTTGGTATACGCGTCGGTAAACGAAAATTTCAAAATACCCCGCCCGACTTGTCTCCTCCAACATTACGACGACGGGCATACCGACGTTCGACATTTGCGTCGGTATTTTAGCGTCGGTATGCCCTCAAGCTCTTGTAGTGGAAGAGGAATTTTTAGTATAATTCAATTTATGATTATTTATCAAAAGTGGCAATATGGGTAGAATTGATTTCTGTAAATTCCATGAATTCTTTTATTCAAAAGAGGAATATTGAATATAATTCAATTGAGAAGGAATATAGAAATAGTCGTTGTTTGAGAAAAGGAACCTTTAATTAGGCCAAGCAATTGGTAGAAATTTAGAAAAAGTCCCATTATCAGAATCAAACTAGAAAAAGCTACTAAATGGGAATAGCATGTGAAATGGATGTCTTAAGATGTAAATAGGATGCGATAAGATGTGAATGGATGTGATAAGATGTAAATAGGATGTGATAAGATGTGAATGGTTGTAATAAGATGAAAATAGGATGCGATAAGATGTGAATGGTTGTAATAAGATGAAAATAGAATGTGATAAGATGTAAATGGGATGCGATAAGATGTGCATGAGATGTGAATGGATGTGAATGGATGTGATAAGGATGTGAATGGATGTGATAAGATGAAAATAAGATGTGATAAGATGGAAATGGATGTGGATGTGTATGTGAAAGAATGGATGTGGATGTGTATGTGGAAGAATGGACTTGGATGTGTTTGTGAAAGAATGGATGTGGATGTGTATGTGAAAGGGTGTGATGTCGATGTGAGTGAATGGATGAGATGTAATGTGATGTGAATCAGGATGTGAATGAATGAGATGTGATGTCATGTGAATCGGATGTAAATAAATGATATGGGATGTAAATGGATGAGATGTGATGTGATGTGAATCGGGATAAGAATGAATGAGATAAGATGTGAAATGAATGTGTGATGAGATGTGATGTAAATTGAGATAGATGTGAATGAATGATATATGATGTAAATGAATGAGGTGTGATGGGATGTGAATATGGGTAGATGCGAGTGGATGAGATGTGATGAGATGAAAAATGATGTGATTGGATGAGAATAGGAATACATATGAATTGGATATGATGTAAATGAATGATATATGATGTAAATGAATGAGGTGTGATGGGATGTGAATATGGGTAGATGTGAGTGGATGAGATGTGATGAGATGAAAAATGATGTGATTGGATGAGAATAGGAATACATATGAATTGGATATGGATTAAGTAATGTGGACAGATGTGGAACAATGTGAAAGACGAGAGTTCATTATAGAAACTGTATTTATAACCTGTTTTTAAATGACTGTTTTATGTCAATAATGCTGGGGAAGCATTTTGACCGTCTTGAGAATGAGGTCGTGGGACCTAACTGATAAAGTTACAATAGCTGACGGAGAGTCAACGGAGGACGTCTCACGTAGCAAGGTCGGCCAAGGTCTTGACCAGCCTCGGTTTGATTTAAATGGTGAGCTTTCGGTACGGTGGATGAGAGACCAAGGAAGCGGCCTATGAGTGAAGCACTAGTAGGTGACCTGCGAAGGATCCTAGAGGGTGCTGACCATACGGTGCTCGGGCTCTGGGGTCGCCGAAGATACCCACACGTGCATCGGGGAAGATATTGGAACAAGGAGTAAGAGTTGTTTTCTGAAATCGGGCATGGATCTGGTTGATTGGTTTGCTGGTCCTCAACCGATGAGTTCATGGCTCTTTTATATGGATGTGTTGGGGTTGATCTTGCTGATCTTCAACGGAGATTCCATCTTGATTTTTATAAGTGAATATATTGTCGGGTACTATGAGCTAGGAACTATCGAAAAGGCCCCTGAGGGACAGGTGGTGAGCGTTGTGGTTGCCAATGATGCCATAGGTACACCGATGAAGGAATGCTTGGAAATTAGGATTCAACCAGATATTTTGGAGGATTATGATCACAGTGACACTATAGTTTCATTAAATGATTGTTTTAAAGATAATTGAATCTGTGAAATAGGCAATTTCATATTGGGTGTGTAAGTGGTGTGACTGGCGTTAAATTTGCATGAATATCTGGCTAGGGGCCTGGGAACTCTTTTTTTCCCTGGTACCCGGGACAAAATCTAACCAAATTCCTAATTAGAACCCATCACTACAGTGGTTGGGCGATGGGCTAACCCATGGCTGGCTGGACTGATGGATCCGTAAAATGAGACTCAATTCTGTTATAGTACGTTAGATGAAGTAAATCCCGGATAGTAATTGTTCTATGGAAAAAAAGAATCAATGGTTATGCCTATCAATAGGAAAAAAGCATTGGTTTCTATGATCCAAGTGCAAGTTTCTTCCTTGATCTAACCAAGTGACTCACAGGTTCGGTCGAATCAGTTTTGTTAGTAATGACCCTGACTACGTTAGAGTACAAATATCCTGGAGAAATCGCCCGTGCTTTCCGATAGGAGGAAGTTTTTTCGAGTTCAGTTTTTGAAGAACCAAGGGATTAGTCTCTTGTCCGGATATCCGTGGTGGGCGAGGCCCCAAGTGAGGGATCCTACCCCGCGCAAGAAGTGCTACTTTCGCTACTAGCACCCCTGAATCCGTTGCGCGGAGGGGGCAGGGATCTTTCAGGTGGTTGTGCCCAAAGAAAAGACATATACAAGTGGCTATGTACAAAAGCCCAAAAAAAATCATATCCATGACTGGATGTAGCGGAAGACCTGTGCATGAATCATATGACCAAGATGGGCACGTGATCAAGAGCCTAGGGTGTGGGTTGGACAAAATGAATGGGAATAGGAAATGGCCAAAGGATCCAAGGTAAAACAAGGTATAGGGTGTGAAAAGGCTAAGAGAGAAAGAAAAAGAAAACCTAACGTTAGACTTCACACATTTTTTTTCTCCTCTAGTTCTCGCTCTCACAATGGCGTCTCATCTCTTCTGTTGAGCTCTTCTCTTATGCTGAGCTCCTCCTCTGTTGAGCTTGAGCAAAGGATAACCTAGCTCTTTTGAGCAATGATGGCAAGAAAATTTATATGTATATTTTTTTTACTTGGTTGGTTGCTGTGAAAAAAATGTCTGCTTGTTGCTCTCGAAGAAAAACGTCTAGTTGCTATAGAAAATATCTTTGAAATAATTACCTCTGTGCTCACGTTGAGCTGGTTGAACTCCAGCAGTGCGCTTGATGCTGGTTTGTTGGAGTGGGCACGCTTCAAGGTAAGCAGCTCAGTTGTCTGTACACGTTATCTGTGCGCTTGATGCTGAAATGTTATACTATGAGCTACGTGCCTTATGTTGGGCCGATTGCTGTCACCAGCAGCAGCAGTGTGAGCTCTCGCGTGCCTTTTGTTGGAGCCGGCTGACCAGCAGTAGTGTAAATACGCAGCAGCAGGGCCTTCTGTTGGAGGGAGCCGCCTGTTGTCACCAAAGCTGCTGAGGCGTTAGAGGTGATAAGGCTGCTGAGGCATTAGAAGCGATTAAACGTTGGCTACGGTTGAAACGTTGGCTGAGCTGGTTGTGCGCCTTCCTCCACCTATGTGCTGAGCCTGGAGCCGCCTGTTGTCACCAACAGCAGCAGCAGTGATAGTTGGTGCCTTCTTTTCTAGGCAGCCCAGCATATACTTATGAGCGCTCATGGGTATGAATACCCAGGACTTAAACAAGAGAGCCGGCTGTGCTGCGTTATGTTAATGTACTGCGCTGTACTGTTTCCCGGCTGTGCTGCGTTGTGCTGGAAGTTGGTTGTTGGACTTGTGAATGGTGACTGCTTGTTGGGCCTGTGAATTGGCCTTCAAGTTGCATGTGAAATGTAGATCTTCTTATGAAACTGCTCAGTAATCTTGATGTCTACACAGCAAACTGTAATCTGAATATTCTGTATAGTCTGCACCATGTAATTAAATGTTTTGCAAAACTGCTTATGCAAAACTGCTTAAGAAACCAAGCTTCTTGTAAATCTGTTCCAAGATTTTGGAAAATAAGATAGAAATAGGGACTTAATGGATTATTAATTAGAACTATAAGCTCTCTAAGTAGGATAATGCAAGAAAGTCTCTCAATTTTGGTTGCAAAAATCTCTCTAAACCCTAATTCAAAAATCAAGATCAAGAAGTTCAAGAACCAAACAGTAAACTGGATTAGTTTTCAGATGTAAAGATTTGCATAATGAAATACAAAATAATTTGAAGAATAAAAATAAATTAAACACAAAATAATGAGACATATCACACTAAATACTCATGAGCACGGCGAGTCTCACTCCCCAAAGCAGCATTAACAGATGCTACTTGCGCGCAGTACTATGAAAAATAACCACTTGCCAAAGAGAAGTTGTTGTGTAATAAGCTTGATATCCTTCAACATCTTTAAGACTTGCTTATATATGTAAAGGCTTTCTCATCATCCAGTAAAGCAAGTCATATTGAATCCATAAGGAATATTGACCACAATGAAGGTTTATTCTTTTCTAGGAATAATATCAACAAGATTTGAGACATCACCATTAACAACCTTGTAAAAATAAGCATTTAAGGGCTCTGCTGGATGAAAAAGTTCTTGTAGCTTTTCTTCAATTGGTGGAGTAGTATTTCTAAGCAGCAAGCACTCTTTCTCACGTCTAGTATGACTCAAATGTACAATGAACTACTGAGACATTAGGGAAAATTTGGACTCAAAAAGGAGCCTTGTAATAGATCCCTTGGGATGGTGATGTGGACAAAGCAAGCCAATAAACCCACATATAATATTGGAGGGTAGGTGCATCATTTTTGAGTTCTTTATTCCATTAACTGACATGTGGGGCATTTTTTAATTCAAAACAATGCCTCTTAATAAGTAAGTTTTTTATTCCCACTATGGTGCCTTATTTTATTGAAAAAAGTCACCACTCTCTTTCTTCATTACACTTTTGAATGGAACCAAGCCAACTTTGCTTACCAAACTTGAACCAAACTTCATCCCTGCAACCCATCATCTTGCATTGTCTCCCTCATTGTCTTCCCGACTCCACAACCACAACCACAACCACAACCACAACCACAACCACAACCACAACCACTCCAAATCCGAATTATTTTTTAATTTTCTCTTCTTTGTCGTTGTCTTAGCCATTCAGCATGATTCTGCCTCCCCTGTGAGGAGACATATATTGATCGTCTCCGTTCAGCCTGCATCTCTCTTATTGCACATGACACAGTTGATTTAGACTGTTTGATCTTCACACGAGCCCTCACTTGAATCCACCTATACCACCACTGACATAGTTGCTTCATGGGATTACTTTTCTTCATTCCTCCTCCATGTTGAGTGGCCCTTTGATAGGCACAACGTGCTTGCTAATGAGATCTTTCCATGCCTTGGGTAGACCAAATCCCAAGGCTTCCACCCTCTTCTGTAAAAAAGGGTCCATGTGCATGCAAAATGTGCTACAAATGCTCAACAACAACAAGACATTTAGTATCGTATAATATATTTTGAACAACAATAAAAACTCAAAGCTGTAGGTATTCAAGTAATAACCATGTATTGTGTCAAGTTTGTCGCACCCCATGCCTTTTCATAGCTAGTATAGAACTCTGTCAACTGCCTCAAATTTCTCAACATCCCCATCTTCAAACCTGGCTTTTTGCAACAAAGGTGCTAGGCGATCAAGTACCAACCATGCTTTGGCCTTTGCCACCCTTTCTTGTCCTGAAGAGCCTCGATCAGGTATAGCTGCATGAAGCTTTCTCCACACCTCAAAATCTGTACCCAGGTGACCTCTCTAGGTATGATTAGATAAGATTTTTCTAGCTTTTGCATCTCCAAAACATGGTTTGCTAGGAACATTTCCTGTCTTCCCTGATCTTTTCAAGTCCTTCTCAATCTTCACTTACCACAATGTAAACCTGCATCTGAAAGCACTTGCTCTATTTTTTTAATAGTTCTTTCACTCTCTAATGTTGGTTTCATAATCCATACAAATTCGATGTACATGTAGACTAGTTTCTCAATTATTCTAACCAGCGCATGCAAAACACAAATATGAACTCTGATCAAAGGAATAGCAAGAATTGGATCCCAATTAGGATCCACTCCTGGAGCATCCTGATTTGGGGCTTGACGCCTATTACTCTTTGCATTTAGGCATTTCCATTCTCTCTCTTTTCCTCCTTTGGAGACACCTCGTTCGGTCATGCAATACAGGCAAGGATACTTGGCCATTGCTCCTTGGGAAATACCAAACATGCATTTCAAGGTTTTAAGATCTGCAGAGCAGCCAGGTGCCATTCAACCTTATATTCACCATATCCTTCTACATAAAGCTTTTCGCTATTCGACTGCTGCTGTTGGATAGTGGAAGGAAGCTTAGTCTGGTTAAAGTACCACTTTAGAATTTCATGGGTCTCTGTTGGAACCTGCTAAACAATTAAATTGTCTACAACATGTAATGGATAGCAACAAAATATACTTTTTTAAAAAATGGATAGCACCTCACCTCAAATGCAGCCAGCCACCAAATCTCATTTTTGGATTGTACACTAAAGTGCCTCTCATCAGCATTACTAATACTTGCATCTAAAGCTCTATTCATTAAAGTCAAGCTAACCCTTTCCAGCTTGTGTCCTTTGATCACCTCACTCTCATCAAGTTTTAAAACAAATTTCAGCCTTCCATTGCACTCATGAACACTGATGTCATAAAATTTCACCATAGCCATTTGTAATTTCCGAACATCCATAATGAAATTGTTGAGCTCTGTAAGCTCTATGATTTTCTGTTCCCCGCTCTTTTTAGTCACTGTCAATGTACTAGACACGTGACAAGGCTCTCCAACAAGTTCGACCATTCCCAAGTTGAAATTAAACAACATCCTGTAAGACTTTGTGCTTATGCCAACCATGTCATATATACCTTGTGTATTTGCAGGAGTGAATGCTTCACTCACCTTCTGCAAGGATTGCTTTGCTATGTCTGATCAAAGTCTTGCAAACTTAGGATGATGTATTGCTGACTCCACGATGTCTTTTGTCAAAACTTTGCCAAATATATCAGAACCTTGCTCTTTTGGACCCACAACATCTATGACCATCCTGAAGCAACAACGATAGCTATTGCAGTCCATCATTCATCTAACTATACCACCCCTACACCCAATCCCCCATCTCCAAAAAAGGAACTAAAGATAAAAATGAAAAGTGAGTGCTCAAAGAAATTATAGATCCCATAATACCTGCAAGCTTTTACACGACGCTTCCATTGGCCACCTCCAACATTGAGTTCTTCCAATGGTTTGAACTGTCTCTTGCGTAATCGAGCACCCAATGGCGTGTCTTTCAAATATTGTAATTTTTTGTTGAACTTTTCAAGTTGTTTTCTAAGGTGTGCATTCTCACTCCAAAGTGAAATTATTGATTTCTCGAACTGCCAAAATTTCATTCTTCTCTTTAATAGTGGCCTGCATCTTATGAATAGTTTGCTGCAAATGATCAATCTCTTTTTGTAACCCAAAACAAACTTTTGCTTTGTCCTCATATGAACCTTGCAAAGCTGTTGTGATCGATGCCAAGTAAAAATTTGCACCTTCAAGCATTTTTATTCTGGCATCTCTATCACTCAAATATCTTTCAAAGTTACATCTTTTGCAATATCCAAGCAATCCATTTTCACCCTCACACAAAAACTTGAAGAAACTTGTCAACCCAAAGAATGATGGAGATTGAGAGGAGGTTGGATCTGGTGGGTAAATACTACCATCCAACCATAGGTCCATATTTTTCTTTCCTTCATTTCGAAGCTCAATAATGTGGGCTTTGCATGCTGGCCTAGACCAATTTCTCTTACAGCAGGGAGCATAATCGGCTTCTACTTGGAAGTAGATGTCCACCTTTTTCTTCTTTTGTTTCACAGGTTCCATTGCATTGTTTTGTGCTTTAACAATACAAAAAGCATCATGAACTCATACTTTAACCAAAAGAAACCAAAGATATTACACTTATCTCTCGTGAAGAAGATTGCTTCATTAAAACCAAAAGACAACATCACTAAATAATACCTCCTTATCCATCAAACGAACTTGTTGGTATCCTGGATGCACCAAAATGTACACAATACTTGTAAGCACAACCCTCACTTGAAAAAGGTAAGAAATGGGATTGTTATTCATGCACAAGCAGGTATGGCGCATGAAGAACAAATTCTTTTCCATCCTTTTTCAAAACTTGCCGCCTCAGTATCTCCTCAAACCTTGATGTATGATGAATCAATGTTCCATTGAATGTGCCACGAACTTGGAGGTAGGCAGGCACTCATAAGATGGAGAAGAAGATTGTGGCGTGAGAAAGATGCGGGAGGCTATGAGTTTCCAAAATGGAAGGAATGACAGGGCAGAGTGTGGAAGAAAATTGATCATTGAAATACATATTATAAAACAATGATGTAACTTCAAATCAAATATCCCGTCAAGCATTGTGCAGGCTCCCACTCCTGGAGATTGGATGGGTACAAATCTGTGCAAGGCAAAAAAATGTATATCAATCACCTTATTTGCAACATTGGAATACAAAACACAAGTACTTACAATGTGGTTTGTGTCTTGGAAGTCCTTCCAATGGTCCCACGTTGATCTCTTTTTGCATGAATACATGATGGATCAACACTTCTTTGACAGTTTTCCCTCCTAGTGCCATCTTGAAGTCAAGGATCCTTCCTTTCCAATGTTTGGCCAAGTCTTCAGATGCCTTTCCCTTCACTCGGTAGTGGCCATGTTTTCCTGGCTGCATAGTGACCCACGAGTACTTCCTGTATACTTGGGGAATCCATTCTTCATTCTCATCTTTTATGTTATACAACACAACAGATGAGATACTGCTCCTTGCTCGTTTCAGTCCACTTTTGGTTGCATGAGAGATTAACAGACGTATGAGAAAGAAGAAGCAGCAGAAAGTGGATGACTAAGCTAACCGCTTTTGTGGATCAAGGAGGGAAGAGGAAATGAGGGACGATGTGTCCTTTTGGGTGCCAAAGATGTTTCGAGTTTCAAAAGTGAAACCAAGTTGAGGGAATAACTAGGAGATTGGGTATCTATCTATTCCAAGCATTCAAAATCATTAGTTCTAGGGGTGGTGGAAAGAATTTTCTAATGCTCCACGTCTAACATAGGAATGTGGAAAACATTCTTTTATTGTGTTAGGTGTTGACAAAAAAACGGTTTAAAATATTTTAAGACAAGGTGATGGTTTTTTAAATATTTCATGAAGATAAGACTTTCTCCACATTTTAGGTGGGTTTGTACAGAGGTCCCACCGCCGGATATCGTTGCTAGATTTCATGTCACTCAATCTATGTGTCTATTATTATTGAGACAGCCCTCTTTTGAGTCCACAATTTTCCTAATGTGACAATCACTATCCTCACCACTAGCGCTTGATCTCTTCTTTTGTTCGGTATTGCACAAACACATTCTTGAGTTGTGTGAAGTTTACCTTATCCTCAGGTTTGAGGGTTCGGAACCATTTAGTTGGAAAAGTGGATCATACTTTCGTAGCCCATATGATTTCTTCTCCTTCTCCATAATAATTCTAACTTCTTGAAGGCGCTTTCTTCTAAGGTAGATCTCAGGTAGAGTCTAATTTCCCATTCTTCTCAATGTAGTCCATGTACTCGTGGTGTGGTGAAAGAACTTTATTCGCTCAATGAAAGACATCTTGGCCCGATGGTCATTATCGTTGTTGTGATCCCAAGCTAATAGCTTTGCTTCATCAAAACAGTAAGCCACACATATACTTTACAATATGCTCAATCAAAGATTGGGCTATCTTGAAAAGATGTAGGGGAGAAGAGAGTTTGAACTCTTGCAAGCACACACACACTCACAAAACCCTAATAGAGAACACACTCACAAAACCCTAATATAGAGAACACACAAGGTGAGAGGCTGAAAATCTTCTTCTTCTTCACTCAACACTCAACACACCATATACAAAGATAAGAGTACACATATTGAAAAGTACTCAACCAAATACATACTAGGGTTCTCTATAGTGTGAACCCAACTAAATGAGCTGGCGCTATAACTATGCAAGTCTCTAGAATGGCTATCACACATAGCCTGTCATCCCACTGGCCGCATATCACCCATGATCTCACACTATGCAAGTCTCCAGAATGGCTATCACACACAGCCTGTCATCCCACTGGCCGCATATCACCCATGATCTCACCAACTATGCCAGTGGTGTAAGTGTGGGTCATCAGTGTCCACAGCCTCACTAGATGAGCTCGATATCTCAACACTCCCCCTCGAGCTCAACTCCATCTCATGTACACCAAGTGAAGCCCTGAATCTGTGGAGCTTCTCTGTACCCAATGCTTTGGTGAAGATGTCAGCGACCTGATCCTATGTGTGCTGACATAAACAAGGTCAACGTCTCTTGCCAAGACCTTTTCTCTAACAAAATGGTAGTGGACCTCTATATGCTTTGTATGAGCATGAAAAACTGGGTTCCTAGCCAACTGTATACTGCTAATGTTGTCACAAAAAATGACAACTTGTCTATCCACTGATAGACCCAAATCTACAAGTAACTTTCTCAACCAAGCTTCTCTGTACTCGGCCTCTATAGTAGATAGAGCAACCGTAGGTTGCTTCTTGCTGCTCCAAGTCACAGCAGCACTTCCCAAAGAAAACATGAAGCCACTAGTAGATCTTTTATCTGAGATACTACCAGCCCAATCAGCATCATCTGTGTATCCATGTACATATCTCTGTCTCAGTTTCATAAAATAGTCCACAATGCAAAGTAGACCTCACATACCTCAGTATGACTCAATGCATCCAAATGCGACTTCCGAGGAACTTGCATAAACTGACTTACCAACCCAACATCATAGCTCAAATCTGGCCTGGTGATCATCATGTAGATCAAGCTTCCTACTATGCGCTTGTACATAGTAGGATCCTCCAAAATCTCTCCTGAATCTACACTCAACTTGCCATTCTGATCCAATGGCACTGAGATAGGCTTACAGCCTGTCTACCATACTTGGACAACATGTCCAAGCCATACTGTCTCTGTAGTAATCCAATACCATGTGGTGACCTAATCACCTCAATGTCAAAGAAATATCTGAGCTCCCCCATATCCTTCATCTCAAACTTCTATCTAAGTAAGATCTTTACATCAAAGATCTTTGCATCATGGTCCCCCGTAATGATCAAGTTATCTACATAGATGACAACAAGCACAACCCCTCTATCACCGTGTCTCACATACAGCGAGAAATCTGCATTGGCTACATGAAAGCCAATAGTGACAAGATATTCAGAAATCTTGTCAGACCATGCTCTTGGTGCTTGTTTTAAGCCATACAAGGCTTTCTTCAACCTGCAAACATGCTCGGGGTGACTCACATCTTCATAACCAGGTGGCTGCAACATATACACTTCTTCCTACAAATCCCCATGCAAGAATGCATTCTTTACATCCATCTGATGTAAAGACCATTGCTTTGAGGCAGCCATTGCTATCACAACTCTTACTGTTGCCATCTTGGCAACTGGGCTGAAAGTTTCCTCATAATCAATGCCATATGTCTGTGCATATCCTTTGCCTACCAATCTAGCCTTGTACCTATTTATGCTTCCATCATTGTTATGTTTTACTTTGTACACCCACTTGCATCCAATGGCTTTCTTTCCTTCAGGCAACTGTACTAAATCCCAAGTCTCATTTCCATATAGTGCATCCATCTCCTCATCCATAGCTTTCTCCCAACACGCATTTCCAATAGCCTCATCAATGCATGTGGGCTCTATAACCTGCACAAGCTTTGCTATGTATGCATAGTGATATGCCACATAACCATCATAGGTAAACCTCTGCACAGGATTCTTCACTCTCCCAGATCTTCGCAGCTTTGCATTCATGGCTTCCATAGCCTTCTTTACACAAGGTGTTCTCATAGTAGCTGGTATCCCAAGCTCCTCATCAAGGCTCATCTCTGAACCACTAGACTCTCCATCAACATGAGAATGCCTTGTAGAAATGTCAAGCATACCAAGGGGTTCAACTACTTTCTCTTTTCCTTTATGTGATGTACTAATCACATTTACAGGACTGGTATTATGACGTAGCCTGCCACTCCATGTTCTATCAATTGAACCACTAGATGAGGACTCTCCTGGTCCACTCAAAGACTGTGATTGCTAACTTGCATTCTGTGTAACCACATTTCCACTCACATCAGTCCCAACAGCTTCTTTTTCAGCAGCATACTAGCTACTCATCTCATCAAAAACAACATCCCTGCTTACCCTCAACTCATGTGTAGCAGGGTTATAACACCTGTATCTTTTACTCAAGGGAATATCCAATAAACACACATTTTTTAGCTTTTGGATCCAGCTTAGTTCTCAGCTCATCTGGCACATGCACATATGCAATGCGTCCAAAGACTAGATGAGATAAATCAAGTTTTCTACTAGTAAACCTCTCCTCTGGAGTTACATCATGTATGGCTGCAGTTGGAGTCCTGTTAATGATGTAAACTGCTGTAGAAACAGCCTCAGCCCAATAGCTATGCGGAATATTCTTCTCTTCCATCAATGCTTGTGCAATCTCAGCAATGTGCCTATTTTTCTACTCAGCAACTCCATTTTGTTGTGGAGTATACCTGCATGTAAATTGTCTCTGAATACCATTCTTCTTCAAAAATTCAGAGAACTCATTGGAGAAGTACTCTCCCCCTCCATCTAACCTTAGGCACTTTACATATTTCCCTGATTGCTTTTCAACCATAACTCTGAAATTCTGAAAATGAGTGAACACTTCACTCTTCTCCTTCATGAAGTATACCCACGCTTTCCTTGTGTGGTCATCAATAAATGTCACATAATACCTGTAGCCTCCCATAGACATGGTCTTCGTAGGACCCCATACATGTGAATGCACAACATCTAGTGCATTTCTGCTCACATTTCTGTTACGTGGAAATACATGCTTTGTTTGCTTTCTAAATTGGCATGCCCTGTCACAATTCCTTTAGTTTGCATAAACTTCATTCTCTGCACATTCACATGTCCAATTCTTTTATGCCAAATGTCTGTGTCTGCAACAATTTCTGAACCATTTGCAAACATTACAGCACTCACTTCAGGCATGTTTACATTCAATGTAAACATTCTGTCCACTCTGTTGTCTGCACTTGTCTTTAAAGTCTTCAACATAACAACCATCAGGGTTAAACCGAACCTGCAAACCCTGCTCAATCATCTGGCCAACCAAAACCAGATTCTTTGTTATGTTTGGAACATGAAGTACATCTACAAGGTACTTCACTTTGCCATCCTGCATAGACAATGGCACATCTCTAACATGGGCAATTGGATGAGCAGTGTCATCACTTGTTTCCACAAAACTTGGTCTTTCAAGGTTTTTCATCTCCTTGAACCACTCCCCCTAACTTGTCATGTGGTTTGAAGCACCTGAATTAACGTACCATACATCATCTTTATGTGCTGCTTCAACATTTTCAGACATGGCATTAATGACATGCTGCATATAACAAACAACCTTTCATTATCCTCATTGTTTCTGCTCGAGGATGCATAGTTGTTTTGCTATAATTTTTCATTTTGCATGTCACCTTGCTTCTTATAACAATCTACCTGCACATGTCCAGGCACAATAAAAGCATCCACGTGTATCATTATGCTGCCTTTGCCAATTTCCACGACCTCTTTGACTCCCCCTCCCTCTGAATTGGACTCTTCCACCTGCATGTTGTTATTTTTGTTGTAAATTCTGAGACTATTGTTGCTGCTGCTGCTGGCCATAATTCTGATTACCTGTTCAGCCACCTCCTTGACCACGTCCACGGCCTCCTCTACCTCATCCTCTTCCTAAACTTGTGTAGAAGGCCTATTGCTTTGAACTGTTTTTGACATGTAGTTTGAGCAAGCCATACGAATCCTACTCGGTCGACAACTCCAGGAGGCACCCATCACCAATTTAAATGATATAGTAATGGATGTTGGACATCCAAATTGAAACAAAATGGTGATGGACATCCAAATCGAAACAAAATGGATGTTGGACATCCAAGTTAAAACATAATGGATGTTGGACATCCATAGTTACCTCAATTTGGATGTTCAACATCCAAATTAGGGTATTGGAGAAGTAATGTTTGGTTGTCAAAGATCTAACAAAAGGTCCAAGTCTTTTTTCCAAGTTTTTGATTATGAATGAATCAAGATACATTTTTAATAATTATGAATATTTACCCATATTGTTAAGAACTTGATGTTTGTCATCTCAAGAGTGGAGAGGATCACGGAGTGGTCCAGATGCCTTTGAGCTAGCTACAAAATTTTGCTATGGTATCAAGTTTGCAATTAATGCGCCACGTTATCTTGAGTGGAAAATCTAGTAGCCTACACAGAGACATTCTCAAAAGAAGCAGGTTTTGAGAGTTTGAAGGATTCAGTCCAAGTCTTATGCCATTTTGTGGCTCTCTCCAAAGGATCTACTGCCAGAGTTGCGCCCAAGTCTGTACTCATTGTCTTCTCCAGGTCTTATCAATCGATGAAGAAGAGATCTCTCTCGCCTGTGAGGAAACGATGCTTGTGGCTGCAAACCATGTTCACTGCAGGATGGTCGTCAACATAACTGGAAGAAAGAAAGTTGTAAAATGCAAGTAAAAAGAAGATTGCATCAGACTCCTGTTGCCTCTCATCCTTCCCATGACTCTGAGTCTCATTAATTAACCTGAGATGGATCTAGTGACTGGGGTGTTGTTTGCGATCACTAATCCTATGAACAGGTTCATTCCAGCAGAGAAGTGACTCTCTCTCTCTCTCTCTCTCTCTCAAAACAGTCAGCACATAGCTCTCTCTTTCTCACAAATGTTAAGAAAACCTTACTCAAGAATATTCAAAAGAATCTTGTTCTCTCAAAAAAAAAACATTGTTTACCCAATAAGATATACTTATATTACTATCCTTCGAATCTTTGGCCAAGAAAATCAAGAAGAGCAACAAGGCAAGCCAATCTCTCTTTCGGTAATAAATGCTTAAGGATTAGACATTATACTTTTAATCAAGAGCTTGTGGGCAAGGAGAAGATTGAAGCTTCTCGTCCCGTTCGTGTGATCACCGAGTGCTAGCACAGTCTTGCTAACATGGGGGAAAACACATGCTCTTACACATGTAGCCATGGAGTACACATGTACACATGAGCATGGTGCTCGCATGGTGTAAGAGACATGGATCAAGAACAAGATAAAGATACAAGCATAACATCATAGTGTATTCCATCCTTCTATCATATATCCAATTTGCATACAAGAGGGGCTTTATATAGCCATCCAACCATGTGACTGGGTTGTTGCAAGATGAGGGTGTCCAGTTTTATCCAGTTTATGCTAGACTGGGACAATGCTTGGAGAGAAAATTTTGGGGGGCAAGGTACTTAAAATGAGATCAAGTAAATAATAGAAAATACGCTTGCCCTTAAATTAACACAATATAACTTAAATTAATATAAATTAGTCTAATTAATCAAAATTAATGAAAAATATGATGAAATGATAAACAAATGATCTTTCCATACTTAGAGTGATCCAATTTATTTTTCCATAAATGCACCATTACAAGTACACTAGTCCCTTTAGGTTTTAGATGATTCACATCAAAAATGTAATTTTACTAATTAGATTATTAATATTTGCAGGCCTTCTGATAGCCTAGAAGAATTTTGAAAAAGAGATCATTAAAAATCCAACCATTGGATTTGTAATTTTTACTAACCACCACATTCCACTAATGTCTCAGTATCTACCCACTCTTTTGATCTACAAGATTGAGGATTTTAAGTGGTAGCTATTGTGGGTACAAAAAGTGGCATATATTATAACACTTTAAAGACCTTGAAATATTTAAAGAAAATAGACAAATATCTTAAAATTTTCTCAAAAAATCAAGTTAAGCTCCATATTATGTGAAGATCTAAGGTACAAAGTGGGAATCTCATATGAGTTTATATGTAAAAGATATTAGCATTTTATGGAATCAGTTCAAATTCGGGACAGGGTGTATACATTGACTTTGTACCTAAGAAAATGAGGACTTTTGACTATCTAATGCTTAATCAAATCATGCAACTATATTTCCAACTTTGAATATGATGTTCCAACAAAAGAACTTGAAACGAAATTCCTTCATTTACTAGGAGAGATTAGCCACTAAAGGTAAACAAATGCCTGTTTTTTTACTGTTTACAGGGTGCCTGAGTGGACAAAACTGGGCACCCTGATCTTGCAACCACCCGACTCTTGGAATACCCATGTGACTATTGGGCTCCCGTAACCTCCACAAGATCCTAACTCCCCACTAGCCCTCTTGTAACCACTTCTTGATATGATATCTTTTAATGACTAACTCCTACAACTCATTAGCCTATGCTAATGCTAGTAATGCTAGGGGTTCTTCACGTCCAAGCTAATGGCAAAATGCTAGGGGGTGTTCACACCAGTCAACAAATGTGTGTTGGTTTCTATTGGGAGGTAATGTAAGTACCCAAGAGAGACTAATCATGGTTCATCTTCATTTTTTAGGAGGACCAAGATCGACATGATCATATTTAGAAAGAAGAACTCGTATGAAAAATATGAAATTAACATTGCTATAATTAAGAAAGAAGTATAATGTATTAGGGTGAGTGAGCTTCGGTCGCATATTCAATTAAATCCATACATGCTAATTCGTCTATCTCAAGATCTGTATCTCCAACCATTGCAAGATTAACAAAAAGAATGCCACTCCTAGCTAAAGTGGACTCCACTATTGGTAATGTTCACTAAATATCCCTAATCATTTATATATGCAAGGGTTATATGGTCTAAGGTCCAAATTCTATGTGAAATTGAGCATTTACATCTTTAGTAACTAGTCCATGGATTTACCCATAGAATCCATGGACTCCACTGTTGGTAACATTTACTAAATATCCCTAATCATTTATATATGCAAGGGTCATATGCTCTAACGTCCAAATTCTATGTGAAATTGAGCATTTACATCTTTAGCAACTAGTCCATGGATTTACCCAAGGAATCCATGAGCACGGATGAGTATGGTGGCTTGACTTTTGGGCCTAAATTCAAGGGGGAGAATGTAGGAGATAATTGAGGAGAGGTAAGAATCATGAGGTTGAAAGAGAAGCAAAGGTCAATCCACAATCATGAGTCATTCTACACAAAGCATAAGTTCTTCAAAAATAATAAAGACCTCCAACAAGAACTCCAAGAAGGGCTACATTGACACAAATAAGAAGAATTTTGGGTTTGAAGAGAATTGCTTCTTAAATAATGAGGTTCGAGCTTTCCTTGTAGTAGGAGAAGAAGAAGAAGCTTATAAGACCAAGAGAAAGAGGCCTCTCATGAGGTCAACTATGTTGCTGATGATTGGGCTTTCTAAAAGAGGCCAAGGACCATGACCCTCATTGTGACTACCCCATAGTATGGACCCTCACTTTTTTTTGTCTTTGCTTATACTAGGAGGCAATAGACTACTTTCACACCCATAGCATGGGTGTGAAAGTAGTATGGTACCTTGGTAACTAACCACTAGGTAACTGGATATTTGTTGAGGGAAGATTTATTGGTAATGTTCCACAAATATCCCTAGTCATTCATGGATGTAAGGGTCATATGTTCTAAGGTAAAAATTCTATGTAACATTAAGCATTTAAATCTTTAGTGGTCCATGGATTCACCCAAGAAATCCACGAGTTATACTAGGAGCCAAGAATATAAAATGAGCACGATGACTTGACTTTTGGGCCTAAATTTAGGGGAGAGTATGTAGGAGATGATTGAGGAGGTGTATGACTTCATTAATGATGTATTTTTTATGCTTGTTTTCATCCTATATAAGAGGCACTCTCTAATGAGGAAATACACTTGATTTATTCCTCTAATGATAATCGAGTTCCAATAAGCTTCTTAATCACTTCTCTAATCATTGAGGAGATGATTTATGATGCTTGTATCAGCCTATATACGAGGCACTCTCTAATGAAGAAATACACTCGATTTACTCCTCTAATGATATTTGAGTTCTAGTTAGCTCCTTAATCACTTGTCTAGTCATTGAGAAGAGGATTGAGGCTCGGTGTACGACTTCATCAATAATGTATTTTTTATGCTTGTATTTAGCCTATATAAGAGGCACTCTCTAATGAATAAATGCACTTGATTTACTCCTCTAACATTTGATACTCGAGTTCTAGTAAGCTCCTTAATCACTTCTCTAATCATTTCATGTATGCTAATCATATCTCTAATCAAGCTTATGTGTCTCCTTGATCCACCATGATTATCACGGGAAAAATAAGACACCAGTAAAATAGTATAAGTATAGATGGGTTGGCGATGTTTTTATTTATGAACCTAGAACTTTAGAAACTTATGCACGAATCTTTGAAATTTTCAATCTTATATGGTAGTATGCAGCGTACTTTTGGCGAATTTGTCTCTAGAATCCACTAAAAACTTCCTTTAAAAAAGCCTAGTTGTTTTGAAAGAAATGACTGGAACATTCAAAAAGGACCACCATAAACCATGGTAAAGATCTAGAGAATGAGGAATAGTAGAGAAGTCTGTAAATGAATAAGCATTGGCTTCTACATAAGTCAAATGACTTATTTTAAGGAAGTTTAGAAGGTTGCAAATTCCAACTAAAATAGTGATCTAGAGAATGAGGATAGTAGATAAGTCTATAAAAAAATAAGCATTGGCTTCTACATAAGTCAAATGACTTATTAAGGAAGTTTAGAAGGTTGGAAACTCTAACTAAAATAGTGATCGTCAAATAAGAATCTGGAAGGGCTTCATTAGAATAGACCTTGTGAAATTGAAAATCAAGAAGGTGAAAAATATGATTGCTAGATGAACATTTCTCATAGTAGAGATGCATGAAAAGTAATAATATCCCCACTCTAAGTGATAAAGAATGGTACTGGGCCATTCACATACGTTGGAAAAACCTCATGGAATTGAGACCCAAAAAGATAATATAGAAACAAAATGCTTTGTGAGATGGTTATGATGATGTTGGAAAAGATGCTTTGTGAGATGGTTATGATGTTGTTGAAATTGCTAATGTTTTTTGTTTTAATAAAGAATGATTTTATGCTCAATACAAGTATGTTCTCAGGTGGTTCACCTAAAATATGTAAGTATAGTATGTGAGTTCAAATGATAGGGTTTTTTAATTTAAAATTTTAAGGTAAATTTATAGAAATACATTTACAAAAGGGGTTTTTTTGAATCGATTTTGAAAAAAAACCATAAGTCCATAAAGAAAAAGGGGTCATTTTATTCATGAAAAATTCACAACAAGTAAGGGGTTTTTTTAATACCACTTGAGTGTATGTGTGATACATAGGGTTTATTAGTAATGCACCCCCTGAGAGTATGTTGTTATTTGAAAAAGTTATGATGCCAAATTGCCATGAGTGGTAGGAGAGTGGATCCTCTTATGAAAATGGAATTATTGCCTTAAGTGGCATTTGAGATCACTCCTTATGAAATTGTAAAGTGCATCCTCATGGGGACTATTTGCCAAGGCTTTCCAAGGCCAAACCCTTCCTAAGCATGTCACAAGGGGTATGTTGACCTTGAGTGGTGTTGCCATGATTGACTATCTACCAAGGTCAGGACCCCCTAGGTAGTCATACGAGTTCTATTACCGATGTGTTGCATGTTAAAAATGTGGTGTCAAATTCATGTGTGTCAAGCCATGTAGAATTATATGATTTCCGTTATGTTTATGTGTGGATAGCAACATTGGGATATGGGAAAATATGTATGATTGAGGTCATGAGAGAGAACCATGTGTATGTATTTATGTTTGAGTGTGCGCAACAAAGTAGTTTGGATTCTGGATGGTTTGAGATAGAAAAAGGTGATTGGTCTAAAGGATCCTAGGATGATATGATTAGTTGATGTGAGATGTGGATAAGGAAAAAATCCTATAAAAGAAGGGTCATGGGACTCATTGTAAGGATGTTCCATTTTAAGAAATGTGAAGCTATTGGTTGTGAGTACTCCACTTAAGTTTATTTCTTTGCATACGTTAGGTATTTGTTAATCTCTTGAATGGAATTCTTTTGCTTTAATCTACCTTAACCTAGCCGAGATCCATATCTTTTAACATGGTATCTAGAGCCAGCCACACACTACAATGTGCCTTCTCTTCAGTTTTTCCTAGGAAGTGGCTATGCTCCTATTGTCTACTAGTCGAGCATGTAGCCTGAGTTGTGATCTTCTTTGCTCTTTCAAAAGTGCTCTAATTGCAAAGCTTCTACGATGACTACCATTGTAGAATCCCCTCTCTACTCTACTTTCTGTTTCTTACTTTATTGAGTGACCTTTACATCTCTGAACTAGTGAACTTTGAGTTTAGTAGCCATATCAAAACAAAGGTGTGGAGGCTTTTTTAGTAACAAGGTTTGGGTCTACCCATGGGTACCATTGTGAATTGCACAGATAACACAGGTGCCAAGAACCTATATGTGATCTCCATCTATTAGCAAGAGGCTATGAAAGCCCGTGTATTGGTGAGCAGTAGTACGCATCGTTAAAAGACCAACATCTAACTTGTGCTAAGGAGAGAGTAGCCAAAGCAACAAATTAAGTAGCAAGATTTCATGTGGATAGAAAACGGCAGTGCAGACAACGCTCGTGGAATAAACAAGGGTATAACTTGTAAGTGTTAAATCTTCCTTCAAGAGGATAAGAAGTTAAAAGTGGATAGAAATCTTAACAAGTAGTAGAGAGACTACTTTCTTTAACAAGTTCAATGTCAAATATAACCATTGTGAAAGGATGGGGTATGTAATGGCCCAATTTCATCAGAACAAGCCCAATCTCATATGTGATGCATGTGGCAAGGTAGGCCACCTTGACAAGTTGGTCAAAGGAGAAGCAACAATCAAATGTAAATTATGGTGGAAGAAACTCTTGATGATGCTCCAAAAATAATGTCTACAATTATTCTCTATGTCTATGTTCATATTATCTCATGTCATGTCGATGTAATCACCTTTAGCCACCACTGATGATGCAGGCTAGGTGATGTATATGTTGGTCAAAGGATAAGCAACAATTACAAGTGGACTTAGCGGATTTCGATATTCTACATTGGGTCTTTCATAAGACATCTATACCCGAGATCATCAGCGGAATTGTAAAATCTTGAATGTGGAAGACCTAGGGCAATATAAGATGGACTGGCATATGGAACGTAATCTCAAAACTTTGAAATGTATGTACAATGTGTCAAAGGGTGCCAATTCAAAAAGTCCTTGCCTATATTGTATGTGCAGTGTAAAAGTGTTAGATAAAAGGTATTGGAAGAAGGCACGAGATAGGCACTTGAAAGACCTTGCCTATATTGTATGTGCAGTGTAAAAGTGTTAGATAAAAGGTATTGGAAGAAGGCACGAGATAGGCACTTGAAAGACCCAAACCTCAAACAAGTTCTCGATATCCCATTCTCTAGAGTCCACATCTGTAAAATGCATGCTCTCTACATAATCATTTAAAAACTCTCTTTTTTGTATATATGTTTTGCATGGACCTTACAATCCAATACAGCAAAGGTTAAATCTATCAAAGCATTAGAGAAAGTTCTATCAGACATTGGTTTGTGTGGTGGACATGTAAAGATTGAACAAGATTAAAAAAAGTCTAAGGACTGGGAAGGATGTATCTAAGAAACCTTCCATTGGAGGTGTTAAAGCAAGAAGGTTTCTATCTCCACAAACACCAGAGGATAACCTTCCATTGGAGGTGTTAAAGCATGGTCATAGAATAAGAAGACCCCAATTATTGCAAACCATGAAATATCCACAATGGAAGTGTGTTCACAATGGAGTAGTAGACCATGTAGACAATGGTCAAGCAAGAACACATAAAGCCAACGTGTGGAGATGTTTAGACATTATATTTAAGTTTTGTGACAAGAAAGTGTGGATGAAGAACGACCATGAGACTTTTCATGGCAGCGATAAACGAGTTCAAGACATCTATGATTGATGCATGGATGGATCAACACATCACCCACTACATGGTATCAGATTGATTATACACTAAACTTGTTTTTAAAATGTATGTCGAGAAATATGCTAAGTTATACGTCTTTTTCATTTTGTAGCACATTATCTACAATCATAGTCCTTGGTTTGCAAAGCAGTAATCGGTAGTTTATCAATATGGTAAACCCAAGGAATGGAGAAAACACATTATTTAGCACACTCCGGGTATTTCAAGCATACAAGACATGGCGGAGGAAAAGAAAAAGCTAACAGTCTACAGGAACTACATTAGTGGAGGAAAAGAAAAAGCTAACAGTCTAGAGGAACTACATTAGTGGACATACAAGAAACGTGTACACCAAGCTAAAAAGGAGCAGTTCAGAGCATCCAAAATTAGTCAAGTAGTGAGACTATTGAATAAAGAAAGAAAGAAAGATATATGGTGGAGATCCAATGCAAGTCTTAAGAATGCAAAATGGCAAGGCACAAAACAAAGACATGGAAAGATTTGGATACCAATAGATCCTTGATGAACATTTCAGCTTCAGAAGTGATTACATGAAAGAGTACATTATTTTACAAGAGATAGGATTCTATTGATCCTATATAATATCATCCTTGGGTGCATGAAACCTTTCCCTTTTTGTAAATGTCTTTACAACATCCTGCAATTGCAAAATTGGAGGAACCCTTGGTCGTCTAAATATGAGAAGCTCCCTTTTTCCATAAATCACTAAGCATTTTGGGATCCCTGATCCTGCATGTCAATCCATATGCAGTATAGGCTAGGTGATATTTACGTCTAAGTGCATATACTCCAAGGCCTTTCCCGAAGATCTGCACCGCTAATTGTTTTTCCAAAAGCATCACTTTGTCTTCATTTCACCTGATTAGATCCCCCCCAAGGTATCTAGATAGTGTTTTGATGGCAAACATATGGAATTATGCATTGTCCTTTGAGATTTTTTTGTGAAATATAACAGCGTGTGGAAATCTCAATTAGTTGATTGATTCTCCTAGTCTTGAGTCCTTTCCAAGCCCTCTTGCTTGTTTGCCAGTAGCATGCCTAAGAAAACCATCCTCAAACACCACTAGTTTATAAAAGGATGTTACACACAACGCACCACATAAGCCAACAAAACAAATGCATTGAGGAATACAACATGATTAATGATTATTACTGTAAACACACCTTTTGATTTTCATCATAACAAGTAATCCATATGTCCATATGTTGCTCGTTGTATTGGTCTCCTAGATAGACAAGGACTCCCCTCCTCTTCCCATATGAGAAATATTTAGTCTTTGCTAAATAGCTTGAAATTCCTCTTCAATGGGACAGGTGGCCTCATGATGAAATGTGTCCTTATACAACATAGCTAATGTCTCGGCAGCAAATTTAAACTCACTGTCCTTGACATTTGAATCTAGCAACATTTATTTATCTAAATCTGACTCAACAAAACCTTTATCTTCCTCTAGATTTTGTGCAATAATGGCAAGACAATAGTCCTCCCTTATTTCAAATAGTTCTTGAATATCTTTAGTTAAAACATATTCAAGATCAGCAATATGAAATGTAGGGAGGAGTGGTGTTAGATCCTCTATCTGAGATGCCTCCTTGCCACCTGTGTGACCAACTGGCTATCATCTCTTCTCAAGGTGTCAATATCAAACTACCCACTTAACTCCCTCTTTGTGCAGCCAAGTTGATCTCCTCCGCAATCTCTTGAACTTCATCCTCTTCTCTTGTAGGCCCTTCCTCTCTTATATTTTCTTATTCTCTTCCATCACCTTATTCATTGGCAAATTGGTCATCCTCAAGCAACATATGGAGGTAGCAAATAAATATGTAGTGGTAGTTGACCAGACGAGATTTTCTTTTGTGAAGAGGGAACTTACTGTCTTTCTTCTTCTTGTCCTCTGACACCTTTAAGATATCCCTATTTAACTTCTATCTTTCAGATGTAGAGTACAAAATATCATTGACATGCACGTATTGAACATTATTAAACATGACAACATCATTAGAAGTGACCTCTTGATAATGTTGTAGTTGGTCTTCAACATACAAATGGGCAAAGAGGATCAGGTATTCAATGGAGAAGTTGTAATTAAACATCTGTGAAATCTTAGGATGTCAGTAATGCTAGAAAAATGTGTAGAGAAAGTCGAATAATTTCTCATACGAATGGGAAGATAGGATCAGGTATTCAATGGAGAAGTTGAATAATTTCTCATATGAATGGGCAGATAGGATCAGGTATTCAATGGAGAAGTTGTAATTAAACATCTGTGAAATCTCAGGATGTCAGTAATGCTAGAAAAATGTGTAGAGAAAGTCGAATAATTTCTCATCTTGGGTTTCCACAATAGGGGAATCTAGCTCAATCTCAATCTCTAGCATATCCATCTACAAGCCATGGGAGTTGTAATAGATCACTACAACACAATATGATGCCTTGGTGGGAGTCTGAGTTCTCATATCATGTTGTAGTGATTTCCATATAAATATATCTCCAGTACAATAATATGCTTCAAACATGTCAGGAACACCATTTACCTAACCCAAAAAAAAAACATAACATGATATGGGGTCAAATTTGGTATGTGAGATAACATATCGCATTGTGGTGATTTATATGTATACATTTAAAACATCAACACAACGCATTATGGGTTTAGAGTATTTCTGATAAGAACAAATATCTCATTATCATGATTTCCAAATGGAATAATGTCTATCACAAGAATATGCTTCAATATGAGAGGGGAACTATTTAAAGACCTAAAATAAAAAAAGATCATCACAACACGATAAGGAGTCAGCTTTGGAAAATGAGACCCTATATCACGTTGTGTTGATTTATACTGGTCTTTGCATAAGGAATAGATGAAATACCTCGAAATGAAATTGGTTGCGGTAATGATTTGTATAATGAAAGGAATCAGACTCGAGAGTTGAAACGATGAAATGAATTGCACAAGAACACATGAGTGAATGTGCGGCCCCTTTATAACGAATGACCTTGACATGTGGCATTCATGCATTCATGATCGCCACACACGTTCTTATTTGCACATGTGGATCCCATGTCTATTTAATGTATAACGTGTGGATGCCAAGTGTTAACCATGCATTGGCTGTAATCATGATGGGTCACATCTATTTAATATCTGCACGTGTCCTTAGTTAACATTCTCTCTTTGATCTTCTACCGGGCAACTATTTGTTTTTTTACTATCCTGTCCTCCTCAACTCTAAAACAATGCCATCCTCTTATTTGCATGTGTCATTCTGAGATGAGTTCTATCTGATTATTGATACTTTAATCTTGATGGGGTTATCACTACAATGCGAGAAGAGCCTTGCAAAGTCTTGTGAAGGCCCTTCTCACATTGTCGTGATCCTTTCACAACAATGGTCAATACAATGCAAATAGGTTTTCACGTTTTTTATGGTCTAACCTCCTTGCATTATAGTGATTCATACCTTAATGGTATACACACAAATCAATACAATGTGATGAGGGTGCTATGGTTCCATTATATTTGTCTCCCCGCGTTGTATTGATTCATACCTTACCGGTATACTTACCAATAAATATAACGCGATGAGGGTGCTTTGATTCCATTAGAGTTGGCTCCTCGCATTGTTGTAATTCATGGCATAATGGTAAAGCCACAAATCAATACAACGCGATGAGGGTGCTATGATTCCATTGGAGTTGTCTCCTCACATTGTATTGATTCATACCTTAATGGTATATACACAAATCAATACAACGCGATGGGGTTTTTTTTATTCCATTAGAGTTGGCTTCTTACATTGTTGTAATTCATGCCTTAATGGTAAAGCCACAAATCAATACAACCGAAGTGTGCAGAATTCCTGAGAAAGGGGTTTTCTTCTTGTTGATTCCTTGAACTTGGATAGCACTCTTGGATAAAGGTGGTTTTCCAAGTTGACACCACACGCCATATGATAACAAATTGTGTTGAGCTCCTGTATCCAATAATGCATTATACAGCACCTCCCCGTAAGGACTCTGTAACTCAATTGGGTATCTTAGAGGTGGGTCTAATTCCAGTGAATCCTCCTCTGCCTCCTCCAAAAATGCTTGCGTAATTCCCAAGTTGGCTTCTCGTTGGCGCCTAGCATGCTGTTGACGTTCTTTGGCTTCCACTCTTGCTTGTATTTTCTTAAGCTCAGCTTGTTCTTTAGCTGCCTTTTTTTGATGGATTGCATGTAACTCCTCTTGGCTCAGGGGGTCATAGTATCTTTTGAATTTACTCCCATTAAGGAATCCAATGGTTTCAACTCCGTCGAGAGTCTCCACTCTAATGATACCTTGCCGGGTAATTTCACATACTCTATACGGTCCCTTACCACCATATTTGAGCTTCTTCTTTTCATTTCACACTCCATACATCAGGACTTTATCCCCAACCTTGATGTCATTGTCCTTTAGGTGGCGATCAAACCATTTTTTCCTTCTATCTTTCTCCACAAGGGCATTGTACACAACCAATTGTCTTTCTTCATTTAGTCGCTCAAGGATATACAGTCGCTCTACTAAGGGATTACCATCCCAACCCTCTTGAGTAGCAACACGAAGACTAGGAATGACAAATTCCCACGGCATGACTGCTTCTTGGCCATATACCATTTTGAATGGTGTGCAATTAATAGTCACTTTGTACGCAGTACGATAGGCTTTAGATCCCAATCCGTGCGATGAGCTTCAATTGTCTTTGTCAAAATAGAGATTAAGGTCTTGTTGGTACTCTCGGCTTGGCCATTCGCTTGCGGATAGTAAGGAGTAGATTTATGATGGGATATCATGAAATTTGTTGTGTGAGCGCCTTAATCACTTCATTTATAAAATGCGTACCATTGTCGCTCACAAGTTCAAAAGGACAACCGAAGCGTGTGATTATATTTTCAAAGAGAAACTTGGCTGTTGTCCTTGCATCTGCCTTACGTGGTGTCGCTTTCGCTTCAGCCCATTTGGTCATATAGTCAGTGGCCACAATAATATAGCGAGATTGTGTGTTGCGGGCCACTGGGCTAATTGGACCTGCAAAGTCTAAACCCCACTTTTCAAATGGTTGGTTTACTTTGATCGGATGTAGGGGCATTTGATCTTTCCGCTAGGGTTTCTAGTATCTTTGGCATTCATCGCAACCCTTCACAAAGAGTGATGCATCTTGGAACATAGTGGGCCACCAATACCCTGATTGTAAGAGCTTTCGCGCAGTTAAGTCTCCTGAGAAGTGACCACCGGCTACACCCATATGCGCCTCTTGCAAAATGTATAGATACTCATCCTCTCTGGCACAACGCCTAAGAACGTCATCCTTTCCTCTTTTATAAAGAGTCCCAGCTATCAGGCAATAGGGTTCGCATTCTTTGATCAGCTTTCGAGCTAGATCTTTACGAAGCTCCTTGGGTGGAAAGCCATTAACCAAAAAGTTAACAATCTTCTCACTCCATTCATGCATTGTCTCCACCATGAACAGGGAAGTGTCAGGTAAGTCATCATCAACCCCCGTAGGAGCCTCACCATTAGGTATGCGAGACAAATGATCAGCCATAACATGTTTTTTACCAGGTCTCACAACAACAGTGAAATCAAACTCAAGAAGAATCAATAGCCTCACCATTAGGTATGCAAGATAAATGATCAGCCATAACATGTTTTTTACCAGGTCTCACAACAACAGTGAAATCAAACTCAAGAAGAATCAATAGCCATCGTGTGATTCTTCCTGTGGAGCATGGTTTGTTTACGAGATACAACAATGCTTGATGATCCACATAGAAAACAAACTTGGTGGCAAGGAGGTAATAACGAAATTTCCTTACTGCATATATCATTACTAACCCTTCTCGCTCCGTAGTGGTGTAGTTCATCTTAGCATCGTTCAACTGGCGAGACTGGCAAAGCTAATGGGGTAGTCTAGCTTGTGTTCTCCAGGTTGAGTTAATACACACCCAATAGCAAAGTTTGGTGCATCAATATGCATATGGAAGAGTAAATCCCAGTTAGGCATTCTCAAGATTGGAGCACTCGCCAAGGCTTTCCTTAATAGCTCATAGGCACGGTCACATTCTTCGGTCCAAATAAACTCGATGAGAAGCTTATACAATGGTCGAGCTATCTCGACGAAGAATAAAATAAATCTTCGATAATAACCAACGTGGCCCATAAAGCGTTGGACTCCCTTATAGTTGGTGGGTGGGGGCAATTCCAGAATGACCTTGATTTTACTCTCGTTGGTGGAAATCCCATTTTTGGACACTATATGCCCTAAGATAACTCCGTGTTTAACCCAGAATTGGCATTTGAAAGGATTCAATGAGATGTGATATAATCTACACCTTTCAAATATTTTTCGTAAACACATCAAGTGCTCGTCCCAAGAGGAATGAACACAAAGATCATCTAAGAAAGCTTCACAGAAGTCCCTTAGATATTCCTTAAAGGCCGTGTTTATCAATCGGGTTGGAATGTTGCAGGTGCATTGGTCAAGCCAAAGGCTATGACGCGAAAGGCAAACACTCCAAACTCTGTGATAAATGCTGTTTGAACTTGGTCCTCGACTGCAATTGTGATCTGATTGTAACCCAAGTACCCATCTAAAAAGCTATATGCCTCCTTGCTTGCCACTCTTTCAAGCACATGTTCAGAATATGGCAAGGGGTAATGATCCCTTCTGGTGGCTGCATTAATCTTTTTGAGATCAACGCACACTCTGAGTTTCCCATTCTTCTTTGGTACGATGACTATTGGAGAAACCCATTCTGAGTGCTCAATAGGGTATATGAATCCACATTTTACAAGCTTTTCAATTTCCTCTTGTACAATCTTTGCGTACTTAGGATTCATTGGGTAGGGACGTTGCTGGACTGGTTTAGCAGTGCTAATCATTGGAATCGTGTGTTACACCACAGAGGGTGGAACACCTTTCATATCATGATATGTCCAGGCAAATATATCCTTGAATTCTTTAAGAAGCTTCTTAAGTGCAACTTCTTCCATCTTGGTGAGGTCTTGAGCAATAAAAACTGGTTTAGACTCCTCACCCGGATCTGCTAAGTCTATCTCCTTAACTACCGCAGGGCCATCGTAGACACCGCTACTCCCATTGGTAGGCGTTCGTTGGGCTTTTGTGTAGACCACTTTACGTTCCCCTGTGGTGAATGATTTGAAATGCTCAGGTGCAGGGTGTAAGTCTACTGGTTCTTGTTGTGCCAGGCTTTTTTCTTTCAATTCTGCCTCCTTTTGTTGCTGTGCTAACTCTTGGTTTTGCCGCCTTCTTGCAGTACGACTTAGTTTTGTCTTCTCTTTGATTTCTAATTGGGCGACGTCATGAGGTTGCGGAATACACCACATGACACTTTGGAGGTATTGTCCCCAATTATCCGCTAACTTCCGATGAGCGTCAATAGCTCCTACATAACTAAGCCATTCTGCAGTGGATCTCTCTTTGTTTATTGCAGTTCGTACATTAGCTCGATAGTGTTGGCGCTTATGTCTCGTTTTCTTCTTACCAAGTTTTTGATTTTTGTTTCTATCAGATTCGAACTCACTTGGTCGATCTTCACTTGTGTCCCCCACTCTCGGATGAACTGTAGGAGGTCACTGTCCTAGGCCTTGAGCACCTTGCTTCCACATTTGGGTGAATATTTGATTCATCCCCCCATCAGGCTCAAGGTCAGTTTCTTCTTGAGATTCACACTCAGAGTTGCATTGGTCAGAGTCTTCGTCGCTGCTTTCAGTGTCAGTGGAGTTTGCCACTTTCTCGTCATCAGGATTCAAGTGCATAACACCTATCATGTTTATTGGCACTAACAGTGGCATATCCATCCCCTCAGGTGTTACCCAACTTGTGCCTCTATCTCCCCATGTGTCTATGGTTGCCGCTAGGTGTACCCAATGCACGTTATCCGACTCAGTCATACCCGGTAGGACATCCATATAAGGAGAATCTTTCCCATCGTCAGTCTCTTTTTTGCATGTATAGCAATACCTTAATGGGGCAGAGTGAATAGTGGTATCCGATCGATTATCGATGATAACCTTGCTTCCTAAAGGATGCGCACAACCATTCTCAAGATCAACTCGAATGACAGAGTCCTGGAATTGTAGATAGACATGGTTTTTCGACCAGTCATGTACCATTTGTGCTTCCCTCATGAAAGGACATCCTAAGATCATTTGATATGACATAGGATGCTTGGAGAAATCCATTACAATGAAGGTATGTTTTACCTTATATCCCAAAACCTTGATCTTAAGGTCCCTTAACATTCCAATAGGTTTAGCAATAGTTCCATTTGCCATCTTAACCACTATGTTTGTGACTTCGAGGTGAGGTCTCCCCATAGATTCCCAACAGTTTTTAGTCACAATGCTCACTCCAGCACCACCATCAAGGATTCCCTTTAGAGTTAATCCCTTGGTAGTAATGGGGAGGGTTGTATTAGATTCGTCACCTTCAAAGTACTATCCTAACTTGTTAACAGGTATTTCAACGACCGAATCTTCATCTAGGCTGGGTTGTAGATCCCAATGTTCTCCTTCATCTTGAAGCGTGTCGGGTCTATCCATATTTGTAAATTGTGGTAGCCCCGCCTTTAGTTCTCCATTGAGAAATGCCCGAAGAGCTAAGAATAGCTCAGGATCTCCGTATAATTTGGATATGATCGTGGTTCTGATCTCAGAGGACATGAAATCCATTAGCTTGGACACATTCAACGGTACTTTTCGAGATATCGTCCAATGACTAGGGACTGGTGAAGATGGAATTACTTCCTCTTTGATGGGGTCAGGCATTCCTTCACTAAACATTCTTTCCAGCAAGAAGGGTGTTTGCCCACTTCCGGATGTCCTATCCTCTAGGTATAGCTAACGGTTTATGGTTCTTGTGAGGTTGAACTTGCGTAGGAAACACTGTGTCTGAAATTTGGATTTTTCTAGGGTTTGCTGGCTCCAGTTCTCTTTGTGTTTCTTCCACCGAACCCCTAAAGTGTTGCACTTGTTCAATCTCCTCAACTGGGTTTGGGTAAGTTCCAATCTTTTTCTTGAGGGTTTTTGGCCCACGTGGCTTGTCTTTGGGAGTCTCAGTCAGTTTGGGTGGCCGAGAGGGCATTAGCTGACTTGGTTGTGGGGCCGAGGAAGTTTCCTTTTGTTTCCCCTGATTTATGTATTCGCTTGATTCTCCTTCGTTGAGCTCCCGAGTGGGTTCCTCCCTTAAGGTAGTGGCTTTGGTCCCCATGGTTTCTATTGAATCAGAATCATCCTCAGGATCATTCATATACACGGGGTCGTCTCCTGTTCCTATGTTAGTCTTTGAACTAGGCTTGGAGCTCGTGGCATTAAGCGATCTCTTCCGCCGCGTTTTCTTTTTCTTTGCTCCTCGAGCAATTGATGCAGTATCCCTTTCTTTGAGAATGTAGTTTTGATTTTGAAGCATTGACTGTGTAACTACATTCGCGGGTACAACAGGTGTGGTTCCTCGTGCCTGGTTGGTGACCTCAACCAAATTCAATGGCGTAATCTTGGGTGCATTAGGATTATGTGGACATTGAGCAATCAAATGATCTATGCTACAACGATTACATGTAAGTACTGGCATTCCCGATGTGCTCCCTTGATTTGTTTGCATCTGAATAGCGATCTTCTGTAGCCTATTAGGGCACTCCGCTACACGATGCGGTCCACCACACTCGTAGCATTGAAGAGGTGGTCTCCTCGCCAAGGTATTAAGGTTTTGCCCTCTTGTGGCGAGAGCAGCCGCTTGATATACAGGCTTGACTTGCCCGAAATGATCCTCCATGTAGTACTGGGGAGTCATTTCAAACGTATCAATCCCGTATGGAGTAGTGGGGTCTATCTCCTCTTCATAATCCCCACACGCACTATGTGACTCACATCTGGTTTATAGGAGTAATCCTTGGATGTGGAGGTTGTGGTCCTAGCACTGGCGGTGGTAACGGCACAGACTGGACTACATTCGGATTCCTTGGAACTATGTGCTATGGACGGTTGCTCGATAGGTTGTGCAGGCATTAGCGCGGGTACTTGAGGTGTGTTTGACCAAGCTAGTGGTGCTTGATTTGCCAACATTCGCTTAAGTACTAGGAAATCTTTAGATTGATGGCCATACTTACCACATGCATTGCAATTCCCATTGAATTTGACTTTGAATGTGGGACATTCACTCATGCTATGTGGTCCTAAGCAAACCGAACACCATTGTTGCTCTCTTCATGGGTACATATGGCTATTTTGAGGAGCTCGATTACCCCTAAAGTATTCTTGGAGAGCCTTAGTACGGTCGGTCACAGACATTTCAGATATCTTGGGCTCCTTGGCACAATAGGTTTTACCGTCATTGGCTCGTGCCCAGATGCTTGCGAACTAACGGATTTTGTCTCCGAAGACACCTTTTTACCTGCAATCATCAAGTTGTCTTCTAACTGGATTGCATTGGCAGTGACTGCTTCCCACGTTGTAAGACCTCTAATGACTAGGCCATTGTATATATCCTCATGGCGCAATCCTCGGATGAATCTATCGAGCAGTTGGTTATTATTGAAGCGCTCATCGAGAGTGCAGCGAGAATTTAGATGCTTCAATCGACTTATAAAGTCTCTCACTGACTCCCCTTCCTTGCGTTCAGCTTTTTGGAGTTGAGATGCTACTCCCCAAAGCACACCCTCACGTATGTATTCTTTCAAGAACAATCTCTTGAGAGTGGGGTGGTGAGTGCGCTCTTCAACCCTTAAGGTTCGATACCAATCTCCGGCCTTCCCACTCAAGGTTAAGCCTAAGGCTTTACACTTATGCAGCTCATTGTGCTCTTCCAAGGAATCACACACGTGTTCAAAGACTTCAATGTGCTTCCTAACGTCCTCGTTACCACTGAAGTTTTGAGTGAGCTTAGCCACTTGTACTGCCTTGCTTCTAGGTTCTCTCTCAGGCATGCCCCGCATGTTTTCCACAATAGATCGTCCGATCATCTGAGCAAACGCTGCGAGATCACCTAGGTGAGCAGGGATAGCTGGTGGAGGCACTTCTGGGATAGCTTGGCTGATAGGTGTTGGCGTTGGTCTGGATATGTTGGCAAATGACGTAGGATATGATATGTGACTAGGCCTAGCTCCTCTTGGATAAGGGTTGTGATAAGGCGGTCGTGGAGCATACGCCATTGGCATACTAAGAGGCGTAGGAGCTACATGAGCATGAGTAGCGATAGGTACATAAGGTTGATAGGCACTGGCACGCACTGTTGTAGGTACTGTCCCACTAGGTAGCGGTGTCGTACTAACTACAGTGGTAACAGATGCGCCTTCCGTCATGCTCATCATTGGGGTAGGCATTGTGGATTCCCTAATAGAAAGTTGAGCCAAGGTTGGAAAGCTGAAGTTACTGCTCGTGGGCTCAACTTGCATTGAGACTCCAAGTGAAACAACATACGAAGGGTCTATGGGACTCACCGAGGGAGTCTCCAATTGTGATAGGGTTGGTTGTTTGGCCTTGTGTGTATCCAAAAACCTCATAGGGCCAGTGGAAACTAGGTTCACTCCCCTATTTTGCCTCTCAATTTGGATAATTCTATGAATAACCTCACATATCATTTGTTGTTGCTCCTCTAGATTAGTGGCGCTAGATGTAGATCGTATGACTTCTAACCAACCTACATGGTATGTGTAACCCATGTATAGGTCAGTTAGAGTCTCTGTGTGTAGATCATATTCCCAATTTTCATTGAGAAATATCCCATCTAGACTTGGTGTGCCAAACGCTTCTCTTGAAGTGGACGCAATGTCACTTCTTATGGATTGGCTTCTAGGGACCTCTACTTTAGGAAGAGCATCGGAAGGTGGTAGCTCAGTAGGGCCCTCATTAAACGAAGTGGGTAGAATATCCACATGGACACTCTTTGGGAGGGTAGGGTCTACATAAGATGTGAATGGCAAATCCACTACCCCTCCTTCTTCATTTACTTCGCTTGTCGCATGTTCAGAGCGTGTAGCTCTACTAAAGGTCTCTATTAGACGACTAAACATGCTAGATCCGGGTTGTGGGGCCCAAACTGGCATGTTTTGGCTTGTCTCCTCATCAGGGTTCTTGGTAGGGTGCCCTTCCATGGCTTCTGAGTCAGAGGATGAGTCACTATCCACTATTCGTGGATCTTGGGTTGCACTTCCTTGGGTCCCAGCGGAAGGCCAAGATGCTAACGTGGAGGAATGGTGTGAGCCTGCGTAAACCGAAACGCTTTCTAGTGGCTCAGATTCCAGCACCCGACCAGAGCATAGATGCATGTGACGTGGGTACCCTACGTGCGTTGGTAACTACCCTTGAAGCCCACACAAGTGGTTTCTTGGGTATTTCGCACCCCGTTTTTACTTGTTTTTAGATTGTTTTTAACCCGTTTTTGACCCCCTTACTTATGGTTGAACCTGGACTAGGGCGTGTGATAGCTCGAAACGAGCATATCGTTCAAAGGGTCCTAGTGTGCTTTACAGCACCGTGTTCGCCTATCCAGAGCTCCTGTAGTCCTCAAAACAGTCTGTTTTCTTGTGGGGGAAGGGGCGAAAGCCTATTTGCTTGTGGAGGAAAGAGTGAGGGCTTTATCCCACATGCTCACTTTACTCCTTGGGGGGTGAGCTACATATAGGGCACAACTTCCCATGAGCTCTCACTTGAAAGAAGGCTATGGAGGCTCACTCTCCTATATATATATATCAAAAGATCGAGACCGAGTTCGGGGTCGGGGTCAATTGGGGGTTTTTCTTTTCAAAAAAAATAAAAAATCTTTCCTCTTCACATGTTTGGTTTTTTTCTTTTAAAAAAAATTAATTTATTTTTTTTTTGTTTGGGATAAGTTTTCTAGGGTTTCTTTCTAGGGTTCATATTTTTCCGCGGCGCCGTTCGCACATAGCACAGTCTGGAGATTCAGAAATCCTCCCTCGAACACAGAAAACCAGATAACAAGACGTACGCCCACACGCGGAGCGGAAAAATAACAAAAGCAATAGAAATGCAGAAGACAAATTGCAGAAACAGATTGCAAAACACAGAAACACCTCAACAACAAACACACGGACGCCTTTCCTACAGTGTAAATTTCGCTTCACGCAACAGCCCGAGCTGCAAATTGGAGCTTGGTGCAGGGCAACTCCCCGACAGCGGCGCCAAAAATGTACGCTTTTGCTGCACAGGTCATAGCTGGGGACTTGCCAAACACCGTATACGAGCCACGAATGGCTGCAAGCATACAACCAAGAAAGCAAGCTCAAACAGAATGCAAAGGTGTGTCACTCACCACTCTAACCGCCGCCGTGAAGGATTCCCGCGTTGCAAGAGTGAAGGAGGAGCCGCCGTCTCGCTGCTCTACCGCCGTGCCGCTACACAATGCTCGATCGCTCTCTCACTCTCTCACTCTCTCTCTCTCTCACACGCAGGAGAAGGAAACCAAGAGGATAAGGCAAGAGCACTCTTGTATTCAACACATGAGAATGAGGAATTTAGGGTTACATTTGACTCTTATAAGTGACTTGGCCGTTCACACATGGGCGCCCATACATGGCCGGCCGATCCTAACCCTTATCCTATTGATATTCAAGGCGCGCCTCTCATCCGCGATCACCCAATCCCTTTATCCTTTGCATATGGTGCCGACAAGCCCGGCCCATGACTCAGAACAGTTAAACTAATTACATGACGTAAAACATAGTACGTCTCAATGTCTGTCATAGGTTAACAGGGGACTATGTGCTTGTTCACCCAAGCATCCATAACTGGCAAATAATCTTTATCTCCCTTTACCTGCACTATATTAATCTTACCTCCCTTCTTCTTTTTCATGGGGCATCTTGTGCTGACCAACTTACTCCATGTTCTTCTAAGTTTGGGGCACAATTGCAAAAGCTAGGGCCATGTCAGACTAGGACCCTTTTGCTGAAGGTCTTTCATTAGATCCCTCTTTCATCAGATCATACTCTTCCTCATGGACACCCACCAAAGGAAAATCATGCATGCCAATGTGTCTTCTGGACTTGATCTTCTTCCTACCTTCCTTGGGCTAATCCTCCACTTGATCTCCTTTCTTCCTCTTGGATGCCCCTGGCTCGTCCTCCACCTCAGCCCTTCTAGTCCTTTTACTAGCTAAAATGATTGCTTCTTTATCTACTCTAATCAAATTTACTTCTCCTTGTCTAAGTGGCATCTCCTCTCCCCTCCTGACATCCTACCTTTCCTCTCTCCTTGGTGCTAAGGGATAAACATCACCTCCCATCCTCCTAGGGTATGGGCACTGAGGAGATATATGATCCCTCTTCATATAGTTAAAACACTAAACATTCATGTTGGGTCCTCCTCTTCCCCTACCTCTCATACCATCTCTCTCTCCTACCCTAGGGGCGTCTCTACCTCCTTGCAACATATTTAAGCCCAAATTTTCCATTTGCTAAGTCAGATGATTAATACCTTGCATCAGCTGATAAGAAACCACTGGGACTATTAGAGCAGCTCCCCTTATGCTCTTCTCTCCCCAAGCTTCCTTTAGCCTGAACTTCCCTTTGTTTTTACGCCATTCTTTGTAGCTTCCATTCCTTCTCTATGGAAATTCTTAAGGCCTCGTCAAAGGTTCTGGGTCTCTTCAGCTTCACTCTCTCCTTCATATCTATATGAAGGGACTAGATAAACATATCCTTCTTAAGTAGAACAGGCAAGTGCTCTGTTCCCAAAGAAGTGTCCCATCTTCCCCACTGTTGTTCAAAATGGTCCACAAATCTATCAAAGACATCAGACACGTTATGCTTTAACTTCTGAATTTCTTGCCATAGAGCATCTGGGGATTCACCCTACTTATAATGCTGCACCAAAGCCACTTTAATGTCTTCATATGTATGACCTTGATTTAGTTGAGCTCTCCATGTATGCAATCTTTTGGCATCTCCCTTAAACAACATAGACAACAATGTCAACTTATCCTCATCTCTATCCTTCCCAAAGGTAAAGGTTGCCAATTCCATCCCTACCACAAAATCTCCTCTAGATCCCCTCCAACATGTCCATAGAACACCGAATATGTCATCATGGCAACCATCTTCTCTTTGGAAAAAAAACTTTAGACCTACAAATAGACTAAAGGGTGCTTCAAAGCCCTCCTTAGTGGGGGCACCAAAACAATGATGTGTAGCGTGTCCCAAAATACACCACCGTGAGGAGGGAACTACCACCAACACCACAACACCAGCAAAAAAACCAAAGTAAGCACCAATCCACTAAGCTGATGTCTCCTGATCTTAAGCTAACTCAAGCGGATACTTGAGCACTCTCCAAACCCTTCAAAATAGCTCAACTGACTACTTTAGTGATCCTCCCAGGTCAGCTCTAATCTCCAATAGCCTTGATCTTCCCTTAGAACCCTTTAGCTGACTACCAACTGACCAAAAACACTCCCTTCAGTTGACTACCAAACTGACCAGAAACACTCCCTTCAGCTGACACCAACTTAGAACACTTCAACTGACCTCAGGCTGAAGTTAGCTGACACCAAAACTGACCAGAAACACTCCCTTTAGCTGACTACCAAAACTGACCAGAAACACTCCCTTCAACTGACACCAACTTAGAACACTTCAGTTGACCTTAGCTGACTACCAACTGACTAGAAACACTCCCAGCTGACACAAACTGGTCAGATATTGACTATATTCTGATTCAAATCCCAGGTCAGCTCTAATCTCCAATGGCCTTGATCTTCCCTTAGAACCCTTTAGCTGACTACCAACAACTGACCAGAAACACTCCCTTCAGCTAACTACCAACTGACCAGAAACACTCCCTTTAGCTAACACCAACATAGAACACTTCAGCTAACCTTAGCTGACTACGAACTGACCAGAAACACTCCCAGCTGAACAAACTGGTCAGATATTGACTATATTCTGATTCAAATCCCAAATGCTGACCCCAGTTAGAGAACTTCCCACCAAGCTTCCTCTTCCTCCAGTACCAGCAAACTTCAAGAACTTTCCTCAGAACATCACAAGGCCTATCAGCTCCTGCTGACTAGGAACTCACCTACCTATTTGCTCGGTTGACTCATTTCTGAGTCAGATTTCAACCCTCCACCAGTGTCCACTGGCACCTCCAATCCCTCAAAAAACTTCAAACCCCACTAGGACTCAGCTCCCTACACTCAAAGGCAACTGACTCCAGATGCCTCTGTTAGAACCTATTGACTCAAATACAAGCTATTTGACACAATTCTCATTCAACACAAGTTAGATCTTCACTTAGAGTTGGTTCTTTTTAACAAACTCCATCAAAATAACACAGATAAAACCAAAGCATAAGATTTTCATCAATCCAACACAATTAGATCTCCTATATGTATAAAAAACTAAGCTAATCTCAACAATTCTGAGATTTAGGGATTGAACAAAAAAGAGAGAACACCACAAAACCAAGGGACCTCCACACTATTATCCCCAACAAAAAATCATGTACTTTCAACTCCACAAAGACCAACAAAGAACAACAAGAGCTGTAGCTATACCCTACAGACTTCCACCATCAAACACTGCAAAAGATTGTTGAGTAAGGCTTTGAGGTGGTCAGTTCCAACAGAGTTACAACTTCAGAGGTCCTAGGGCACCAACCATCCTACAAGACCCTCTATCACCTATGAAACCTCTACTCTAGGTAGACCCAAATCTCCTCAAACAGATCTCGTGTTGCCTACTTCTCAAAACAAAATAGAATTCAATAGCAAGCTATCATAGAGCTGCTTCACCACAAAACACCTTGGCTCTCTCACAACTCTCTTCTTTGCAACCAAGCTCACACACAATGCAATTCTCCTCCATAGCTTCTCCCGACTACGTGCTTCCTTCTTGGTTCTCGAGTGTCTCCCCTTCCTCTTCTCTGTGCATGCAAGTACTCTTTCTTCTTTTGGATGGGGTGACAACGACTGGTTCTAATTAGCAGGTGGCCATGCAACAATCATCTATTTTCTAAAATTTCTAATCATACTCGATGATTTATTACATTTTCCTGGGGTTGGGTGGACACATTTATTCTTTGAGCATAAAAAAGCATATCAACGGTTCAACGGCCATATAGCTTTCTCTTTCAATGTAAACCAATGTAGTAAAGAATATTTCGAACCAATGTAAAAAGATTTTTTTTTGGATAATGTATAAAATTTTGGGCAAGCTTTTTCTCGATGTCTTCAATATGGCTGGTACATTCATACAATAAATTATGTGTAAGCATAAATTCACAACTAACATTCAAATAAAATATCAAAGGAAACCATGCTTTTAAGCATCAATGCATCACTTGTCTAGAGTCTCTTTTCGTAATTTACTCATCCATATACTCAGATATCTAATCATCGAAGAACTCTCCTCGTTTTTCAAATTTTTATCTCATTTTCAAAGCCTATTTTAGTGTCTTTTTCATCTTCTTGCTTAGCAAAGTCCTTTAGGTTAAGGAGAACTCATTTCTCCGTTGTAAAATTTTGGGTCTCATTCATTATAGTTAATCTCATTATACTTAGTGAAAAGATGCAAGGGGGAAGAGAGCTTGAGCTCTTGCAAGCACACACACACACACACACTCACAAAACCCTAATAGAGAACACACAAGGTGAGAGGCTGAAAATCTTCTTCTTCTCAACTCAACACTCAACACACCATATACAAGATAAGAGTACACACAATATGAAAGGTACTCAACGAAATACATACACGGGTTCTCTATAGTTTGAACCCAACTAAATGAGCTGGCGCTATAACTATGCCAGTCTCTAGAATGGCTGTCGCATAGCCTATCATCCCACTAGCCGCATATCACCCATGATATCACCAACCATGCCAGTGGTGTAAGTGTGGGGCCTATCCCCCAGGTGGGTCATCAGTGTCCACCGCCTCACTGGATGAGCTCGATATCTCAACACTCCCCCTCGAGCTCAACTCCATCTCATGTACACCAAGCAAAGCCCTGAATCTGCGGAGCTTCTCTGTATCCAATGCTTTGGTGAAGATGTCAGCTACCTGATCCTCTGTGCTGACATAAACAAGGTCGAGGTCTCTTGCCAAGACCTTCTCTCTGACGAAGTGATAGTGGACCTCTATATGCTTTGTACGAGCATGAAAGACTGGGTTCCTGGCCAACTGTATACTGCTAATGTTGTCATAGAAAATGACAACTTGTCTATCCACTGATAGGCCTATTTTTCCGCTCAGCAACTCCATTTTGTTGCGGAGTGTATCTGCATGTAAACTGTCTCCGAATACCATTCTGCTTCAAAAATTCAGAGAACTCATTGGAGAAGTACTCTCCCCCTCCATCTGACCTTAGGCACTGTACATATTTCCCTGTTTGCTTTTCAACCAAAACTCTGAAATTCTGAAAGTCAGGAACACCTCACTCTTCTCCTTCATGAAATATACCCACACTTTCCTTGTGTGGTCATCAATAAATGTCACATAATATCTGCAGCCTCCCATAGACATGGTCTTCTGCAGCCTCCCATAGACATGGTCTTTGTAGGACCCCATACATCTGAATGCACAACATCTAGTGCATTTCTGCTCACATATCTATTTCGTGGAAATACATGCTTTGTTTGCTTTCCAAATTGGCATGCTTCACATATTCTCTGCATACCTTCCACTTTAAACTTTGGTAGCCCTGTCACAATTCCTTTAGTCTGCATAGACTTCATTCTCTGCACATTCATATGTCCAATTCTTTTATGCCATATGTCTGTGTCTGCAACAATTCTTGAACCATTTGCAAACATCGCAGCACTCATTTCAGGCATGTCTACATTCAACGTAAACATTCTGTCCACTCTGTTCCTTGGTTCCAGTCTTTAAACTCTTTCACATCTGCAGCAGGCAGTCAGATTTATGTCCGATATCTCCGGTGCCTCTTCATGCTGACCTTCTATGTAGTCCCAATAGCCCTTTCCCATCAGGGAATTCGTTAACCTGAACCTCCAAGCATGGAAGTTATTCTTATCTAGCTTCTCAGCCACAATTTGGGTTATCCCATCATTTGACATCTTGCCAAACACACAATTTTACCAGAACCAGCACTCTGGTTTGTCCTGCACAAACTGCTGTATTTCCTGCAGCGGTACTGTAGTACTCTCAAATGTCACAACCAGTGACTTCAATGTGTATACATACACCCAATGGCAACTGTTGACCTCTTTGCAGCACCCACAGTGTCTGTATAGTCAATCTGTCTTCCTGCAGTTCTTAAAACAGAGTTCTGCAGAGAATCGATGACTTACCCGCAGTGCTCGAAATCTCCTGCTTTCTGAAAAACGGAGGTCCAGACACGCCCGAAACGCGTTTTCGGCCCAGAAAATTGTTGTCCGATAGAACAACATAGTTGCCCTATAGCTTTACTCCCGCGAAGAAAGCTCCTCAATCAGAGATCGTTTGTCGGTGCCTCCCGTAGAGCTCCCGACAAGGGTGTAGTCACCAACACAAATAGGGAAGAGTAGTTGAAGCTCTTACCCTCGTACCGCTTCTTGTGGTTCTCTTGCTTGCAGCTCAGCCCTTAGCACGAACTAGGCTCTGATACCATGAAAAGATGCAACGAGGAAGAGAGCTTGAGCTCTTGCAAGCACACACACACTCACAAAACCCTAATAGAGAACACACAAGGTGAGAGGCTGAAAATCTTCTTCTCAACTCAACACTCAACACACCATATACAAGATAAGAGTACACACAATATGAAAGGTACTCAACCAAATACATACACGGGTTCTCTATAGTGTGAACCCAACTAAATGAGCTGGCGCTATAACTATGCCAGTGTCTAAAATGGCTGTCGCACAGCCTGTCATCCCACTAGCCGCATATCACCCATGATCTCACCAACCATGCCAGTGGTGTAAGTGTGGGGCCTATCCCCTCGGGTCATCAGTGTCCACCGTCTCACTGGATGAGCTCGATATCTTAACACTTAGTACTAATTAAAACTTTGTGTGCTACTCTATGTGAGTGTTAATCCAAGCTTGGTGCTTAATCTATTTGCCCACCATTAAGCAACTCTCTCATTTCAACATTACTTTTCACACTACTAGTTAGCAGTCCACAATGCTAGTAAGTAACTCCCTCATTTCCAACATCCACAATGCTAGTAAGTAACTCCCTCATTTCCAACATTACTTTTCACACTACTAGTTAGCACTCCATAGTGCTAGTAAGTAACTCTCTCATTTCCAACATTACTTTTCACACTTCTAGTAAGCAGTTAACACTTCTAGTAAGCAGTTAACACTACTAGTTAGCAATCCTCAACATTTCTTAGTGAGCTCCATTCTAACAACAAATTTTCAGGGTCTCAAGCTCATTCTCTACTTCCAAATTTTACACTTAAGTCTTGCATTACTCATGGCCTTGCAAATACTCTACCAAATTTCGGGTCCTCAAACTCAAGATCATTAGGGCATTTCTCCAAAAATCCACATAAGTCTAAGCCTTCACCTAATGTTATGCTTTATAGAGGTTCTCCAACTACAAGGATTTATTACTTAATTCTAGGTATTTAGGTTATCTTACCCCAACATCCACCTAGGTCTAGGCCTTTATTTGTCTATTTTTCTTAATTATATTCTTTTAAAAAAGTTTTTAAAATAAAATAATTCATTAACCTTGTATATTAACTTAGGAAAAAATTGTTTAAGATTAACCCTTTGATCATCATATATTTAAAAAAGTCACTTAACTAGATTAATCTAAATTTGATAAATATCCTTGGGATTATCTTTTTATTCCTACTCTTAAGCTCTCAAATCCTTCACATAAGACATGTCTTATTTTATAAAAGTATTTCTTGTCCTTTAACTATCTCACAAAATCTTACTCTGGAATCATCTGTCTTCTTATGTCAACCAATGTTTTCCATTTCCTCTCTTAAGATTTAATTATTTAATACTATTTCTCCTTCTCATTCTATTGGACATAAATATCTAAAGAATCAAGTCCCATTTCCCTAAGAATTAAACTAGACCATAATTATGGATTAACCTTAATGTTTTTAACCTTCTTAAACCCTCTACTAATGCAAAGTGATAAATTCTTGTTGCAAAACAAAAGGTTCTTAGTCTTTAATCCACTGATTTGGCTATTGAAAACCTTAATCTTCTCAAACCACATATCCAAAACAAGGGTTTGCTATTTTACCCTAGCAGTCGTTCCAAATTGTTATCAAACTTGACGCATGATTCTAACCCCCTAAATAACATCTACATGTCACACTTTAATCTCTAAATTCCTCTTAATGGTCACTTAGTAATCCTTCATTACATAAAAAATTCATCTTAGTGATCACTTAGTAATCGTTCATTACATAAAAAGTGGGATTAAGATAAAATTAATGGGTAATTTCAAATTAAGGGTATGGGGAGCTTCACAATAACCTATGGGTCAATCTCTAAATTCCTCTTAGTGATCACTCATTACATAAAAAGTGGGATTAAGACAAAATGAAGGGGCAATTTCAAATTAAGGGTATGGGAAGCTTCACAACATCCTATGTGTCAACCCTAATTATACAAGATTTACTTAATTAACCCTAATCTTCCCAAAATTAGGGTTTTCAATAAAATACACTATTCTTACCCAAATCCAAAAATTGAAAGTTCCTTGGGCTTTTAGCAAACAATCAGGGTAGTAGAAGAATCCCTATATCAATTTCCAAAAAATATTATTGATTTGAGATTAAGACTCACTAACACTTTTAGTCACCACTACTTAATAACTCTTTGAATCTAGGTTAAGTTAATGTGTTTAATTTATATGGGCCCCTTAGAAATCATCAAAGAGAGCCCTAAATCCATTAGTTTAGTCCAACTCCTACTGTATAAGAGTCTAGACACCGTATGAGAGTTTAGACACTAATCACTCATCAACTCTTAATTCATAATTACTCATCAACTAATCACTCATCAACTCTTAATAGCCTATTGTCTAATTAGAGAGAATTACACCATTTCACCCACATGATTGATCCTTTAAAATGAGCTCACTAGAGATGTTGAAGCTTGCACAAGGGGTAATACAACTTAAAGATAAAATAGTAGGTTGCCAAAATCTTTGCTCCCAACTTGGAGAAACTTAGAGAGGGTGTCTAGAAAAAGTTGGAGAGGAGCCTTAATCTCAACATAAACACACTAAAGATGATCTAAATACTCCCTAGCCCTCCTTTTATAGGCCAAGCCCCCTCTCTTGCATCAGAATAGATAGATGGACATGTGTATGGTGCATGGGGTAGGAAAGGACATAGAGAGGAGGATGGTAATTTGATTTTCTTATTTATTTAATATAAATGTTTATCCCCTACTTTTGGGGTTAGGATATGATTCATTCTAAATCCAAGGAATTCTCTTTTGTAGTATAGTTAGCTTAACTCCTACACAAATTTATGAAAGTGGATTTGAGTTTAAATCCCACCTCCCACACCTCCTTTTTTTTCCTTAAATAATATTTTGTCTATTTAACCATGCTCTAGTGTTCCAATTAAGCCTTTTTCTACTGTAGTGTTCTTCGGGTAGATAAATTTTGAGTGGTTACATGACCCTAATCCTAGTTTAGATGATCGTTTTTCAGAATTTCAACCGAGATGGCATATTTACGAAAAAGTGTTGACAACTCTCAACTATTAAAATTTGACCCGAACAAGGTCCTAAGCATAAACACGAGTTCCTTTGACTTAAGAGAAATTTTCCAAATGATAAAATTTCAAAAAGTAAACTTTCTCTCTCTAGACTTATTTTCTCTCCCTAGTGTTTTAACTAAAAGAAGGGCTTTTATTTAATATTTTCTACATGTTTGGGGTAACCCTTTGGAAAGGGATTTTATAGAAATAATGGCCTAACAGTCACTAATGTGAAACTTGACTCATTGATGCCATAATTTTGCAAAATGGGGATCTTTGTAGTACTAGATCAAAATACAACATGTGACTATAATTGGACAATTACTTGCCAATACATTGGCATTGAGACATACTTTGGATGGCCTTTCATTTGAGGTCTTTAGTGAAATCTCTAATTAGGGTTGAATAGGGGAGTTTGTAAAGCCACCTAAGTAGGTATTTCTGGGTGGATTGAAGTTTGGTAGACAACAATTCCCATTCATGGCATGTCTATTTAGGGCTTGCTAAAGCAAAGGGTATTCGGTTGGTAACCAAATCTAGCTATTTTTGGTTCACGCAAGCAATTATTTCACATCATAAGCCATTGACACATGAAAGAACTCATTTCTTTTTCACGTAGAAGGTGAATTTTTGGGGAAGGGAATTGGGTGGCCATCACACACGAAGAGCCGTTGGCCCTATTGGATCTTGTAGACAAATGTAAAAGTGACTAGTTCACTCATCGGTTTTCAAGCCTCGGATATGCGAGAGAGGGTTGCCCACCATTCATCTACAACAATACAATCAAATACACCTTCGGTTGGGGGCCCTATATAGGCAGTACTACCCAACTGCCAACCATGTCGCCTGTGGTGAACAGGATAAGAGGGCAGGAGTAACTGCTTGGTTGAGTCTAGGAGCTCCGACTTAAACGGGGCAGTGAGAATTCTCAGTTCAGCTACAAATCTCTCTTCGTTCCATTCTAGGCGCTGCATATGTGGGCACCGTCGAAAGATGATCTAATTTCGTGCGAGCCAGATCTGCTCTACAGCACTACAAGCGGGTCCAAGGCCAGATACTGGCTAGTGTGCCGGGTTAAGCATTGTGGTGTCCCCCAGCAGCGCATGCTTCCAAGTAAATTAACTTTGCTTTTTTGTAACTAACCGTTCTTAATAATTAAATTTCCCTGTACTCTCGATAAAAAAACTGCCAACCACTGTTCACGTGTGAACAGGACCTTGTGAAAACATCACATAGCTATTTGTTCTTGCATATGTGGTCAAGAGTGCAGGTAAAGGTAGTTGGGAAGTGGGTGAGACTTGGGGCATCCACACTAGACGAGCAAAGGATTTTGTCCGATTGCGGAGAGGCCTCGGTGTTGCCGTTAAACTGTGCCGGCAGATACGCGCAGCGGAGTTTGGTCCGCCCGTTCGACCTCCCACTTCTCCGTCGTCGTTTTCTTCATCGACATCATCTTTTATCTGCTGGAGGCGCCTCCCGCCTTCGCCATAGCCAGGAGATCTCGAAGCTCACGAAAGAACTTGAATCTCCGCTTATAGTTACATACTTTCGTCTTCGTCTTCTTCGTTGTCGTCTTCTTCTTCCTTCTGCAAAGAAGTCGCCATGGCAGCCGCTGCACAAGCAGCCGCTTCAGCTTCCCTCTCCCAACAACAACAGCAGCATCTCCATCTCCATCGCCACCGCCATCGTCATCGCCATCGCCTCTCGTTGCCTTGCTCAAGCTTCCTTGGCCCTCGCTTCAGCCATGACCTCTCCATCCGACCCCTCCTGCAGGTACTCTTCCTCTTCCTGCATGTAGCTTTTTCCATGCTCTACGAAGGTTTCTTAGTTTTTCCATCATTTAGCGCCTTCATTGGTGCTTTTCCATACTCAGATGCATAGTGCAGGCTCATGTTTTGGGCCCTAACTCGAGATCTCATGCCATCTAAACCCTAACTTTCTTGCACACCATATCCATTTTGTCTCATCTCTCCTTCTTTCTGCATGCATGCAATGCTGAAAATCTTCGATTCACATCCACAAGGCCAGTCTTCAAAGGTTAACACAGGAACTTGAAGTTTCTGCGAAAATCCTTCCACACCAGGTCAATTCTGCTAAACATGAGACACTTGAAGACTAAAATAGCAGCAACTTTCTCAAAATCAATACTTGACGTGCTTCACATACACTTAATTTCGAAAGACTAGGGCCTGAGACAAAAAAAACAGGCCTTGCGTGCTTAATTTGTTCTCCTTTCTGGGAATTGTCTGTAGAGCAAGGCCAATGAGAGAAGTCCTCTTGAAAATCAAATCAATGCATTGCTTACTGCACTACATGCTAGGGTTGCATGCAAAGCTGAGATTTGATGCATTCATGTTGAAGATTAGGGCCAGCCTTCAATGTGTTTTCAAAACTCGATAAACCAAATATGCCTTCACATCAACAACAGTTAGTACAACTTTGCATAGCAGGACGGACCCTCTGGTCTTCATGTTGAAGGTTATGTCATAACCCCAAGGTGCATCCCTCATTTGATAAGCCTAACAGGCCTTCAAAATGCACGCTAGGTTGGCTTTGCATAGCTTGCACATAACTGGGTATGCTTTCATGGTTAAGGGAAGCCTTCATCCTTAGATGAATAGATTTATATGCCTATTTAGGCCCTAGTCCTTAAGGTCATTTGTCCTCAACTTCTACTTGATATGCATTATCATCTTTACTGTGAAGCCTTCATCCTACATGCATAATGTTATATGTTGAAGAATAGGAGAATCTCCCAACCTGCTAGGGTGTCGTCATGCTTGATGTTTTTCCAGCCAATGATGTATAGAACTTCAGGCTTAAAGGAAACCACAAGTCATTATCGGCTGCATTGGCTCTGTGTTTATGATGTTCCATGTTGATGCTTATAGGGCCTGCCATGTATGCAGGAAAGATTACGGCCGGCTTCATGGATTTCTCCCGTCAGTGAGGTGCAGAAGCATCCTTATGTCAACTGTGATTGATCAAAAGTGTTTTAAATCCGGCATGCATTTCTAAGGTTGTATTTGCATCTCCTCTTTTACAGATTGCTGTGGATGGATCTGCAAATGCAGCTTCAGTGGCTACTCCAAAGCTGGACGCGAAAGCTGAGGAGCATACCCATGAGGAGCCTCCTGCCACAGCCAAGGAACCAACTATTTCTGCTGTTATGGCGGACGTGGCAAATCTGGTGAAGTAGGTCTCCTATCTTACGGAATGTTAGTGCTTTTTTTTTTTGCTGGCATGAATGTGTTCAGAAAGCAGCTACTGTCATATCTTGATTTGATGACTGGTCAGAGATTGTATAATGCACGCTTAGCAAGCAGCTCAAATATGGTGCAAGTAAGTGTGAAGGTACACATGCACTGGGAATTTTCAGGTTGGTGGTGGTTGCCAGCATGCCTAGGCAAACACATGCATACCCTGTATATGCAGTCTCAACCCTGGTTCTGCACCACTAGTGACCTTGTTATAGCTATTGGATTGATTAAGCCTGCCAGGGTGTTCAGAACAGCAGTTGATTCGAACTTTTCTTGTAACAGGCTTGTGGATTCCAGAGATATCGTAGAGCTCGAATTGAAACATCTGGATTATGAACTTGTGATTAGGAAGAAAGAGGCCTTACTGCCGCCACCTGCACCAGCCTTTGCACCTCCTCAAATTGCTGCACAAGCACCATATCCTGCATATGCTCCATCCCCTCCACCACCAGTGCCTGTGCCTGTGCCTGCACCTGTGCTGGGCCCATCCCCTGCACCAGCCGTCGCCTCTCCACCAGCTCCTTCTGCTCTTCCTTCATCGGACTTACCACGCATCTTATCCCCCATGGCTGGGACATTCTACAAGAGCCCGGCTCCTGGTGAACCCCCATTTGTGAAGGTCAGCTGAGTTCGATCTCAGTTGGTGACCGGTTTTTGTGTGCTTCAAGCCATCTTCTTTGTAACTGCGTGTCAGTATGAACTGGGTGCAGGTTGGAGACAAGGTTACAAAAGGGCAAGTGATCTGCTTAGTGGAAGCCATGAAGCTAATGAATGAGATTGAGGTGCTGCCCTTTTTCCCCTTGTCTGGATTCAAACAGTCGGGCATTTTGTAGGAAAGTCTTATGGAGTAGCATGCTAGGTTTTGACTTCTCACAAAATAATATTGTGGGTTTTTGCAGGCTGATCAGACGGGGACAGTGGTGGAATTTCTTGCGGAGGACGGCAAGCCCGTAGCTGTTGACACGGTATCAATCTTACCCTGCTATTATTTTTGGTTCTAGTTTCAGGGAGTTTTCTTTATAATCTCTTTTATCGTAGATTTTTTCAGTCTTTAAGGTTAGTTTTTGACTTAGATTGTGTTTTCCTTGCAGCCCCTTTTTGCAATAAAGCCTTGAGCTGGATGATCTGGGCAAGAACTCGAGATAGTTATAGATTAGTAGAAGAATGATGATGATAGCTATAGATGAGGTGCAGGGAAAAAAATATTACTGTCAATTTAAGACATGTTAGCACGTGCGTGCATCTTGGAGCTAGGATGAGAGCAAAGAGGAGTGCGTAAGGGACATTCTTCTGGTTGCGTCGTGCTAGTGATGAGTTTTCCTAGGAAATCAATTTTGACACATCAACCTCTCCTTGGTGTCGTGGTTATTTGTTGTTTGGAGTACTCAAATCTTTTGCAACGTTTGTTAGCAGTCATTCAGCTCAATGTTATATGCATTTGAATTATAATGCGTTTTTATTACTAGGAATAATATTGGTAATACATGTTGAGATCAGGTTCGCAAGTTTTTCCTCTGTGGAGTACATTTTTCAAAGCAATGTAGCGGGACATTCATTTTTATTACTAAGGAATAATATTGGCAATACATGTTGAGATCAGGTTTGCAAGTTTTTCCTCTGTGGAGTTCATTTTTCAAAGCAATGTAGCGGGACATTCAACGCTTAGAGGTCTCTGAGAAAAACTCCACAACTCAATTTCCTTTCCCTAGACCTTCCTTGGGGCTTCGTTCACAGGTCATCAAACAAGAAGCAATTTGAGTAAAGCTGTGAGAGGTTTTCCAAAAATTACAGGTTGATGGTAGTTTCCTGAAAATTTGAGTAAGGCTGTGAGAGGTTTTCCAAAAATTACAGGTTGATGGTAGTTTCCTGAAAATTAATATGTTCAATTGATCATGCCTATGGTATCACTTCTTCCAAACAAACACTTTCCGGAAGATTAATGTGTTCACTTTATCATGCCCATGCTTTCACCTCTTGTTTAAGCTAATTGTCACACTAGAAATCAGGGCTTACACGAACTCTAGGTGGAAAATCCACAGGAGTCACTACCTTTCCTTATTTCCCATCAAGCTTCTCACAAGTCAAAATATTGGCTTGATGCCATCCAATTCCAATCAAGAGATGCAAAATTGCACAATCCCTGAGCTGAGCTTTTTATTAACTCTAGCTCTAGGTAGATTGTACTTGGATCATGGTTAAATGCAATAAGAGTGTACAAGTGATACGGGTTTGCAATTAAGAAAACTCCAAAATAGTAGAGGGGGCCTTGTAAGGGTTCACCCTTCAACTCCATAAAGTGTGCCTTTGTTCCCTTTGGTCACCTCAATAAGTGATCATGAAGAAAGCAAGACCTTTGAATATCACTCATCTTGCATGTGCATGGGCTCTCCATCAAAAAGCAAGGATGTGAAGAATAAGATTATTTTAATTGGCTATCCAACACTTGAATGACGAGGAGTAAGATCTCCTTGAAACATCGCCAGCTCTCGCAGAGGATCAGATAAGGCTCCAAAGGAATTGATGTAATCACAGTACGCGCCACATGCCATTCACACAAACCACCATATCGCAACTACCAATGCGCTCTGACTGTCAGTGTAGATAGAGGTGGCAGACTCCTGTCCAACACCCACGTCAGCCCCATAAGCCGTCTGAGCCCCACACACTCTCGGGGTTAAATGAGCTTTGGGGGAGCTACAGTAACTACCAGCTTAGCAACTCCGACACCCCCTTCCAATTACGCTAAGCAAATCAGGAGAGTAGGCTTAGAAAAGTGCGGCACACCACCACCAGTACGAACAGACATTACTGTAGCAACACTTGCTCCCATCTCCGGTATCCTATCCCCCCTCCCCCCCGCGACCCACCCCCAAGACTGTGGACTGTAGGGAATCTGAGCGGCAGCGACACACTCCAGCTTAAATAGCAGCGCTATCAAGGCGCGTAATAAGCCATGTGTCAGCCGCACAGCTCCTCTCCACCCTTCCTGTGAGAATTGTGCTAGGCGCATAATAGGCCATCCTCTAATACAATTTTTAATTGGACATAAGAAAGCGCCTACTTGACATCACCTTACCATATTTCCTTTTCAGGCTTACCATCTTAATTATGCTTTACTCACTCCCAAATGTTCCAAAATCATCATTGATCTATTGTATTTTATTGCATATTCACATAAGTATATTCACACAAACTTTTTATATGGTATATATATTCACACAAACTTCTTATATGGTGTATTAATTAAATGTCATTGGTGAGTATATTCACACAAACTTTTTATATGGTATAAATATTCACACAAACTTTTTATATGGTGTATTAATTAAATGCTATTGGCGTGGCTTTTAATTAATGCAACCATCCATTCAATGCAATGTGGCATCTGCCAAAGCTACCGACTCCTCCTTCACGGCAACTAGCTCCTCCTCCTCCACAACGTACCTCCCCCGACAAGAGAGAGAAAGCGAGGCACGAATGATCGAGAGAGATAAATAGCTTCATAATAGCACCTCCTTCCTGGTCACTATCGTGGCATACCTCCTCTTCCCTCTCCTGCTCTTCCCTTGCCTACTACCTCCATTTTTGCCACCCCCCTTACGCGGAGGATGTCTCTCTTGTGGGTATCAAAAAAATCATGACAGAGAGAGGAAGCGGAGGTTGCCTTGGGCGGAGGCTTGGAAGCCCGTGTATAGGTTGAGAGTGGTGGAAGGGAGGTCGGCTGCCATTTTGGGGGCGCTGCGATGGCTAGGTCGGTGGCTTCAAGCCAAGAGAAGTGTTGTTTTTGTAGAGAGAGAGAGAGAGAGAGAGAGAGAGAGAGAGAGAGAGAGAGAGAGAGAGAGAGAGAGAGAGAGAGCGCGCATCTCTGTCTCCCAAACAGCGATGTGCAAATCAGAGAGGAGCGTCGCTACAGACAGACATGGCCAGAGAGAGAATCACGAGCGGGGAGGATGACTCCTATTTGAAATCTGCATGGAGAGATGACAGTTGTCAACATGCTCAAAAAAAAGATATTATTCAACATGCCTCCCAAAAATAGAAGTGCATGGGTGCTCGCCACCACCATCTGCTCGTTCATAATTAATGGGAAAAAACATTACAATCCGTAAAGTCAATTAGATTAATTAATTTAATTAATCAAAAGAAAACGTTGTGGTGCCTTATTAAGCCCATGTGCCTTATCTAGTTTTGTTTCTTGGCAAATCAACTTCTCATGATTCTTGGCAAATCAACTTCTCATGATTCTAAGGTTACTATTTTTCAGGCAAGTAAATTTTCCTAGGTCTTATGGTGGCGCCAAAGGTTATTTATCATACCATCTAATATCATTGTCATAGATTATTGTTTTTTATACATGACTCTTACCTGAAAATACCCACCTTTGTGTGCAACATAATAGCACTTAGAACTTGCAACTCAATTGTGAATTTAATCTTCAAAGTCAATTATGTTGAAATATGTGGGTGGATCACAAAAGAATGAGTAAAGTAGCCCATTTTAATCTATTATGAGTAAGTTGATTTATTTAAAGATTGGTACATACTTGCTCACAATGTTGGGGGAGCACAAAACTATCTTTCTCATCTCTCTAAAGCTTTGTGGAGTCAATTGGAGGATGCTTCTTCATAGTTGCATGAGCACCACTACATATCACTTTGAATCACTTCACATCAAAGATGTAGATAGTAAAATATTTAAACCTAACCTCTATCATGTCTTGAATGATTCCACAATAATCTAATTGATCGGGTATGATGTTTGTGTCATGTCTACTTGATCTACTATCTCGCTCAAAGTTTGCCATGACACCACAATCAAATGTGTTTCTTTTGCACTCCACACTCTCATGCGAAATGTCTTCCCTTTAACCACATTGCATTGTACACCTTATACTATATTTATAGCAAAAACATAAGTTGCAATTAGGATGCTTTCACATATACATAGATATTGTATGCATATCAAATCAAAATAAAAATTACATCAAAGATTATATTCAAGTCTAATAATCAAGGGTGAGTTATCCTTGTTATATTCAAGTATACTAATCAAGGGTGAGTTTACTTACTTGATAGTCACATCCTCGTGCATACTCCCACTCATTCTTTGTCACCGAGCTTCTCTATTTCTTGAAGCATATACAAGTGCCTCATGTAGCCATTTAAGATTTATTTTTTTATTTGATAATTCCTCTAGGTGATCAGGGAAGGGTGCCCTTTGGTTTGCTCTCTTGAAAGCTTTCCTTTCGCCTCTGTCTAGCTTCTTTGTATCTTTGGATCCACTTCTGCATAACGGCATATGAAGGATGAAAAATGTGTTGATATTTTTCCTTAATGCTTCATCCATTCTTCAAGGCTTTCCATTTCCTTATGGGATATTAGAAACCATTTGCTTGTCCTCTTCATTGGTCCATAATCTTCGCATGGTAGAGTCCACTTGAGAGAGGTGGCCTGCTATTAACACAAGAGACTCTTGCATCAACTATCCCTCTACCATGCTCCCCTCTGGCCTTGCTCTTTGTCTTACAAACCCCTTTAAGGTTTGGATGGATTTAAATAGATGTGAATGTGATGTGATGAGATGTGAATGGATGTGATGAGATACGGATGGATGTAAATGGATGTGAATGTGATGTGATGTGATGTAAATGGATGTGAATGTGATGTGATGTGGACCTTAATAGATGTGAACGGATGAGATGTGATGTGGATGGATGTGATAAGATGTGATGTGGATCTGAATGGATGTAGACGGATGTGGATGAATGTGATGTGATGTGGATAGATGTGTATAGATGTGATGAGATATAATATAATGTGAATGGATGAGAATGTATGAAGGACGATGGGAATATATATGACTGGGTGTGGATTAAGCAATGTGAATTGATATAGAAGAATGTCAAACAACGAGAAATGATGAGGAACAATGTGGAAAGATGAGAGTTCGTTAGAAACTGTATTTATGAAACCTGTTTTTTAAAAGACTGTTTTATGTCAAGAATGTTGGGAAGCATTTTGACTATCTTGTCAACTATGGTCATGACGACCTAAGTGAAAGTTGCAATAGGTTGTTGGTTGATCTTGCTGATCTTCAATGAAGAGTCCATCTGGATTTTCTTATGTGATTATAATTCCGGGTACTATGAGGTAGGAACTATTGAAAAGGCCCCTCAGTGAGTAGGTGGTGATACTATGGTTTCAGCTGAATCAGTGATATTTTGGTTTCATTAAAAGATTGCTTTGGAGGATTATGATTAGTGATACTATGGTTTCATTAAAAGATTATTTTAAAGACAGTTGAATCTGTGAAAAAGGCAATTTCATATTGGGTATGTAAGTGGTGTGACTATCTTGAATTTTGCTTGAAGCGTCGGCTAGGGAGCTTGAGAACTCTTTTGCCTGGTACCCGGGACAAAACATAACCAAATTTCTAAATGGATCCTATCAATATAGTGGTTGGGTGGTTGGCTAACCCATGGGATTGGATGGGGTTAGATTGGACTGATGGATCCTTAAATTAAGACTAAATTCTGTTAAGTTACGATAGTTGAAGTAAATCACGGATAATCCTTGTTCTATGGAAAAGAATCAACGGCTGTGCCTCTTGATGAGGAAAAAAGCATTGGTCTCTATGATCCAGGTACAAATCTCTTCCTTGATCTATTCATGTAACTTACGGGCTCGGTCGGATCAGTTTGGTTAGTAAAGACCTTGACTCGTTAGATGATTTGGTTAGTAAAGACCTTGACTCGTTAGATTAATTCTCGCGTTAGATGATTTTCCTGTGAAATCGCCCGTGTCTTCTAGTTGAGGGAAGTTTTTCTGGGTTTGATTTTGGAAGAACCGAGGGATTAGTCTTTGCTTGGATATTCGTGGGTGAGGCCCCGAGTGGGAGACTCTTCCCTGTGCAAGAAGTGCTACTTCCGCTGCTAGCACCCCCAAATTCGATACACAGTGGGGGCAGGGATCTCTCATCTCTCATCTTGTACATAGTTGATCTCACACTCTTGTCACCACATAGAACAATAGCAATTGGTAGGATGAACTATACATGTAATAAGAGGATGAGCATGCACATATGTAAGCATGTATATTTAAATATGTATATGAGGAAAAGGTGAGATTAATTACTTGCATCATCTTTTGCCAATCATGAGACTTGAGGATATACAGTTACTCCATCCCTTTTGTCTTTGTCTTTGTGTAAATCTAAACTAATGGGGTTAGCACAAGTGCAAGCTATGGAGGATGAAACTCCATCGGGGGTATGACAGAGAGAGAGAGAGACAAAAAATTGCACGACTAATAATATTGATTTGTTATTGAAATCTCCACCAAGTACATGATTTTATAGCCTTATCTTTTGACTCAATCAAACCAACTATATGAATAAAACATGGCATGTCCATTCACATCACTCCTTACTTCACACACACATAATATCTTATCCACCTAAGGGTGGGTTCACACACATAAGCACACTTACACATCCTAGTACACTCATGAGGAGTGTTCACACATAGTTACACACTTTGGCTTCTACAAGCTACCCTTTGACTTTGGAACTCGTTCAATGATAAACGACTAGAGAACATGTCTTGTCTCTAACAAACCCCCCTACAACAATAGATGTTTGAATGCCTAGAGATTGATACAATATTGGATACAAAGATGTTCTAACCAATGATACATATCTAGATACATTAGAGATCTAATACCCATAGAATTGATACAAATCCTGGTTGGAGGCTGTCTTTCGAATGTTAGGCCAAGAGGTCCTTGGTAGTTAGAGTATCCTAAAAACCCTGATGATTATCAACACAAGAATCCCCCTATGCTGCTTGGATGAAGGGATTCAAAGCACACATAAAGAAAGATTGACACACACACACACTTATTATTACATCTCATTTTTAGGAAGAGGACCCATGACTCAACACACATAAAAACATAGATGATTATGCGAAATTAAATCCCCCTTGATGCCAGTGATGTCAGCCTTTTTGCAAAATGAAAATGCCCTATAGACTCGAGGACGGCTAGGTCGTAGGGTGGCACCAAGAGGTGACATTGTGATTGGTAGTAGGGTTAGACTACTTAAGCTGAAGTATAGGAGCCTAGAGGCGCATGCCTGCCTAAGCTTTGGCCAATGGAGGTGCAGGTGGACTATGCGGCAACGGGATATGTGAGGAGGTCTAAGTGAGCAGAAAGCAGAGGTGGGAGAGGACACCAATTGTGTTGGGCACCGTCTGTACTCTGCTGGAGATGTGTTGATTAGAGGCAATGCGAGCGTAACCAGTAGGTGCTGCAAGATGAAGATGGCGGTAGATGAAGGGGTAGCACTGGGTGCTTTACAGGAGCTTGGGCAGCACAGAGAGGCGGCGGGCCAGCAAAACAGACGAAAGGTTTATGGGCTGAACAATGGACGAAACATTAGAAATGTGCACTCGAGTCACGCTTTTCTCTGATACCAATTCTAGACTCATGGGGTTAGCACAAGTGCAAGCTATGGAGGATGAAACTCCATCGTGGGTATGACAAAGAGAGAGAAAGAGATCAAACGAGAGAGACATAAAAATTGCATGACTCAATAATATTGATTTGTTATAGAAAGCGCCACCAAGTACATGTTTTTATAGGCAAGTAGCCTTATCTTTTTTGAATCAATCAAACCAACTATATAACTATATGAATAACACATGGCATGGCCATTCACATCACTCCTTACTTCACACACATAATATCTTTATCTACCTAAGGGTGGGTTCACACACATAAGCACACTTATACATCCTAGTATGCTTATGAGGAGTGTTCACACATAGTTATGCACTTTGGTTACAAGCTGCCCTTTGACTTTGGAACCCGTTCAATGATAAATGGCTAGAGAACATGTGTTGTCTCCAATATTGAATACACCCTTCAATGAATGCATAACTCATATGGGTGTGAAAAAAGAGGTTATCACACTCTTCACCTTCTCTTTCTCTTTGTTTTTGAGTCTCCATAGGGTGTTTGGGATGATAATCTTGCCACTCTCATCCTCATATGGCCATTCACAAGAAAGATGATTGAGTGCCTTCAAGTCATATCTTTCCCCTTTGTATCAAGATTTGAGAAGCTCAAAAGTTCCCATATGTTTTTTGACACATTTGTAAAAATATTCATGGTATCTAGTAGATGGTTTATCTTCAACTCACACCAATATGGTAGACGAAAGAAGATTGAGTGATGACTCATCCCTTGGGGTGGTGGACTCTTAAACCTCTTCCAATGCTCATCTCATTGTTGTGCTCTCATCACACGTGGCTCCACATCACCTGGAATATAACATGGATGAGTTTGGGGCAAGAAGAGATGATGCTTGTCAAATATGACCTTCTTTATGCTTGATGACCACTTAGATATAAGCGAGGGACAACAAATTGGACATGCACGGTACCCACTAGTAGTGAGCCCTTTATAAAAACAATATAGAATGATTGTTTGTGGCTACCCTTTAAAAGTCTTGTTATGTTAAAGTACAAATAACCACATATTGAATGACTCACGCATAAGAAAAGGAAGCAATGTACCTGAATACTTGGAAGAACTGAGAAAATCATGCATTGTCCACACTGAAATCCCCTTCACCATAGTGTCGCTTTGATGTAGAGGACGAGACACATCATAGAATTCAATCCCCCTCCAAAGATCCTCAAGCTCATCTATGATTGGTGCAAGGTACACATCCATGTTCTTAACCTTATGCTTTCCAGATACTAAAAGAGCAAGCAAGAGATCCCCCGAGTCTTGATTGTTGCCAACCATGGGGGGAGATTGCAGCTGACCAAAAAAATTGGCCATGTAGACCATGATGTGGATTTGATGCCAAAGGGATTGACACCATCCATAGCTAAGCCAAGACGTAAGTGACTAGGCTCATCTTTGAACTCGTTCCACTTTGCCTCTACGTTGTTATGCCGATGAATCCATTGGGATCTTCATCTTACCATCACTTGAGTGATTTGTTGCATGCCATGTCATCATCTCTGCTATGGATGAATATCTAAACATGTGTTGGATTCTAAGGATAATAGGAAAGTGCCTCAATACTTTATGAGGCACGTCACTTCTATACCATGGCTCTCCACATTGAGGACATTGTGTGGAGTGCTCATAAATGCCTCTATATAAGATACAATCAATTGAACATGCATAAATCCTCTTGTAATCCATACCAAGCTTTGATAGTACCTTGTGAGCATTACTCCTTGTCTCGGGCAAGTGGTTGCATTGTGGAAGCATAGCTTTAAAGAGCTTGAGGAGGATATTGACACTAACATCACTCCATCCATACCTCAATTTTGCAAGTTGAGAAACTCCAAGGTGGCTCGAAGTTTTGAAGAGGAGCAACCATCATATAATGGGGTGGTTGCCTCTTCCCTCAACACATCCTCCTCTTTTTTATGTGGACATATTGGCCCCCCTCAACCCCCCTTTAAAAGAAATTGTCCACCATCTCATGCATGAAATCTTCTTCTTCATCCTCATGAGGCAAGGGAGAATATGGGTCCTCATTGACGGTCAATGTAGGATGCTCCTCCATGTGCAATGCTTTTTGTGCATCTGTGCAGTGTGATCGAATATGTCATGGAAGGATGTGGCATATTATGCATTATCCTCCTCCTCTTCCTACCTTCATCCTCATCCTATACACACACCAAAGCACATTTATCTCATTAAATAGATCACTTCATTCATTTATGTCATACAATACATCACTAAGCAAAGGGCGTGGATGAAAGATGTTTACCAAATCAAAGTTTTCATTGCTTGGTCATCCACGAGGCAATGCATTCTATAAGCCATGTATACTTGTATGATTGATGGTGATATGGTGATGCAGGTTTTTAGAATAACAAGATCTTCTTCTTAGTGGTGTAGATAATAGATAGAGCTACTGGATATGATCTCACTTATGTATATTTTACTTTTAATAATGTTCTTGCATCAGTAGCAATAGATGTAGTCTAGATAGTTGTATATAGTTTTATTTGAAGCTTCCAAGGCCACCTTAGTGGTGTAGCCCTATTTCTAGAATGTGGTTATACACCCAAGGTAGTTGATATAGTATGAAATCAATGCAAATAACTGGTTCAAGTGGATAAATAATATGTAAAGGCCATACACCTACTAAAAAAAAGGTAAGATGATCATGATATATGGAGAGACCTAGAAGAATAAAGGCAATGAAAAAGGAGAGAGAGAATGGGAGTTTGAGGGTACTAGGAGAAAAATTCTTTTTTGGAGAAAGGAAGTTAGAATAAGTCTTCTTTTCGGATATGTAAAAGCAAGTTATGGCTAAGGGGAGAGAGAGAGAGAGAGAGAGAGAGAGAGAGAGAGAGAGAGAGATGGGAGTTATGGCTATGTAAAAAATATGTAAATATATGATTTGTGGAGTTTATGGTTTTGGGGGCATGATCGGTGAAGGGTTTGAACAAGATGCAAAAACTATGGTAGAATTTGGGAGCACTATGTTATCTTTCTGTCTCTTCTCTTTCATTGTGTATGTGTGAGACATAGAGTTAGCGCAAATGTTTTAGTAAGAAAAAACTTTAAGGACTTCAATCTCCAACTCTATTTTTTTGTTCTTAAATCTTATGTCCTGTTTATCTTGCTTACTAGTTGATGAGTACTAAGCAGCTTCATGTTTACTTAGCTAAATCTATGGGAATCTTTCTTGTTTCATGTTGAATGTTGTCTCTAAGTTGTTAGAAGGTCGTGTTTGGGTGATTTTCTTGTTGGTTGTTGAATTTCTATGAGACAGGAGCTATTGGGTTAGGAAGAACTTAGTTGCCTTAGCTCTTAGTTGTTAGTTGTCTTAATGAGTGTGGTGTGAGTGAAAGGTAAGGGCAGAGCGATTTAGTGTGAGAATAGAGTCTAGAGGGTGGAATTATTATAGGTGCAGGTTTATCTATTAGTAAGATTATGGAAAATAGGGGATTCAATCATGGTGTCTTCTGCTAGATTAGTCTGTCCTAGTCCTCTTGTAGTGCTAGCTACATTAGGGAAAATTTGGGCTCATTTTTGGGCTCTCTAAGGATTTTTTCCATCTTTGCCTAGAAACTGGGGGTCGGGTGAACATTTCTTACCTTATCTTAAAACCCCATCATATGACATTTCATTAGAAAGATCATGAAAAGTGGATCTTATAATTGAAAACTCCGAAACATTTGGAGTTGGTAAGCTCAAGATATACCATTTTCCTCAAAATCAAGTTTAAAGGCTATCGTAAACGGTCCACATCATCACTTTTGAACCTACTTTTTGTACATCTTCCATAGGTCATGTCCAAACCCCATCATGTTATATATATCAATGGAAAGATCTTGAAGAGTAGATTCTATATATGCAACCTCCAAAAAAATTGGAGTTGATTCACAAAAAAATTACCATGGCCCCATTTCTGATGATGTGGTATTCCTTAGAGGGCCCAAAAATGAGCCCAAATTTTCCCTAATGCATGCAACTTCACATTCTCTCACATCATAGACTGGTCAGATGAGGAGCTGTCTGAATCAGGATTGGTCAGAGGAGCTATCTAGAGTAGGATTGTTCGGTGTAAGATTGATTGGAGCTGGAAAGTATTAGGACTGGTCAAATTAGGGCTGGTTAGATCAAGATCTATCTAGAGTAGGACTTTTTTGGAGTAAGACCGATTGGAGTAGGAAAGTATCGAGACTGAGTAGGACTAGTTAGATCAAGAGTTTTCTAGATTAGGACTGGTTAGATTAGAAGCTGTTTAGATCAAGAGTTGATAGATTAGAACCTGTTCAGATCAAGAGCTATCTAATCAAGACTGGTTGGAGAGCAAGACTAGTTGGATTAGGAAGTGTCAAGAGTAGGGATGCTCAGATCAAGAGCTATCAGATCAGGAGACTGGTTGGAGTAAGACTAGTTGGATTAGAAAGTGTCAGGAATAGGGGTGGCTAGATTTAGAGATGTCTAGCGGCTTAGGAGCTGGCCAGATCAAGGGATGTGAGTTCATAAGATGTTCAAATCAGGAGCTACTAGATCAGGGTTGGTCAGAGAAAGACTAGTCGGATTAGAAAGTGTCAAGAATAGGGCTAGTCAAATTTGAAGCTGTCTAGATTAGGATCTAGTCAAATTAAGGGCTATCGGTTCAAAAGCTTTTCAATTCAGGAGTTATCAGATTTGGAGTTGTTCACATTAGGACCTGGTCAGATGACTAGCTAGATTATAGGAAGTTCAGATTAGGAGTAGTCAAATTAGAACCTGTTTAGATTAGGAGCTGATAGATTAGAAGTTGTTAAGATAAGGGGCTATCAAATCAGGAGCTGATAGATTAGAAGTTGTTAAGATAAGGGGCTGTCATATCAAGAGTTGTCAGATTGGGAGATGGTCGGATCAAGAGCTGGTTGGATCAAGACTTTGTGGAGCAAGACTAGTTGGACTAGGAAGTGTCTAAAGCAGGAAGTGTTAGGATTAGAAGCATTCAAATCAAGACTATGTGGAGAAAGACTAGTTGGATTAGAAAGTGCTTGAAGTAGGAAACATTTTTGGTAGAATCATGAGGTGAGGGAGCACCGTGGCCGTCAACCAGATCCTCTCACTGATGAAGAAGAACTTGACCTAGACATTCGTAAGGTTCTTCACAAAACTCAGCTAGGACCCTTCAAAGGTGAAGGGGAGAACTTGGACGAGGCTTTAGAGAAATGGGTTGAAGCAATGGAGGAGTATTTTGATATTACCGGCGGCGGCGGCTACAATGAGAGGAGAAAAATGGCTCTTGCTAGTAGGCTAAAAATTGTGGAAACAGCCAAGGTGGCATGGAGAAACCATTGCGACACCAACCACCTGGTCAGGAATACCGAGTCTTGGAATGATCTTAAACCCTATTTAAGGAATAGATTTTGTCCCCTCGGGTTTTTAGAAACCAAGATGAATGAATTTTTAGAGCTAAATCAGGGGAGCAAAACCATTGAAGAATATCACCAAGCTTTTGCTCTTCTCCTCAAGCATTCACCACCTCTAGACGAAGAGCAACTCATGGCCAGGTTCATTTAGGGAATGAACGAACCCTTAGACACACTGGTCAAGAATGCCAAGCTAGTGTCCATGGCAAAAGCTATCAGAATGGCAAAGGACTTCGCCAAAGCCTTCATCATCGTGAAAGTCCCGCCAAAGCTAGCTCCCTCATCCTTCAAGAGATTCCAGACACCGGGAAGTTGTTCCAACCTTCCACCTCCAAAGAGACACCAAGGTCCCAACCAGAATCTAGAGACAGGAAGCTTCAGGAATGAAGGAAGACCTTTCCCTCGAAGTACTTTCTCAGGAACTCCTGCTCTCTCAAGAATGCAAAGGGAAGAGCTTGGAAGTGAGAAAAGGTGCTTCTGATGTCAGGGGTTTGGGCACCAGCTCAAGGATTTCACATCTCCTTCTATGGGCCAAGGAAGCTAGGGTCCTAGAATTCAGAGACAGACTCCTTCGTATCAGTCTAGTCAGGGTCCCCTGTGCCAAAATCAGGGCAAACCCAGAAGAGTGCCAACTCAGCCCTGCAGCCTCCATGCAAAGCAGTCTCCAAACTCCCTCCCATAATTGGGGAAACCAAAGAGAGAGAGTTCCACCTCAGACTACAGCAGCTAGAGCCGTCACTATAGCTGAGGAAGTGGAGGAAGAGAAAGGACTGATCTATGCCGCAGTAGAGCATCAGGGAAATAACCATCAATTTTCAGTCCTCTAGACTCCAGCAGAGTACCAAGGTAAGAAATTCAAGCTTTTGATTGATTCAGGCAGTACTCATTCTTTTATTTCCCCAGGATGTCTGCGTAAGTCCTAAATAAAAAATTAGGGAAACCTATGCAAGTGGAATTGGCTAGTGGAAAGATTCTTTTCACACACCTTAAGATAGACCTTATTTAGTTTAGTCTAGATGGGAATGTAACAGAGTTCCAGTTCAGAGTCTTACCCTTGGGAGTCTATGATGGAATCCTTGGAATGGATTGGCTTCACAAGAATCAAGCTGACATTCATTAACAAAGGAACCATCTCTTTCCTTGACCTTCACAGGAATAAAGTTCAAGAAACTAGAATTTTTGGATCTCCAGTGTTGCAATTAGTCAAGGCTTCTAAATTGTTAAAAGGGCTCAGAAAGAGGCAAGCTGTTTATGTCATTAAAATGAATCTGGTAGACATAAAATGCAAGGATAAAGAACTAGAGTGGTTAAGTGAGTATGCAAATGTGTTCCCTGAAGAGCTGACTGAGATGCCTCCATCTCGCGAACTAGATCATGAGATCGAGTTAACCCCTGGAGCTCAGCCAGTGGCCTAGCGTGCATGCAAAATGCCAGTCCCTGAAGCCATAGAGCTTAAGGATTAGTTAAGACAACTGTTAGAGCAGGGATTCGTCAGACCCAGTGTCTCACCTTGGGGTGCGCCCGTTCTCTTTCAAAAGATGGAACGTTAAGACTCTGTATTGAATACAGAGGATTGAATCAATTAACAATTAAAAATAAGTATCCTATTCCTAGGATTGATGAGCTTTTGGATCGATTAAGTGGGACCCAAATGTTCACAAAAATAGATCTCAAATCCGGGTACTACCAGATCAGAGTCAAGGAACAGGACATCTCGAAGACAGCATTCAATACTCGCTATGGGCATTATGAGTTCACAGTCATGCCGTTTGGATTGACTAATGCCCCGATGATATTTAATTATCTTATGCAAGATATTCTCAAAGAATACTTGGATTGACTAATGCCCTGACGACATTTAATTGTCTTATGCAAGATATTCTCAGAGAATATTCTCAGAGAATACTTGGATGATTTTGTTCTTGTCTTGTTTGATGATATCTTGGTATATTCAAAGAATGCTGCAGATCATGAAGATCATGTGCGCAAGGTCCTGGAAATCCTAAGGAAACACCAACTCTTTGAAAAAAAGAGCAAGTGTTCTTTCTTTGTTGACCAGGTGGAATAGTTGGGATTCATAGTATCAAAGGATAGGATTTCTCCTGACCCTACAAAGATCCAAGTAGTCATAGAATGGCCAAAACCCAAGACGGTAAAAGAAGTCAGAGGATTCCTAGGATTAACTAGCTGGTATAGGATCTTTATACCCAGTTATGCTCATATAGCATCCCCTTTAGCTAACCTTCTCAAGAAAAGTACACTTTTTTAGTGGACTGCAATGTGTCAGAGTGCCTTTGATAAACTAAAGACAACCTTAGTAACCAACCCTATCCTTAAATTGCCAGATTTTACCAAACCCTTTGAGGTAGTTATTACTGATGCCAGTGGGTTTGCCTTAGGCGGTGCTCTTATGTAGGGAGGTCATGTAGTGGCCTATGAATCCAGAAAACTCAGAACACATGAGAGAAATTATGTCGTCCCATGACTTGGAGTTACTCTCAGTAGTTTATGCTCTAAAGTTGTGGAGACATTATCTTTTGGGACAGAGGTTCATCTTGATGACAGATCAAAGTCTGAAGTGGATCTTCACCCAAAGGGATCTCAACATGCATCAAAGGAGATGGATGTAGACCCTGCAAGAATTTGATTTTGAAATTAAGTATCGACCGGGGAAAGAAAATGTGGTGGTAGATGCGCTCAACAGAAAAGCATCCTTGCTTGCAATTACAGTGGTGTCAAATCCATTGATCAGTGAAGTAAAGGAGAAAATCATGCAGGAAAAATTCTTTGCCCCTATTGCTACCCTTCTGATGCAGGAAAGCAAGACTCCTCAGGAAATGAATCGAGTTTTTGGGTGCAAATTGGATGAAGGATGCGTGTATTATAATAATCGACTATATATTCCCAATGATGAGGGAATAAAGGGAAGGATGCGTGTATTATAATAATCGACTATATATTCCCAATGATGAGGGAATAAAGGAAAGGATTCTGAAAGCCTATGATAACCTGATAGCTAGACATCCAAGGTTTATAAAAACATATATGTCTGTAAAGAAAAGCTTCTTCTAGCCAGGACTAAAAAAGGATGTACTTGATCATGTGTGAAAATGCTTAATGTGTCAAAGAATCAAGGCAGAGAGAGTCAAGATGCTAGGGAAACTGCAGCCTCTAGACATTCCATAGATGAAGTGGGAGTGTATAAGTATGGACTTTGTCACTGGATTACCTTCAGTGCAATTAGGTTACAACTCCATTTTTGTGGTAGTTGACAGGCTAACCAAAGTTGCCCATGTGATTCTAGTGAAAGAAACATACACTGCAGTGGATGTTGCCAGAGTTTTCCTTAAAGAGATCTTCAGATTGCATGGCTTAACCACGAGGCTAGTAAGTGATAGAGATCCCAAATTCACATCGAAATTCTGGACTGCATTCTTCGAAGCAGTAGGAACTCTCTTGGATCTCAGCACAACCTATCACCCTGAAACAGATGGCCCGACTAAAAGAGTGAACCATGTAATAGAAGATAGCATTGGGATGAGTCCTTTTAAAGCTTTGTATGGACAAGATTGCCTTACACCGTTGACTTGGTCCGACCCATTGATCAGTTTCGAGATGTCCAGACAAATGCTTAATGATATGGACCAACATATGCAAACAATCCATAAAGATATAAAGGCAGCCCAAATCCAATGAATAAAAGAAAATGCCCAAAAAATGAGTAAATGCTCACATAAGATGAAGAGTTGACTGAGTACAAGGTTTATTAGTTAAAAATTATGAGAATGAGATATTTTGGAGGAATGATGAATTTTTGACACCTTGGTAAGGAGGGGGAGACCTTTGAGGTAGGCGCCTCCTTCACATGTGTGGGGGGGTTTTTAATTCAAAAATATTAAGATATTTTATCTCTCCTCTCTCCTGGATCAAACTGGATCAAAATGGGAGCTAAACTGGTCTAAATCTTGTCCAAATTCAGCCAAACTGAAGCTGGAAAATTCTAGAACTTAGTTAGACTCAGTTAGTGGCCTCCCTCACCTATAAATAGACCCTCATTCTTTTTTATTCTCATCTGTGAGCTAGACCATGCCAGTAATACATTAAAATAAGTATATTTTCTATTATCCCTTAAAAATCCTCTACTTTTGGAGAGATTGGATCTTCTTCTCTCTCTTCAACAATCCTTGGAGCTTTCCTCTCAACACACTAAACCAATTGATTGGTTGGGGGCTTCCTTCTAAGAGAAAGAAGCAAGAAAAATCAAGAGGTAAGATGTAATTTCATGGTTTTCTTTAATATTCTTAATGATTTCACTTCTCAACCCCTCTCAAGCTTGGGAAGTTTCAAATGAATTGTTTTTCAATGCAAAATAAGCTTTCTATAAGAATTCTAATGTTTAATCACAAAAAGTTTATATTTATGCTTAATTAGGATGCTTTTTATGTATATCTCTCTCTCCCCAAAAGAATGGTCATTCCTATGACTAATTCTTATTTAAATGGATGCTTCTCATTGATAAATTCTCAATTCAAAAATCAAACTCTATGCTAGTTAAGCTACAGGTTAGAAAATGGTTTTTTTAATGCTTTTATACTAATAAAATCATAGTAAACTTATGATTTAATTCTATAAATGGGATTTAGGTCCAATGATAGTTAATCTATCATAATTGTATCATAAAATCTTATTCTTTCCAAAAAATATTAAAAATTATGAGTAATAGCAACGGAGCTATGGCAAAATTTTTAGAAATTAGTACATAACTCATTTTTATGCATAATATAAAAAGAGGACTTCCTACCATATTTTAGGATTAGTCATCCTATGCTAAAAGAATAATTTTCATTACATTCATGGTGGAAAATTAATTTTTAGTCTTTATGCGTAAATAATTAATTAGAGAAATGAGAAATTTTTGGTATTTCTATTTTTATGCAAAAAAAGGAATTCCCATGATAATGGAGATCCATGTAATTAAATGGAAAAAGAGAAAATTTGATATATTAAAATAATGAATATTTTTAGAAGAATTTTAGATAAATTTATTTTTATGCATGAGAAAATTTAAATGATAAAAGAGGAATTCCCATGACATTTGAAATTCAATCATTTAAATGGTAAAAGTGGAATGCTTAGTTTGTTTGAATTAATAGTGTTATGGAACTGAGCATGTGGTGCATCACAAACAGCTGCTCACTTCTGTCATCACCTCCCTGTTTATTAGATGATGCATAGTTCCCTTGCTATTCTACAACTTTCCACTTTTAATGTCATTCTTCTTTTTACTACAGTCCTTTGCCATGTGCCCTGGTTTTTCATAATAATAGCACTCTATGATGTTTGCATTTTGATTTCTTTGCCAACCACCTCGGCCTCTTTAGCTTCCCTTGCCTCTAGACTAGCCTCTTCCACTTATGTATGATTGTTGTGTGAATCATTGGGATGTTGTTATCTAGAATTTTGATTTCATTTTGTCAGCCACCACCTTGGCCTTGACCATGACCTCTACCTCTGCCTCTACCTGAAGTAAAGTAAAAGGACTGTTTTGATATGTTCTTGATTTGTGAAGAAGATTCCTCACCTAGTGAATTTTCTTCTATTATCAACATAGACACCAAGTCCTGAAAGTTGGGAATATTCTCTGTGACTGCAATGGAGGTCTTCAATGGCTTGTACTCTTTCCCAAGCCCATTCAAATAGACACTCACCAAATCATCATCTTCCACCAATACATTGATGGACCTAAGGGATTCAACAATGTCCTTGATCTTTAAAGCATAATCATTGATAGACATGCTTTTCTTTTCCACAGTATGCAGCTCTTGCGTTAGCTGCAATTTCCTTGCCTTTGTGTTAGTTTTGGAACATCTGCACTGGATTCTTCCACGCAATTGCTCGAGTGTTGGAATCTTTATGTGTTCTACAATCGTGTTTGTGAAACTAATTGAAAGCCATGTAGGACTTTCCTTACATCTTGGTTCCAATTCTTGAATTCCTTTATGTCTGGAGTGGCATTCTCTTCAACAACTTAGGAGGCTCCTCATTTTCTCCTTTGACATAGTCCCAAAATCCTTTACCCATAAGGAAATTGGTCATTCTGAACTTCCAGGTGAAAAGATGCAGGGGGGAAGAGAGCTTGAGCTCTTGCAAGCACACACACACTCACAAAACCCTAATAGAGAACACACAAGGTGAGAGGCTGAAGATCTTCTTCTTCTTCACTCAACACTCAACACACCATATACAAAGATAAGAGTACACATAATATGAAAAGTACTCAACCAATACATACAAGGGTTCTCTATAGTGTGAACCCGACTAAATGAGCTGGCGGTATAACTATGCCAGTCTCTAAAATGGCTGTCACACAGCCTGTCATCCCACTCGCCGCATATCACCCAAGATCTCACCAACCATGCTAGTGGTGTAAGTGTGGGGCCTATCCCCCAGGCGGGTCATCAGTGTCCACCGCCTCACTAGACGAGCTCGATATCTCAACACTCCCCCTCGAGCTCAACTCCATCTCATGTACACCAAGCAAAGCTCTGAATCTGCAGAGCTTCTCTGTACCCAATGCTTTGGTGAAGATGTCAGCTACCTGATCCTGTGTACTGACATAAACAAAGTCAAGATCTCCTGCCAAGATCTTCTCTCTGACAAAATGGTAGTGGACCTCTATATGCTTCGTGCGAGCATGAAAAACTGGGTTCCTGGCCAACTGTATACTGCTAATGTTGTCACAGAAAATGACAACTTGTCTATCCATTGATAGACCCAAATCTACAAGTAGCTTTCTCAACCAAGCTACCTCACATGCTGCCATAGCAGCTCCTCTATACTCTGCCTCTGTACTGGATAGAGCAATCGTAGGCTGCTTCTTGCTGCTCCAAGTCACAGCAGCACTCCCCAAAGAAAACATGAAGCACTAGTAGATCTTCTATCTGAGATACTATTACCAGCCCAATCAGCATCTTTGTACCCATGTACACATATCTCTGTCCCAGTCTCATAAAATAGTCCACAATGCAAAGTAGACCTCACATACCTCAGTATGCGTCTCAATGCATCCAAATGCGGCTTCCGTGGAACCTACATAAACTGACTCACCATCCCAACAGCATAGCTCAAATCTGGTCTGGTGATCGTCATGTAGATCAAGCTTCCTACTATGCGTCTATACATAGTAGGATCCTCCAAGATCTCTCCTGAATCTGCACTCAACTTGCCATTCTGATCCAATGGCACGGAAATAGGCTTACAGCCTATCATACCATACTTGGACAACATGTCCAAGCCATACTGTCTCTGCAGTAATCCAATACCATGTGGTGACCTAATCACCTCCATGCCCAAGAAATATCTGAGCTCCCCCAGATCCTTCATCTCGAACTTCTGTCTAAGCAAGATGTTTACATCAAATATCTCTGCATCATGGTCCCCCGTAATGATCAAGTCATCCACATAGATGACAACAAGCACAACCCCTCTATCACCATGTCTCACATACAACGAGAAATCTGCATTGGCTACATGAAAGCCAATAGTGATAAGATATTCAAAAATCTTGTCAGACCATGCTCTTGGTGCTTGTTTTAAGCCATACAAGGCTTTCTTCAACCTGCAAACATGCTCGGGGTGACTCACATCCTCATAACCAGGTGGCTGCAACATATACACCTCTTCTTGCAAATCCCCATACAAGAATGCATTCTTTACATCCATCTGATGTAAAGACCATTGCTTTGACGTAGCCATCTTGGCAACTGCTATCACAACTCTCACTGTTGCCATCTTGGCAACTGGGCTGAAAGTTTCCTCATAATCAATGCCATATGCCTGCGCATATCCTTTGGCTACCAACCTAGCCTTATACCTGTTTATGCTTCCATCACTGTTATGTTTTACTTTGTACACCCACTTGCATCCAATGGCTTTCTTGCCTTCAGGCAATTGCACTAAATCCCAAGTTTCATTTCCATATAGTGCATGCATCTCCTCATCCATAGCTTTCTCCCAACACACATTTCCAACAGCCTTATCAATACATGTGGGCTCTACAACCTGCACAACCTTTGCCATATATGCATAGTGATGTGCCACATAACCATCATAGGTAAACCTCTACACAGGGTTTTTCACTCTCCCAGATCTTCGCAGCTTTTCATTCATGGCTTCTATAGCCTTCTTTACACCAGGTGTTCTCATAGCTGGGATCCCAAGCTCCTCATCAAGGCTCATATCTGAGCCACTAGACTCTCCATCAACATGAGAATGCCCTGCAAAAATGTCAGGCATACCAAGGGGCTCAACCACTTTCTCTTTTCCTTTACGTGATGTACTAATCACATTTGCACGACTGGTATTATGATGCAGCCTGCCACTCCATGGTCTATCAAACAGACCCACTAGATGAGGAGTCTCTTGGTCCACTCAAAGACTGTGATTGCTGACATGCATTCTGTGCAACCACACTTCCACTCACATCATCCCCAATAGCTTCTTTTTCAACAGCATACCAGCTGCTCATCTCATCAAAGACAACATCCTTGCTTACCCTCAACTCACGTGTAGTAGGGTTATAACACCTGTATCCCTTTTGCTCAAGGGAATATCCAATAAACACACATTTTTCAGCTTTTGGATCCAGCTTAGTTCTCAGCTCATCTGGCACATGCACATATGCAATGCATCCAAAGACTTTCAGATGAGACAAATCAGGTTTTCTGCCAGTAAACCTCTCCTCTGGAGTTACATCATGTATGGCTGCAGTTGGATTCCTGTTCATGATGTATACTGCTGTAGAAACAGCCTCAGCCCAATATCTATGCGGCATATTCTTCTCTTCCATCAATGCTCGCGCAATCTCAGCAATGTGCCTGTTTTTCCGCTCAGCAACTCCATTTTGCTGCGGAGTGTATCTGCATGTAAACCGTCTCCGAATACCATTCTTCTTCAAAAATTCAGAGAACTCATTGGAGAAGTACTCTCCCCCTCCATTTGACCTTAGGCACTTTACATATTTCCCTGTTTGCTTTTCAACCAAAACTCTGAAATTCTGAAAGTGAGTGAACACCTCACTCTTCTCCTTCATGAAATATACCCACACTTTCCTTGTGTGGTCATCAATGAATGTCACATAATACCTGCAGCCTCCCATAGACATGGTCTTCGTAGGACCCCATACATCTGAATGCACAACATTTAGTGCATTTCTGCTCACATATCTGTTACGTGGAAATACATGCTTTGTTTGCTTTCCAAATTGGCATGCTTCACATATTCTCTCCATACCTTCCACTTTAAATTTTGGCAGCCCTGTCACAATTCCTTTAGTTTGCATAGACTTCATTCTCTGCACATTCACATGTCCAATTCTTTTATGCCAAATGTCTGTGTCTGCAACAATTCCTGAACCATTTGCAAACATCACAGCACTCATTTCAGGCATGTCTACGTTCAATGTAAACATTCTGCCCACTCTGTTGCCTTCTTTTGCAACCAACTTGCACTTGTCTTTAAAGTCTTCAACATAACAACCATCAGGGTTAAACCGAACCTGCAAACCCTGCTTAATCATCTAGCCAACTGAAACCAGATTCTTTGTTATGTTCTCAGAACGTGAAGTACATTTGCAAGCATCTACAAGGTACTTCACTTTGCCATCCTGCATAGACAATGGCACATCTCCAACATGGGCAATTGGATGAGCAATGTCATCCCCTGTTTCCACAAAACCTGGTCTTTCAAGGTTTTTCATCTCCTTAAACCACTCCCCATGACTTGTCATGTGGTTCGAAGCACCTGAATCCACATACCATACATCATCTTTTTGTGCTGCTTCAACATTTTCAGACATGGCATTCACGACATGCTGCATAATAAACAACCTTTCATTATCCTCATTCTTTCTGCTTGAGGATGCATAGTTGTTCTGCTGCACTTTCCCATTTTACATGTCAACCTGCACATGTCCAGGCTTACCACAATAAAAGCATTCACGTGCATCATTATATTGCCTTTGCCAATTTCCACGTCCTCTTTGACTCCCCCTACCTCTGAATTTGCCTCTTCCACCTGTGTGTTGTTGATGTTGTTGTTGTGTATTCTGGGACTGTTGTTGTTGCTGCCTGTTGGCCATAATTCTGATTACCTGTTCGGCCACCTCCTTGACCGTGCCCACGGCCTCCTCTACCTCGTCCTCTACCTAAACTTGTGTAGAAGGCTTGTTGCTCTGAACTGTTTTTGTTTTGTGAAGACTGTTGGTCTTCACCCAAGCTCTTCTCTTCTATAATTAGCATAGACACCAAATCTGTAAAGTTGGGAATGTTTTCCCGAGTCTAAATAGACGTCTTGAACGCCTTGTTATTGTGGCCCGAGACCACGTAGACAGACTTCCACCTTATCATCATCATCTACTGACACACCAATAGGTGCAAGGGATTCCACAATACCCTTTATCTTCAATGCATAGTCATTCACAGACATGCTCTTTTTCTCCACAGTATGAAGTTCATTCTTCAACTGTATCTTACGTGCCTTGGTATTTGTTTCATAGAGTTTTACCAAGGTGTCCAACGCCTCCTTGGGGGACTTGGCATCCTGAATGTGCCCAATCATGGTGTCCTATATACTAATGGAGAACCAATACATAACTTTTCTGGCTCCTTGGTTCTAGTCTTTAAACTCTTTCACATTTGCACAGCAGTCAGATTTATGTCCGGTATCTTTGGTGCCTCTTCATGCTCACCTTCTATGTAGTCCCAATAGCCCTTTCCCATCAGGAAATTCGTCAGCCTGAACCTCCAAGCATGGAAGTTGTTCTTATCAAGCTTCTCAGCCACAATCTGGGTTATGCCATCATTTGACATCTTGCCAGACACAAAAATTTACCAGAAACAGCACTCTGGTTTGTCCTGCACAAACTGCTATATTTTCTGCAGCGATACTGTAGTACTCTCAAATGTCACAACCAGTGACTTCAATATGCATACATACACCCAATGGCAACTGTTGACCTCTTTGCAGCACCCACAGTGTCTGCACAGTCAATCTGTCTTTCTGCAGTTCTTAAAACAGAGTTTTGCAGAGAATCGATGACTTACCCACAGTACTCGAAATCGCCTGCTTTCTAAAAAACGGAGGTCTAGACGCGCCCGAAATGCGTTTTTGGCGCAGAAATTGTCGTCCAATAGGACTGTATAGTTGCCCTATAGCTTTACTCCCACGAAGAAAGCTCCTCAATCAAAGATCGTTTGCCGATGCCTCCCGTAGAGCTCCCGACAAGGGTGTAGTCACCAACACAAATAGGGAAGAGTAGTTGAAGCTCTTACCCTCGTACCGCTTCCTATGGTTCTCTTGCTTGCAGCTCAGTCCTTAGCACGAACCAGACCCTGATACCATGAAAAGATGCAGGGGGGAAGAGAGCTTGAGCTCTTGCAAGCACACACACACTCACAAAACCCTAATAGAGAACACACAAGGTGAGAGGCTGAAGATCTTCTTCTTCTTCACTCAACACTCAACACACCATATACAAAGATAAGAGTACACACAATATGAAAAGTACTCAACCAATACATACAAGGGTTCTCTATAGTGTGAACCCAACTAAATGAGCTGGCGGTATAACTATGCCTGTCTCTAGAATGGCTATCACACAGCCTATCATCCCACTAGCCGCATATCACCCAAGATCTCACCAACCATGCCAGTGGTGTAAGTGTGGGGCCTATCCCCTAGGCGGGTCATCAGTGTCCACCGCCTCACTAGACGAGCTCGATATCTCAACACTAGGCATAGAAGTTGTTCTTTTTAAGCTTCTCACTATTATCTAATTGATTCTGTCAGACATGTTTTCCTATAAACAATTAAAAATTTGTAACTTACAATTTCTATATGCAACTTGTAACACAACAATATCTTCTGTGACTACTGCAGTGGTACTTCAACACAACTTGTAAGTCACCAAGTATGACAAGAGTACATGTATATACACCCAATGTCAATAATACATGTGAAAACTCTATCTGCACTCCCAAATTGCACTATTGCACTGCCAATAACCAGATTTCGATGGTGACAGTTCTTTAGAACTTCCTGAAACTGTCAGAAATACCTTTAGAACAAAGATCGAGATGCGCCCGAAATGCGATTCTGATTGTAAAACTGCAGTACAAAGTACTATGTACCACACATGCACCTCCAAGCCTGCGAAGACAACTCCTCAATCGGAGATGTGTAGCTCCCGAAGATACCGAGAGGTGTTGTATCTGAACCAGAGATGATGATGCTCTTACCCGTGTACCGCTTCCTTGCTTGCTTATTCTTGCCTCTTGCTTGCCTCCTTAGTTCTCACATGAACTGGAGCTCTGATACCATAAATAGAATGTGGGGGAGAGAGAGAGAGCTTGAGTTCCTTGCAAATCAAACACACACACACACACAAGAGACACACACAAGAGAGTGCAAGAAACAAGAGAGATGGATGGCTAAATCTTCTTCTCTTCTCTACAACCATATAACTAAAAGGTAAGAGTACATACATAAAGGGAAAGTAATCTCCTACAACAACATACAAAATGGTTGGTATATAGTTTGAACCCGACTATATAATCTGGTGTTATAACTATGCCATGACTCTAGTACTCCGAAGTGGCTGTCACACAACCTGTCATCCACTCGTGGCATATCGATCATAATCTCACCAACCATGATAGTGGCATAAGTGCAAAAGCTATCAACTAGGCGAGTCATCAATGTTGGTCGTAGCACTAGTTGATCTCGATATCTCAACACCTCTTGCACAAGTTCTCTTATATTTTGAAATGCTTGCCTTGATGTGTCCCTTTGCATCTCATGAAAATTGTTGAAAATTCTAATATGAGACTTATCATGGTGATTAGCATAGATTAAGCATAAAGATTAAAGCACATGATTTGGGCTTGGTATATACTTTTTAAGAAGGCTGACATGAAATACATTATGTACTTTGAGATGAGGAGGCAGAAGAAGCTCGTAGGCTAAGTCACCTACTTTCTTTGTAATCAGATATGGTCCACAATGTGAGAAAGAAGAGATGAGAGAAGAGACAATGTACTCAAGAACTCATCAATGAACCACTAGCCAACTTGATTAGAAATGAACTACAATGCCTCATATATATAAGAAAGTTCCTCCACCCTTTCCTCCACCCAAAAATGTGTGTAAATAGAAAAAAATGGAAATGAATGCTATAAATCCCAAAAATGCCTAGAGGCTAAAGAGTGTGCCACTAGCGTGACACCATCTGGAGATGACACCTATCCAACACCTCCTCTTCAACGGTCCAGATGGGAGGACCAACGCCAACGCGCTGAAGAAGATAATCCAAGGTAGGTCGAGGAAGAGGCTTAGTAAACAAATCAGCAACATTATCTTTGGTAGGACAATACTCAAGCTGAATGCGACCTTCAAAAATCCAATCAACAAAATGAAAATGAACATCAATGTGTTTGGATCATCCTCAAATAACTGGATTTTTGGCTAAAGCAATAGCACTCTGTGAATCTGAGTAGATGAGTGTCGGAGTAGATGAACATCCAAGGTGATTCAAAATTTGAGAAAGAGCATCAGACTTCTTAGGTAAGAAATAAACCCATGATTTGCGAGAGAAGTCATCCACAAGAAGCATATAATACTTGGATCCACCAAGCAATTGTACTTCCATAGGTCCTGCAAGATCAACATGAATAAGCTCAAGTATGCGTGTGGCCCTATGAGTAGCCTCCTCTGGAAAAGAAGCCCGATGTTGCTTTCCTTGAGCACAAGAAGAACAAATATGATGGCGAGGTTTCTGAAGCTTTGGTAGACCTGTAACCATGTCATGTGAGACAAGATGTTGCAAAGTAGCAAGAGGAACATGGCAAAGCGGAAATGCCATAGATCACTATCTTCATTAGAAAAAGTGCTTTAGGAGAAGCAAATAATTGATGAAGATGAGACTCATGTGGTGGCAACTGTGTTGTAAAAGAGCTTATATGATAAAGCCCAGCATTTTGATAACCATGTGCCACACAAGAAAGTGACTGTCTATCAATGATTTCAATCAGTTCATCATCAAAGTAAACCCCAAGACCTTTAGAAGTAGCCTTAGAGATAGAAAATAAGTTGGCAGACTTCTTAGGCACATGCAAAACATCATGTAAGATAGCATCTCCAAAAGAAACATCACCAATACCAATCACAGGGAGAGATGAAGCATCACCAATGTGTACTGATGAAGAGCTAGACTTATAGTTTTCCAATAAGGAAGAACTATTCGTCATGTGAGAGGTAGCACCACTGTCGGCAATCCACTCATTCGTATGCGTATCAAGATCTTTGATTACCACAAGTGATGTGTCACATGAAGAAGTAGAAGACATAGCAACATATGCAATCTTGGCGTTACCGTCTTCCTTCTTGTCTTTGTTTTGAGAAGATGTTGATGTAGAAGAACCCTTAGATTTGGATTCAAGTTCAGCTTTTACCTTCTTGGATGCCGCCTTCTTAGCAAAACAACGATCCTCCGTATGGCCACTACGACCACAGAAAGTGCACTCCTTGGAAGAATCCTTTGATTTGTCCTTGTCGCCTTTGGTTGAAGAATCTTTAGCATTGGAATTAGAGCCTTTGCGTTGATCATTCACCTTGCCTTTGCCTTTGCCCTTGCCTTGGCTTACAAAAGCCGAGTCTTTTTTGTTTTTCTTGCAAGTAAGACACTTATCATGAAGAAGATCCATATTCTCCAAGCTTCTCCACTATGTTGTCAGATTCGGAGATAGAAAGCTTATCCAAATCTTCTTCCAACTTAGCCATCTTAACCGTTGAAAGTCTTCCATATTGCATTTGTATAGCATGCCATAATTGTTGAGCCGTACTCCTTGTAGAGAGAAATTGAGACACAACTGATGTAGACATGCCATGCACAAGTAAAGCTTTGGCCCGTGCATCCATATAGGTTTGATATTGAGAAGGCACCATATGAGGAGACGTCACTTATAGACCACACCCCGGCACTTTCCAAAAGAAGTTGCATAAACAAGGAGGACCAAGTGTGGTAGTTGTTTGGGGTAAGCTTTTGTGAATCGAAAAGACTTGGAAGGCTCAAAGATTGAGTGAATGGGTTAAAGGGCTGATATGATTGAGTGGGGAGAGGAGTAGTAGTGGAAGTAGTAGAAGAAGGAATCATAGTAGATGAAGTTGCCATAAAAGGCATAGATGATGTAGGGGGATATACCATAGAGGGCATAGAAGTATGTGGATAGGAAGACATAAAGGACAAAGAAGAAAGAGTGAAAGGATCCGTAGAAGGTAATGGATACGACAGAAAAGAGAAAGTAGAAGCGCCCACCAAAGAAAGAATTGCACCAACTTCCATTGTAATAGTTGCCGGTCCAACCGTCGTAGGAGATGTAGGAACTATAGTATCTTCAAGTTTGCCTTTGTCTTTTGGAGTAGAGGACTTCCGAGATCCCATAGGGAGTGGAGGGTGGGAAAACACAAGGAAAGAAGTGTCGTACCTCCAAAAATGCAGCCAATAGATGGGCTGTCCACCAAGCAAGTATCTCCAAAATATGCACAAAGATAGTGCGAAAAAACGCAGCCGAGATATGAACCAATAGACTCCACCAAAAGAGGGCTGAGAATGTAGCCTTAGGTAGAAGGAGTATGAAGGAGTTGATTGTCCACAAAAATGCAAACACAAAGTGTGTAGCAAAGTGGAATTTTCAGCCGGTAGAAAGGTGTAGAAAAGAGGATGAATATGTACCTCAAAACACCATGAAGAGGGCTGAAGTTGATGATGAAAACGTAGCCAAGAAATCTCTCCACAAGAAGCCTTCAAAAAAACGCTACCGCATTTAGGGAAAACTAGTTGGCAATATTTTCACCGCAAGTAGAGTTGTAGGACTCGGATTGAAGTGTTTTAAAAACACACTTGTAGAGGATGGTAAGGGGCTGGTTTGAAGCCTCTTGCATCATTGAATGAGTGCAAGGATGATGAGTAAGAGCTTCGACAAAAAACGCAAGAAGAAATTCTGCATGCAGGCAGTCTGCGAAGAATAACTCAGAAACGGTGAGGAATTTGCGAAAACTTTCTTCTGCAAAGTTGTAGACCACGATGATCCCAGTAGGTTAAGCAGGCACAATCCTCAAAAACGCATTCGTTTAGCAGAAAATCAAAGAATGAAAAACGCAATTGAAAGTGGGGTTGTTGAAGAGGACTAGAGGTAGAGAGGAAGAAGGATAAGGAGGCTCTATGTGCGCCACCACCTTGCTCTGATACCATGTGAGAAAGAAGAGATGAGAGAAGAGACAATGTACTCAAGAACTCATCAATGAACCACTAGCCAACTTGATTAGAAATGAACTACAATGCCTCATATATATAGGAAAGTTCCTCCACCCTTTCCTCTACCCAAAAATGTGTGTAAAAATGTGTGTAAATAGGGAAAAATGGAAATGAATGCTATAAATCCCAAAAATGTCTAGAGGCTAAAGAGCGTGCCACTAGCGTGACACCATCTGGAGATGACACCTATCCAATACACAATATCTGGGGGATAACTTCTTGTACTTCCCAAGAGATAGAGAACTTCTTTTGGGGCATACTCGAATGAAGACCATATCTGCTTCTTTGAGTTTTCTGTCTGTCCTCTTCTTATCTGCATACTTCTTCTGTCTATCCTGGGTAGCTTTTATATCTTTGTGAATTGACTGCATCTGCTACTCCATGTCGTCAAGCATTTGTCTGGGACATCTTAACCCTAATCAATGGGTCGAACCAAGTTAATGGAGTTAAGCAATCTTGTCCATACAGATCTTTGAAAGGGCTCATCCCAATACTTCGGTGATAAGAAGCATTGTAGGTGAACTCGACTAGGTGCAGATAGCTTAGCCACTTCTTGGGTTCCCTGCCATAGCATGACCGAAGTATATCTTTGATTACTTGGTTCACCCTTTCAGTTTGACCATCGGTCTTGGGGTGGTAAGCTGTGCTGAGATCCAAGAAAGTTCCTACTGCTTCAAAAAATGCAGTCCAGAATCTTGACATGAATTTGGGATCTCGATCACTTACTATTCTTCTCGGTAAGCCATGCAATCTGAAGATTTCTTTGAGGAACACTCTGGCCACATCCACTGCAGTGTAGGTTTCTTTTACTGGAATCAGATGGGCAACTTTGGTTAGTTTATCAACTACCACGAAGATGGAGTTGTAACCTGATTGCACTGAAGGTAATCCAGTAATAAAATCTATACTGATGCATTCCCACTTCATTTGGGGGATGTCTAATGGATGTAACTTCCCAAGCATTTTTTACTCCCTTGGCCTTGACTTTTTGACAGGTCAGACATTGACGTACATGATTAAGTACATCCTTTTTTAGTCCAGGCCAAAAGAAGCTTTTCTTCACAAACATGTAGGTTTTGATGAAACCTGGATGTCCTGGAATAAGGCTGTCATGGACTTCATTCAGAATTTGACCCTTAGTTCCCTCATCATTGGGAATGCATAGCCTACGATTATAATACATAATTCCATCATCTAGGCTGTACTCTTGAACTCGGCTCCACTCCTATGGAGTTTTGCTTTCCTGCATGAGTAGGGTAGCAATAGGGCCAAAGAATCTATCTTGCATGATCTTCTCAGTTGCTTCAATAATCAAAGGATTTGACACTACAGTAATTGCAAGCATGGAGGCTTTTTTGTTGAGGGTATCTGCTACCACATTTTCTTTGCTTGGGCGATACTTGATTTCAAAATCAAATTCGTGCAGGGTCTGCATCCACCGTCTTTGGCGCATGTTGAGATCCTTTTGAATGAAGATCCACTTTGAGCTCTGATGATCTGTCATCAAAGTGAATCTTTGACCGAGTGGTAATGTCTCCACAACTTCAGGGCATATACTACTGAAAGTAGTTACAGGTCGTCTGAGTTCTCGATATATATTCCCATTCTCATCCAATCACATCATTTTCATATGTATTCCCATTCTCATCCAATCACATCATTGTCATATGTATTCCCATTCTCATCCAATCACATCACTTTCATCTCATCACATCTTTCCTCATTTATCCTCATCAGATCTCATCCACTCGCATCTACCCATATCCACATCTCATCACATCACATTCATTCACATCTCATCCATTCACGTCACATCTCATTCATTCACATCTATCCCGTTTCACATCACTAATCATCCATTCGCATCTATCCCAATTTACATGACATCTATTTCACATCACATCTCATTCATTCACATCCCGATTCACATCACGTCACATCTCATCCATTCACATCCCATATCATTCATTCACATCCCGATTCACATGACATCACATCTCCTTCATTCACATCACCATCAGATCACATACATTCTATCCACATAACATCACACCACATCTATCCACATCATATCTCATTCATACACATCTCATCTCATTCATACACATCACATCACATCACATTCATTCACATCACTAATCATCCATTCGCATCTATCCCAATTTTATGACATCCATTTCACATCACATCTCATTCATTCACATCTCGATTCACATCACATCACGTCTCATCCATTCACATCCCATATCATTCATTCACATCCCGATTCACATAACATCACATCTCATTCATTCACATCACTATCCCATCACATACATTCTATCCACATAACATCACACCACATCTATCCACATCATATCTCATTCATACACATCTCATCTCATTCATCCGCATCCATCCAATCCTTCACATGTACGACTACCCACATCTATCCATACATTCATATCTATCACTTCACATCCACATATATTCATGTCACACCACATCACATTCTTCACATACACATCCACATCCATTCTTTCACATACATTCTTTCACATACACATCCACATCCATTCTTCACATACACATCCACATCCATTCTTTCACACACACATCCACATCCATTCTTTCACATACATCCACATCCATTCTTTCACATACATCCACATTCATTCTTCACATCCATTCTTCACAGATCAATTTGAACGATCTTAAACTTAGTTTTAGATTTGGCTGAGTTTTGAGTATATTTTTTTAAACTGGTCACACCTTCTTTCCTCGAAACTGACGAAAGAGTTTCGTCTTGGTCATAGTCTGATTCAAGGTTCGAGTCGAATAAGATTTTTCCTGAACTATCTTTCTCGAAAAGGTTTGATAATTCAGTTACTATTTTACTGAATTTCTTTCTTTGAATACTCACTTAATTGATTTCTAAATTAGATACCAATTCTAATGAGGAATAAATAAATCATTTATCTGAATATTTTGATCTCGATAGATTTCTTGAATTTTCTTTTTACAATCCATGTGAATATAAAACGATAGAAATTTCTCTCTCACAGTATTTAATTATTCATTTATCAAATACTCATAGATTTTAAACATAGAATTTAAGAGAATTCTAATTTTGATATAAACATTCTTTAATAAATTTTAATAAGAATAACACTTTTATAATTAAAAAATTTCCTTTATACATCTTTCTATGCATAGAAATCAAATTTAATAAGAATAACACTTTTGTAATAAAAAATTTTTCCTATATGCATCTTTCTAAGCATAGAAGTCAAATTTAATAAGAATAACACTTTTGTAATAAAAAATTCCTTTATGCATCTTTCTATGCATAGAAATCAAATTTAATAAGAATAACACTTTTGTAGTTAAAAAAATCCTTTATGCATCTTTCTATGCATAGAAATCAAATTTAATAAGAATAACACTTTTATAATAATAATAAAAAATTCCTTTATGCATCTTTCAATGCATGAAAATCAAATTTAATAAGAATAACACTTTTATAATTAAAAAATTTCCTTTATGCATCTTTCTATGCATAGAAATCAAATTTAAAAAGAATAACACTTTTGTAATAAAATAAAAATCCTTTATGCATCTTTCTATGCATAGAAATTAAAATTAATAAGAATAACACTTTTGTAATAAAAAAATTTCCTTTATGCATCTTTCTATGCATAGAAATCAATTTTAATAATTAATATCAGTGATATCCATGCATATTCACAGGTGAATATGTACATGGAGTAATTAGAATATTTCTTTTAGATGCAAAAATGGTGGGAATTACTCTTTTGGAATAAAATAAAAACAAACATCTTTTTCAAAAAAATCTAGAAAATTTTGCCATAACCTCCTTTGTATGGCTTACCATTTCTCATTTTTATCTTTCTTTATTTAACTTAATTAACTCAATTTAGAATTATAGCACTCTAATCTACACAATTTTCTAAATTCAAGAGAGTAAACAATAAGAAGAGTTTAATTAATCACATAGTTAATCTTTCTAGGATTGAGAAAGAGGTTGGAATGTAAAGAAGAGAAGGGGGTGGCCTTTTTATCAAAGGCATAGCATTTGAATTTAATTCAACATTTTCAAAACATAAAAACCAAGAAAACCATAGATTTTTCATTAAAAATTCGTAAACAAAGTAAGAGAATTAGCTTACATAGAGATTGTAAGCTCTATTTTGGCTTGAAGGATTGAGGGTTCTACTCTTGTTTGAAGCAAGAGTGGCCACCAATTCACTTTGGAGAAGATTAGGCCAAAAACAATTGAATTATTAAAAAATTCAATGTAGATGGCTCAGGAGAGGAGTAGAGTAACACTACATAAACACCATTAACCTTTTACAAAGGGGGAGGCTTCTATTTATAGGAAAAAGTGAGCCTCTAACCAAGCGATCAGTTTAGTCAATTTTTGACCATTTTTGGGTCAGTTCAGCTTACTTTTTGGATCTAGTTTTGAATTAGGAGAGAGGAGAGATGAAAATATCTCATTTTACTGATTAAAAATTGGGGGTAATGATGAGAAAAAGGCACCTACTTCATGAGGGGAGATCCCCACACTAAGGTGTCAAAATTTAGTTTTTAAATTTTTTTCTTTGGTCCTTAGTCCACTCTTCATCTTATGTGAGCATTTACTTATTTTTGGGGGGTGTTTATTTTATTCTCAATTTATCTCCTCCCTACACTTGGATTGATCCAATTGGCCCATAGGAACCTTAATTGGACCATAATCCAAAAATTTATGAAAATCTGGACTCTTAGGCTAAGGTCCTTTATACCTATTTTCAATTAATTCCAATTGCACATTGGAAAGTTCTTTTTGAATATTTGTTTCAGGGGAAACAATTTTAGACACTAGGAGGAATCTTACATCCTACCCCACTTAAAAAACATGAGATGTCCTCATCTCGCAAACTAGAGGATAACTCTTTCCCTTAAGATCTAAATGATTCCGGGGCTCCTTATAGTCTGGTGAGCTCAACAGAATCCTGGGATAAAGATCACTCATATAGAACTCATCATCAGATAACAATTCATTCAAATCATATCATTCATATCTTTAACACAATAATGGTCCATTAGACCAAAATTTCCATCTGAGCAGTCCTCCATGGGAATTTCAATTATACAGATTTTTAATTTGTCATCCCTTAACTTGATCCACTGGGTCAAGTGTTAACAGTAGCAATCTGAGCAGTTCTCCATTGGAGTTTCAATTATACAGATTTTTAATTTATCATCCCTTAACTTGATCCATTGGGTCAAGTGTTAACAGTAGCAATCTGAGTAGTCCTCCATGGGAATTTCAATTATACAGATTTTTAATTTGTCAGCACAATCCACTAATCTCATAGTGATTTGCTGAAGTCATTATCGTCATTCCAGTTACGAACATCATCATAGGGACTCGTCCCATTCATCCTCATTGTGGTTTTGCTCAACTTATCGCTTTTCAACCCAAAATTCAAGAATCATCATTTTTCAATCAGAATCCAAATCAACTCATCAGTTCTCAACCAGAGTTTTAAAATCATATCAACCACATTTGAATTCATTATTTGGATAGCACTTATGCTTATAATTTCAAGGTCTTAGATTTACTCATATATATTGCCAGTAAAGAGCTACAGTTATACCCTCGGTATATACGGGTAGTCACGGTCCTTGGAATTATAAGGTAAATACCATCATGTCTAGGCCTCAAGCAAGTCAGGGATTCCATGCAATTGCGGTACTTCCATCTGAAGACCCAATTACTAAATTATGAATTTCAGTGTGAATATCAATTTGTATGAATTTCATCACACATTTCTAACTTTTTACTATTACTTCATAAATTTTTGACATTTTTGGCTTCTCGGTTGATCCACTTTAGCCAATTAGCTCTGATACCAGCTGAAAAATCCATGTCCCCACCGCGCAACGAATTCTGGGGTGCTGGCAGCGGAAATAGCACTTCTTGCACGGGGTAGGGTCCCTCACTTGGGGCCTTGCCCACGTATATCTGGACAAGAGACTAATCCCTCGGTTCTTCCAAAATTGAACCCGAAAAAACTTCCTTCGCTCGGAAAGCACAAACGATTCCTCCAGGATATTTTTACTCTAACGTAGTCAAGAGCCTTAACTAACTGAACTGATCTGACCAAACCTGTAAGTCCCATAGTCAGATCAAGGAAAAGACGCACTTGAATCATAGAGACCAACGCTTTTTTCCTCATTGAGAGGCACAACCGTTGATTCTTTTCCATAGAACAATTTTTATCCACGATTTACTTCATCTATCGTACCATAACAGAATTGAGTCTCTTTTTAAGGATCCATCAATCCAGCCTAACCACATCCAGTCCCTGGGTTAGCCAACCGCCCAACCACTGTAGTGATGGGATCCATTTAAGAATTTAGTTAGGTTTTGTCCCGGGTACCAGGGAAAAGAGTTCCCAGGCCCCCTAGCCGGATATTCATGCAAGCTTAAAACTAGTCACACCACTTACACACCCAATATGAAATTGCCTTTTTCACAGATTCAGCTGTCTTTAAAACAATCTTTTAATGAAACTATAGTATCACTGATCATAAACCTCCAAAATATCCAGTAGAATCCTAATTTTTAATTTTTCCTTCATCGGTGTATTTATGGAATCATTAGCAACCTGAACGCTCACCACTCAGGGGCCTTTTCGATAGTTCCTAACTCATAGTACCCGGTAATATTTTCACTTATAAAAATCAAAATGGAATCTCCGTTGAAGATCAGCAAGATCAACCAACAAATCCATATAAAAGAGCCATGGACTTGTCCATTGAGGACCAGCAAGGTCAATCAACCAGATCCATGCCCCAATTCATAAAACAACTCTTACTCCTTGTTCCAATATCTTCCTCGATGCACGTGTGGGTATCTTCGACGACCAAGAGCCCGAGCACCGTATGGTCAGCACCCTCTAGGATCCTTGGCAGGTCACCTAGCGCTTCACTCATAGGCCGCTTCCTTGGTCCCTCATCCACCATACCAAAAGCTCACCATTTAAATCAAATCGAGGCTGGTCAAGACCTCGGCCGACCTTCCTACACGAGACGTCCTCCATTGACTCTCCGTTAGCTGCTGCAACTTTATTAGTTAGGTTTCCAAGACCTCATTTCACAAGACGGTCAAAATGCTTCCCTAGCATTCTTGACATAAGACAGTCATTTAAAAATAGTTTATAAATACAGTTTCTATAACGAACTCTCGTCTTTCCACATTGTTCCACATCCATTTCAAATGTATTCCCATTCTCATCCAATCACATCATTTTTATCTCATCACATCTTTCCTCATTTGTTCTCATCAGATCTCATCCACTCGCATCTACCCATATCCACTCTCATCCACTCGCATCTACCCATATCCACATCTCATCACATCACATTCATTCACATCTCATCCATTCACATCACATCTCATTCATTCACATCTATCTCGTTTCACATCACATCACATCATATTCATTCACATCACATATCATTCATTCACATCACATATCATCCATTCACATCACATCCATTCACATCACATCTCATTCATTCACATCTATCCCGTTTCACATCACATCAAATCACATTCATTCACATCACATATCATCCATTTGTATCTATCCCAAATTACATCACATCCATTTCACATCACATCTCATTCATTCACATCCGGATTCACATCTCATCCATTCACATCCCATATCATTCATTCACATCTCGATTCACATGACATCACATCTTATTCATTCACATCACCATCCCATCACATACATTCTATCCACATAACTACACATCACATCTATCCACATCATATCTCATTCATACACATCTCATCTCATTCATCCACATCTATCCAATTGTTCACATATACGACTACCCACATCTATCCATACATTCATATCTATCACTTCACATCCACATATATTCATGTCACATCACATCTCTTTACATCACATCACATTCTTTCACATACATCCACATCCATTCTTTGACATACACATCCACATCCATTCTTCACATACACATCCACATCCATTCTTTCACATACATTCACATCCATTCTTTCACATACACATCCACATCCATTCTTTCACATACACATCCACATCCATACACATCCACATCCATTCTTCACATACACATTCACATCCATTCTTCACATACACATCCACATCCATTCTTTCACATACATCCACATCCATTCTTCACATACACATTCACATCCATTCTTCACAGATCAATTTGAAGGGTCTCAAACTTAGTTTTAGATTATGCAGAGTTTTGAGTGTATTTTTCTAAACTAGTCACACCTTCTTTCCTCAAAACTGATGAAAGAGTTTGGTCTTGGTCATAGTCTGATTCAAGGTTCGAGTTGGATAAGATATCTCCTGAGCTATCTTTCTCAAAAAGGTTTGATAATTTAGTTACTATTTTATTGAATTTCTTTCTTTGAATATTCACTTAACTGATTTCTAAATTAGATACGAATTCCAAAGAGGAATAAATTAATCATTTATCTGAATATTTCGATCTCGATAGATTTTCTTAATTTTCTTTTTACAATCTGTGTGAATATAAAACGATATAAATTTCTCTCTCAGATTATTTAATTGTTCATTTATTAAATACTCATAGAATTTAAACATAGAATTTAACAGAATTCTAATTTTGATATAAAAATTCTTTATGCATCTATTTATGCATAAAAATCAACTTCAATGGTAATAGCACTTTTATAAAAAATCCCTTTTATGCATCTATTTATGCATAAAATCAAATTTAATAGGAATAACACTTTTAAAATAAAAAGAATTTCTTTATGCATCTATTTATGCATAAAAATTATTTTTTTATAACAACAACGCTTTTATAATAAAAAAATTCCTTTATGCATCTTTCTATGCATAAAAATCAATTTTAATAAGAATAACACTTTTATAATTTAAAAAAATTCCTTTATGCATCTTTATATGCATAAAAATCAAATTTAATAAGAATAACACTTTTATAATAAAAAAATTTTCTATATGCATCTTTCTATGCATAGAATCAATTTTAATAAGAATAACACTTTTATAATAAAATTTTTGCTTTATGCATCTTTCTATGCATAGAAATCATAACACTTTTGTAACAAAGAAAACTCCTTTATGCATCTTTCTATGCATAGAAATCAAATTTAATAAGAATAACACTTTTGTAATAAAAAAAATTCCTTATGCATCTTTCTATGCATAGAAATCAAATTTAATAAGAATAAAACTTTTGTAATAAAAAAATTCCTTTATGCATATTTTTATGCCATAGAAATCAAATTTAATAAGAATAACACTTTTATAATAATAAACAAAATTCCTTTATGCATCTTTCAATGCATAAAAATCAAATTTAATAGGAATAACACTTTTATAATTAAAAAAATTTCTTTATGCATCTTTTTATGTGTAAAAATCAAATTTAATAAGAATAACACTTTTGTAATGAAAAAATTCCTTTATGCATCTTTCTATGCATAGAAATCACTTTTAATAATTAATATCAGTGATATCCATGCATATTCATAGGTGAATATGTACATGGAGTAATTAGAATATTTCTTTTAGATGCAAAAATGGTGGGAATTACTCTTTTGGAATAACATTAAAACAAACTTTCTTTTCCACAAAATTGTGGAAAATTTTGCCATAACCTCCTTTGTATGGCTAACCATTTCTCATTTTTATCTTTCTTTATTTAACTTAATTAACCCAATTTAGAATTATAGCACTCTAGTCTACACAATTTTCTAAATTCAAGAGAGTAAACAATAAGAAGAGTTTAATTAATCACATAGTTAATCTTTCTAGGATTGAGAAAGAGGTTGGAATGTAAAGAAGAGATAGATTTTTCATTAAAAATTCGTAAACAAAGTAAGAAAATTAGCTTACATAGAGCTTGTAAGTTCTCGTTTTTCTTGAGGGATTGAGGGTTCTACTCTTGTTTAAGCAAGAGTGGCCACCAATTCACTTTGGAGAGGATTAGGCCAAAAAAAATTGAATTATTAAAAAACTCAATGTAGATTGCTCAGGGACAAGAGTAGAGTAACAGTGCATAAACACCATTAAGCTTTTACAAAGGGGGAGGCTTCTATTTATAGGAAAAAGTGAGCCTCCAGCCAAGCAAACTGAGTCTAGAATTTTCCAAATCAGTTTGGTCAATTTTTGAACATTTTTGGGTTAGTTCACCTTACTTTTTGGATCTAGTTTTGAAATAGAAGAGAGGAGAGATGAAAATATCTCATTTTATTGATTAAAAATTGGGGGTAATGATGAGAAAAAGGCACCTACTTTATGAGGGGAGATCCCGACACTGAGGTGTCAAAATTTAGTTTTTTAATTCTTTTCTTTGGTCCTTAGTCCACTCTTCATCTTATATGAGCATTTACTCATTTTTGGAGGGTTTTTCTTTTTTTCTTCAATTTATCTCCTCCCTGATCCAATTGGCCCATAGGCACCTTAATTGGACCATAATCCAAAAATTTCTAAAAATCTGGACCCTTAGGCTAAGGTCCTTTATACCTATTTTCAATTAATTCCAATTGCACATTGGAAAGTTCTTTTTGAGTTTCTGTTTCAGGGGAAACCATTTTAGACACTAGGAGGATTTCTATATCCAAAAATATATCAATTTTGAATTACCTCCCTCTAGACATTTTTTTCTCTCTCCAGGCCAAAATAAGGTAAAACAGGATCTTTCTTTTATTTCAAAGGGAAGTAATTATAAGATCAGAAGGGGAGGTTCTTACACCTACACACCTCAAAAGCTGGAGGGAGGAATCTTACACACAGAAGGCACCGGCGATTCCTCGAGGAAAAATCTTTGAATGAGAGAATTAATCTTCACAGCCTGAAGTTTCATGCCGTACGAGTCCGCACCCAAAAAAAAACTCAAAAAAATGGGTCACACAGTGAACTATATCTACTTTCTGTTGAAATATACAAGTGAATAGGGTGTGTGCGGGAACAAGCCCTTGGCTAGCAGCTGTAAAAGAGAATCTGTAAATGTGAGAGAACCTGTGAAAAGGTGAGAAGAATCTACTGGGAGAATACCCTCCGAGCGTGCTTGATAATGTGTTTTCTCCATTCCCTGGGTTGACCATATTGATAGACTACCATACTTCTTTGCAAACCAAGGGGTATGATGGTATATAATATGCTTCAAGAGGAATAAAAGAATACATTAATTAGTATATTTTTTAATATACAGTATAAAAACTGTTATGTTTTGTCCCGGGTACCAGGGGAAAGAGTTAGCTGACGCTTCATGCAAACTTCAAGATAGTCACACCACTTACACACCCAATATGAGATTGCCTGTTTCACAAATTCAGCTAACTTTAAAACAATCTTTTAATGAAATCATAGTATCACTGATCATAATCCTCCAAAATATCCGATGGAATTCTAGTTTTCAATCATTTCTTCATCGGTGTACCTATGGCATCATTGGCAACTAGAACGCTCACCATTTCTTGAGTGAGAGAGAGAATTTACATAAGAATCATTAGAATTTAAACATAAATGAAAATTAACTTCAATAGCATTTATTCACATCCATTCATATCATTTCATAACCATTGACATCCAATCACATCATTTCACATCCATTCACATCATTTTACATTTATTCACATCCATTTATTCACATCATTTTACATTTATTCACATCCATTCACATCATTTCATACCCATTCACATCCATTCACATCATTCTTACATCCATTCATACCTCTTCACATCCATTCACATCATTTCACACCCATTCATATCCATTCATATCATTTCATATCCATTCACATTATTTCTACATCCATTCACATTACATCATTCCCACATCAACTCACATCCAATCACATCATTTCCATATCAACTCACATCCAATCACATCATCCCACATCAATTCACATTCTATCACATCATTTTCACATCAACTCACATCCAATCACATCCAATCACATCAATCACATCATTTTTCATCCATTCATATTCATTCACATCCATTCATATCATTTCATAACCATTCACATCCATTCACATCATTTCACACCCATTCACATCCATTCACATCATTCTACATTTATTCACATCCATTCACATCATTTCACACCCATTCACATCATTTCACATCCATTCACATCATTCTTATATCCATTCATAACTATTCACATCACTCACATTATTTCACATCCATTCACATCATTTCACACCCATTCATATCCATTCACATCATTTCATATCCATTCACATCATTTCTACATCCATTCACATCATCCCTACATTCATTCTCATCATTCCTACATTCATTTACATCCATTCTCATCATTCTTACATTCATTCACATCATTCCTACATTCATTTATATCCATTCACATCCATTTTCATTATTCCTACATTCATTCACAAATTTCTCAAAATAAAATATGCTCAATATTCTTTTAAAAAAAGATTCATGGGATTTATAAAAAACCTTCTTTATTTTTCTGACTATTGAATAATGCTCAAAACTCTACTTTTAGCATAAATTTTATTTATGCATGTACATATATAAAGATAAATATAACAAAAATTTCTCTTTTCTCTATTTAATCAATTATGCATAAATACTATAAAAGTATTTTTTTATAAATGTAACAAAAATCATTCTTTTAGCATAAAAATGTTTATGCCTAGAATACGACGGGAATTTTTCTTTTTGTATTAACAAAATTATGCTTAAAAATATAATTTATTTCTTTAATGAAAAAATTTACCATAGCTTCGCTACTATTTATGAGAATGTTCAATTTTCTAACTTTAAATGAATATTCATAATTGAAAAATGATAAGAACTCCTTTTAAACTAAAATTTATTTATGCATACATAATATAATTATAAGCATAATTACGATTAAATCTCTTGATTATTCTTAAATATCTATTCTTAATTTTTAAAAATATTAGCATAACCCTCTTTCAACTTAAAATGAAATAATATGATTTTTTCTAATCATAAACAAGCTTAAAGAAATTAATCATCATTTTTAACTAGATTAAAATCATAAAAATACTTAATCCTCTTCCCTAGCTTGTCAAGCTTAGAGTTTTGATTAAGATAATGAAATTAGCACCATCCTTCTAACAAGGACCCATCCAAAAAGATAATTAATCTTTTAAAAAGAGAGATTTATTAATCAAAAATATTAAATTTAAGCATAAAGATTAGCATTAATCTAATTTAACATTACGAATCACTAAAAAGCTTGATTTCAAGAAAAAACCATTTAATTGAAAGCTTCCTAAGCATTAAAGGGATTGGAAAGGAGATAACCATTAAGAAAGATAGAAAAACCATTGGGATGAAGGCTTATCTTTGATTTTGGCTTGATTCTTTAAAGAAAGAAGTGAAGCCCACAAAGAAAGCTTTGGCCACCAAGTTGGGGAGGGTAATCTCCAAGAGAGGATGGAGAATTGTGAAGCTCCAAAGCTTCCAAAAGGAGAGGCAAAATAGAGGAATAATAGAATTACACTAAAATGAAGATAATACTAGCATATAATTACTCAAAGATAATACTAGCATATAATTACTCAAAGATGAAAATACAAAGGAATGAGGGTCTATTCATAGATGAGGGAGGCCACTAATTAAGTCCAATTCGGTTCTAGAGGTTTTCAGCTTTAGTTTGATCCAATTTAGACAAGATTTTGACTAGTTTAGCTCACTTTTTGATTCAGTTTGTAGGAGGAGAGAGGAGAGATAAAAATATCTCATTTTTTTAAATAAAAAATACAAAGTAATGATGAAAAAAGGTGCTTACTTCATGTGTCCTTTCCTTCTTTAGTGAGGTGTCAAAAATTTATTATTCTACCCAAATATCTCATTTTTAAAGTAATAAAACCAGTACTTGGTCAACTCTTCATCTTATGTGAATATTTACTCATTTTTAGGGGATTTTCTTTTATTCTTTGTATTTTTCTCATCCCAACACTTGGATTAATCCTAATGGTCCTTTAGAACCTTATTTGGACCTTAATCAATTTTTTTTGAAAATGTGGACCAATAGGTTAAGGTCTCCAATATTACACATATTCAGTTAATTTCTAATGCACATTGAAAAATTCTTTTTGAACTTTTGTTTTAGGGGAATTCTTCTTAGATATTAGGAGAAACTTTATATCCAAAATATCTCAATTTTGTATTATCTCTGTCTAGAATATTTTCTCTCTCGACTAAAAATAAAGAAAAACAATGTTTTCTTGCGTTCTGAATTAGGGGATGATTACAGAGACTGAAGGGGAGGTTCTTACAGCTTTACATCTCAAAAGCTGGAGGGAGGAATCTTATATCCTACCTCATTTAAAAAACGTGAGATGTCCTCATCTCGCTGCTAGAGGATAATCTCGATAAAATCCTCTTCTCTTACTCCTTGGGCAGGACTCTTTGTGTTCTTAATCAAGTCCATTTCTCCAACTTAACAGATGCTGAAAGAATCTTAGATGAAAAGATCACTTTATTTATAATTCAAATCCATCTTTAGATCCAACTGATTCTGGGGTTCCTTAAAGTTTGGTCAACCTTCACAGAATCTTGGGATAAAGATCCCTTCTACAAGAAGAAACATACATAACTCATTATCAAAAAATAGTTTATTCATATCCTTAACATAATAATGGTCTATCAGACCAGTAATTTCATATAAACATTCCTTTTTTCCACGGGAATTTCAGTTATACAGGTTCTCAATCTGTTATTCCACATTTGGGTCCATTGGACCGAAGATTAATTGGACCAAAGATCGAGCTGCAAAGAATCTGTCAGCACGATCCACTAATCTCATAGAGTGATCTGCTGAAAGACTTGATCATCTTCCCAGCTACCAACATCATTACTGGAATTCTCTCCATTCATCATCATCATGACTTATTCAGCTCATCATCTCGAATTCAGAAATCATCATCTTTCAATCAGAATCTAATTCAATTTATCAATTCTCAACTAGAATTCTAAAATCATATCAAACAACATTCGAAATCATCATTTAGGATAGCATTTTACTTATAACTACAAGGTCTTAAAATCACTCGTATATAATGTCAGTAAAGAGCTGCAATATACACGGTCCTTGGTGTTATAAGGTAAATGTCATCATATCTAGGTCTCAAGTAAGTCAGGGATTCCATACAATTGCGGTACTTCTATCTAAAAACCCAATTTTCAATTTATGAATTTTCATTTTGAATATCAATTTGTATGAGTTTTAATACACAATTACAATCTTTCACTAGTAATTCATAAATTTTTGACATTTTTTGCTTCTTGGTTGATCAAATTCAACCAATTCACTTTGATACCAGTTTGTGAGACCCATGCTCCCTATGCGCACTGGAATCCGGGAAGCTAGTCGCGGAAGTAGTAACCTCTCGCTGCGCAGGGTTTCCCTCTTGGGGCCTCGCCCACGAATGTCCGGACAAGAGACTAATCCCTCGGTTCTTCCAAAATCGAACTCGGAAAAAACTTTTCTCGCCCAGAAGGCACGGGCGATTCCTCCAAGAAAAATATTATAACGTAGTCAAGAGCCTTAACTTCCCTTTTTCATTTCGACCGAACTATGGATCACATGGCCAGATCAAGGGAGGAACTTGCACTTGGATCATAGAGACCAACGCTTTTTTTCTCGTCAAAGAGGCACAGTCGTTGATTCTTTTCCACCATAGAATAAGGATTATCTGTGATTTACTTCAACTATCGTAACTTAAACAGAATTGAATTTTAATTATAGCGATCCATTAGTCCAGCCTAATGGGTTAGCCAACCACTCAACCACTGTATTGATAGGATCCATTATGAAAATTTGGTTATGTTTTGTCCCGAGTACCAAGGAAAAGAGTTTCGAGGCCCCTTAGCCGGCTCTCATGCAAAACTTAAATAGACACACCACTTACGCACCCAATATGAAATTGCCTTTTCTTAGACTCAACTATTTCCAAATAGCATTGCAGTAAAACCACAGTGTTTTCATCACAATCCTCAGTATTCCAGTTCCATGTCCAATTTTTTATTATTCCTTCCTCGGCGTACCTATGGCATCATTGGCAACCAGAACGCTCACCACCTGCTCACTTAGGGTCCTTTTCGATAGTTCCTAGCCCCCATAGTACCCAGGAATATAATTAAGTATTCCCTTCATCCCTTCCTCAGCGTACCTATGGCATCATTGGCAACCAGAATACCCTCACCACCTGCTCATTCAGGGGCCTTTTCAATAGTTCCTAGCCCATAGTACCTAGGAATATAGTCACATAAAAATCATATGGACTCTCAGTTGAAGATCAGCAAGATCAACGAACAAGATCCATGTAAAAGAGCCATGAACTTATCTGTTGAAGACCAGCAAGGCTAATCAACCAGATCCATGTCCGTGTGTTCAGAAAACAAACTCCAATATCCTGGACGACTCAGAGTTTGAGCACCGTATGGTCAGCACCCTCTAGGTTCCTTCGCAAGTCACCTAGCGTTTCACTCATAGGCCGCTTCCTTGATCCCTCATTTACTGTACCGAAAGCTCACCATTTTAATCGAACCGATGCTGGTCAAGACCTCGGCTGACCTTGCCACGCGAGACGTCCTTCATTGACTCTCTGTTAGCTGTTGTAACTTTTTCACTTAGGTCCCTACGACCTCATTCACAAGATGGTCAAAATGCTTCCCCAACATTCTTAACATAAAACAATCTTTAAAAAACAGCTTTCACATACAAATATAATTCCAAACAAAATTCCTATCTTTCCTCATCATTCCACATCCTCTCACATTATTCCGCATCTATTCTCATCATTCCACATCCTTTCACATTATTCCTCATCATTTCTCATCTTCCCACATTTTTCTACATCAATCCATATCACATCACTCATTTCCACATTAACTCACATCCAATCACATCATTGTCACATCAACTCACATCCAATCACATCATCCCACATCAATTCACATCTTATCACATCACTTTCACATCAACTCACATCCAATCACATCATCCCACATTAACTTATATCCAATCACATCATTTCCACATCAACTCATATCCAATCACATCAACCCACATCAATTACATCATTTTTCATCCATTCACATCTATTCACATCCATTCACATCATTTTACATCCATGCACATCATTTCATATCCATTCACATCCATTCACATCATTCCTACATCTATTCACATCTATTCACATCCATTCACATTATTTCACATCCATTCACATCCATTCATACCCATTCACATCCATTCACATCATTTCACACCCATTCACATCCATTCACATCCATTCACACCCATTCACATCCATTCACATCATTTCACACCCATTCACATCCATTCACATCATTCCTACATCCATTCACATCTATTCACATCCATTCACATTATTTCACATCCATTCACATTATTTCACATCCATTCACATCCATTCACACCCATTCACATCGATTCATATCATTTCACATCTATTCACATCATTTCACATCCATTCACATCCATTCTCATCATTCTCACATTCATTCACATCCATTCTCATTATTCCTACATTCATTCACATCCATTCTCATCATTCCTACATTCATTCACACCTATTCTCATCATTCTTATATTCATTCACAAATTTCTCAAAATAAAATATGCTCAATATTCTTCTTTTTGAATAAAAGATTTATGAGATTTACAAAATCAATTATACCCATATTTACTCTTTTAGTATAAATACTAATCCATTTATCTAAATGAATCATTTTCATAATTCTCATAAATTAAATAATTTTATAAAATTTATGCATAATCTTCTTTATTTTTTTGACTATTGAATAATGCTCAAAACTCCACTTTTAGCATAAAATTTATTTATGCATGTACATATATAAAGATAAATATAACAAAAATTTATATTTTCTCTATTTAATCAATTATGTATAAAAACTATAAAAGTATTTTTCATAAATGTAACAAAAATCATTCTTTTAGCATAAAAATATTTATGCCTAGAATACGATGGAAATTCTTCTTTTTATATTAATTAAATTGTGCTTAAAAATTTAAATAATTTTTTTAATGAAATTTTTTAACATAGCTTCACTACTATTTCTAAGAATGTTCAATTTTCTAACTTTAAATGAATATTCATAATTGAACTATGATAAGAACTCCTCTTTTAAACTAAAATTTATTTATGCATACATAACATAATTATAAATATAATTACGATTAAATCTCTTGATTATTCTTAAATATCTATTCCTCATTTTTAAAAATGTTACATAACCCTCTTTCAACTTAAAATAAATTAATATAATTTTTTCTAATCATAAACAAGCTTAAAGAAATTAATCATCATTTTTAACTAGATTAAAATTATAAAAATACTTAATCCTCTTCTCTAGCTTGTCAAGTCTAGATTTTTGATTAAGATAATGAAATTGCATTAAGATCCATCCTTCTAATATAAGGATCCATTCAAAAAGATGATTAATCTTTTAAAAAGAGAGATTTATTAATCATAAATATTAAATTTAAGCATAAAGATTAGCATTAATCCAATTTAACATTATGAATTACTAAAAAGCTTGATTTCAAGAAAAAATCATTTAATTGAAAGCTTCCGAAGCATTAGAGGGGTTGGGACGAAGATAACCATTGAGAAAGATAGAAAAACCATTGGATTAAGGCTTACCTTTGATTTTGGCTTGATTCTTTAAAGAAAGAAGTGAAGCCCACAAAGCAAGCTTTGGCCACCAAGTTGGGGAGGGTAATTTCCAAGAGAGGATGGAGAATTGTGAAGCTCCAAAGCTTCCAAAAGTAGAGGCAAAATAGAGGGATAATAGAATTACACTAAAATGAAGATAATACTAACATGTAATTACTCAAAGATGAAAACACAAATAAATGAGGGTCTATTTATAGGTGAGGGAGGTCACTAACCAAGTCCAATTTGGTTCTAGAGGTTTTCAGCTTCAGTTAGATCCAATTTGGACAAGATTCGGACTAGTTTAGCTCACTTTTTGATCCAATTTGCAGGAGAGAGGAGAGATAAAAATATCTCATTTTTTTGAATTAAAAATACAAAGTAATGATGAGAAAAAGGTGCCTACTTAATGAGCCATTTTCCTCTTTAGTGAGGTATCAAAAATTAATTATTTTATAAAAATATCTTATTTTTTTACTAATAAACCCAGTACTTGGTCAACTCTTCATCTTATTTAAACATTTACTCATATTTTCCAAACAACCCCACTCCTATGAGATGATCTTAAGAGGACAGTCTTTCATGCATGAAGCTAAGATGGTCCATGATTGGGCAAGGAACCATGTCTACTTGTAGTTTGATGATGAAATCCTTAGAGTAGATCTTGCGAGACTGACCACATACATCCTATGTGTGTGTGTTGAGAGATGTAATCGTGGTGTTGTGTGTATGTGGAAAAGCACCCTAGAGGTGCAAGATATTGTGGCAAGATAAGAATGCCACATGTAATGGTGTGTGAGTGTTGACCAAAAGACTGAAAAAGGAGTTGCCACTTGGATGATGACATGCAAAGTGGGATAAGGCTAGAAAGCCTATATCATTGTATGGTTCACTTGAGATATGCAATAGAATTGAGTGTTGAGTGTGTAATCTCTCTCTCTCTCTTATGGATTTCTTGTTGTGGTATGATCCACCTTAATTATGTTGCTTAATCTATGTCTATCACCATGATCAATCCCATTTTAGGATTGTTTAACATGGTATCAGAGCTTGGGTGGGCTCTTGGTTATGGTGAATATCTATGTATAGTTTTCTTGTTTATGAGGCTATTTGATTAAGCATTATTTTCAGTTTATTATGAAAAAAAATTATGCACACTCATATTATCATTTATATTTGCATTTGTGAGAATTTGAGAGAGATTTGGAGCTGCCATTCTCAAGTTTGAGAGGATATTTGCAAGAAGGAGGTTGTATAGAAGCTGCCCAAGAGAGTTGCAAATGGGAGTTTTGCAACATGGAGAGCCTGCTCATCAAAGAAGCTGAAATAAGGATTTTCAGCGAGTACAAAGGCTATGGAGTCTTCAGTGTCAACAAGGAAGCTGCCAAGGAAGATTTGTGAAGGTATTTTGGTAATTTGCCTCAAGTTTTAGTGTTTAGAGCATGAATGGATGCTCCTTGGAAAGGGTTGCTATGTATGAGATTTGTGAATCTCATGGCTCTTTCATGTTGGCAAAGAGCATGTGTGGAGGTGAAAGGCTTGTCCAAGCAAGGGGCAAGCATTGTGGGCAAGGAAAGGAGCCCATGAAGTGCATATAAAATGGAGGGATGTGCTAATTTTCTCATGAAAGATGAGCAATGTTTGGTGGAAGCAAGAGGAAGCTTTCACAAGGTATATCACCTATGGTTTCTTGCAAGAAATCCGTGTTGAAGCACCCTTGGAAATGGATGCATGCAAAGAAGCACATGCATATTGGAGCTCAATGGTGAGCTCATGTGGCCATATTGATGGCTATGGAGTTACCTTTACTTGGAGGTTCAAGTAGGCAAAGATCAAAAGCATGCAGTCTAGAGCTTAAGTGGGATTTTGATATGGCCATAGTCATGGCTATTGGAACCCTGAAAAACAAGAGTAATATTACAGAGAAGGGGCTGTAAGCTGGTAACGAATGGTGCAAATAACCATCCTTTACTATGGTATCTCCACCCCCATGGTCTCACAGGATATCGTTTTGAGAGAGAGGTCTGTGAACAAAGAGACAACGACACAAGTTGCTATAACAATCACCACCATAGCAGGCGTTCCAAGTCAAAGGTTAGGAGCTGTAAAATAGAAAGAGAGGAAGCCGTCAACACCAAGTTGTTGTAAAGTAAAGAGCCAGTGTGCTACGTTTAGAAGATTTAAAGCAAGAAAAGTGCTGCGAAGGTAGAAGGGCAGCATAATTTGTTTGAGAGAAGCTATGCTTTGAGCAATGTTAACAACGTGACCAACATCATCCATGAAGGAAGAGAACGCCACCACGCATAGAGCACAACATGGTTCAGCTTAGCAAGGCATCAGTAGGTCACTGAGTAGATAGAGTCCATGCAAAGAAGCACATGCATAGTCCAGCATGAGTGCGGACATCAGGGTCAACAGAGCTGAATAAATTCGACGGTAGCAGACAAATAGCACAAGGAATTACAGCCACCGTGAGAGGAGGAGATGCACAAACAGCACTCTTGCAAACGGGTGAAGGTGGACAGCACTGTAGCAGCGCACATGGGAGTTTGGCTAGCCACTATAAGAACATGAAGGTTGTCGTCTGTTACCAGCTGCAAAGAGTTGTGTTGAGGAGTGCAAGCATGGTTTCCACTGTCAAGCTTGGTGAAAAGGAGAGATAATGAGAGCTAGAGTTGCACAACAGCTATAGCCATCATTACTAGCTCCTGACAGAATCACAAGTGTGGCAGCCCGCCATAAAGTTAATGCCACCATCTTAATTCTAGCACAAAAAAACTGACGAGCAAGATGGGCAAATTAAACTGTTTTTTTAAAATTGAAATAGAACCATTATCAAACAAGGGTTCATTCACACACACACACATGATGTTAAGAGATTGTTCACATGCTATTGAAATTGGGATGATAGTTTGAAGATGTGTTCATATGAGGGTTCCCTGACTGAATACGGTTGAAAAAGTGATTTTTATTCTGACACGCGCACACATGTTTGTTTGATGGGCACTCCAATGTATCATTGAGGGGGAGTGTTGAGAGGTAGCGATTGCGGTTGTGCAATGCTACATTGATGGGTGATGGGTGAGTTGTGGAACACCTCGATTAAGAGGGGGTCTTGAGAAATGTAATCGTGGTGTTCTGTGTACATATGGGAAAGCACCCTAGAGGTGCAAGGAGGTGCAAGATATTGTGGCAAGATAAAAATGCCACATGTAATGGTGTGTGAGTGTTGACCAAAAGAGTGGAACAGGAGTTGCCACTTGGATGATGACATGTAAAGTGGGATAATGCTAGAGAGCATGGTTCACTTGAGATATGCAATAGAATTGAGTGTTGAGTGTGCTATGTCTATCACCATGATCAATCCCATTTTAGGATTGTTTAACACTATGGGTAGTGGTGAAATTTTTAGAAATCAATAGAAGAGTTATAAAAAGTCATGTATTGTAGACCACCCCCAATTGATATACCCTAAGAGAAGTCTATAGACAATTGGGGAGAAGAGTTATAAACAAGTCATGTATTGTAGACCATTCCCAATTGATATTGCCCAAGTGAAAGTCTCTGATGAACCAAAACTTAATCGTTCAGCTCGAAGGAAATAAAACTATGAGCTAGTACAAAAGAGCAAGAGGTTGTGGATGTAACAACCAAGGCTGAGGAAGAAAAGGAACCAAAACTTGAATTATGTCCAGCACCTGAACATTATGGGTCTTGTACGGTTGGGGATCACAAGTTAGTGTTTGAAAACTCCAAATGTGATAATGAGGATGGAAAAGTCTATAATGGACTTGCAAAAGTCAAAGAAGTAGAGTTGGTCGAACTTGGGAAAGATTATAAGTCAATCTACATTGCAAAGGATCTCACCAAGGAACATGAAGAACTTTTTGCTCTCTCCAAGGAATATAAGGATTGCTTTGCATGGACTTACCATGACATGAAGGGAGTACCCAAGATAAGGTTGTGCAACACATAATCCCCACCATGGTACCAAACACTAGACTTGTCAACATAACAACCCTATCCTATGAATCCCAAGCATGCTAGGCAAAGATCAATAAGCTTATTTAATGTGCATTCATCTATGAGATTGAACACTCAGATTGGGTTTCATCAATTGTGGTTGTACCCAAAAATGATGGAAAATTGAGAGTATGTATTGATCTCAAGAAGGTAAATGTGGTTACAAGAAGAGACCATACTCCTTATCATATTCATAACATGTTCTCGAATGCATAGCTAGCAAGGAAGCATATATCTTCTTAGATGGATACTCGAGATATAGTCGAATTTCTATTACTCTTGAGGATCAAGCTAAGACTTCTTTTATTATGTAACATGGTATATTTGCTTATAGAGTTATGCCATTTGGTCTCACAAATGAACCAACTACATTCTAATGACTTTTATGAATACTACTTTTAAGGAGTTTTTAAGGGAGTTTCTTGAAGCTTTCTTGGATGATTTATGCGTGCATTCATCACATGGAAGGAGAATTTATCTTGCTTATGTAAGAGTGTGTGAGACTCGCACTAGTTTTCATTTCAGAAGTTATCTTGAGTCTTTGTAACCATATCTCTGAGCTCATGAAGTTGTTTCAATTGTTGTATATAGGATTAGGGTATGAACGAAGTTTGATATTTTTTGATTTTTTTATTGTTTAGTTCTCATCTTTTTTGGTCTCCTTTGGTTTTTCTTGGGTTGTCACTAGTTTGGTTAGGGTTATTATGTGTGCTAATAACTGAATTAGAATCATCCTCAGTCTCATTCATGAAGACTAGTTTATCGAATGGTCTCAAGTTTACCCGTTCTTTTTTCTCAGTAGGTGTACTCTTCTTTAAAGATTTCTTTCTTCTATGGATCTTCTTCTTTTTGGATCTTGCTCTACCAAGGTAGCTTGGTTTCTATGTTCCTTTCTACAAATCGATGTGTTTTGAGCCGTGAGTCTTGTTATTGCATTTATAAATGGGTTAGGGTTATTTATCATTGTTTTATGAGTTTGGTTTCTCACCCCATGAGCCTTGGCCTCTTCTTATTTGCAGCTAGTTGGTACATTGGTTCAACTCCTCCTCCAACATCCACATCATGAGTGTTTTGGAGCACCACGTTGTCATTGTTTTTTGACTCCATGTCTACCCCATTGCCAGAGTTTTGTGGCTCCATGTATACCCTGTTGTTGCCAAAGTTTTTGGGTTATGCCTCTTCCACTACTTCTGCTATCGTAACTGCTCTGGTTGTTGCAGATTGGGGTGGAACTCTTTCTCTTTGGTTACCCCAATTTCGGTAGGGAGTTCTGAGACCACTCTGAACAGAGGTAGATGGTTGACCTCCTGAGATTGCCCTGATTTTGGCGAGACGGACCCTCATTTGATTGATACGAAGGGGCTGGTCTCTGCACTCTAGGTCCTTGACTTCCCCGTCCTCTTGACATGGTAGGAGTCGGGCAGTCTTTAAGCTGGTGACCGAAACCCTGACATCCAAAACACTTGTTCTCACTTCTAAGCTCATCTCTCTGAATCCTTGAAAGAGGTGGGGCTCCTGAGAAAGTGTTTCGAGGGAAGGGCCTTCCTTCACTTTTGAATTTCCTAGCATCTTGATTTTGATTAGGGCCTTGCTGCCTCTTTGGGGGTGGAAAGTTTGAAGCACTTCCCGCGGTTTGGAACCTTTTAAAGTTTGAGAGTGCAGGCTTCGGCGGGACCTTAACAACAAATGCTTTGGTAAAGTCCTTTTCCATTCTGATAGTTTCTGCCATTGAGACTGGTTTGGCATTTTTCACTAATGTGTCTAATGGCTCATTCATCCCTCGAATGAATCTGGCCATCAACTGCTCTTCATCCAAAAGTGGAGAATATTTGAGGAGAAGGGCAAATGCCTGATGGTATTCTTCAATCGTTTGGCTATCTTGCTTCAGTTCCAAGAACTCATTCATTTTGGTTTCCAGGAAGCTCGGAGGATAGAACCTCTTCCTGAGGAGGTAAGCTTTAAGATCTGACCAAGTCTAGGTATTTCCGTCGTCGAGACGGTTTGTCTTGCAATGGTTCCTCCATGCAACCCTGGCCGTTTCCACAATTTTCAATCTGGCGAGAGCCATCTTGCTCCTCTCATTTTACAAAATACTCTTCCATTGCCTCGATCCATTTTTCCACTACTTCTCCTAACTATTCCCCTTCACCCTTGAAGGGACCAGGTTTGGGATCGGTGCAGGGCTTTACGAACGTCCGGATCTAACTCTTCATCATCGGTAAGAGGATCCGGTTGCCAAGCAACGGGCCGCGCGTCTCATGATTCTGACAATACAATATTTTTGTCAACTTAACTTTGTTAACAGATTTATGACTATTTAATTTTTTAGATTTATTTCTTAAATAAATAAATATTCCATCATAATTCTTGAAAACAAGATTCACTCTGATAATTTTACTAACCAATATTCACAACCACAAAAACAATTTGGAATCTTTTGCAAAACATCATTTATTATCAAAAGTTTTCGATATATACATAGAGCGTCTCGGCTCCAAAAGTCACCGCCTCAATCGCGTACGCATAAAAAGGCGATACTGTGATGGAGACATGCCATGATATACACAATTCATCACTGTTAAGGGTGCTGTAATTTTGCTCCTAGGAATAAAGTGCCTAAGAAGTCTAAAAATATGGCAAGAATTTTTAAAATTTCGGGGTGAGTGATTATAGAGTTGTACATAATGAATAACTCCTAGCCTTATCAAGATCATGGTTAGTGAGATATTCTGTCTGAGTCTCTGTCCTCGTTGATTGGTATTGACGTGAATACTTCCCCCTCTAGAGACCACATATGTTGACGTCGCTCTATTGGATCATCAGGTGGATCATCAGGAAAGTATACATCCTCAAAGTGACGAGCGAGTCTCACTTTGCTTTCTCGGATTATTGTAGCGGAGTTGATGAGATTTTCAAAGGCAAAGGCGATCATATCCTGACTCTAGGAGAGTCCACGAATGCTAGACAGATTTGGGGTATCCATCTAAAAATCCAGTTCAATTTATGAGTTTTCAATTTATGAAGTTCATTTCAACATAATCTTAACAAGTGAAAACATTATTTCCCAGATTTACTTTAAAATTTTAGGCAATTTCTGCTGCTGTTTCGTAAGTTTACAATAGTGCTCTGATACCAGCTGTGAGACCCCTCTGCCCCCTCCGTGCACCAGATTCCCGGTCGCTAGTAGCAGGCGGAAGTAGCTTCCTCTTGCGCAGGAGGGCAGGGTTTGCCACTCGGGGCCTCGCCCTCGAATGTTCGGGCACGAGACTAATCTGGTGGTCATTCCGAAACCAAAACCCGAAAAATTTTCCTTGCTCGGAAAACAGGGACGATTCCACCTTTTTGATTTTCTTGATGAATTTTCTAACGGGTTCAAGAGATTAAACTATTCTTCACCTGATTAAACCAAATAGAAGGAAAACTATCACTGACTTAATTTGAAGAAATCAACGCTTTTTCCTAACCGAAATCAGGCACAGCTGTTGATCTAATCATCTAAGAAAATTAACGCTTTTTTTCTAACTGAAATCAGGCACAACCGTTGATCTACTTATTTGAGAAATTCTTAGGGTTTTATTTAACTACTCAAATTCTAAGCGTATTCATATTATTTCAATTTAATTATTAAAACTCCACTGATTCCAGCCTAACCCCATCCGGTCCATGGGTTAGCCACCACCCAACCACTGGAATCGGTAGAACTAGACAATTACTCACCCATCCATAACTGAATGCCTTTCTTAACTTTTGCTTTCGAATACAGATACGCACACACTCCTCTTTAAAACTTTAACTTATAAAACAATCCATTAACAAACAGTTATTGGTTACAGATGTCATAACTCAAAAATTCCATCCAATCCCTTGTTTCTCAAAAAACAGTATCACTCTGGACTCTCCGTTAAGACCACTGGGTCGGCAAACGAGATCTAGTAACAAATTACAATAATCATTTCGTCCATCATACATATCTTCCATGACATATGCATGGGTGTCCTGGGCACCGCGAGCCCGTGCATCGCCTGGTCAGAACCCTCCAAGATCCTCCTTAGGTGTCCTGGCACTTCACTCAGGGACTGCTTCGTCGGCCCTCACCCATCGTACCAGAAGCACACCATTTTTCAACCATATCGAGGCTGGTCAAGACCTGGGCAGGCTTTGCTGCATGAGCCGTCCTTTGAACACTCCCCGCTAGCTGTTGCAACCAAACTTTCCTTAGAAAAACATATACCAAATGCTCCCTCCAGCATTTTGGCGTAAGACAGTCCTTTAAGAAAACAAGGTTTCTATGCAAGTTTTTAGTAATTGATTTTCTTTTGAATACAATGAGTATTTCTCGAATCAGTATCCCCAAAACTTCTTGAACGGAATTCTGAATTTCATACTAGAATTCCTCGAATTCTATAACCTTGATCCATAGATCAATTCGAAGGGTCTCAAACTTAGTTTCAGATTTGGTAGGAGTTTTGAGTGTATTTTTCTAAACTGGTCACATCTTCTTTCCTCGAAACTGACGAAAGAGTTTGGTACTTTTCATAGTCTGATTCAAGGTTCGAGTTGGATAAGATTTTTCCTGAACTATCTTTCTCGAAAAGGTTTGATAATTTAGTTACTATTTTTTTGAATTTCTTTCTTTGAATATTCACTTAACTGATTCTTAATTTAGTTACAAATTCCAATGAGGAATAAATTAATCATTTATCTGAATATTTCGATCTTGATAGATTTCTTGAATTTTCTTTTTACAAACCGTGTGAATATAAAACGATAGAAATTTCTCTCTTAGAGTATTTAATTATTCATTTATCAAATATTCATAGAATTTAAACATAGAATTTAAGAGAATTCTAATTTTGATATAAAAATTCTTTATGCAAAAAAATCAACCTTAAATGGGAATAACACTTTTATATATAAAAAAAGAACTTCTTTATGCATCTGTTTATGCATAAAATCAAAATTTAATAGGAATAACACTTTTAAAATAAAAAGAATTTCTTTATGCATCTATTTATGCATAAAAATCAATTTCAATGGGAATAACACTTTTATATAAAAAAATCCTTTTATGTATCTATTTATGTATAAAATCAAATTTAATAAGAATAACACTTTTGTAAAACACTTTTATAATAAAAAAATTTCCATTATGCATCTTTCTATGCATAGAAATCAATTTTAATAAGAATAACACTTTTGTAATAATAAAAAAAACATTTTCTCTATGCATCTTTCTATGCATAAAAATCAAATTTAATAATTAGATATCAGTGATATCCATGCATATTCATAGGTGAATATGTACATGGAGTAATTAGAATATTTCTGTTAGATGCAAAAATGGTGGAAATTACTCTTTTGGAATAACATAAAAACAAACTTCTTTTCCACAAAATTCTGGAAAATTTTACCATAACCTCCTTTGTATGGCTTACCATTTCTCATTTTTATCATTCTTTATTTAACTTAAATTAACCCAAATTAGATTCATAGAACTCTAATCTACATAATTTTCTAAATTCAAGAGAGTAAACAATAAGAAGAGTTTAATTAATCCCTTAGTTAATCTTTCTAGTACTAAGAAAGGCTGGAATATAAAGAAGAGAAGGGGGTGGCATTTTTCTCAAAGGCATAGCATTTGAATTTAATTCAATTAACTGCAAAACATAAAAATCAAGAAAACCATAGATTTAAAATTTATAAATAAGTAAGAAAATTAGCTTACGTGGAGCTTGTAAGATCTTCTTTGGCTTGAGGGATTGAGGGTTTACTTCTTGTTTGAAGCAAGAGTGGCCACTAATTGGAGAGGATTAGGCCAAAAACAATTGAATTATTAAGAAATTCAATGTAGATGGCTCAAGATTGGAGTAGAGTAACAGTGCATTAACACCATTAAGCTTTTACAAAGGGGGAGATTTCTATTTATAGAAAAAAGTGAGCCTCTAACCAAGCAAATTGATTCTAGAATTTTCCAGATCAGTTTGGTCAATTTTTGACCATTTTGGGTCAGTTTAGCTTATTTTTTGGAGCTAGTTTTGATATAGGAGAGAGGAGAGATGAAATATCTCATTTTATTAAAATTTAGGGGTAATGATGAGAAAAAAGGTGCCTACTTCATGAGGGGAGATCCCCACTCTGAGAAGTCAAAATAAAGTTTTTTTTAACTCTTTTCTTTGGTCCTTAGTCCACTCTTCATCTTATGTGAGCATTTACTCATTTTTCGGGGGCTTTTCTTTTATTCTTCAATTTATCTCCTCCCTACATTTGGATTAATCTTATTGGTCCATAAGAACCATAATCCAAAATTTTCAAAAAATCTCGACCCCCTTAGGCTAAGGTCTTTTGTGCAATATTAATTTATTTCTAATGCACCTTAGGAATTTCTTTTTAAACTTCTGTTTTGGGGGAATTTATTTTAATAAGAAGGGATATTTTTCCATCCAAAGATATCTAAAAACTGAATTACCTCTCTTTAGAATATTTCGTTTCTCTAGGCCAAAACAGGTAGAAACAAGATCTCTTATTATTATGAAAAGGGGATTGATTACAGAGGAAGAATTGGAGGAATGTTACACAACTGTTCATTTTATGTAAGCATTTACTCATTTTTGGGTATTTTTTTAATTCTTTGGATTTATCTCATCCCAACACTTGGATTAATCCAATTGGCCCATTGGAACCTTAATTGGACCATAATCTCAAAATTTCTAAAAATGTAGACCCTTAGGCTATACACATTTTCAATTAATTCCAAATGCACATTGGAAAGTTCATTTTGAATTTCTATTTCAAGGAAATTCATTTTAGACACTAGGAGGATTTTTATATCCAAAGATATCTTAATTTAGGATTATCTCTCTAGACTTTTTCTCTCTCTAGGCCAAAATAGGGTAAAACAAGATCTTTCTTTATTTCAGAGAGGGGAATAATTACAAGAGCAGAAGGGGAGGTTCTTACACCCTTACACCTCTAAAGTTGGAGGGAGAAATCTTACACTAACCCAGACAATAGTGAAGATCACTCTGGGGAAGCGGACACTTCAGGCATCCAAGGAGTGATTGCAGCTGAAGAAGCTTTCGAAGAGAGAATTGCAAAAGTCCCAGAGGGTCAAAGAAGATGAGTTGGTTGACATGAATCCGCACGGCAGATGGTCCGGGTCAGTGCTCGTCTCTGGATGAGAGGTTCCAACTGCAATTGTAGGAACTACTAGTTTCCTTTTCGGATGTGTTTGCTTGGAGTTATGTGGATCTGAGGGAAATTGATCCTCAGTTTTACCAGCACACCAAATTAATCTCAACGAGGATGCTGTTCCGGTCCACCAGCAATGCTACTGGATGAATTTGAATTATGTCAAGAGGGTGAAGGAAGAATTGGATAAGCTGCTCCAGGTCGGATTTATTTATCCTCTTGATCGATAAACCTAGTTGTCACCCATAGTCATTGTTCCAAAGAAAAATCAGAAGCTTCGAGTGTGTGTATTATTGTAAGTTGAATGCGGAAACCATCACTGATCTGTTTCCCTTGCCCTTCACGGATGCAGTATTGGATGCGGTGGTGGATGCGGTGGCTATAAGATTCCTCCCTCCAATTGTTTGAGATGTAAAGGTGTAAGAACATTCCCTTCAGTTTCTGTAATCATTCCCTAATTTAGAATGCAAGAAAACATTGTTTTTCCTTGTTTTGGCCTAGAGAGAGAAAATGTTATAGAGAGAGGTAATACAAATTGAGATATTTTGGATACAAAGTTTCTCCTAATATCTAAGCTGAACTCCCCTAAAATAAAAGTTCAAAAATAATTTTCCAATGTGCATTAGAAATTAACTGTGTAAGATTCCTCCTCAGCCCTGAATGATGTATAAGCTCTCACCTCAGTCCCCTATAGTCATCCCCTATTTCAGAATGTAAGAAAATATTGTTTTCCCTTCTTTTGGCCTAGGGAGAAGAAAAGTTCTAGAGAGAGGTAATTCAAAAATTCGACAATTGTCCAAGGCAGAATAGAATTATTCCACCACCAAATGAGAAGCTTTGGGGACGATCTACTCTCGGTGACCAAGTTTCGACACTATTTGTTGTGGATAATCGGTTTACTTTCCATGTGGATCATTTTGCCCTGTTTTACTTGGTGAATAAGCCTAATTTGACGGGGAAGCTAGCCAGATGGATGCTTATTTTGTAGGAATTTGAGTTCACAGTAGTCCATACGCCAGGGTATACCCAGGCAGTGGTGGCAGATTATCTTTCCCGGCTCAAAAGTGGGGAACCTCTACCATATGATTTTTTGGATGCAAATCTGTTCGAATTGGAGGCTGTCGTTTCCAGATGTGCCACAGACTTGGTATGATGAGATGTTACAGTTTGTACACAGACAAGCTTGCTAGGGGACAATTTGACCCGAGATCAACAAAAGTAGGCTGCACTTCGCAATCGGAGTTTCCAGATTATTGCAGGACAACTTTACCATCAACAGGGGTTGGATCAGGTGCTCCGGCGATGTGTGTACCGTTGCATGAGCAGGAAGAAGTGCTGCAGGAGGCACATCAGGGCATCAGTGGTGGCCACTATGCCGGAGATGTAACCGGTCAGAAGATCCTCCAAGTTGGATTGTGGTGGCCGACAGTGGTCGGAGAAGCATATACGTTTGCAAAGCAATGTGATGTTTGTCAAAGGTTGGAAAAACCGACTGAGAGGGATGGATGCTGTATAACCCAGTTCTACCTCTAGAGCCCTTTATGAAGTGGGGGTTGGATTTTGTGGGACAATTTAAGCCACCAACCAGATGGATGGGGAGTCGGTACATTTTGGTAGCATAGATTATTGCACCAAGTGGGTGGAGGCTCGAGCATTGAAGGACAATTCAGCTCAGTCGGGTTGCAAAATTCATGTATGAAATGATCATGACCCACTTTGATCGGTGGAACTAATTAGTGAACATGGCAAACACTTCCTGAATGTGGTGATTAAGGAGCTGGTGACTTGGCATTTGATCATCCACAAGAAATTGACTGTTTATTATCCGCGCAAGCCAATGGTTAGGCGGAGTCTAGTAATAAGGTGCTGCATAAGATTCTGTGAAGAAGCTGGTCAATGAGAACCATATTGATTGGGATGAGAAGCTCTATTCCACACTGTGGGCTTTCAAGACAGCTTACAAGGTGTTAATCCAATTCTAGGATTAACAAGAGCTACCGCCATTATCTTACATCAAGGAGTCATGGTGGTAGATACACCAAAGGGTCATACATTCAAGATAGGAAGCAATAGTGTCCAAAACTACAACTTGGATGGGCGCACGTAATAGTGTGACAGAGTATTTATGGCGATCTCCGCTTCAAGAGCATGTGGTAGCAAGATAGGATGAAGTCCTAAGTGATGTACTTCATGGATATATTATGAGGGTAGTCATTGTAATAGCATTAGGCCTCTTATGAGCCTAAAGTGACCAGCCGGCCAGTTTAAGTGAGTGTGAACACTTATGGCCATGTATATAAGTGAATTTCTCTCATAATACAGCATACTCTCCCATTGTGCAATTAAGTCTTTCTCTTGCTAATCCTCTTGCTAATCTCTCTCCCTAATGCATACTAGTGCGTGTGTGTGAGTGAAGTGAGGTGAGGAGGAACGAGGACCCATAGTGCAACCATTAGGGAAAAACGGAGCTCATTTTGGAGTCCTGTAAGAAATTCACTATTTTTCGATTTATTTCTCTCCTAAAAGATCTCAAAAATAATAAAATATGGAAACGTGGCTCAGAACTGTCAGTAAGGACCACTGAACTGTCAGTTCAGAAAAGAATAAGATAATCTTTTGTCTAACTAACATGATTTTGCATTAAATATCTCCTTAATTTTTTTTTTGTTTCTCAAAGATTTCGCATCTCTTTTGACGACGTGTGCAGGCCTCTCATAAAGAATCCATCACTGAACTTAATGATTGTATGGATACCGCCGCACTTCCACAATTCATGTTACAAAAAGACTATGAGATTGACAAGCCAACTTTGCAACCTCAGAAGCACAAAAATGGCCGATACTAGTGAAGTACAATCTCAGAAGAAGCGATTATATCATCTTCACATCGACTTAGAAGAACAATATGCTCCAGCACAAAAAAGACGAAAGGATACGGTGCTAAATGCTCAACAACGGGAAAATATGAGAAGAGAAGGGCTCCAACATATTGACTTATGGTGTGATGGAAGTATATATCCAAAATGTCTAGTACAAAACTCTACACCTCCATTTGTCAATCCAACCACACTATTGAGGTTTGCGGGCGATGGACAAAATGGACTTCTTGGTTATATTTCAGCACAGTCTGCATTTGCAGAAACATATAAAACAATGTACCTACAAGAAAAGGGAGCCAGGATTCAAGAGATAGCTATTCGTGCAAAATTGGAGCAGCAGTTGCAGAATGAAATTGAGGAGCATTCAAAGAGTAAAAAAGAGTTAACAAGATCAAGAAGGAAGAGAACCATGCTTGGAGACAGACAACGAAGTAGGAAGATTAAAAACATTGCAAATTTGAAGGCTGGGACTGGTGGATGCAAGCGAAGAATTCAGGAAGCAAGGTTAGTTTGCAATTTTTTATTTTTTAAACTCAAAAATACTCTCAAATGACTATATGTATTTTGTCCATTAATGCAAAACAGGATTGGAAGTGTTGAATAATATAGGCATATTGTGTTGTTACTATATTGTTACTATAGGAAATTATTGGAGCCTGCAAAAGAAAATATGGATCCCAACCTTCTTCTAGTTAAACAAATGAAAGGATTGCTTTCTTGTGGTGTAGCAAAAGGTTTGATTGAAGAAAAAAAATACAAAACAATCAAACACAATGTTGTAGAGGACTTTATATCCAATAATCAAGTTGATGGTACTACAATCCAAGAGGCTCTTGATGTTAGTGGAGTTAGCAGGAAGGGATATAGTTCGATTTTCCATGCGATATCCTCAACTTTGAGAGATCAAAGGATTAAACGAGTTTTACTGCCAAATCCAGCAACAGTGTGGAAGATAAGAGGTCATTTGAATGAAAGTATAGATGAGTTTATTGGACCATATATCCATATTGAAGATATATTTCATGGTGCTAAAGGAACCACTGTGTATGACCCTTGGAACAATATATTTGTAGATCTACAACAACTTCAAAGAAGAATGGTCGAGTTTTATGGAATAACATTTGAAGAGTGCAAAGGCATTTTGAAATTTGTTATCAAACTGGATGAGTGTGAGGTTGTAAAGGAAAAGAAAATGGAAAGGATTACTATCACATTGATGAATGGAGCACTTGATACATCATTGAATGAAGCGAGTTCGAAGTATTTTAGTGTGCAGTCGGAGAAACACATATGGTGGTTGGGCTCATTCCAGGTATGATCATTTTTTATTTCGTACTTGATTTTAGTCAATGTTTCCAAATCTTTTATAGTAAGACTTTTGTTTTGTATAATCACAGGTAAAGACAGAAGACCATGAAACACTAGATTGGGTGTTTCACCACACGGAAATACCAAGAATAATTAAAAGACAGGTGTAAGGAGAGAATCTCCATGTTGCAGGAAAAGGTGATTTTCAAGTAGAGTGGCACATGGCGGGGGGGATCTTAAAACACTTAAGTGCATGTATAACGTTAGTAAAGGAGGTAACTCAAAGTCTCCTTGTCTTTACTGCAAAGAATCAGCGCAAGTAATGGATTCTAAATGGTGGAAGAGAGCACCTAATAGAGATAAAGTTGACCCTGACTTCAAGGCCATTCTTGACATTCCACTATGTAATGTTCACATATGCACATTGCATGCTCTATGTCGAATTATTGAGAAATTGGTATTTTTGTATATTGGATTTGCTTGGAAACTCCGTCCCGAAAGAAATAGAAAGGATGCTCTTCATGCATTGGAAAAAGTGTTATCCGATATAGGTCTGCATGGAGGTGATGTTCATATCACAAAGGATTTTAAAAAGTCTAGCAATGGCAAGGAGGTACCAATCAAGCCCTCTATTGGTGGTGTTAAGGCAAGAAGATTCTTGTCTCGACCCAAACACAATAGTAAGCAAGTAAGGCAAGGTAGAACAGTTTCAAGGATTAGTTATGGATTGTGGAAGCAAGTCCATAATGCCGTGAAAGATCATGAGGCAGATGGGGAAGCATGAAATGTGAAGGCAGAGGTGTGGAGGTCTCTTGATCAACTCTTCATGTTCTGTGACAATGTAACATGGACAAAGAGTGATTACAAGAACTTTGAAGAGGCAATAAAACATTTTGGGAAGTCAATGAAAGACGCATGGACAGCCTGCAATATAACTCACTACATGGTAAAGTGATGTCTTCTTCTTTTACTTAAGTGTGATCCTCTTTTCTTTTATAACTTACTATGCATTCTTATGTCTTTGTGAAAACAACATATCATCTACAACCACCTTCCCTATTTTGTCAAAAAGTATGGATGCCCAGCAATTTGGTCTACCCAAGGCATGGAGAAGTCTCACTACATGGCACGTAATGCATTTTTCAGACACACACAACACTATGGAGGGAGTCAAAAGGCAAATAGTCTGAAGGAAGTCTTCCAATGGTTTTACCGAGGCATTCTACAAAGGCTGCATGCTAAAAGAAAAGTTGCTAGCTCCAAAGTCAAGCTTGCTTTTATTCTAGCCCAAAAGCAAAGACGAAGACAAACTTTGGACAATTCAATGGCAGCAGAGAGACATAGACAGTGGAGGGATTCGAAGATATTTAGAAACCATAAATGGACAAGTAAACATGAATAGCAGTTTGTAACTTATTGGTGTTATGTCCACATGTTTTCAAACTCAATCAATAGATTTTTATTCTGTGGAACAAGTGACTCTTGGTGTAATGCCTATATGTTTTGAGACTCCATCAAAAGTAAGTCTTTTGTGAAACATGTGATCTATATTAACAAGCATCAATACATCTATATATTAACACACAAAAAATTCAATCAATACTACTTAATTATGCTAGACATACTGTTGATCCTTACCAATAAAATACTGAGTGTCAAACACTTTTAGAAGCTTTTGAGTGTGGGAAGAGTACTGAAGTGTCGTACGGTGATGGGACAAATGCAAAAGGGTACTGATCGTCCGTACGGACAAGGAACTGATGAGGATCAAAGACTTTGTACAAATCAGTTCAACTTCAACATAATGTTTGTGCTATATTTGATGACTAAATCCTATTACTCCCAAGGTTTGCGAGTCGGAACTCTCTTTTTGAACTTGATTGGACTCTTTTTCTTCCTTATTGGCTTGATGTCGACTTTCTGTTTATCAATGCTTGCCTCTGTTGCTTGTCTGAGAGGGGTATCCTTGTCTTCAGCTATCTCCACGTGTTCTTCTTCTTGGATTGTGTGGCCTGATGCAATCATGGGTGGCTCTCGAAACCTTATGAGCTTGTGTTTTCCATAGCCCTCTAGACATTTGGGCTCCTTAACACCACAGTGAATGGTCATCCTCTATGCCAACCTCCTTGTCAAGCCTTGAAGCCTGGGCAATAAGGGAAATGGCATAGTCCTCCCTCAAATTGAACATACACTCTATATCATGGAGGAAAACATAATCTTTACCACCAATCAAGACACCTGGAAGCATGGGCACTGCATAGTTGTTGCTCTGAACATCAAAGTCTTCAACTGGCTGTGCTGCCCTAAGAGTTTCAGTCCTCAGTTGAACAAGGTCAAGAGCAGCCACTTGCAGCCCCTCATCCTCGAGGTTGATATCTTCTTCCTGCTCTGCCATATCTGTTGCCATAGGAATATCCTCTTTTACCTCCGCTACAGATATATCTTCTTCTTCAGTCTCCTGCCCTTGCTCTTCTAGAGATTGCTGTTGAAAGACAATGTACATAAGGAATGCCATGTTTTCCTCAAGCACTCTACACTTTCTGGTGTGCAAGTTACAGCTGAATTTATATTCCTCAGGCAGGCTGTCAAACCTTCTATTCACATGGTACCTCAGCTTGTCAATGGAGACAATATGATTTAAATGCACAAAAACCTTTTCACCTTTCACAATCCTTCCTGCCTCTGTCAGTTGTTTGAAGGTATCCCAATGGTCTGAAAGGAAATCTCTGTGATGGTCCAAAAGAGAGCTCATAGTGAACTCCCTGTTGAAAATACTGTGGTATATGTGGAAGTTCCTTCGAGCCTTGCACTTGTGAAGAAAGTCAAATAGGAGCAAATCTGGAGATTTGTCCTCTTCTGGTTCCCTTTGTTTTGAAAGGGAAGACTCACCTTTCTGCTCTAGTCTCTTGCTTTTGCCTGAAGCAAAATTTATATAACATGAATTCTATATGCTCACATATGCAATCAGATAATGTATAGGATATCACCAAACAAAACTCTTCATAAGCACACATGAATCACCTGGTGATTGCTGTGGTCTGAGTACAGCAGCAGAAAAGTCCAACTTCCTCTTGAAAGGAGGGGCCTGAGGATCAACTGTTCCAAAGCAAAAACATTTCTCATCATCAAGAAAGACATCTCCATGGACATAGAAAGCAAAAACAATGAGCAAACAGTAAAAACCAAAAGAGACACAAGACTTTGCAACAAAACGCGATGCAGATCCATTTGAAAAATGTAAAGTGCTCTCCTTGCATTTTGTTGCAAATTCTGAATTTCTACTGACATCCATTTCCAATCAAATGCTAGGGATATCTTACAATGTTCAGGACAGTAAATGATGCAAGGAGGAATTCTCCAGTGCAAAAGAGATTAAAAGAAGGAGGAAAAAATAAAAACTAAAACAAATATCAGAATTTGCAGGAAAACGCGATTTGGAGCATTTGGAAAATGTAAACCACTATAATCGCATTTTGTTGCAAAATTCTAAATCCTACTCATATCCATCTCTAATCAAATCCTAGGGTGATCTGCTAGATTTCTAGGCACTGAGATTTAAGAATTCTACAGATGGAAGAAATATATATCAGAAAACATTGGAAAGGGTATAGATCTCTGACCTTTCTTTTCCTCTTCCATACTGTTGGAATAGCCCTGGAGATTCTCGTGCTCTCTTCCAAAACTGAGCTGTAGCACTGGTAACCTGGAGATCTGGTAATGGTAGTAGTCTTCAGACAGGTTGCAGAGTGGATGGAGTGTGTTGGGTAGAAAGTGGTCAAAGTGGGAAAGAAAAGGATGATGGGAGGGTGCTGGCAGGGATGGAATACGGGGAGGGAAAAGTGTTAATGGATCTAACTATGAAATCATAATTGGCACAATTTCCAAGGCAAAAAGTGACCCACAAATTTCAAATCCCAAAAGATCTGGTGGGACCCACACGTGTTAAAAAACGACTATATCTCACACGTGTGGTATTTAATAACTCCATTATTTATATTTTGTAATAATCTACTATCCTAACTCAGTTCTCTTGCATCTCTACCTCCCTACTCTACACCATCAGCATCCAGACCAGCAGAGCAGAGGTTCATACCCAGCACAGGATACTCATCATCAGCACAGCACACTTGCAGATAGCTTCCAGGTTAGCAAGAAAATCTTTTTCCTTTTCTTCTTGTTCAATAGTATATTAGGGTAAGGAATTGATTGATGTGATGTAGGTTACATATTATGATAAATATTATATGCATTTTTTAAATTTTCTCCACTGCATGTAGAAGCAGGAAGACTTTTTATTTGGGCCTGTTGAATGAGAGTCTGATCACTTCTTGATGTCCATAGGCTCAATCCATGTTGCACCAAGCTGCATACACACTGAAATGACTAAAGGCATGCTAAAGTATGTTGTCTCTAGAATTTGCAGCAAAACGCGAGGAGAGGATTTTAGAAATCTCAAAATAGTCCAAATCGCATTTTGTTGCAAATTTTCAAATGCTTCTTCATCCACCCATTTCAAGCCTGCATAGTTCTTCTATAAACACAATACATATTGTTTATAGTTGGAAAGATAGAGAATTCATCATATGAATGCAATAGCATGTTGTTTCAAGTATTTGCAGAAAAACGCGATTTTGAGCTGTTACAAATTTCAAATCATCATAATCGCCTTTTGTTGCAAATTGTTCAATTTTGCTTCATCCAATTTGTCATCACCTTCTTTAATCATTCTATGTTGTCCATGTTTCTAATCTTTTACTATTGCTTTGTATGGACCTTTTCAGAGTGATGGCAAGAACCAAGGCAACTGCAAGGAGGTCTGGCAAGGGGCCAGGGCTTGCAGCAGCAGCAGCTGGGGCTGATGTCAAGGAATCTAGTGTGCCTACAAAAGGAAGAGTTGCACATGGCAGGAAGGGGAAGCCAATGAGCATGCTGCAGCAAAAGTCCAAGAGGTTAAAGCATTCTGCTGGTGTGCTAAAGGAGATCAGGAAACAGCAAAAAGCTATAGGCTTTGCAATCCCCAAGGCACCTTTTCAGAGGCTAGTGAGAGAAATTTGTGATAGCTGGCACCTTGGTTTCAGGTGGAACAGGACTGCCATTCTTTCTTTACAGGAAATGGCAGAGGATTACTTGGAGAAGTACTTTGAAGATGCAATGCTTGTAGCAGCCCATGCTTCACAGGGTAACTCTGATGGCCAAGGACTTCAACACATTGTCCAGAGTGAGGTGGAGGTATGACAAGCTGGTCCATCCTGTGGAATGGCAGGACATTAAAATGAGAGACATATTATTAATTCCACCTACAAGGAAATTGAAGGCAGACAAGGTGAAGGTTGTTGAAGTAACCCACTCAATGAGCACCAGAGGGAAAGCTGCTTATGAGGAGTCACTGAAGCAGCAAATAGAGGAGTCCAAATCTGCTATAAATGTGGAGACTGTACAGATGGAGCTACAGATACAGAGAAGGTTGCAGGAGCTAGGCCCTAACATAGTTGTCCATATTGAAGATGATTTTTCAGAGAATAATTTTGACTTGACAAGAGCATGCTTGGCAGCATTGGCTCATAAGAATGAGTATTGCTCAGATACTATCATTCTTGCAATGCTCTAGTAAGTGTCTTTTATTTTACATTTGTTTGCAAAACAATCCTTATTGTACCTCCTCCCTTACACCTTACCTTAATTATTGTTTTGTCCAATGTAGCATGATGAGAAGCTGGCTGAACCATGCTGTACAGCATACAGTTTATATTATTGATCCTGCAATTTCCTTCAAGTTAAGAGATCCAAAGGAAACTCCCATGGATATTTCCAATTGGTTCAGACACTGTGATTTTGATCATGTTGATATTTTGCTACTTCCATACCATAACAAGTATGTGTGTGGCTGCTTCTTTTGGGATTTTCCTTCAAGATTGAGTACTCTTGTAGCCTTTGATTTCTTAATGCTTTTTTCCTTATGCAGTGACCACCACTGGAGCTTTGCTTCTATTGACATCCAGCAGAGCAATGCTTTTTATTCAACTCTCTTAGAAACACACACAGAGAGGTTAAATTGTAAGTGGTTTGTGTGCTATTTTTAACTTTAAACTTCATTATTTGGATTTAATGCACACTAACTGAATTATATGTATTGCAGTTGTATTAGAAGACTTCTAGATGCATTGGATCAGTGTCCTCCTAATGTCAATCTTTTGGATTCAATAGAGCCAATAGATTTAGAGGTAGAAAGTTGCTCCCTCTACTGATGTCTATTTCATGCTATGCCTTTGAACTTATTGAATAATTTTATTTTGTTCAGACATTAACAGTTTCTAACATATCTTTCCAACTATCCAGACACCACAACAAGATGATTCAAGTAGCTGTGGCTGGAGAGTGCTGATTAGTGCCAAATATATACTTTCAAGCTATTTTGAGATAGGACAGCCAGAGCTTGTAAGAAAAAATAATTTTCATTTAGCTTCAAAAAATTTGATATTGGTACAAAGTGTTCTAAATCATCATATCTCATTGCAGATGAGAGAAGATAGCTTCAACTCGAGCTATGTGTATAGTTTCAGAGCTGATATAATTTGGAAGTTTTTGAAGTATGCCTTCCCCAAACCTATTGTACCAGCTACTGTCGAGTTAGGTGAGAGCTCTAAAGTCCGAGAAGGTGTCATACACCTTGATGACACAGATGATGCAGATGTGGTGCCACAAGAACAAGGACCTAGTGCTGATGAGGAGAAGCCACAAGAACAAGGACCTGTTGCTGCTGATGTTATTGAGGAAATGATGGAGCAACAGCAAACAGATGCTCCAGGGGTAGTAGAGGAGACAATGGAGCAGTACCAAGAGACTGTACACGACAAGATGGAGCAACAGAAAGTAGATTCTCCAAACAAAGATGATACGGTGAGCTTGGACCATGTAGAGCAGCCTCTAGATCAGCCTGTAGATAAATAGAAAATTGTTGTCAAGAATATGTTCTACATATGTAATTAAACACTTCTGTACAGAATTTTACATTTCTGAATATAATACCTTTGTTTATGGAGTCTGTGTTATCTCAATTTTAAAATTTTCAATGTCTTTGCATTTTATTGATCTCTCTCTTCTTTTGAGCACCTGAAAAAAGGCAATATGAAACAATAGGGTAAAGTAAACTAATAGCAGTGCTTAATGAGACTAGGATAAGTCACATGGTATACCTTCTTATTGTTGTAGATAAATAAAAAGTCCTTTGAAATAGAACCTTCTGTCTCAAATAGAATGTCATTGCGCAATTGAGCTAGGGAGCAACATTGTCTTAATGTGATATTGACTAGCACATCACCATTCTCAACAACATCAATATCAAGAAGTTTATTTTCTGCACCAAAAGAATCTTCATCTTGATCCATAGGGACTAGTTTTGTACCTAGCATTCGACTGCGCTTATAACAAAAAGAAAAAATGAAATTTTGTGATGCAACCATGTACTTCAGTTGCATAGAAGGTTGGACAACCTCACAAAACACTGAACTACATGTCTTCTTATCCCAACCTTTATCCAAAAATTGTGGCATGCATGCCAGACTTGTTGCTTTAACTGTGAACATTGTTTTTGAAACCTTCACTGGAAAGGTATTAAACAAGTCTACAAAAACTGAGAGAGGCATGCACAAAGAAATTTTTATTATCCTTGTGGCAATATTGGGCCTCAGAGCTTTCTGTACTTCTTTGAAAAGCTTGGCTCTATATGCCTCTGTAACACTAAAATGTGGGAGAGGCCAATCCACTGAATTCCATGCTGGAAGGTCTTGTTTTCTTAACACACCATGTGTGTTTGCATTGTCCAACAACTGATAAAAATGATCAGTAAAAAATATACCGGATTGAGCTAGCTCTGTTGCACATCGACCTTCGTATTGTTGTTCTCCTATCGATCCATGCAAAACATCTATAAATCCCAGAATACAATCGATGTTTTGCCATGTCTCATACGATGAAGGGTATAAATCTGAAATAAAACAACACAAGAATATCAGTAAGCAAAGAAAGAAAGCTTTGTCTTAAAAATCCATACACCTCATAAAGAACAAAACCACAATAGAAAAATATACAATTAGGCCTGTGTTGCGGAAGATCATTTGGATAGTCTCGCAAGACAAGTTCTTTATGCATGTACACATGCTGAATCAAAACTTCTTTCACCGATATCTTTCCTCTGGTGATTTTAAAATCTCGTACTCTTCCCTTCCATGATGCCAAGAAAATATTTTTTGTCTGGGGTCTCTTTCTTTTACTAGGTTGCATGAGCACCCATGCTCCTTTCGAAACAGTAAACCTTTCCCAAGTTCCTTCCGTTTTGACTGTACTTGAATTCTCTACCGAAGAAATAGAAGAAGCAGGTCGACGGGGTAAGGATGTGTGGTATAATTCTGCCTTCATAACATTATCATCCACAGAGCGTCTTCCACAAGAACGACCATAGTTTTTATTCACCATAGATACCTTGTGAATCTGTAACCACAGCAAAGCAATGTAAACAAGATAACAAAGTGAAGTTTCAAGAAAGAGAAAGTAGGCAGATAGATAGTTGACAAGAAACATCTTACTCTAAGCCAAACTGGATCAAGGGAGCAGTTTTGAAAAAGAAGAGGTTGCTGCACAATGAGGTAGTGGTGTAGAATGGTAGACCTTTCGAAGGAAAGGCAGCACAACAATTCAAAGTTCAAAGGGAGGTGGAAGCAGGAAGGCCCTTGTCAGAGAAAATGTCAGACTAGATTCTATCTTCATGTCCAAAGATCTTGTGAGAATAAAAAACCAATCTCCACATTAATGTAGCACGCTTGTACCTACATAAAATAATTTTTCTTTTATCTATTTTCTTTTATTTTTGTGAATTTCCAACGTTACGTTGGCCCTCTGTTCATTGGTTGAGAGCTTATTTTTCCAAACCGTAAAAGGCCCCAAAATGAGCTCCCTTTTTCCCTAATGGCGGCGGTGTGATAACGCTTGCACAGGAGATGTGGTGAAATTGCTTCTCAAGGAGTTTTAAGCTTGGAGACCTCAAGGGTTATGAGCTCGGCCATTGGAAAGATCCTCCACGATAGTTGCAGTTCACCAGGTAATCTCTTTTTGGATGTGTTTCAAGGAGGGTTAGGGTGAGCCATAACATTTTGGCGCCGCTACCGAGGAGTCATCCCTTGGCTTTTTTCATCATTTTGTCTCTAATCTATGCATAACCCATTGCTTATTATCTTGATTAATGGTTTTCCATGAAAAAGATGTGGATTTAATTGTGATTTGTGTGAGTTTGGTGTAGAATAGCTCGCTTTTTTGTTTTTGAAAAGAATGCTTTTTGCTTAATTTTTAGATTAATTTGTTATTTTTGTTGTTATTTTTATGGTTTTTCATGTTCTTAGGGCTTGCACATAGTTTGTATTAGGCTTAGTTTGCATCCGTTGCATTAAACAATGCAATAGAATGTAATTTCTAGTGAATGTTAGCTCTCTTTAGTGTTAAACATAGAACTAAGATCATTAATTCTAGTTTAATTGTGTGTTTGTTGTTGAAATTGTTTGGATTAGAGTGTTAGCAAGCATTAGGAGTAGCTTCATCTTTCAGAAAATTTCTTAAAACCATAAAAAAACCCTTGAATTTGACTAATTTCTTTTAATGGATTGGTTTTTGTCATTAAGGATAATTAATATTGTTCAAGAGGCCAAAAATTTAGAAAATGTGTTAATTGGGGTCTAAATGGATCATATGAGTAGTTGAAATTGGTGTTTTTGAGTGTTTTGAGAGCATCTAGATACATCAAAACACCTAATCACATCAATTTTCTCATCAATTGGAGAAATTTGACTCTCTTTACTTAAATTTGAATTAAAAGAGGAGACCATAATTAATAGTCTAATTAATCTCTTATTTTAGATTATTTCACACAATTGTTGATGCGCACAAAGATTAGCATTCCCTTGCTCTATCCAATGATGTGCTCAATTGTGTGAATTAATTAGGAATTAATGGTTAATTAGAGTCCTTGATTAGTGTAAAAGAGAGAAAGATTAGTGAAAGGATTAATCTTGGATTAATACTTAATTAATTTTTCACATAACTCATTAAGGCTAATGAGCATTCAATGAGTAGATGCTCATGGGTTATCAAATTGTCCATTTTGGGAGTCATTTATGGAGGGTGTAAGGAGTGTCATTAAAAGGTTGACTTTTTTTTAATTTCCATTTACTTTTTTGGGAAAATGCCCATACCCCTTTCATTTTAAGTTTAAAAATATTCCCCCCCCCAAAAAGAAAAATTCATATTTTCCACTAGATTCCCCAAAAAAAAATCCGATCGTCAAAGCCAGGTCGTGAAAAAGTCCGGCTGTGAACGGAAATCCGGCCCGCGAAAACAAATTCCGGCAAAAATTCTGGCTGTGAAAGAAATTCTGGCCGTCGTGAAAGAAATTCCGACTAAAATTCTGGCTGTGAAAGAAATTTCGGGCATGAAAGTTTAGGCCGTGAAAGGTCAGACTCTGGAAACCACCCCTATTTAGAGGCCCGTATCTCCTAAACCATATATTCAATGAAGGCGCTCTAGGACTCATCGGAAAGCTGATATTGAGAACTTCGACTTTGGACGTGGTTGTTCGAAGTTAAAATCGACCATTTTGGCCTCCGACTAGCAGCCTCAAAATTTAACCCGAAAATCGAGGCAAAAAACAGCCATCCTAACCGCATACAAGCTTTGGGATACTGCTAGTGGGGTGGACGTGAAGCCAGTTATTATGAGGCCGGATCTAGCCAATGCAGGACAACAGATAGTACCAACTGTGGATCAAATGCTCGCGTGGATAAGAAGAGATGCAGATGCGCTGTGTTCTATTGTCTGCAGTGTAAGTGATTCTATCATGGCGTTAATTCAACATGTCCACAACGAAGGAGGCATGGACGATCTTGAAGAATCAGTACAAGACCACGAATCAGATGCGGATTTTTAATCTGGAGACTCAACTCACGAAACGAGAAACTGTCTGAGTCTGAAACGACAGAGAAGTTCATCACCAGGGTGAAGAGTCTGTGCGATCAGATGATTGCGATTGGCATCACCATCACCAGTGAGGATCTAGCACGAAGATGCATACGGATTCTCTGACCAAAGTACGACGGCCTTGTTACGGCGCTGAATATGCAGAACAAAAATCTGCCCCTCAACTTTGAGGATTTCAGTGCGAGGAGGAGATGCGTCAAAAGACGAGGATTGGAGAAGATTTAGCTTTCTCGGCTGGATCAAAGAAAGGTAAGGGTAAGGACTCTGATAACCTATCTTCTTCAGAGGACAAAAAGAAAAAGAAGAAGATCAAGTGCTTCTATTGTAACAAGGCAGAGCACAAGCAAAACAAGTGCCAGAAGAAGATTGCAGATGAGAAGAACGGAGTAAAGAGAGAGTCCAGCAAAACAGTGCTGCGCAGGAGGCAGTACCAGTAGAGTTGTTCGTAACGATTGTTGAGGAGATTTGCACGGAGGCAGTTCATGTACCTGGGGATGAACTTTGGATTATTGACAGTGATGCATCGCGCCACATGACCAGTCATAAGGATTGGTATACCTCTCTACATCCGGTAGGGAATGACATCCTGGTAGCAGTGCAATGATACAAAATGTCCAGCAAAAGGAAAAGGTACGATTGCTCTCAAGTCAGATGGAGTTGTAAAACAGTTGTCCAATGTTCTTTATGTACCAGACATCAAGAGAAACTTGTTGTCCATTTCTGCGATCACGGATTGGGACCTCAAAGTTCACTTCGATAAGAATGGCACACAGATTTTGGATCTTCAAGGGAAGGTTGTTGGTAAAGGTACACGACGCAACAACATCTACGAACTCTTAGCTTTCAGTGCTAGAGCAGATGTGAGCAACAATAAGCTGTGGCATGAGAGGTTTGGTCATCTAAACCTTAGTTCTTTAAAGGAGATGCATAAATGTGGAATGATTGCAGACCTACCAGAAATTACAGATCTGCCTAATGTATGTGAAGCTTGCATGATGGGCAAGCAGCATCGGTAGCCCTTTCCTAAAGAGGCCAGCAGGGCAAAGGCTCCTCTAGAGCTCGTTCAAATGGACCTCTGTGGAAAGATGGAGACGGAAGCTTTGGGTGGTTCCTACTACTTCATGACGCTGATCGACAACTACAGTAGAAGGATATGGATATACTTCCTGAAGACTAAAGATGAGGCCTTTGCTAAGTTCAAAAAATGGCATGTAATGGTCGAGAAAGAATCCAGGAGGAAGTTGAAGAAGGTGAGATCAGATAGAGGTGGTGAGTTCACATCAGGTGAATTCGAAAGTTACTGCAAAAGTCACAAGATCAAGAGGCCGAAACCCCCGCCACATACACCATAGCAAAATGGAGTAGCAGCAGAGCGCAAGATGCGCGTCATCTACAAAATGGGCAAGAGTATGATGAAAGGGAAAGATTTGCCAAAGACTTTCTGGGTTGAAGCATATAACACAGCAGTTTACATTCTGAATCGTAGCTACACAAATGCTGTGATGAACGGGATGACTCCACTACAGGCCTCTTCTAGAAAGAAACCTTCAGCTGCACATTTTAGAGTTTTTGGCTGTGACTGTTTTGTGCATGTCCCTGATGCCAATAGGGACTAAATGGGAACTGAAGAGCCGGAAATGTATTTTCTTGGGCTATAGTTAAGAGGCATAGGGTTACCGCCTCTATAATCCTACTACCAAGAAGGTAATAGTTAGTCACGATGTCGTCTTCTCAGAACAGCTGCATCAATTGGAGGAGGATGCTTCCTTCCCAGACAACCAGGACCAGGATATCCATCTAGTAGAACCACCACCAGCAGACCGAACTCCCCCAATGGTTCTTGAGAGGATTCAAGATGATAAAGAAGAAGAGGAAGATGAGCCTGCAGAACCACAATGGCAACGACCATTCCTGAAGAAGTGGGTAAAGCAGCTTTTGGACGACAGAGAACCTCCAGCCATTGAGGAGGCACCATCCGAACACCACCAGTCCAAGAGATTAGAGGAGCAAAGAAGGGCGCAGGAACACTTAGTCAACTACGCTTTGATAACAGAGGTGATCCGTGCTGAAGAACCCAAGTGTCTTGAAGAGGCACAAGGTGATGATAGGTGGATGGAGGCTATGCAATCGCAATATGGCTCCATAATGAAGAACAACACTTGTTGGGACCTTGTGGATCAACCACCAAACGGCAAGGTAATCGGCACCAAGTGGGTTTACAAGACCAAGTACAAGTCCGACGACACGTTGGATAAGTACAAGGCTCGGCTCATGGCAAAGGGATTCGCACAAGTACATGGTTTTAATTATAAGGATACCTTCTCTCCCACAGCTCGACTAACCACAATTCGCACTGTTTTGGCCTTAGCAGCATAGGAAAGTTGGCTCGTGTTTCAGATGGATGTAAAATCCACCTTTCTGAATGGAGATCTCAAGGAGGAGGTATACGTGGAACAACCACCAGGATTTGTGATCCTCGGTTCAGAAGGTAAAGTCTGTAAACTGAAGAAGGCACTTTATGGGCTGAAACAGGCCCCACGAGCATGGTACCAGCGGATTGATGCCTACTTTCTGCAAAATAGGTTCACGAGAGGAGTCCATCTGATGCAAATTTGTATATCTACATAGAAGGAGGTAGGTGTATGATCGTGGTCCTTTATGTGGACGACCTTGTCATAACAGGGAACCATGAAGAGAAGATCTCGCAGACAAAGCAGATGCTAGGAAGAGAGTTTGAAATGACAGACCTTGGACTGATGCATCTCTGTTTGGGGATTGAAGTTTGGCAAGAGCCAAAATAGATCTCCATCTCACAGCAGCTGAAGTATGCTGGAGAGATACTGAAGGCATTCGGCATGGTTGAGTGCAAGATAGTTGGCACTCCTTATGGAGGTTGACGTGAAGCTCTCAAAAGAGGATTCATCACCACTGGTGGATGAAGCAAAGTACAGAAGGCTTGTGGGCAGTTTGATTTACTTGTGCAACACGCGGCCGAACATCAGTTTTGCGACTGATGTACTAAGCAGGTTTTCCAATAAGCCCCGGGAGAATCATTGGAGGAGGGCAGGGATGCGGGTGTTGAAATACATCAAAGGCACACTTGATTATGGCATCACCTATACCAAGGGCAACACCTTGACCAGATTTTGTGACTCGGATTGGGCAAGAGATGTGGACAGCAGGAGATCAGTGATGACAGGTTACTGTTTCTCACTTGGATCTGGAGCTCTGTCATGGGTCAGCAAGAAGCAACCTACAGTTGCTCTTTCTTCTACCGAGGCTGAGTACAAATCAGCATGTTTTGCTTCTTGTGAGGCAGTGTGGTTGAGGAGGATTTTAGGGGACATGGGTGCAATGCAGAACAAGCCTACGCAGTTATTATCATGTGACAATCAGAGTTGCATGGCAATTGCCAACAAGAACCCTGTGTTCCATGCTCGCACAAAACACATTGACATTCAATATCACTTTGTACGCGAGCTCATCATCATGAATGGAGAGGTCGACTTGGTGTACTGTCCGACTAAAGACAATGCTGCGGACATCTTCACGAAGGCTCTTGGAAGAGACTTGCTGGAGAGGCATCTTCATCGACTCAGCGTTGGACGTTGAGGGGGGTTGTTAGATATCAACGCCCCACTCTCGTGTAACTAACTCTACCAATGCCCCACTCTCATGTAACTACTAACTCTACCAATGCCCCACTCTCGTGTAACTACTAACTCTACCAATGCCCCACTCTCGTGTAAGTACACGGGAACCGACTAACTCTACCAATGCCCCACTCTCGTACGTGGCAACCGACTAACTCTACAAATGCCCCACTCTCATGTAACTACGTGGGAACCGACTAACTCTACCAATGCCCTACTCTCGTGTAACTACACAGGAACCGACTAACTCTACCTGTGAGCCCCCCAAATGAGGAGAATGCATTAGAGTAGCTAGGTACCTAGTAGGACTTGGTTTAGACACCAGATGGCACACTGCCAACTAGGCTACATGCAAGTGCGGGAAGGCATTCCATGACTGACCGCACTAAGGGTAGATGGAGCATTTCCTGGGGCAACCCACTCTTGGGTTGCGGGGGCCCGTTTGGAGCACCAGATGATCCTAGATGGCTCTAGGCCAAAAAAGGGCGTGACTAGACCAAAAAAGGGCATCGGCCATTTTTGACATGGTAGACTAGGCTCTATATAAGAGCAAGCCCATGAAGCCCATAATCATCACTAGCTACAGCAACCCTGATTCCTTAGCATCCAGCCTCCGTCCTCTACTGTATCCAGCACGCCATCGAAGCTTCTCACATAGGAGCGCACGACTGGGAGGCAGCACCATCTACTGTACCAGTTCTACAGTAATCAAATTTTTAATTCTCCATACTATCAGCTTTTCTCTCTTGCATACGAGATCCTGTTATCTGTTGAGCACATACGTTGTATTGTTTTCTTACATCTTTCTATGAAATCAAATTTAATGAGAATAACACTTTTGTAATTAAAAAAATTCCTTTATGCATCTTTCTATGCATAAAAATCAAATTTAATGAGAATAACACTTTTGTAATAAAAAAATTCCTTTATGCATCTTTCTATGCATAAAAATAAAATTTAATGAGAATAACACTTTTGTAATAAAAAAATTTCCTTTATGCATAAAAATTAATTTTAATGAGAATAACACTTTTGGAATTAAAAAAATTCCTTTATGCATCTTTCTATGCATAAAAATCAAATTTAATGAGAATAACACTTTGTAGTGAAAAAAATCCTTTATGCATCTTTCTATGCATAAAAAATCAAATTTAATGAGAATAACACTTTTATAATTAAAAAATTCCTTTATGCATCTTTCTATGCATAAAAATCAAATTTAATGAAAATAATACTTTTGTAATTAAAAATTTTTCTTTATGCATCTTTCTATGCATAAAAATCAAATTTAATAATTAATATCAATGATATCCATGCATACATAGGTGAATATGTACATGGAGTAATTAGAATATTTCTTTTAGATGCAAAAATGGTGGGAATTACTCTTTTGGAATAACATAAAAACAAACTTTCTTTTCCACAAACTTCTGGAAAAGGTTGCCATAACCTCCTTTGTGTAAGATTCCTCCCCCAGCCCCTCATGATATCCAAATTTTCTCCCTGTAGTCAAATCCCTCTTCAGAAATATAAAAGATCTTGTCTCTACCTGTTTTGGCCTAGAGAGAGAAAATATTCCAGAGAGAGGTTATTCACATTTTGGATATTTTTGGATGAAAAATATCTCTTCATATTAAAATAAGTTCCCTTGAAACAGAAGTTCAAAAAGATTTTCAGAAAGTGCATTAGAAATCAAGTATAATCTGTTCAAGAGGCCATATCCTAGGGGTCAAGATTTTTTTAAAAATTTTAAATTAAGGTTCCTATGGACCAATAAGATTCATCCAAATGTAGGGAGGAGATAAATGAAAGAATAAAAGGAAAATTCCCCAAAAATGAGTAAATACTCACATAAGATAAAGAGTTGACTAAGGACAAGGTTAATAGTTAAAAAAGAGAGATATTTAGAAGAAATGATACATTTTTGACACCTTAGTATGGGGGAATTCCCCTCATGAAGGAGGTGCCTATTTCATATGTGTGGGAGAGTTTTAAATTCCCAAATAATGAGATATTTTTATCTCTCCTCTCTCCTGTTTCAACTAGATCCAAAAAGTGGACTAAACTGACCCAAAAATGGTCAAAAATTGACCAAACTGATCTGGAAAATTCTAGAATCAGTTGGCTTGGTTAGAAGCTCACTTTTTCCTATAAATAGAAGCCTTCCCCTTTGTTGAAGCTTAATAGTGTTTTTGCACTGTTACCCTGCTTCTCCCAAGAGCCAAAAACTGTGAATTTACTCATAATTCATTAGTTTTTGACCTTCCCTCTTCTAAAGATTGGTGGCCACTCTTGTTTCAAACAAGAGTAGATCCCTCAAACCATCAAGCCAAAGGAAATCTCTCAAATCCCTTTGTAAGTTGGAGATTCTTCTCTTTTCTATTCCATTTTATGGTTTTTATGATTTTTGTCTTCTCTAAAATGAATATGATGTTATGCCTCATTGAAAAAAGGCATTCCCCTCTCTTCTTTAGTAAATCCAACCATTCTTTATCCTAGATGAATGATTAATGGATAAAATCAAGTTTTTCATAATGTTTCTCTTAAATAAGTAGAAAATGTTTACATTAGAATGATTTAAATACTCTTGGTGAAATTCTAATTAATTTTAGAGAGTTAAAAATTAAAAAATGGTCAGCCATACAAAGGAGGTTATGGCAAAATTTTCTAAAATTGTGTAAAATAAGTTTTACTTTTTTTAATTCAAAAAGAGTAATTCCCATCGTATATGTATTCTTAAAGTGTTATTTTTCATCCTAGGTATAGAAAAATGCATACTAAAAATATTTTATTAAAAAAGTGATACTTTCTTTAGAATTAAATTCTATGCATAGAAGGAAGCATATTGAAATTGTTATTTTGATTATAAAAGTGTTATTTTCATCATAAATGATTTTTATGCATAAATGGATGTATAAAAGAAATTCTTTTATATTAAAAGAGTGATTTTCATTATAAATGATTTGTATGCATAAACATATGCATAATTTTTTTTAAAGATTAAAAGAGTGATTTTCATCATAAATGATTTGTATGCATAAACATATGCATAAAATATTTTTTTATATTAAAAGAGTGATTTTCATCATAAATGATTTGTATGCATAAACATATGCATAAAAGATTTTTTTATATTAAAGGAGTGATTTTCATCATAAATGATTTGTATGCATAAAAGATTTTTTTATATTAAAAGAGTGATTTTCATCATAAATGATTTGTATGCATAAACATCTGCATAAAAGATTTTTTTATATTAAAAGAGTGATTTTCATCATAAATGATTTGTATGCATAAACCTATGCATAAAAGATTTTTTTATATTAAAAGAGTGATTTTCATCATAAATAATTTGTATGCATAAACATATGCATAAAAGATTTTTTTATATTAAAAGAGTGATTTTCATAATAAATGATTTGTATGCATAAACATATGCATAAAAGATATTTTTATATTAAAAGTGTTATTTTCATCATAAATGATTTTTATGCATAAATGGATGCATAAAAGAAATTATTTTATATTAAAAGAGTGATTTTCATTATAAATGATTTGTATGCATAAACATATGCATAAAAGATTTTTTTATATTAAAAGTGTGATTTTCATCATAAATGGATTTTATGCATAAATTAGATGCATAAGAGAAATTCTTTTATTCTAAAAGTGTAATTCCTACTAAGTTGGATTTATGCATGGAAAGATGCATAAAAAATTTAATTTAATCCAAAAGTGTTATTCTCATTAATTTTGATTTTATGCATAAATAGATGCATAAAGAATTTTTTTTAATTCCAAAAAAGTTATTCTTATTAATTTTGATTTTATGCAAAAATAGATGCATAAAGAATTTTATTTTTAATTCAAAAGAGTTATTTTCATCAATTTTGATTTTATGCATAAATAGATGCATAAAAGATTTATTTTTATTTTGAAAGTGTTATTCTCATTAAAATGGAATTTATGCTTAGTAAAATGCATAAAAGATTTATTTTTATTTCGAAAGTATTATTTTCATTGAAATTGAATTTATGCATAAAAGATTTATTTTTTTTGAAAGTATTATTCTCATTAAAATGGAATTTATGCATAGTAAAATGCATAAAAGGTTTATTTTTAATTCGAAAGTGTTATTTTCCTTAAAATTAAATTTATGCTCAAATAGATGTATAAAAGGATTTTTATAAAAGTGTTATTCCTACTAAAGTTGTCTTTATGCCCAATTAGATGCATAAAGAATCTTTATATCAAAAACATTAGAATTCTCTCACATTCTATAAATAGATGTGATGAGATGTGATAGGAATCAGATAGATGTAAATGGATGGATGGAAGTGATATGAATCAGATAAATGTAAATGGATGAATATGGATGTGGATGCATGAATGTGGATGTGGATGTGGATGTATGAATGTGGAATGTGGATATGGATGTATGAATACTCCTTCTTGAACCGGCTTAGAAAACCCTAGGCCCAAGCAACTGCCCGGCCTTGCTCCGGCCTCTTCAGTAAAATGAGGACATCGCTTATGCAGAGATATTCATTGTTTTGTTCTGCAACCACAACATTTCTAGGAAAATTTTATAACAGGAGACCTTTGCTGCCTCTCGGTAATTTGCCAGCCTATATTTCCCTGAAATCCTATCGCCAAACAAGCCATTCAAGGTCGAAGTCTCTACAGTAACAACCTCTGTCCTTCTATGCAGGGGTAATTTCAGTCGCTCATTCACTAGGTCAGCGTTTAACTCATACTCCCTCCCTTCATACTCCACAGTGTCTCCCTTTTGCAATTGGGCCAAGATATCCAAAGCTGTCGAGTGCACATGGGTGACCTGCCAAGAATATTGGTGAACGAAGTTAAACGCACTTTTTCCAGCCAGCTAGCAATTTCAGCATTTGTGGTCACAAATGGCGAAAAGAGCTCAAAGTGCACCATGGTTGTTGCTTGCAAGAGCACAAGCTTTACACACCGTCGCCTTGCATGCAATTGTGAAAAATTTTACCCAATACCCATAATTAGTCATTCTATTCGGGGTATAATGAGTGTGCGGCCCTATGTAGCCGCCATAACCCTCCATCCCATGAGAATCTACCAAAAATCTTGCAAACTTTATTACTTCCACGCATGCACAATTAACCGTTAGAGTCGTCTCATCACATGAAATGGCCAAGGTGGCATCCGCCCATGGTATGGAAGAAGTCAGTCCCATTCACCGGCTTGGAAAATTTCTCCCCCTGCAAAGTGCCCAATAAAAAGATACCATCATAAAATTTATCCCCCTACAAAGTGCCCAATAAAAAGATACCATCATAAATTTATCCACAATCTAGTAGTACGGTCTCGCCCAGAGGAGTTTCAGCTTTCCAAGGTGATGACCAAGACGAGAATTAAATAGCAAAACTGGATCCTTCTTTTGGAATATTTTGAACTTAGATTTATGATCCACCCACTTCTTCCTCCATGCTTGCACCACTCCGGACACATAGAAACTGACAAACCACTCCTTCCCTAGTTGCACCAGCTGTTCCATCTCCGATGGGCTAAGGACTCTTCCAGTTCCAAGTTTCTTGTTACTCCAATTCTGAGACTCGTGACTAGAAACTTCATCAAAACAACGGCTTCCACCCCATACACCAATTTGAATGGGGTCAATCCTGTTGTCACCTTGTGTTATGGCTCACCCTAACCCTCCTTGAAACACATCCAAAAAGAGACTACCTGGTGAACTGCAACTGTTGTGAGAATCTTTCCAATGGCTGAGCTCATAACCCTTGAGGTCTCCAAGCTCTACAACTCCTTGAGAAGCAATTCCATAGTGTCTCCCGCAAGCGTTGTCACACCGCCGTGTTGCACTACGGGTCCTCATCCCTCCTCTCACCTCACTTCACTCACACACACTCACTAGCATGCATTAGGGAGAGAGATTAGCAAGAGGATTAGCAAGAGAAAGACTCAATTGCACAATGGGAGAGTATGTTGTATTATGAGAGAAATTCACTTATATACATAGCCATAAGTGTTCACACTCACTTAAACTGTGGCTGGTCGGGCACTTTAGGCTCATAAGAGGCCTAAAGCTATTACAATGACTACTCTCATAATATATCCATGAAGTACATCACTTAGTACTTCATCCTATCTTGCTACCACATGCTCTTGAAGCGGGAATCACCATAAATACTCCATCACACCATTATGGGCACCCATCCAAGTTATAGTTTTGGACACTATTGCTTCCTATCTTGAATGTATGACCCTTCGATGTATCTACCGTGACTCCTTGATGTAAGATGATGGCGGTAGCTCTTGTTAATCCTAGAATTGGATTAACATCCCCCCTTTCTGATGGCAATCGCATCCTCGTGATTGTGTTGAAGACCTTTGTGTGGAGAGAATGAACAAGCTTTGTCCATGGCATTGATGTTGAGTGATGTTCAATGGTCTTTGTTCCTCCGGAAGAAAGAAGAAAAGCTAGTTAATGAATGAAGAGGTTAGTGGTGTATTGGGAATTCCTAATGGGCTAGGGGGTGGGGTTTTTTGCGAATGATTGCATTTTTATATTTGTAAGAGCCCTTTTTTCGGCTCAATTTGTTTTTGGCAATCATTAGCAAGGTTACATGTTATTTTTGTTATTAGGGACACTAAGAGATGTTAATAATGGGAGAGAAGAGAGGGATGGATCCAGAGGAACATAAACTTAATCATCAGAATGAGGTGGTGATTCTCGGTTCCTCATTTGATTCATTGAAGTGGCATTCATCATTTGAAGAATTTGGCCTTTGATGATGTCCCTTTGTGTGGTAGGATTCTTGTCAAATGTTATTGAGAAGGACCTATTCCTATCTTCTTTTGCCCATGTGCTTTTTAAATTTTTATGTATATTTAATTGCTCTTATGAAGCAGATTTACATGAAGTAAAAGAATTGAGTCATATAGACTCTTATTGAACTGCTCTGTGTGTTGAAGTAGCCACTTGTTGGTGAGGATTGAAAGAATTACGTCGACTTGCGAGGCTAATATAGATATCTTCAATAAAAATTGAAGATCATTGATTTGTGAAGATGGTGGCATTGTTTGGAGAGGTTTGTAATTTGAAGGAAAATTCCAAGTGATGGGTTATACCATTGGCCAGGCTTTCGCCCACCATGGCCCCCCATCTACGGATGTACCTGGAAGTTGTTGATGGTGAGGCTTTGGTGCAAATGTTCTCCAATGCATGAGTATGGATATGTACTCATGGAGCAACTACTACATTAATTTAGCCAAAAGAATAGTAAGCAGCAATAAGCTTAACAAATATATAGTGGCTATTGCATGATATGGCTTAATCCGTGATGGGGCTTAAATCGGAAAGTGCAGGTTCTTAAGCCGTGATACTATAATTTGTGAGAAACCTGAACTCGTAAGATTGCAGGAGTTTTGGCTGAAGGATTATTTTGTGAGATGGCCTAATTTGGTGAAGTTGCAAGTTTTGACCCCGAGGGTTTTTTTAATGGGTCATCTAGGTCATGACTTGCAAGCTAACCGCTTCTTATGCACTTATTTCTCACATCCAAAGAGGTGACAAGAGCATTGTTATTTTTTCCTTGATGTGCTTATAAGTCTCTGTGCAGATATGGATATTGATTCTGAAATTTATTGCTCAGATGTTGTCGAGGTAGTAGGGAAGACTGATGATTATTTGGTTGAACACACAAGCTCTTGTCGAGGCAGTAGGGAAGACTGATGATTATTTGGTTGAACACACAAGCTCTTGTGTTGGTGCTGAATGCACGAGAGTTGTTGAGTGATTTGCTTGTCGTTACTTGGGCCTCCATTCTTGTTGAACTTTAGATGAAGTTTCTATGTAAGATTCCTCCCCTAGCCCCTCAAGATGTCCAGTTTCTCCCCCTGTAATCAATCCCCTTTTCAGAATAATAACAGATCTTGTTTCTATCGGTTTTGGCCTAGAGAGAGAAAATATTCTAGAGAGATAATTCAGTTTTTAGATATCTTTGGATGGAAAAATATCCTTTCTTATTAAAATGATTTCCCTTGAAACAAAAATTCAAAAAGAACTTTCCAGTGTGCAATTGGAATAAATTGAAAATAGGTAAAAAAGGACCTTAGCCTGAGGGTCCAGATTTTTTGAAAATTTTGGATTAAGGTTCCTATGGAGGACCAATAAGATTAATCCAAATGTAGGGAGGAGATAAATTGAAGAATAAAAGAAAAATCTCCCAAAAATGAGTAAATACTCACATAAGATGAAGAGTTGACTAAGGACAAGGTTTATTAGTTAAAAAAGAAGAGATATTTAGAGGGAATGATGCATTTTTGACACCTCAGTGTGGGGAATTCCCCTCATGAAGGAGGCACCTATTTCACATGTGTGGATGAGTTTTAAACTCACAAATAATGAGATATTTTCATCTCTCCTCTCTCCTAGTGTGATCCAAAAAGTAAGCTAAACTGACCTAAAAATGGTCAAAAAGTGACCAAAGTGATCTGGAAAATTCTAGAATCAGTTTTCTTGGTTAGAGGCTCATTTTTTCCTATAAATAGAAGCCTCCCCCTTGTAAAAGGTTAATAGTGTTTATGCATTGTTACTCTACTCCTCCCCAAAGTAAATACATTGAATTCAATTGATAATTCAATTATTTTTGACTAAATCCTCTCCAAAAGAACTGGTGGCCACTCTTGTTGCAAACAAGAGTAGAACCCTCAATCCCTCAAGCCAAATGAAAGCTTAAAAGTTCCATGTAAGCTTAATTCTTACTTATTGTGAATTTTAAATCTATGGTTTTCTTAAATTTTATGCTTTGAAAATATTTGAATTAAAATCTGATGCTATGCCTTGATGGAAAGGCCACCCCCTTCTCTTCTTTATAATTCAGTCCTTCTTAATCCTAGAAAGTTTAATTAAAATATTGATTAAACTCTTTTCATTATTTACTCTCTTGATTTTTAGAAAATGTAGTATATTAGAGATATTAGAATTCAAATTGGATTAATTCAAGTCATAAATTGAATGTTAAAATTGAGAAATGGTCAGCCATACAAAGGAGGTTATGGCAAAATTTTCTTAAATTTTGTGGAACTAAAGTTTATCATTAGGTTATTCTAAAAGAGTTATTCCTTCCGTTTGTGCATTCTAAAAGATTTGTTTTTATTTCAGTTTTAAAAGTGTCATTCCCATTAATTTTGATTTTATGCATAGAAAGATGCATAAAGAAATTTATTTTTATTTCAAAAGAGTTATTCTCATTAATTTTGATTTTATGCATAGAAAGATGCATAAAGAAATTTATTTTTATTTCAAAAGAGTTATTCTCATTAATTTTGATTTTATGCATAGAAAGATGCATAATGGAATTTATTTTTGTCTCAAAAGAGTTATTCTCATTAATTTTGATTTTATGCATAGAAAGATGCATAAGGGAATTTATTTTTATGTCAAAGGAGTTATTCTCATTAAATTTTTTTTAATGCATAGAAAGAGGCATAAGGGAATTTATTTTTATTTTAAAAGAGTTATTCTCATTAATTTTGATTTTATGCATAGAAAGATGCATAAGGGAATTTATTTTTATTTCAAAAGAGTTATTCTCATTAATTTTGATTTTATGCATAGAAAGATGCATAAAAGAATTTATTTTTATTTTGAAAGTGTTATTCTCATTAAAATTGAATTTATGCATAGAAAGATCCATAAAGGATTTATTTTTATTCCAAAAGTGTTAATTTCATTAAAATTAATTTTATGCATAGAAAGATGCATAAAGGATTTATTTTTATTTTAAAAGTGTTATTTTTCTTAAAAATTGAATTTATGCATAAATAGATGCATAAAAGGATTTTGTTAAAAGTGTTATTCCCACTGAAGTTGATTTTATGCATAAATAGATGCATAAAGAATATTTATATCCAAAATTAGAATTCTCTTAAATTCTATGTTTAAATGAATGTGATGAGAATAGATGTGATGATTGAGAATCAGATAGATGTGAATGAATGGATGGATGGATAAGATATGAATAAAAGTGATGAGAATGTGATGTGGATAGATGTGATGTGAATCAGATAGATGAGAATGCATGGATGTGATGCATGGATGTGATGTGATGTGAATAGAGGTGATGAGAATGTGAGGTAGATAGATGTGATGAGATGCAATGTGAATCAGATAAATGTGAATGAATGGATGAGATGTGATGTCATGTGAATCAGAATATAAATGAATGATATGGGATGTGAGTGAATGTATGTGATGATAATGAATGTGAATGTGTATGTGAGGAATGGATGTGAATGAGGATGTGAAAGAATGGATAAGGATGAGTATGTGAAAAAATAGATGTGGATGTATGTGAAAGAACGGATATAGATGTGTATGTGAAAGAATATATGTGGATGTGAATGTGATGTGATGGATAGAGGTGATGTGATGTAAAATGGATAGATGTGAATGGATGTGATGTCATGTGAATCGGGATGTGAATGAATGATATGAAATGTGAATGGATGTGATGTCATGTGAATCAGGATGTGAATGAATGATATGGGATGTGAATGGAAGGGATGTCATGTGAATCGGGATGTGAATGAATGATATGAGATGTGAATGGATGTGATGTCATGTGAATCGGGATGTGAATGAATGATATGGGATAAGAATGGATGAGATGTCATGTGAATCAAGATGTGAATGAATGATATGGGATGAGAATTGATGTGATGTCATGTGAATCGAGATGTGAGGAATGTGATGTGATGTGATGCGAATCGGGTAAATATGAATTGATGAGATGTGAATGAATATGATGTGATGAGATGTGGATATGGGTAAATGCGAGTGGATGAGATTTGATGAGGATATTTGAGGAAAGAAGTGATGAGATTGAAAATGATGCGATTGAATGAGAATGGGAATTTATATGAAATGAATGTGGATTAAGTAATGTTGATTATTGTGGAAAGACAAGAGTTTGTTATAGAAACTGTATTTATGAACTGTTTTTTAATGAATGTTTTATGTCAAGAATGCTGGGGAAGCATTTTTACCGTCTTGTGAATGAGGTCATGGAGACCTAATCTATTAAGTGCAGCTGACGGCGGAGAGTCAATGGAGGACGTCTCATGTAGCAAGGCCGAGGTCTTGACCAGCCTCGATTCGATTAAAATGGTGAGCTTCCGGTATGGTGGATGAGGGACCAAGGCAGTGGCCTATGAGTGAAGCGCTAGGTCACCCACGGAGGATCCATATGAATGAATGAATGTGATGGATATGAATGAATGTGATGTGAGGGATGTAAAGGGATGTGATGTAAATGAATGTGGTGGATGTGAATAGATGTGATGTGATGTGAATCAGGATGTGAATGAATGCGATGTGAATGAATGAGATGTGATGTCATATGAATCAGGATGTGAGTGAATGAGATGTGATGTAAATTGGGATAGATGTGATATGTGAGGTGAATGAATATGATGTGATGAGATGTGGATATGGGTAGATGCGAGTGGATGAGATTTGATGCGGATAAATGAGAAAAGATGTGATGAGATGGAAAATGATGTGATGAGAATGAGAATACATATGAAATAAATGAGGATTGATATGGAACAATGTGGAAAGACGAGAGTTAGTTATAGAAACTGTATTTATGACCTGTTTTTAAGTGACTGTTTTATGTCAAAAATGATGGGGAAGCATTTTGACCGTCTTGTGAATGAGGTCGTGGAGACCTATCTGATAAAGTTGCAACAGCTGACGGAGAGTCAACGGAGGACATCTCGCCACGTAGCAAGGTCAGCCGAGGTCTTGACCAGCCTCGGTTCGATTTAAATGGTGAGTTTCCGGTACGGTGGATGAGGGACTAAGGAAGTGGCCTATGAGTGAAGCGCTAGGTGACTTGCAAAGGAACCTAGAGGGTGTTGATCAACCATACGGTGCTGAGGCTCTGAGTCGCCAAAGATAGCCATACATACGTCGTGGAAGATATTGGAACAAGGAGTAAGAGTTGTTTTCTGAATTCGGGCATGGATCTGGTTGATTGACTTTGCTGGTCCTCAACGGATGAGTCCATGGCTCTTTTATATGGATCTGTTGTGGTTGATCTTACTGATCTTCGACGGAGATTCCATTTTGATTTTTTATAAGTGAATATACTAAAGGTACTATGAGCTAGGAACTATTGAAAAGGCCCATGAGTGGACAGGTGGTGAGCGTTTTTGTTGCCAATGATGCCATAAGTACATCGATGATGAAGGAAAAATTAGAAATTAGGATTCAATCGGATATTTTGGAAGATTATGATCAATGATTCTATAGTTTCATTAAAAGATTGTTTTAAAGACAGCTGAATCTTTGAAAAAGGCAATTTCATATTAGGTGTGTAAGTGGTGTGACGAGTTTTAAGTTTGCATGAATATCTGGCTAGGGGGCCTGGGAACTCTTTTCCGTGGTACTCGAGACAAAACCTAACCAAATTCTTAAATGGATCCTATCACTACAGCGATTTGGTGGTGGGCTATTGGGCGGTGGGCTAACCAACGGGACTGGATGGGGTTAGGCTGGACTGATGGATCCCTAAAATGAGACTCAATTCTGTTATGGTACGATAGATGAAGTAAGTCCCGAATAAAATTGTTCTATGGAAAAGAATCAACGGTTGTGCCTCTAAATGAGGAAAAAAGCGTTGGTCACTATGATCCGAGTGCAATTCTTTTCCTTGATCTGTCTATAATACCTACGGGTTCGGTCAGATCAATCCAGTTAGTTAAGGCTCTTAACTACGTTAGAGTAAAAATATCTTGGAGAAATCGCCCGTGCTTTTCGGGCGAGGGAAGTTTTTTTGGGTTCGTCGGTTTTGGAAGAACCGAGGGATTAGTCTCTTGTCCGGATATCTGTGGGGCGAGGCCCCGAGGGATTAGTCTCTTGTCCGGATATCCGTGGGCGAGGCCTCGAGTGAAGGATCCTGGCCTGCACGTAAGAAGTGCTACTTCCATTGCTAGCACCCCTAAATTTGTTGCGCGAAGGAGACAGGGATCTTTTAGGGACTGGCGGTTGAATCTTTGAGTCAAGCTCAGGTCCTGGTGGAGGGGGAAGAAAAAAGAGGTGTGCCGTGAAACGAGTAGGCTGGTGTGGCACGGATGAAGCAGTCCGAGTAGCCCCAATCATCTCAGCCAGCATCACATGCACAATAGACCGAATTAGCCAGATAGACCGAGCAGACTACACAATCATCAGGAGAAACGAGCAAAGGTTCGAGAATGTCTTTGTTCAAAAGGAAGCTCAGTATGCTACCGAAGGTTACGAAAAAGAAGAGCAGCCATCCATCTCTCTTGTGTGTCCTGCTCTCTCTGGTGTGTGTGTGTGTGTTTGCTTACTAGGGTTGGAAGCTCTCCCTCTCCCCCACATTCTCTTTATGGTATTAGAGTCTGGCTCATGTGAGAGCTAAGGAGGCAAGCAAGAGGCAAGAACAAGCAAAGGAAGGAAGCGGTACACGGGTAAGAGCACCATCATCTCTTTCCCCTTCTTGGTTTAGGTACAACACCCCTCAGTAGCTCTAGGAGCTACACATCTCCGATTGAGGAGCTATAGGGCAGGTATACTGTCCTGTTGGATGTAAGTTTTAGGCCAAATTTACATTTTAGGTGCATTTTGGGCCCCGTTTCATCATTGTAGGGTATTTTTGATAGTTTACTGGGTGGAAATTCTGGTAGAGAATTGTTTGTGCTCAAAATCTAGTTATTGCAGTGTAGCAGTGCATTTTGGAAGTGTAGACAGGGTTTACACATGCATTATTGATACTGGGTGTATGTACATGTACTCTGGTCACATTTAGTGACTGTCCCACATAGGCTATGCTGAAGTACCGCTATGCAGCAGTTACAGGAGATACCGCTAAACAACAGTTATAGGAGCAGTTACAGGAGATACTGCTATATTACAAGCTGCATACAAAAGTTTTCTGTTTACTAGTTATTTGATTGCTGCCTGCAGGAAAACATGTCTGACGAAATTAATCAAATTTTTGTGGGAAGCTGGATAAGAATAACTTCCATGCCTGGAAGTTCAGAATGACCAATTTCCTAATGGGTAAAGGATTTTGAAATTATGTAGAGGGGGACAATGAGGAGCCTCGAGAGTTATCTGAGGATAATGCCAAACCTGTAGATATAAAGGCATTCAAGTATTGGAATTAGGGCGCAAGAAAAGTCATGTACAGGCTTTCAATTAGTGTCATAGACACTATGATAGGACACATACAGGATGCAAACAGTCCAGCAGTTGCATGGCAGAATCTGGTTTAGATGTTTGAGAGACTAACACAAAGGCAAGGAAGTTGCAGTTAAAGCAAGAGTTGCATACTATGGAAAAGAAAAGCATGTCCATCAATTAATATGACTTAAAGATCAAGGCAATTGTTGAATTCCTTGGGTCTATCAATGTATCAGTGGAGGATGATGATTTGGTGAGTGTCTGTCTCAATGGGCTTAGCAACAAAGAGTATAAGCCATTCAAGACCCCCATTGCAGTTAGGGAGAATATTCCTAACTTGGGACTTGATATCTATGCTGATCGTAGAAGAAAAGGCTTTAGGTGAGGATTCTTCTTCACAAAGCAAGAACACATCGGAACAGGCCTTCTACTCTAACTCGGATAGAGGCAGAGGTAGAGGCCATGGTTGAGGTCAAGGTGGTGGCTGATAAGGAAATCAGAATTTTGGATAGCACCAATCCAATGATTCACAATAGCAATTATACACAGGTAGATGTAGCCAGTCTCTAGAGGCAGGGGGAGCCAAAGAGGCTGAGGTGGTTGGAAAAGAAATCAAAATGCAAATAGCATAGAGTGCTATTACTATGGCAAACCAGGACACATGGCAAAGGACTGCTACAAAAAGTAGAATGACATTAAAAGTGGGAAGTTGCAGTAAGGCAACTATGCATCATCTAGCAAACATGGAGGTGATGACAGAAGTGAGCAGTTGTTTGTGATGCAGCACATGCTTAGTTCCATAACAGAGGATGTGTCAGGATCTGAAGATATATGGTATGTGGATTCTAGTGCCTCTAACCACATGATCATTCATGCTAAGTGGTTTAGAGATATGTAGAAAATGGAAAAACCAAGTTATGTAGAAACTGGTGATGATACTACGCATCCCATTGCGGATGTTGGTAAAGTGCCCTTGCATGACGATAAAATGAAGTACTTGGCTGATGTACTTCATGTTCCAAATATTACAAAGAATCTGGTTTCTATTGGACAGATGGTTGAGTAGGGTTTGCAAGTGAGGTTTAATCCTCAAGGATATTTTGTGGAAGACTTCAAAAATAAGTGTCGCTTGGTTGCAAAGGGTAACAGAAAGGGCAAGATGTTTACTTTGGATGATGTGAACATGCCTAAGATAAAGGCAACCATGTTTGCGCATGGAATAGGTGTCATTGCAGATATTGACTTATGGCACAGGCACATTAGTCATGTGAATGTACAGACTAAAATCTATGCAAGCTCAAAATATTGTTGCAGGTCCAAAGTTTAAGGTTGATGGTGTGCATAAGGTATGTGAAGCATGCCAACTTGGTAAGCAAGCCAAACATGCTTTCCCACATGAAAAGCATGTCAGTGCAAGGCCATTCGATGTCATACATTCAGATGTAGGGCGAGTGACCAAGATTACAACAATTGCAGGTTGCAGGTACTATGTTACATTCATTGATGACCACACTAGGAAAGTGTGGGTTTATTTCATGAAGGAGAAAAGTGAGGTGTTTGCTCACTTTCAGAGATTTAAAACCTTGGTCGAGAAGGAAAAATGCATGAAAATAAAATTCCTAAGATCAAATGGTGGGGCGGAGAATATTTCTCCAATGAGTTCAGCGATTTCCTAAGAAAGGAGGGAATCAAGAGGTAGTTTACATGCAGATACACTCCGTCAGGAATGTGTTGCAGAAAGGAAAAACAAGCACATTGCAGAAGTGGCACGTGCCTTGATGGCTGAAAATAATATGCCACATTACTTTTGGGTAGAAGCAGTAGCAACGGCTGTGTACATTATGAACAGGACACCCACAGAAGTTTACATGCATAAGACCGAATGTGTCTCACTTGAAAGTGTTTGGTTGTATTGCATATGTACATGTTCCTGATGATGAAGTGAGAACAAAGTTGGATCCAAAGGCAGAGAAATGCATCTTCATTGGTTGTGCTATGGATCAAAAAGGTTATATATGCTATAACCCTACCACTCGTGAGATGCAAGTAAGCAGAGATGCTGTCTTCGATGAGATGAGTGGCTGGTATGCACCAGTAGTGAAGGCGACAAAACATGCAGATGTAAGAAGTGTTGATGTTGCACCACATGTGGAGCAGCAATCACATGTGCTGAGTGGACCTAGGGAGTCCCCAAGCAGTGGATCCAATGTTAGCTCATGGTCAAACAGGTTGAGGAATGATGCAGGTACACATAGGTATGCTAAGGAAGGGATGAATGGAATACTTGATTATATTCCTGGGTACTATGGGCTAGGAACGATGTTCTCATTTGGGAGTGCTTCTATGAGTTGGAGCAGTAAGAAGCAGCCAACAGTTACCTTGTCGAGTACAAAGGCAGAGTATAGGGGTGCTGCTATTGCAGCTTGTGAGGTAGCTTGGTTTTCAGAAGCTACTTTTGGTGACATGGGAGAGCCCGTGCATAGGGCAGTTGTCATATATTGTGACAACATGAGCAGCATACAGTTGCCCAGTAACCCAGTATATCATGCTAGAATGAAGAACATTGAGGTGCATTATCACTTTGTGAGGGAGAAGGTTCTAGCAGGAGATGTAGATCTAGTATATATTAGCACATAGGATCAGGTGGTTGACATCTTCACAAAGGCATTGGGCACAGAGAAGCTCCACAGGTTTAGGAGCTTACTTAAAGTGTAGTGTGTGGAGTTGATCTCGAGGGGGGGAGTGTTGAGATATCAAGCTCAACTAGCACTACGGAGGACATTGATGACCCGCCTGGGTGATAGCTTTCGCATCTACACCACTAGCATGGTTGGTGAGATTATGGGTGATATGCGGCCAGTGGGATGACAGGCTGTGTGACAGCCATTTTAGATTACTAGAGACTGCTGGCATAATTATAGCGCCAACTCATTTAGTCAAGTTCACATTATGGACCGACCCTTGTATGTTGTAGTAGTTGAGTACTAACCCATATAGTGTGTACTCTTATCCTTATGTTATGTTGGTTGAGTAGAGAAGAAGAAAATAGAAGGAAATTCAGCTATCCATCTCTCTCTTGTGTCCTGCTCTCTCTTGTGTGTGTGTGTGTGTGTGTGTGTGTGTACTTGCTTGCTAGGGTGTGTGTGTGTGTGTGTATTTGCCTGCTCTAATTGAAATGCCTTTCTTAACTTTAGCTTTAGAAAACAGATACGCACACACTCCTCTTTAAAACTTTAATAAAAACAATCCATTGAGAAATTTGAGAAAGAATATGAAAATATCCATCGAGAAAACTTGGATAATTCTTATTCATAAAAGAGAATCTGGAATCCGTGGGAGGATCGAGGATCCAATGAGTAAACGGAAGTTTAGAATTAGTTCTCATTAATGAAGCTTAAGGAATAAAAATACAATACGTAAATGCTCTTTTTGATTTTTTACTATTTAATTCTGATAAGGTATATTTTTCCTTTTTAAACCTTCAACAACACTCTGATACATAGATTTAATGGGATCGAGAAAAAGTACCTTTAAACTAGGCCAATCAATTGGCAGAAACTAAGAAAAGTCCTATCAGTATCGAAGGTAGAAAACGGTACTAAAAGTGGAATGTGATAATATGTGAATGTGATGAGATGTGGATGAGATGCGATGTGATGTAAATGGATGTGGATGTGAATGTGATGAGATGTAAGATGTGATGATATGTGAAAGAATGTGATGTGATGTAAATGGATTAGAATGAGATGTGGATGTGAATGTGATGTGATGTAAATGGATGAGAATGAGATGTGATGATATGTGAAAGGATGTGATGTGATGTAAATGGATTAGAATAAGATGTGATGTGATAGATATGCATGTGAATGAATGAATGGATGTGGATAGATATAAATGTGAATGAATGAATGGATGTGGATGAATGTGATGAGCTGTGAATGGATGTGGTGTGATCTGGATAGATGTGGATGTGTGATGTAATGTGGATGGAATAAATGAGGTGTGATATGGATGGATGTGAACGAGATGTGATAATATGTGAAAGGATGTGATGTGATGTAAATGGATGAGAATGAGATGTGATGATATGTGAAAAGATGTGATGTGATGTAAATGGATTAGAATGAGATGTGATGTGATAGGTATGCATGTGAATGAATGAATGGATGTGGATAGATATGAATGTGAATGAATGGATGTGGATGAATGGATGTGGATGAATGAATGAATGAATGGATGTGGATGATTGTGATGAGCTGTGAATGGATGTGGTGTGATATGGATAGATGTGGATGTGATGTAATGTGGATGGAATGAATGAGATGTGATATGGATGGATGTGAACGAGATGTGATAAGATGAGGATGTATGTGACGAGATGTGAATGAATGTGGGATGTGAATGGGTGTGATGGATGTGATGAGATGTGAGTGGATGTGGTGAGATGTGAATGTGGTGTGATGTGGATCTGGTTAGATATGAATGGATGAGATATGATGTGGATAGATGAGATGTGGATAGATGAGATGTGATGTGGATAGATGAGATGAGATGTGATGTGGACTTGGGTAGATGTGAATAGATGTGAAGTGATGGAAATAGATGTGAACGTTATGTGATGATATGGATGTGATGTGGATCTGAAAATGAATGTAGATGGATGTGATGTGATATGAATGGATGAGATATGATGTGGATATGTTGTGATGTGATGTGATTAGGATAGATGTAATATGATGTGATTGGATGATAATGGATGAAGGACGCTGGGAATACATGTGACTGGATGTGGAATAAGCAATGTGAATTGATGTAGAAGAATGTGGAATAATGAGAAATGATGTGGAACAATGTGGAAAGATGAGAGTTCATTAGAAACTGTATTTATGAACCTGTTTTTAAATGATTGTTTTATGTCAAGAATGCTTGGGAAGCATTTTGACCATCTTGTGAGTGAATGAGGTCGTGGAGACCTAAGTGATAAAGTTGCAACAGCTGACAGAGAGTCATTGGAGGACGTCTCGCATAGCAAGGTTGGCCGAGGTCTTGACCATCCTCAGTTCGATTGAAATGGTGAGCTTCCGCCGGTACGATGAATGAGAGACCAAGGAAGCGGCCTATGAGTGAAGTGCTAAGTGACCTGCAAAAGGAGCCTAGAGGGTGTTGACCATATGGTGCTCGGGCTTTCGGTTCACTGAGAAGATACCCACGTGTGCGCCGGGGAAGAAAATGGAATAAGGAGTTAGAGTTGCTTTCTAAACTTGAGTATGGATCTGGTTGATTGGCCCTGCTGGTCCTTAACGGCAAGTCCATGGCTCTTTTATATGGATATGTTGGTTGATCTTGTTGATATTCACTCAACAGAGAGTCCATCTGGATTTTTCTTATGTGATTATATTCCGGGTACTATGAGCTAGGAACTATTGAAAAGGCCCCTAAGTGAACAGATGGTGAGCGTTCTGGTTGGCCAATGATGCCATAGGTATACCGATGAAGGATTGATTGTTCTAGTAAGTCCCGAATAAAATTGTTCTATGGAAAAGAATCAACGGTTGTGCCTATAAATGAGGAAAAAAGCGTTGGTCTCTATGATCCAAGTGCAATTCTTTTCCTTGATCTGTCTATAATACCTACGGGTTCGGTCAGATCAATCCAGTTAGTTAAGGCTCTTAACTACGTTAGAGTAAAAATATCTTAGAGAAATCGCCCGTGCTTTTCAGGCGAGGGAAGTTTTTTTGGGTTCATCGGTTTTGGAAGAACCGAGGGATTAGTCTCTTGTCCGGATATCCGTGGGCGAGGCCCCGAGGGATTAGTCTCTTGTCCGGATATCCCTGGGCGAGGCCTCGAGTGAAGGACCCTGGCCTGCACGCAAGAAGTGCTACTTCCATTGCTAGCACCCCTAAAAGCGCGAAGGAGACAGGGATCTTTTAGGAACTGGCAGTTGAATCTTTGAGTCAAGCTCACGTCCTGGTGGAGGGGGAAGAAAAAAGAGGTGTGCTGTGAAACGAGTAGGCTGGTGTGGCACGGATGAAGCAGTCCGAGTAGCCCCAATCATCTCAGCCAGCATCACATGCACAATAGACTGAATTAGCCAGATAGACCGAGCAGACTACACAATCATCAGGAGAAACGAGCAAAGGTTCGAGAATGTCTTTGTTCAAAAGGAAGCTCAGTATGCTACCGAAGGTTACTAAAAAGAAGAGTAGCTATCCATCTCTCTTGTGTGTCCTGCTCTCTCTGGTGTGTGTGTGTGTGTTTGCTTACTAGGGTTGGAAGCTCTCCCTCTCCCCCACATTCTCTTTATGGTATTAGAGTCTGGCTCGTGTGAGAGCTAAGGAGGCAAGCAAGAGGCAAGAACAAGCAAAGGAAGGAAGCGGTACTACACGGGTAAGAGCACCATCATCTCTTTCCCCTTCTTGGTTTAGGTACAACACCCCTCAGTAGCTCTAGGAGCTACACATCTCCGATTGAGGAGCTATAGGGCAGGTATACTGTCCTGTTGGATGTAAGTTTTAGGCCAAATTTACATTTTAGGTGCATTTTGGGCCCCGTTTCATCATTGTAGAGTATTTTTGATAGTTTACTGGGTGGAAATTCTGGTAGAGAATTGTTTGTGCTCAAAATCTAGTTATTGCAGTGTAGCAATGCATTTTGGAAGTGTAGACAGGGTTTACACATGCATTATTGATACTGGGTGTATGTACATGTACTCTGGTCACATTTAGTGACTGTCCCACATAGGCTATGCTGAAGTACCACTATGCAGCAGTTACAGGAGATACCGCTAAACAGCAGTTATTACAGGAGCAGTTACAGGAGATACTGCTATATTACAAGCTGCATACAAAAGTTTTCTGTTTACTAGTTATTTGATTGCTGCTGCAGGAAAACATGTCTGACGAAATTAATCAAATTTTTGTGGGAAGCTGGATAAGAATAACTTCCATGCTTGGAAGTTCAGAATGACCAATTTCCTAATGGGTAAAGGATTTTGAAATTATGTAGAGGGGGACAATGAGGAGCCTCGAGAGTTATTTGAGGATAATGCCAAACCTGTAGATATAAAGGCATTCAAGGATTGGAATTAGGGCGCAAGAAAAGTCATGTACAGGCTTTCAATTAGTGTCATAGACACTATGATAGGACACATACAGGATGCAAACAGTCCATGGCAGAATCTGGTTTAGGTGTTTGAGAGACTAACACAAAGGCAAGGAAGTTGCAGTTAAAGCAAGAGTTGCATACTATCGAAAAGAAAAGCATGTCCATCAATTAATATGACTTAAAGATCAAGGCAATTGTTGAATCCCTTGGGTCTATCAATGTATCAGTGGAGGATGATGATGATTTGGTGAGTGTCTGTCTCAATGGGCTTAGCAACAAAAAGTATAAGCCATTCAAGACCCCCATTGCAGTTAGGGAGAATATTCCTAACTTTTGGGACTTGATATCTATGCTGATCGTAGAAGAAAAGGCTTTAGGTAAGGATTCTTCTTCACAAAGCAAGAACACATCGGAACAGGCCTTCTACTCTAACTCGGGTAGAGGCAGAGGTAGAGGCCATGGTTGAGGTCAAGGTGGTGGCTGATAAGGAAATCAGAATTTTGGATAGCACCAATCCAATGATTCACAATAGCAATTATACACAGGTGGATGTAGCCAGTCTCTAGAGGCAGGGGGAGACAAAGAGGCTGAGGTGGTTGGAAAAGAAATCAAAATGCAAATAGCATAGAGTGCTATTACTATGGCAAACCAGGACACATGGCAAAGGACTGCTACAAAAAGTAGAATGACATTAAAAGTGGGAAGTTGCAGTAAGGCAACTATGCATCATCTAGCAAACATGGAGGTGATGACAGAAGTGAGCAGTTGTTTGTGATGCAGCACATGCTTAGTTCCATAACAGAGGATGTGTCAGGATCTGAAGATATATGGTATGTGGATTCTAGTGCCTCTAACCACATGATCATTCATGCTAAGTGGTTTAGAGATATGTAGAAAATGGAAAAACCAAGTTATGTAGAAACTGGTGATGATACTACGCATCCCATTGCGCATGTTGGTAAAGTGCCCTTGCAGGACGATAAAATGAAGTACTTGGCTGATGTACTTCATGTTCCAAATATTACAAAGAATCTGGTTTCTATTGGACAGATAGTTGAGTAGGGTTTGCAAGTGAGGTTTAATCCTCAAGGATGTTTTGTGGAAGACTTCAAAAATAAGTGTCGCTTGGTTGCAAAGGGTAACAGAAAGGGCAAGATGTTTACTTTGGATGATGTGAACATGCCTAAGATAAAGGCAACCATGTTTGCGCATGGAATAGGTGTCATTGCAGATATTGACTTATGGCACAGGCACATTAGTCATGTGAATGTACAGACTAAAATCTATGCAAGCTCAAAATATTGTTGCAGGTCCAAAGTTTAAGGTTGATGGTGTGCATAAGGTATGTGAAGCATGCCAACTTGGTAAGCAAGCCAAACATGCTTTCCCACATGAAAAGCATGTCAGTGCAAGGCCATTCGATGTCATACATTCAGATGTAGGGCGAGTGACCAAGATTACAACAATTGCAGGTTGCAGGTACTATGTTACATTCATTGATGACCACACTAGGAAAGTGTGGGTTTATTTCATGAAGGAGAAAAGTGAGGTGTTTGCTCACTTTCAGAGATTTAAAACCTTGGTCGAGAAGGAAAAAGGCATGAAAATAAAATTCCTAAGATCAAATGGTGGGGCGGAGAATATTTCTCCAATGAGTTCAGCAATTTCCTAAGAAAGCAGGGAATCAAGAGGTAGTTTACATGCAGATACACTCCGTCAGGAATGGTGTTGCAGAAAGGAAAAACAAGCACATTGCAGAAGTGGCACGTGCCTTGATGGCTGAAAATAATATGCCACATTACTTTTGGGTAGAAGCAGTACCAACGGCTGTGTACATTATGAACAGGACACCCACAGAAGTTTACATGCATAAGACCGAATGTGTCTCACTTGAAAGTGTTTGGTTGTATTGCATATGTACATGTTCCTGATGATGAAGTGAGAACAAAGTTGGATCCAAAGGCAGAGAAATGCATCTTCATTGGTTGTGCTATGGATCAAAAAGGTTATATATGCTATAACCCTACCACTCGTGAGATGCAAGTAAGCAGAGATGCTGTCTTCGATGAGATGAGTGGCTGGTATGCACCAGTAGTGAAGGCGACAAAACATGCAGATGTAAGAAGTGTTGATGTTGCACCACATGTGGAGCAGCAATCACATGTGCTGAGTGGACCTAGGGAGTCCCCAAGCAGTGGATCCAATGTTAGCCCATGGTCAGAGCCCATGGTCAGAGAGGTTGAGGAATGATGCAGGTACACATAGGTATGCTAAGGAAGGGATGAATGGAATACTTGATTATATTCCTGGGTACTATGGGCTAGGAACGATGTTCTCATTTGGGAGTGCTTCTGTGAGTTGGAGCAGTAAGAAGCAGCCAACAGTTACCTTGTCGAGTACAAAGGCAGAGTATAGGGGTGCTGCTATTGCAGCTTGTGAGGTAGCTTGGTTTTCAGAAGCTACTTTTGGTGACATGGGAGAGCCCGTGCATAGGGCAGTTGTCATATATTGTGACAACATGAGCAGCATACAGTTGCCCAGTAACCCAGTATATCATGCTAGAATGAAGAACATTGAGGTGCATTATCACTTTGTGAGGGAGAAGGTTCTAGCAGGAGATGTAGATCTAGTATATATTAGCACATAGGATCAGGTGGTTGACATCTTCACAAAGGCATTGGGCACAGAGAAGCTCCACAGGTTTAGGAGCTTACTTAAAGTGTAGTGTGTGGAGTTGATCTCGAGGGGGGGAGTGTTGAGATATCAAGCTCAACTAGCACTACGGAGGACATTGATGACCCGCCTGGGTGATAGCTTTCGCATCTACACCACTAGCATGGTTGGTGAGATTATGGGTGATATGCGGCCAGTGGGATGACAGGCTGTGTGACAGCCATTTTAGATTACTAGAGACTGCTGGCATAATTATAGCGCCAACTCATTTAGTCAAGTTCACATTATGGACCGACCCTTGTATGTTGTAGTAGTTGAGTACTAACCCATATAGTGTGTACTCTTATCCTTATGTTATGTTGGTTGAGTAGAGAAGAAGAAAATAGAAGGAAATTCAGCTATCCATCTCTCTCTTGTGTCCTGCTCTCTCTTGTGTGTGTGTGTGTGTGTGTGTGTGTGTACTTGCTTGCTAGGGTGTGTGTGTGTGTGTGTATTTGCCTGCTCTCTCTTGTGTGTGTGTGTGTGTGTGTATTTGCTTGCTAGGGTTTGAAGCTCTCCCTCTCCCCCACATTCTCTTTATACACATCCTTACTTGATCACCTGAATCTTATTATTCAGCTCTTGCCCAGAACCTCTCTGCAAATCCACAAATCTTTGTTGTTGCAAATCATCATGTCTACCTCAGCTCCACTAAATCTACCATCAACTGTGCTTGCTTTGTCATGGTCATTATGGCCTTCTGCATCCATCCTTGTTTTTCTAGAAGCTCCTCCTTCCTTGTAGAGCCTCTCTTCTGTTGTATTGCCTTGCCACTACATTGTTCCTTCTCATTCAACCGGGCTCTTAACGTATTGACCTCCGACATGAGCTCTCCGACTTCATCAATATTGGCCTAGTGTTCCTCCTTATACGCCATCTTCAAGGTAACCAATTGATCTCTCACAATATCGTACCTCTATTGCAAGGCTAATGAATGCTCCCTCAACATCACTATAGCACTCTAGCCCGATGAAGAACTACCTGCCATTTCTGGCATCATTTCAAGTCTGTTAGAACTTTGGTAGAAACCCTCTCCTCGGGTTCAGTGACTATCTGCTTCCCGAAAGCCTTAGCCTTCAATAAATCTTCCTCCAGCTATTCAATTTTCCTCAATAAAGTTTCTTGCTGAAAATTGAAGGAAGATGATCCAACTTCTAGTTGCCCTAGCATGGCACTTCACCCACTGGCTAACCCATGAATCCCGATCTCCTTGCTGGCTCAACCCTGCTTGACCATCTTTAGGTGCTCGGAAATTAGGGTCTTCATCCTATCTTAGCAAGGTTTTAATGGGCTTACATCCGGGCTTACATCCGGACTCCAACAAAAGTCGCAGTCTTTCCATGTGCTCCTCCCACAAAGAAGCCAGTTCCATTATCAATGTGTCAGACAGATCTTCCAGAGTGTCCACATCCAACACTTGGGCACTTTTTGAGACGGGTTATCATAGTCTTTTGCCTAGGCTTCGAAGAACTTTGCCCAAGCTTGGGCCTCCATGGTTTGTGCTTTAACTGCTTCCAACATCTAGAGATGTTCTCTAGCTATAGATTCCATTATTCTCTTTGTGCCAGATAAATCTTCCGATAGCTCCTCCATTTGCTGCTTCAACTCTCCAACCTGAGCCTCCAACGTAACATTCTGACTTTTCAGAGTTCGAACTTCCTCATGCAATTGTTCCATCTGCTCTTTGTCAGCCACTATCTCTCCACCACCCTCAAAACATCTTGCCAGATATTGAATGCAGCACTGGGCGATCTCCATTTTCAACCTATCTTACAGCATGGATGAGTCTGCACTAAGCAATATGGGCATCGATCCTCTGAAGGGTTTTACTGGCAGAGTATGGGGAACCTTCTCTAGAATGGTTGTCAAAAAATTATGAGTACTTATCAAAAGTGGAATTTTGAGTATTTTTATTTTTATTAGGAAATATGGGTAGAATTTATTTTTATAAATCCCATTAATCTTTAACTCACAAAGAAGAATATTGAATATATTTTACTTGAGAAATTTGAGAAAGAATATGAAAATATCCATCGATAAAACTTGGATAATTCTTATTCATAAAAGAGAATCTGGAATCCGTGGGAGGATCGAGGATCCAATGAGTAAATGGAAGTTTAGAATTAGTTCTCATTAATGAAGCTTAAGGAATAAAAATACAATACGTAAATGCTCTTTTTGATTTTTTACTATTTAATTCTGATAAGGTATATTTTTCCTTTTTAAACCTTCAACAACACTCTGATACATAGATTTAATGGGATCGAGAAAAAGTACGTTTAAACTAGGCCAATCAATTGGCAGAAACTAAGAAAAGTCCTATCAGTATCGAAGGTAGAAAACGGTACTAAAAGTGGAATGTGATAATATGTGAATGTGATGAGATGTGGATGAGATGCGATGTGATGTAAATGGATGTGGATGTGAATGTGATGAGATGTAAGATGTGATGATATGTGAAAGAATGTGATGTGATGTAAATGGATTAGAATGAGATGTGGATGTGAATGTGATGTGATGTAAATGGATGAGAATGAGATGTGATGATATGTGAAAGGATGTGATGTGATGTAAATGGATTAGAATAAGATGTGATGTGATAGATATGCATGTGAATGAATGAATGGATGTGGATAGATATAAATGTGAATGAATGGATGGATGTGGATGAATGTGATGAGCTGTGAATAATGGATGTGGTGTGATGTGGATAGATGTGGATGTGTGATGAGTTGTGAATGGATGTGGTGTGATGTGGATAGATGTGGATGTGTGATGTAATGTGGATGGAATGAATGAGGTGTGATATGGATGGATGTGAACGAGATGTGATAATATGTGAAAGGATGTGATGTGATGTAAATGGATGAGAATGAGATGTGATGATATGTGAAAAGATGTGATGTGATGTAAATGGATTAGAATGAGATGTGATGTGATAGGTATGCATGTGAATGAATGAATGGATGTGGATAGATATGAATGTGAATGAATGAATGGATGTGGATGAATGTGATGAGCTGTGAATGGATGTGGTGTGATATGGATAGATGTGGATGTGATGTAATGTGGATGGAATGAATGAGATGTGATATGGATGGATGTGAACGAGATGTGATAAGATGAGGATGTATGTGACGAGATGTGAATGAATGTGGGATGTGAATGGGTGTGATGGATGTGATGAGATGTGAGTGGATGTGGTGAGATGTGAATGTGGTGTGATGTGGATCTGGTTAGATATGAATGGATGAGATATGATGTGGATAGATGAGATGTGATGTGGATAGATGAGATGAGATGTGATGTGGACTTGGGTAGATGTGAATAGATGTGAAGTGATGGAAATAGATGTGAACGTGATGTGATGATATGTGGATGTGATGTGGATCTGAAAATGAATGTAGATGGATGTGATGTGATATGAATGGATGAGATATGATGTGGATATGTTGTGATGTGATGTGATTAGGATAGATGTAATATGATGTGATTGGATGATAATGGATGAAGGACGCTGGGAATACATGTGACTGGATGTGGAATAAGCAATGTGAATTGATGTAGAAGAATGTGGAATAATGAGAAATGATGTGGAACAATGTGGAAAGATGAGAGTTCGTTAGAAACTGTATTTATGAACCTGTTTTTAAATGATTATTTTATGTCAAGAATGCTTGGGAAGCATTTTGACCATCTTGTGAATGAGGTCGTGGAGACCTAAGTGATAAAGTTGCAACAGCTGACAGAGAGTCATTGGAGGACGTCTCGCATAGCAAGGTTGGCCGAGGTCTTGACCATCCTCGGTTCGATTGAAATGGTGAGCTTCCGGTAGTACGATGAATGAGGAACCAAGGAAGCGGCCTATGAGTGAAGTGCTAAGTGACCTGCAAAAGGAGCCTAGAGGGTGTTGACCATATGGTGCTCGGGCTCTCGGTTCACTGAAGATACCCACGTGTGCGCCGGGGAAGAAAATGGAATAAGGAGTTAGAGTTGCTTTCTAAACTTGAGTATGGATCTGGTTGATTGGCCCTGCTGGTCCTCAACGGCAAGTCCATGGCTCTTTTATATGGATATGTTGGTTGATCTTGTTGATCTTCACTCAACAGAGAGTCCATCTGGATTTTTCTTATGTGATTATATTCCGGGTACTATGAGCTAGGAACTATTGAAAAGGCCCCTAAGTGAACAGATGGTGAGCGTTCTGGTTGGCCAATGATGCCATAGGTATACCGATGAAGGATTGATTGGAAATTAGAATTTAAGCTAGATATTTTGGAGGATTATGATCACTGATACTATGGTTTGATTAGAAGATTGTTTTAAAGACAGCTGAATTTGTGAAATCTGTGAAACAGGAAATTTCATATTGGGTGTGTAAGTGGTACGACTATCTTGAAGTTTGCTTGAAGCACCGGCTAGGGGGCCTGGAAACTCTTTTCTCTGGTACCCGAGGCAAAACATAACCAAATTTCTAAATGGATCCTATCACTACAGTGGTTGGGCAGTTAGCTAACCCATGGGATTGGATGAGGTTAGGCTGGACTGATGGATCCCTAAAATGAGACTCAATTACGTTAAGTTACGATAGTTGAAGTAAACCCCGGATAACCCTTGTTCTATGGAAAAGAATCAACGGTTGTGCCTCTTGATGAGGAAAAAAGCGTTGGTCTCTATGATCCAAGTGCAAGTCTCTTCCTTGATGTGACCATGTGACTTACGAGCTCGGTCGGATCAATTTGGTTAGTTAAGACCTTGATTACATTAGAATAAAATATCATGGAGGGATTGCCTACATTTGCTGGGAGAGGAAAGTTTTCCGGATTCGGTTTTGGAAGAACCGAGGGATAAGTCTCTTGTCCGGATATCCATGGGCGAGGCCCCGAGTGAGAGGCTCTACCTTTTGCATAAGAAGTGCTACTTCGGCTGCATTCGTTGCATGGAGGGGGTAGGGATCTTTCAGAATTCAAGGGTGAACCATGTATTGTGCCTAAGGATCCTAATTGGAATCCCATAGTTCCTATAAAGCTAGAGAGAGTTCACATTTGTACTTTATATGCAAAAATTAGAATACTGGATAAGCTATTAAAGCTTCATCTTGACTATGCTCATTTCATTTTTTCATCAGAGCTATCGGATGCATGTCTAGGGCAATGTGAGATTTTACTCTCTAACATGGGCTTTTATGGACATGTGTAACTTAAAAAGGATGACAAGAAATCAGGTATCACTGGTGATCAGTGTTCTAGGAGATGTGTCAATGGGAGGAGCCAAAGCTGGGAGGTTCTTGTCAAGCTATGAGAACAAACAAGTTATAACAGAATGGGAATGTTGGAAATATCTATGCAAGCACACAACTAACCAAGCTAGTGATCCAAGGATGATAAAGCTTCGTGTATGAGAGTCTGCATAGAGCTTGATAATTTTATAAAACTCTTATGTAAGAAAATGACTAAAGGTGATTACGCAAGTCAGTTTGAAACAACAATTAAGATGCTTGTGGAAACAATTGTAGCTACCTAAGCAAAGAAGGACATAACTTTCTTTCTTTGGGCAGTTATTTGCCCTCATCTTCAAATAATTATTTGCCCTCGTCGTCTTCAAGGAGTTTGTCTCTATACCTTAATAGCTTTTGGTGTTGATAACCTTAAAGATAATGGTTATTCAAATCAAGAATTGTCTTTGCATACGCCACATAACACAAAAAATACCATGCCCTCGATGCCCATAGCCCTGGTCCATATCCAAAAATACATATAGGTTCTTGCTTCATCTATGAATGCAAGGAAATCTTGAATTTCTTCTTCCTAGTACTCCTTGAAATGATCAATCATTGAACTCATGTCAAATCTTACATTAAAACATTCCCTATAAGACTCAAAAAAAATCTTGTGCACCTACCAACTATTGCTGCAAGAAGTCAAAGAGCTTCTTTGCAGGTGTTTCCTCTATCATAGGAACACCTTCATCACTTGAACCCATTTCTATGTAGCAACCTCTAGATCCAACCTATAACACCTGTAAATCACCCTGGAAGGACGATGTGAATATGACTATTTAGGACCGCGCATATGGCTATTCTAGGATTGCTATACTTCTGCAGTTTTTCTATCACTGAAGGGGTTTTCAACTAGGGCAGTATGTAGGTTAGGAGGGCAGACAATTTGAACTGGGCTTGGGGGTAGCTTAGGGAAGAGGTGGGACAACCAGGCTCATTGGAAAGATCAGTAGGGCAGGGGTCACTTGTGACAAGTGGGGTGTTGGGGTTTCCTAGAGGATAGGTCAGGAAGGGTGGAAAGACGGTGTGAATAAGGAAATCCTAGCAATTTCGATCATTATACTCGCGTCATTTTTCTACCATTGATGGGGTAGCTTAGGGGTAGACAACTGGCCCGAGGGGTAGCTTAGGGGGCAGGTGGGACAACCAAGTGAACAACTGGGGTGCGGGGGTAGCAAAAGGTTGGAAAGATGAAGTGAATCATGAAATTGTAGGGAATCTTATCTCGTTGTAGTCGCTCCGCTAGTTAGCATTCATGGGGCAACTAGTTCAGGGGGTATTTGGGGTAGCTCAGGGAGCTCGGGGGGCAGGTGGGACAATTAAGCAACAATAAATTATTTAAAAAAATTATCCACACATATATATAGGGCCATGAAGCATTGATGTACTGAGGTCATGTGGAAATCATATAGACACCACGTGGTAGTTCCATGTATGCTCACATGTGCAACTCGCACGTGTGATGGAGCCCGCACGTGGGAATCCACATGTTGACGTGCGATTGCATGTGTGATTTGCATGTGTAGCTATCATGCATGTGACTGCACATGTGCACATAATCTCGCACGTGTGAATCCATGTTTCCACATGGCTAACATGTGTGGTCGTATGATTATGATTATCTGTTCTGCCACGTGTCATATTGGACATTTCCTATAAATACGTGGGGATTTTTTTTAAAAAAATCTCTTGTACGTAGAAAGACGAGGCACACCGGCTCTTGCATTTCTTTCACCTTCACAAAGCTCTCTTAATTCACCTTTCATTGCTGTTCACCTACACCAGCTCCTCATTACTTTTCAAAACTACACCCCCAAGACTACACCAGCTCTCTTGGTCCACCTTTCATTGCAGTAGAACTACGGCATAATTTCAATAAAGCTGAAATATCCTCCAAAAAATCTTCTACACATCATCCTTCCATTAGTACAAAAGGTATGCTTTCCTTTATTTCCTTGTTATTACATTATCTATAGTTCTCATGTTGCCATTCTCCCTGTAAGGTCTCAAAAAAGGACTATAGTGGGATATACTTTCATAACCTATTTATACCCTTGGATGTTATTGTCTTACTGTCATAGAGTCTCCACCTTATAGCATTGTAATAAATGAGATAAAAGGTGTAGAAAGATGGTGTGATAGAAGGGACTGAGGGTTATCGGATTGTCCAAAAAATATTCACATGTTTAAAGTCATTTACCTATTGCTCTTCTTGATCTACTTGCTCCTTTTGGCATAGAATTGCCACCTTCAAACATTGTTATGAATAACATACAAGGTATAGAAAGACAACATGATAGAAGGGACTAGAAGTTATCGTATCATTCTTCTCGCATGTCTTTCCATTAGGCAAAGAAGTGTTCACATGTTATGTGCCCTTTACCTGTTGCTCTACTTGCTCTTTTTGTCATAGAGTTTCCACCTTCAAACATTGTTATGAATGACATACAAGGTATAGAAAGACAACATGATAGAAGGGACTGGGGGTTATCGGATCACTTCTCACACCATCTTTTCATTAGGCAAAAAAGTGTTCACATGTTATGTGCCCTTTATCTGTTTCTCTTCTTGCTCTACCTCCTCACTTTAAATGTTTTAATTTAAATAAGGTAGGTTCTTATATGAGGTCCAATTTCTTTTTGTGTTTGATTGATAGGTCATAGATGGCTAGAACAAAGAAAATAGGATGGTTGGACCAAGTCGAGATTTGGCAGAGAAAACAACAAATCAAAACAAAATATCAAAGTAAAAGTTGAAAAAAAGGATCAACGAGCATATGAATTCCATGCTCATACCCAAGCTTACATTCATGAGAGTTATGAGAAATATTTGTGATGATTGGAAGCTTGGGATGAGATGGGCCGGTAATATAGTATGTGCCCTTCAAGAGGTTGTATAAGATTTCATTATAGAATTTTTTATTGATAGAGTTAAATTTGTTCTACCCATGCGCATACGGTCACTCTTATGGATAAGGACATGCATACCTACAGGCTTATAGACATAGATTTGAAAAGCTATCATATCCTATACCATTGAGTGACCCAAGGGAATTTAATATCTTGAATGTGCCACCAGCTAGAATACCCAGGATGGAGGTATTAAGATTGAAGACGTTATGCATGATAGGGATACTAGGACTGAAGATCAAGTAAATACAAAGATGGAAAAAGAAGAGATGTCTTCTGGACGAAGAAAGGAGAATTGATGAAGAAGAATGATGGGAGATGAGCTGATGAATATTGAGGAAAAGAATCTTCATAATTTAATGAAGGTACTTGGAAAAGTTGTTGTTCAGGTGAAAATTTTTATTGATGGTTTAGAGTATCTCTATATAGCACCTTCAGATACATATATGCTGTCAGAGAGAAATCAAGAAATAAATGATGTTGTGATCTTGAAATCTCTCAAGTATGTAGTCTATTTTTTAAAAATTTATCCACACTGATTTAGTTTTCAAAGATAAATGCCTAATTTATCCTTTGATTTATTTTTTGTAAGCTTCTTTTGGCCACCCTACCCCTAGAGGCCTGTAACTACTTTCTTTTTTTGTTAGACCCTATAGTCTCTCTTTATGTAAGAGAAACAAAAGGCAATTTTAGTAGGCTGGAAGAATGGTTAAGGAGATGTAACTTTGAAAAGGTGCAATATGTAATTGTGTTTTATAATGAGAAATAAGTATTTTATTTTGAATATGTTTTATTTTGTTTTATGTCTTTTTACACATCTCTATCAATGGATTTTTTTAAAATCTTTTTTCTATTTTGTAGGAGCCATTAGAGTGTATTTATAATTGATATCAAGAAAAGAAAGACATGTTCCTTGAATTCCATGCTTGGTATGCATGGAAAAGCTAAATTGTAAGTTTTTAATTTTAATAGAGATTGTGTTTAAGATTTAATTTGTATCATATTGAATAATTCATGTGATTTGTTATTTTGTAGGGCATCTAAGTGCATAATAAGCACATTAGAAACACTCCATCCTCCACTCCTCGACAATAAAACTCCACATCAATTTTTCATTTTGCCTGTATGTTATAATAATATTAATGATAACTTTAAAGTTTGTAAGTTAAAAGTCTAAACAAGAGCTATCATTGCTATGGGTTGTTCCATTACAAACTGATGGAAGCTCATGTAGATGGAGAGTGGTTTGCAAACACATAGGGATACATGCAATCAAAATTTCCAGTAGATATATCAAAAAGAGTAGTGAGTATTTTTGAAAGACACATCAAAAAGAGTTGTGAAAATTTTCCTTAAACTTTCATATTCTACTAATGTATACTAAGATTTTTATCATATTTTTTTGTAGTTCACAACTTCATGTTATACAGACATATACATTTGGTGGATGAGAGCAAAGACAATTAGATTAATGCTTGACAATTGTGTGGATATTCCCGCCCCAGAGATCCAGATTTGTAAGATTCCTCCTCAGCCTAAATAATGAATAAGCTTTACTTCAATCCCCTGTAAATCATTCCCTATTTCTGAATACAAGAAAATATTATTTTTCCTTATTTTTGTCTAGAGAGAGGTAATTCAATATTGAGATATTTTTGGATAAACAAATTCTCCAAATATCAAAAATATATTTCCTTGAAACAAAAGTTCAAAATAAATTCTCCAAAGTGCATTAGGAATCAATTAAAAATGATTTACAAGACCTTAGCCTAAGGGTCAAGATTTTTTGCAATTTTTGGATTATGGTCCAATTGAGGTTCTTAAGGGCCAATAAGATTTATCCAAGTGTTGGGATGAGATAAATCTAATGAATAAAAGAAAATACCCAAAAATGAGTAAATGCTCACATAAGATGAAGAGTTGAGTGAGTACAAGGTTTATTAGTCAAAAATTATGAGATATTACTAAAAAAATGAGATATTTTGGAGGAATGATGAATTTTTGATACCTTGGTAAGGAGGGGGAGACCTTTGAGGTAGGCACCTCCTTCACATGTGTGGGGGGTTTTTAATTCAAAAATATTAAGTTATTTTTATCTCTCCTCTCTCCTAGATCAAACTGGATCAAACTGGGAGCTAAATTGGTCCAAATCTTATCCAAATTCAGCCAAACTGAAGCTAGAAAATTCTAAAACTTAGTTAGACTCAGTTGGTGGCCTCCCTCACCTATAAATAGACCCTCATTCTTTTGTATTCTCAATTGTGAGAGCTAGACCATGCTAGTATTACATTAAAATAAGCATATTTTCTATTATCCCTTAAAAATCCTCTACTTTTGGAGAGATTGGAGCTTCTCTCTCTCTTCAACAATCCTTGGAGATTTCCTCTCAACACACTAAACCAATTAATTGGTTGGGGGCTTCCTTCTAAGAGAAAGAAGCAAGCAAAATCAAGAGGTAAGATGTAATTTCATGGTTTTCTTTAATATTCTGAATGATTTCACTTCTCAACCCCTCTCAAGCTTGGGAAGTTTCGAATGAATTGTTTTTCAATGCAAATTAAGCTTTCTATAATAATTCTAATGTTTAATCACAAGAAGTTTATATTTATGCTTAATTAGGATGTTTAATCACAAGAAGTTTATATTTATGCTTAATTAGGATGCTTTTTATGTATATCTCTCTCTCTCCCCAAAAGAATGGTCATTCCTATGACTAATTCTTATTCAAATGGATGCTTCTCATTGATAAATTATCAATTCAAAAATCAAACTCTATGCTAGTTAAGCTAGAGGTTAGAAAATGATTTTTTAATGCTTTTATACTAATAAAATCATAGTAAACTTATGATTTAATTTCATAAATTGGATTTAGGTCCAATGATAGTTAATCTATCATAATTGTATCATAAAAAGTCTTATTCTTTCTAAAAAATATTAAAAATTATCAGTAATAGCAGCGAAACTATGGTAAATTTTTTAGAAATTAGTACATAACTCATTTTTATGCATAATGTGAAAAGAGGACTTCCTACCATATTCTAGGATTAGTCATCCTATGCTAAAAGAATAATTTTCATTACATTCATGAAAACTAATTTTTAGTATTTATGTGTAAATAATTAATTAGAGAAATGAGAAATTTTTGGTATTTCTATTTTTATGGAAAAAGAGGAATTCCCATGATAATGGAGATCCATGTAATTAAATGGAAAAAGAGAAAATTTGATATATTAAAATAATGAATATTTTTAAAAGAATTTAAGATAAATTTATTTTTATGCATGAGAAAATTTAAATGAAAAAAGAGGAATTCCCATGACATTTGGAATTCAATCATTGAAATGGTAAAAGTGGAATCTTGGTTTATTTGAATTGATGAATATTTTATATTAAATTAAAAATAAAATTTAGATAAATTTATTTTATGATAAAAGAGGAATTCCCATGACAATTTGAATCCAATCATTAAATGAGAAAAAGAGAATTTTAATCTTTTTCAAAAAAATGGATATTGGTATCTAGTTAAAAGAAGAATTTTTATGGTACTTAAGTAGAGAAAGAATTGAATTAATTTTTGGTGACAAAAGAGGAATTTTCATCAAAATTCCACCTAGAGAATTAGGATTGATAAATTAAGTGGTAGAAAGAATATCTTTAGATATTTTATGTGGTTAAATCACTAAATTGGTATTTACCCAAAATTAGATTAAATGGAAGAAGAGTATTTTCATTAAAATCCGATATTCTCATATAAAATCAATTCTTAATATATTATGGTTAAGAAGGAAGAATTCACAAAGTTGGAATTTTCTTACGGTCAAAAGTTCAGTAGATGTTTATCTGAAGAAAATCCTTGGAATCAAAGTTAGAACTAAACCGAATGATTTTGGTTAGACCACAACTATGAGAGGGATGGTCAGCAAACTACTTGTCCATCTCTCGATCTGAATCAAGCAAAAACCTCGTGACCGATTCCAGTTATTAATGCAAAGAATAGACTACCGTTGAATTAACTAGTTTTTCCTTGACCAAAATCACCAAGAATCTAGTTGGATAGTCAGCCAAATGACGGGTAGATTACCCTGATGAGAGATCAAGGATTCTCATTATGTGTAGGATTCCTCCTTAGCTAAATAATGAATAAGCCTTTACCTCAATACCTTGTAATCATTCCCTATTTTTGAATACAAGAAAATATTATTTTTTCTTGTTTTTGAGATGAAAATTTCTAGAGAGCGATAATTCAATATTAAGATATTTTTGGATATATAAATTTTATAAATATCAAAAATATATTTTCTTGAAATAAAAAATTAAAATAAATTTTCCAAGGTGTAATTGAAATTAATTAAAAATGATTTAACAGACCTTAGCCTAAGGGTCAAGATTTTTTGAAATTTTTGGATTATGGTCCAATTAAGGTTCCTATGGACCAATAAGATTAATCCAAGTGTTAGGATGAGATAAATCCAATGAATAAAAGAAAATACCCAAAAATGAGTAAATTCCCACATAAGATGAAGAGTTGACTAAGTACAAGATTTATTAGTTAAAAATTATGAAATATTATGAAAAAATGAGATTTTAGAGTAATCATTCATTTTTGACACCTTGGTAAGGGAAAGGGGAGCCTTCAAGGAGGAACCTATTTCACACATGTGAAGGAGTTTTAAACTCAAAAATATTAAGATATTTTTATCTCTCCTCTCTCCTAGATCAAACCAAATAAAAAAGGGAGCCAAACTGCTCCAAATCTTGTCCAAATTTAGCCAAACTGAAGCCAAAAAATTCTAGAACTTAGTTGGACTCAGTTAGTGGCCTCCCTCACCTATAAATAGACCCTCATTCTTTTGTATTATCATTTGTGAACTAGACCATGCCAATATTACTCTAAAATAAGCATATTTTCTATTATCCTCTAAAAATCCTCTACAATTTAGAGAGATTGGAGCTTCTCTCTCTCTCTTCAACCTTCTTGGAGTCTTCTTCAACATACTAAACCAATTGATTGGTTGGGGCCTCTCCTAAGACTAAAGAATCAAGAAAAACAAGAGATAAAGTGTGACTTTATGATTTTTTCTTAATCTCTAAATGTTTTTCACTTCTCAACCCCTCTCAAGCTTGAGAAGTATTCAATTGAATAATTCTTCAATGCAAATGAAGCTCTCTAATGAATTTAGTGTTTAAACACATAAAGTTTACATTTATTCTTAAATTAAAATATTTTTTTAAAGCATATCTCTCTCTCCCCCAAAGAATGGTCATTCCTATGACCAATTCTATATTCGAATAATGCTTCTCATGAAGCAATTCTTAATTCTAAAAGTAAACTCTATGCTTGTCAAATTAGAAGCCAAAGAAGTGGCTTTTTAATGCTTTTATATTACTTAAATTATGATAAACTTAGAAATCAAGTCCATAATTGGATATTGATCCAAATGATAGTTATTTTATCAAATTGTATTGCTAAACCTTATGCTTTTCAAAATTATTTAGAATTATCAGTAATACAGCGGAGCTATGGCGGTCATCCTAGGTTAATTGAATAATTCTTATCATAACCATGGAAAATTTGATTTTTAATGCTTATGCATAAATAGTTAATTAGAAAAAAAGAGAAATTTCTAGTAATTTATTTTTTATGATAAAAGTGATTTTTCCATGACAATGGAAGTCCATGTATTCCAATGGAGAAAGAGAAAAATTAGAATACCAAAATAATGCATATTTTATTACAGAAGAATTTTAGTTAAATTTATTTTTATGCATAAATAAATTTAAATGATGAAAGAGGAACTCCCACCATATTTGGAATTCAATCATTTAAATGAGAAAAGTGAAATTTCTAGTATAATGGAATTATTGGATATTTTTATTTAATTTTTAAGAGAAAATTTAGTTAAATTTATTTTTTATGGGTAGATAAATTTGATGAAAGAGAAAATTTAGTTAAATTTATTTTTTATGGATAGATAAATTTGATGAAAGAGAAATTCGCACCATATTTGGAATTCAATCATTTAAATGAGAAAAGTGGAATTTCTAGCATAATGGAATTAATGGATATTTTTATGTAATTTTTAAGAGAAATTTTAGTTAAAATTATTTTATGCATGTATAAATTTAAATGATGAAAGAGAAATTTCCATCATATTTGGAATTCAATCATTTAAATGGAAAAATAAGAATTCTTGGTATATTTGAAATATTGAATATTTTTATTAAAGAAAAGAGGAATTTTAGATAGATTTATTTTATGATAAAAGAGGAATTCCCATGACATTGGAATGCAAATAGTTAAATGCAAAAAGAGGAATTCCCATGATAATTGAGGTCCAAGAAATTAAATGGAAAAAAGAGAAATTTTTAGTATAATTCAATTTATGATTATTTATCAAAAGTGGAAATATGGGTAGAATTGATTTTTGTAAATCCCATGAATTCATTTATTCAAAAGAGGAATATTGAATATAACTCATTTGAGAAATTGAGAAAGAATATGAAAATAGTCGTCAAGAAAAAGAACCTTTATCTAGGCCAAACAATTGGCAAAAATTTAGAAAAAGTTTCATTATCAGTATCAAAGTAGAAAAAGCTACTAAATGGGATGCGATAGGATGTGAATGGATGTGATAAGATGTAAATGGGATGCGATAGGATGTGAATGGATGTGATAAGATGTAAATGGGATTTGATAAGATGTAAATGGGATGTGATAGGATGTGATAAGATGTAAATGGGATGCGATAGGATGTAAATGGATGTGATAAGATGTAAATGAGATGTGATAAGATGTAAATGGGATGTGATAGGATGTGGTGTAATGAAAATGAATGTGGTGAGATGTGAAGTAAACGGATGTGGATGTGTATGTGAAAGAATGGATGTGGATATGTATGTGAAAGAATGGATGTGGATGTGTATGTGAAAGAATGTGATGTGATGTAAAGGAATGTGAATGTGAATGTGATGTAGATGTGGATGAGATGTGGTGTAATGTAAAGAGATGTGGATCTGAATGCGATGTGGATGTGGATGAGATGTGATGTGAATATATATGGTTGTGAAGTGAGAGATGTGAATGGATGATATGTGATGTGAATGGATGAGATTTGAGGTCATGTGAATCGAGATGTGAATGAATGAGATGTGATGTGAAATGGATGTGATGAGATGTGATGTAAATTGGGATAAATGTGAATGGATGATATGTGATGTAAATTGGGATAGATGTGAATGGATGATATGTGATGTGATGTGAATCGGGATAGATGTGGATGAATGAGGTGTGATGGGATGTGAATCGGGATAGATGTGAACGAATGAGATGTGAGGTGAAAAGGATGTGATGTGATGAGTATAAATGTGGAAAGATGTGATGAGAATGTGAATTGATGTGGGATGATGTGATTGGATGTGAGTTGATATGAAAATGATGTGATTGGATGAGAAAAAATGAGAAAAAATGAGAAATAATGTGAAAGGATGTGAAAGGATGTGAATGGATATGAAATGATATGAATGGATGTGAATGGATGTGAATGCTTATGAAATGATATGAATGGATGTGAATGAATATGAATGGATGAAAAATGATGTGATTGATGTGGGATGATGTGATTGATGTGGGATGATGTGATTGGATGTGAGTTGATATGAAAATGATGTGATACAATGTGAATTGATGTGGGATGATGTAATTGGATGTGAGTTGATATGGAAATGATGTGATTGGATGTGAGTTGATGTGGAAATGATAATGTAATGTGAATGGATGTGAAATAATGCGAATGGATGTGAATAGGTATAAATGGATGTAAAAATGATGTGAATGGATGTGAATGGGTGTGAAATGATGTGAATGGATGTGAATAAATGTAAAATGATGTGAATGGATGTGAAATGATGTTAATGGATGTGAATGGTTATGAAATGATATGAATGGATGTGAATGGTTATGAAATGATATGAATGGATGTGAATGAATATGGATGGATGAAAAATGATGTAATTGATGTGGGATGATGTGATTGGATGTGAGTTGATGTGAAAATGATGTAATAGAATGTGAATTGATATGGGATGATGTGATTGGATGTGAGTTGGTATGGAAATGATATGATTGGATGTGAATTGATGTGGGATGATGAGATTGGATGTGAGTTGATATGGAAATGATGTGATTGGATGTGAGTTGATATTGGAATGATGTAATGTGATATGGATTGATGTAGAAAAATGTGGAAAGATGAGAAATGATGAGAAATAATGTGAAAGAAATAATGAGAAATAGATGAGAAATAATGTGAAAGAATGTGGAATGATGAGAATAGATGAGAAATAATGTGAAAGGATGTGGAATGATGAGGAAAGATGGGAATTTTATTTGGAACTATATTTGTATGTGAAACCTGTTTTTTAAAGATTGTTTTATGTCAAGAATACTGGGGAAGCATTTTGACCATCTTGTGAATGAGGTCGTGGTAGGGACCTAAGTAAAAAAGTTACAACACCTGACGGAGAGTCAATGAAGGATGTCTCACATGGTAAGGTCGGCCGAGGTCTTGAACAGCCTCGTTCGATTAAAATGGTGAGCTTCCGGTACGGTGGATGAGAGACTAAGGAAGCGGCCTATGAGTGAAGCGCTAAGGTGACTTGCGAAGGAACCTAGAGGGTGCTGACCAGATGTGCCACATAACCATCTTTACACCAGGTGTTCTCATAGCTGGTATCCCAAGATCCTCATCAAGGCTCATCTCTGAGCCACTAGACTCTCCAACAACATGAGAATGCCCTGCAGAAATGTCAGGCATACTGAGGGGCTCAACCACTTTCTCTTTGCCTTTATGTGATGTACTAATCACATTTGCAGGACTGGTATTATGACGCAGCCTGCCACTCCATGGTCTATCAACTGAACCATTAGATGAGGACTCTCCTGGTCCACTCAAAGACTGTGATTGCTGACTTGCATTCTGTGCAACCACATTTCCACTCACATTAGCCCCAACAGCTTCTTTTTCAGCAGCATACCAGCTACTCATCTCATCAAAAACAACATCCCTGCTTACCCTCAACTCACGTGTAGCAGGGTTATAACACCTGTATCCCTTTTGCTCAAGGGAGTATCCAATAAACACACATTTTTCAGCTTTTGGATCCAGCTTAGTTCTCAGCTCATCTGGCACATGCACATATGCAATGCATCCAAAGACGTTAAGATGAGACAAATCAGGTTTTCTGCCAGTAAACCTCTCCTTTGGAGTTACATCATGTATGGCTGCAGTTGGAGTCCTATTCATGATGTAAACTGCTGTAGAAACAGCCTCTGCCCAATAGCTATGCGGCATATTCTTCTCTTCCATCAATGCTCGCACAATCTCAGCAATGTGCCTGTTTTTCCGCTCAGCAACTCCATTTTGCTGCAGAGTGTATCTCCATGTAAACTGTCTCCGAATACCATTCTTCTTCAAAAATTCAGAGAACTCACTGGAGAAGTACTCTCCCCCTCCATCTGACCTTAGGCACTTTACATATTTCCCTGTTTTCTTTTCAACCATAACTCTGAAATTTTGAAAATGAGTGAACACCTTCACCCTTCTCCTTCATGAAGTATACCCACACTTTCCTTGTGTGGTCATCAATAAATGTCACATACTACCTGCAGTCTCCCATAGACAGTACCGCTGCAGAAAATACAGCAGTTTGTGCAGGACAAACCAGAGTGATGTTTCTGGTAAATTTGTGTGTCTGGCAAGATGTCAAATGATGGCATAAACCAGGTTGTTGCTGAGAAGCTTGATAAGAACAACTTCCATGCTTGGAGGTTCAGGTTGACAAATTTCCTGATGGGAAAGGGTTACTGGGACTACATAGAAGGTGAGCATGAAGAGGCACTGGAGATACCGGACATCAATCGGACTGCTGCAGACGTGAAAGAGTTCAAGGATTAGAACCAAGGAGCCAGAAAAGTTATGTATTGGCTCTCTATCAGTATACACAAGACACCATGATTGGGCACATACAGTCCGATGCCAAGTCCCCTAAGGAGGCGTGGTACACCTTGGTAAAACTCTATGAAACGAATACTAAGGCACGAAAGATACAGTTAAAGAATGAACTTCATACTGTGGAGAAAAAGAGTATGTCTGTGAATGACTATGCATTGAAGATCAAGGGTATTGTGGAATCCCTCACATATCACCCATGATCTCACCAACCATGCCAGTGGTGTAAGTGTCCACTGCCTCACTAGATGAGCTTGATATCTCAACACCCCAAACCCCCAAACAATTAACAGAAGGATACAAAATATATGGGCACAACTGAAAAAGCCAACCCATAATATATATGGGTAAAAGATACAAATTGAGAGAAAGATACAAAATTAAGGGCAATAGATATAAAAAATAAGAGAGACGAGGTAACAATATCAATCCACAGACTCTCTAGCTCTGAGGGTCTCCAAGATGCTCACATGCTCATGAACGGGCCAAAGTCCACCATGGGGGGCCTGTCTTCTTGTTGTTAACTCGATGAAGCATGAGTTTCATAGTAAGAACTGGATGAGAGTATATTATTGGCTCCTTGCTCCACTCATACTGTACAAACTCAATGCCGCCCTTGCGCATCTGACCCTGTGCATAGTAGTGACCTACCACTATCATGATGTGGGCATCAAATGAGAATCCATAATCATCAGCCACGTCATACTCAAGGGTGCACTTGGGCCTAGTGCACCTTAGAATGTAGTAGTCCACCTCCTCCTCATTGCCCTCATGGGTCAATGACTGCAAAAACATCACCCAGATCTCTTCTTCTCCCTCCCTCATGCCTTGTGTTGAATCTTGCTTAATAGTTTGATGGAGTCTTACGTGATTGGGATTGATTTGTGCTTCCTACATGAGCTTCCCTCTTCCACCTCTTTCTTGGAGCAAGCTAAGTATAGGAATCTCCTCTTTCTTCCATCAAGGCAAGACTAGCTCTTCCTCCACACTCCATTAGTGGTGAAGCATTTTGGTGCAATAATGGAGAGGTGATCCAAACAAAGAGAAGGTGGATCCCCAAGAGGATCTTTGCAGTGTTTGCCTACAATCAAAGAGTTCCTTTAAAGTAATGTAATTGAATCTAGAACCTTGTGTCCAGAATATCTTCAAAGGATTGGTTTATATAGGATGGCATCTATATATATATAACCAGGTATAGTTTATGGCACCACCTGTCCTCTTTTTTAGGCCTTAGGCCATGCATGGGGCCCTCGACCTGCACATTGCCCTGCAGAGCAGCCGCCGCCCTTGCATGGGGGCCCTCGGCTTGTATAGCAGCTCTGCCGCCTCCATCAGTTGAAGCAGCCAGCCGCCTCTGTTAGTTGCATGTATTGCCGTTCACGTTCAGATTTGTTCTCCGCTCCCTAGATTGCTGCTGCCTCCACGAGTTCTCTTCGCTTGTTGTGCTACAAAGAGAAGAAGGTCAAAAATTCTCTCTCTCTCTCTCTCTCTCTCTCTCTCTCTCTCTCAAGAATCATTATATGTCCCCTCAGGTACTGTGAGAGGATCAAGAGTGGTGGGGGTTAATGCTCCTCATTCTGGCCTTAACACACCTACTGCAACCAATGATCAGCCCACTCTCTGATCTTGCACAGTGAGTAGTCACCATCAATGCATGGCCCACAAAAGCATGAATGGGGCTGTGTGAAGATGCTGGGGTCATCATAGGATGTGCTCCTGATGGAGTGTAGCCTACATGTGCCATCCACTGTTGCACAATCTAGAGAAGCACCATCAAGGACACTACTGTCTAACACACCAAAAGAACCTCCTAACAATCTTGGCATATCGCTGAGGGGAGGAAGAGGTAGCGCTACTGGTCAAATGTGCATTACAGCAATCTTCTACATGATGTGCATCTCAAAAGCGCTCACTATCACAACAGAACTGGTGAGGTCTAAGGGCACATTTGACACACGTACCACACCATCGTGCTGCCCCTTTCCATGCCTTATCTCAAAGAAGCTCCAAATCACTTGGTGGCATGTCATGCGATGCCAAGAATATAGCCAATAAACTGACAATTGAACTATGCTCCACATCCATCATCAGACCATATCCACCGCCTTGTCCATGTGACTCCATGCTCTCTCAAAAAGTCATCTCATGATGTTGGAAGTAATGCTGCACAAACTAGACGCTGTGAGAGCGATCGTCACTAATGTAAAAGTGATACTCTCTAATGATGACTCGCTCCTCTAGGGTGCTTGCTATGCCATCTACTGCCGCCTCTGCATGCCGATAACTAATATGCACCATGATGGCCACCTAGTTAAGCACACAAGAATGGGAATTGCTAGATTCATAGACAGCATCAATATAAAATATCTTGAAGACCTTAAATTGAAAATGAGGCAATGACTCATGCAATACTTGCTCAGAAAAGTAGTACTCTTCCTGGATCTCTTGCTATGGTGCCACAGAGACAACTACACTAATAGGAAACAGTTGTAGGCTGGCATGAAACTGATGGTCCTGCCACTTGACACTATGAGCATGATGTATGTAGGCATAGACGGAATCTGTGAATGTGCTCGCCACGTGCCGTTCCACTAGCTATAATCTCCTCGACTGCCCGTGTGAGACATACTCATACTACCGCCATATCACCACCTCATCCATCAAGGAATCGTCCTCACACAGAAGTGAAGTATGGCCAAGCTACAACACAAGATACAAGTCCCCACAAAAGTGAATCCTCCTCACAAAAGTGAAGCATGGCCAATCTACCACACAAGATACAAGTCCCCATGACACAAGCCATGTGATGGTAGATAGCATCCTTCGCCCGCCCGCCACCGCAGGCATAATAGCGAGTGAATAAAGTCCCTCGGGCTATAAGGCTACACCCCTCGATGGCCAGACAAGCCATGAAAGACATCATACAAAAGCCAAAATCCAACATGGTACATACAAAGACATGTGTCACGCTGCCTTAAGTAGCACACAAACCAAGGCGTACAAGCCTCAAATGAATGCTAGCTGATGGTGATCCTCTCAGGGTGTGCAGTCTTGAACTTAAAGTACAACTCTATCTATGTCATCTCAAGAAATAAAGCCCCATGCAATATGTACTCCCCACGACAAACCCTATGTCGCAATGCCTTCTTATACTCTGGTGATGCATGATAATGCTCCTCCCAAAACCTCTCTATCATCGCCCTCATCTCAAGGTCTAATAAACGACTAAATCTAGGTATACGGCCACTTCTAGCCCATAGAGCACACTCAATCCCACTGTCCAAGATCTGTCTCCTCACAAACCCTACATGAAGTGCTCGAGGATGAATCTAAAGTATGCAAGAAGTGGGACAATGCGTACCTGGCAAGACACTGCTGGAAACAAACACTGTAAGGGCACATCTTACAGCAGCCAATCCATCTGGATGCATCTTATGCTTGAGTGTGCTGTAGGACATGTTAAAATTACAGCAATGTGATGAGCTATGGTGGATCAAATTCTAGAATCAACATCATTAACAATGAGATTAGATGATAATTAAGACGTGATGTGAGCAATTAACTGATAGCTTAGTGTAGGCATGGATAATAAAAAACCAGCAAGTTCTCATTAGGCCAATGCCTCAATTTATAGAGTTTACATCCAAGCATCTAATCCCACTGATTTCTCCTTGATTCACTCCACCTCTTTTGCTTGATTCTCTCCACCTCTCCCAGAATATCTCCACACCTCCTAAATCTCCTCATGCTACCCTTTATTCTCTCCCAGTAGATTCTCTCCACCTCTCCCAGAATATCTCCACACCTCCTAAATCTCCTCATGCTACCCTTTATTCTCTCCCAGTAGATTCTTCTCACCTTTTCACAGGTTCTCTCACATCTACAGATTCTCTTTTACAGCCTCTAGCCAAGGGCTTGTTCCCGCACACACCCTATTCACTTGTATATTTCAACACCTCCCCTCAAGTGAATACTCCTAGCACACCTGGACCCTATACCAAGTTTCCCTTTTACTTGATAGTCCGCAACCAGTGCCTCAAGTCCCTAAACTCATAGTCCTTCACACTCTCCCTCTCTATGTGTCCAAGGCTACTATAAGTGCCCGTGACCTTGACTAAAGTGCTCACACATACATCTACCACATGGCCTACATCATCGGTGGCTCGAGGTGGTTTTACTTTGTTGGGGCAGGTTACATTGGGTTGTGGGGTTTCTCTCTCTCTCTCTCTCTCTCTCTCTCTCTCTCTCTCTCTCTCTCTCTCTCTCTCAGAAAAGGTGATCTGACTCCACTTCTTTAGGAGCCTCCATGAAGTTTGCCGATGTCATTCCTTCTCCCCACTGGGTTTGCTGTAGCAGTCTCTTGCCATGTGTCCTGGCTTTCCACACTTGTGGCAAGTGAAGGTCCTTCCTCCTACTCTACCTCTTCCTCGTCCTTGTCCTCGAGAGAATCCTCCTTGGGTGAAGAATGCTTTTTCTTTTCCTGCTATTGAGTCGAGCCATTTCTTCTCTTTACCTCTGCTCTCTTACTCTAGTAGAGCTCCTTCTATCTCGTGTAGCTTCAATTCAGGTACATTCTTTAGTGTTGCTACAATATTTTCATATTCACCTTTGTCCACACTCTTCAGAAGCACTGCTAGTGCCTCATCATCTTCTACCTTTTTGCCCCAATAACTGCTAGTTGTTGCTTAATGCTTTTATATCTGTTTGAGTGTGTGATTAAAGGTTCACTTTCCTTCATATCCAATTTGTAGAATTGCATTAATAGATTTATCTTTGAATTTTTAGCTTGTGTGCCAAATAATTTATTGAGTTCATCCCATGCATCTTTTGCCCATTGTATCCCTGTGATGTGCTGTGATGAATGATTTCATCATTTAAACTGAGTGCAATAAGTCCCAATGCTTTTTCATTCCTGCTCTTCCACTCATTTTCCCCTCTCACCTCTGGGCATTCATCTCTTCCCTCAACTAGCCCCTACAGATTTTTCCTCATGAGCAGATACATGGTTTTTGTCTGCCATGTGTAAAACTACTCCCCATTAAATTTGGCTATCTCTTGTGTTGTACTCATGATGATGTGAAGGGGGTCGTACCTCTTGATCCAATTTCAAGATTCAAGGGTAGTGTCTACTCTTTTACAACTCAATCTGGTGTTTAGGAGATGATTACAACAAATTCAGCATAAAATTACCAAAAATTACATTAAATCAAGGGTAACCAATTTGTACGGAATGGTTGGAGTATCAAACCATCTCCGAATTGCAATATAAAGTTATAGGGATATGTATCAGATACCTAATGGTTAATTTGAACCCTCAATTACACCAAAAAATAGTGATTAGCATTGATCAATCATTGACTAGCAAATTAATCCTCTAGTTTGTGTGCAAAAAACAGAGTATGCGGGGAGCCCAGATCTGAGGCCTTAGAGTTCAAATGAGCTCAAATCCTTTCAAGGCCATCAATAGCAATCAATCTAGTAGAGGATTAAGCCAAGAAGCACAAGATTTGACCAAACATTGAATGCTTAATCTCTGTTTTACCAAAGTCACCTACAGATTTGATGAAGAGCTTGGATCTCACTGTAGACTTGATCAAATTAAATTCTGACTTCACCAGCTTGTAGAGCACCCTTGAAAACCCCTGGGGCGAAATTAGACCCATTGCAACTGGAGCAAACAAGATCTTCATTTTCTTCAGAAAAATAAGCGCTGAAAAAAACGCATTATCTCTTGATTGCGTCGATGGTTTGCTGCGTTGATTCGTTTGGCTGGAGCACCAATGAAGTAGCTATGTTGGGCTAGAAGCATTTCCTCTAATGTTTCTCCTGGAGGGAGATCAAGCCCCTCCACTAGCTGGGGGTACAGGGCTGGGGTACAGAGGGCTAGCTGAAAATAACTAAAAAAATGATTATTTCTTAATTATCTACTAATCTTAATTAGTTAGATAATGGGCTCATAAACTTGATGGATTCTAGGCTAGGCTCTGATACCATGTTAAAATTACAGCAATGTGATGAGCTATGGTGGATCAAATGCTAGAATCAACATCATTAATAAAGAGATTAGATGATAATTAAGACGTGATTAGTGAGCAATTAATTGATAGCTTAGTGTAGGCATGGATAATAAAAAACCAGCAAGTTCTCATTAGGCCAATGCCTCAATTTATAGAGTTTACATCCAAGCATCTAATCCCACTGATTTCTCCTTGATTCACTCCACCTTTTTTGCTTGATTCTCTCCACCTCTCCCAGAATATCTCTACACCTCCTAGATCTCCTCATGCTACCCTTTATTCTCTCCTAGTAGATTCTTCTCACCTTTTCACAGGTTCTCTCACATTTACAGATTCTCTTTTACAGCCTCTAGCCAAGGGCTTGTTCTCGCACACACCCTATTCACTTGTATATTTCAACAGGACAGCCTCAAGCTTAGTAGCACACCGTCACCGGCCCTCCTCGAATGTGAGCTGCAATCACAGAAGCGACAATATATTGTTCCATGCATGAGTGCCATATAGCAGCGCATCTAGCACACTAGACTGTGATGCCACATCGAGGTCAACAAAGTACTTGTCAAAGATAGCATTGGCATGTGCACCAGACCTGGAAAGGGATTTCCCATGAGAAGATGCCTCATGAGCAACACCGGAGGGTGGAGTGGCAAGCACATGGTCAACAGTGTCATCAGCATCGCAAAAGTGAGAAGTGTTGGCGGCACTGGGAAGGGCATGTGCGCCACATCGAGGAGCGGCATCAAGGTAATGGGTTGCACTAGATGGAGGAGTGCTGAGCTCTTAGGTGTCACCCAAGAGAGGTGAGGCAAACTCATGGGCTGTGCTCGAGGCTGGAGAGGCACCGGCGGGTAGAGGAGAGGCAAGCTCATGGGAGGCGCTCGACAAAGGAGTGGCAAGCTCGGATGGTGCACCCAAAGATAGAGAGGCGCCCAATGGAGAACTGGCTAGCTCATGGTGGGAAACACCCAAGATATAAGTGCCAAACTTGGAGGGTGTGCCAAAAGGTGGAGAGGAACCGAAGATAGGAGTGTCCACCTCATGGGCGGCGCCTGAGGGTGGAGTGACAACCGCATGGGCAAGGTGTAAGGGAGGAGTGGCAAAGGGCTTAAAATAGTGTGGAGAACGAATTGTGGAGAATGAGGAGGAGAAGGAGGTGGAGTGGGGTCATGGGGAAGAGATGGAGAATGGGTGGAGGGAGGAGATGATGTCTCATCAACCGAACTCGTCGTGCATTGCAATGCTCGAACCCTTGCTTTGCACTCATGATCTCTTCTTCTCCCATCTTCCATGTGCGAACCCTTTCTTGCTCCTCACATGAACAAGGTGGATCAGGGGATCCTGTTGCCTATTGCTTTTTCTACTCCTACGACTTTATGAACCCATGCTAAGAAGTAGGAAAAAAGAGATTAAGCATAAAATTGAAAATAATTAAGATTAAAGTAATACTAGAATAGGATTAACATATGCTTGGAATAGAGCTATCTCCAAAGTTGATGAAGCTCTAAGAACGAGGGAGACTCCAAAAATTGGGCTATATATACCAAGCTATTTAGCATTTCATTAGTTAAATTAGATTATGAATAAAATTTGGATTTTTACACATAATGATAATTTTTTGTAAAATACTAAAAAATATTAAAAGATAATTATAATTTTTAGAAATGATGAATGAATGAATTATTTTAAGTAACGAATATTATTTTTTGTTTATTTATTTATATAATACATAAAATTTATTTGATTAATAAATAATATTAAAATTTCTTTAAAAATATTTCAAGTTTTTTTCTAAGAAATATTTATTTGAAATACTATTTTTTTAATAGTAAGAATTTATTGAATTATATCATAATATTCAATTGATTAAAAAATAAAATAAATATTTAACTTTTAATAATATTTTTTAAATAAATAATATTTATTTGATTAAAAAGATATATTTATTTTTTCTTTTTTTGGAGGAGAGACTTAAAATTGTATTACATAATTTTATTCCAAAATTTTTTATTGAAGAAATTATTTCAAAAATAAATTTTTATTTTTTTCATATTGATTAAATCATGAAATATAATGGTGAGGTGGCAGGCATTTTGCCACGTGGCAAAATTCTACTGACATGGAGCCTTCACGTGGGCATTCCTCATGCTCAAGTGTGAGGTGGCAATGCCATGCGTGTATATGACGTGTCATGCCATGTAAGCACAAAAAGTCAACCAAGTTGACTTTGCTAAGGTGGCAAGATGACATTGACATTCTTGATTACGTGTAAATGCGATGTGGCATGCCATATAGGCTTTAAAGAGTCAACCTTGTTGACTAAGTTGAGGTGGCAAGATGACATTGACATTCTTGATTATGTGTAAATGCGATGTGGCATGCCATATAGGCTTTAAAGAGTCAACCTTGTTGACTAAGTTGAGGTAGCATGATGAGATGGCAAGATGCTTATGTGGAGTCTCCTCCATATGATGTGGCATGTACATGTAGGACTAAGACTATGTTACCATAGCTCAATTTCTTGACAAATGGCATACTCTCTAGGCTTGGTGAAACACCAAGCCTAATAGGGTTCCTTTGTTTTAGACTTTGGACGGACAAACAATGAAAATTTGATTAAGATGGCTGGAAAATAGGCTTCCATTACTAAAATCTACTCCATTTTTTTTTGTGAAATGATCCACAAGAAATTAAAGTGCAATAAGGGTCGTACAAAATTTATATAATTTAATTATTAAACTTTTACAGGCCCTCAAGAGACTGAGTGAATTTTCTATAGAAGATCGAAAGAAATTCAACCGTTCAAATTGCAATTTGACAATATGGCCACATTCTATACATATTTGTCTATCTTCTCATCGTTGGATCTTCAATGTTGAGCTTCACATTTGCCAAGATCTTGAATAGAAAATCACATATTGCTTTACAATATAAGGTAGCAAAAAAATATTTATAAAAATAAGTTAAATAACCAAAACAAATTCCAATAAATCAAGTTAAGCTCTATGCAATATGTTACATTCATGTACGAATTGGGATGATCATTGGACATGGGATGTAGAAGTACTAAGCATTGTATGTGTGACATATACTGCAGTAAAGAAAGTTGAAAAATGCAAATGCCAAAATTTCTGTGCAATGAAACAATCACTAAAATAAATTGGATTTCCGATCAGGGGGTGCCATTTGAATACCCACTATATGTATAATGTGCCCCAAACACCATGGCACTAAATTCCAAATATAACTATGAGAGATTGGACCTTTAAGTTGTGAAGATGCCTATTTTCAGGCTACCTTTAAGTTGTGAAGATGCCTATTTTCAGGCTACCTTTAAGGCGCCCACTGTCAAAAGTGGTGCCCCTTATCTTGCAACCACCCCCCACTACATCTCCTTCTCTACATGTGTCTCTCTCATGCTGCTTGGAGATGCAAATGGCTACTTGAATAGGTGTATTCTTGGTTTTTTTCCTTTTCTTTTGTCTTATCATAAGAGTTTGTAGTCATGAGGAAGTGCGACTAAACATGAGGGTTTGGGGGCACCTTAGTTTTATAAGGACTATATCTCTCTTTTAATAAGAGAATGATTTTGGTGTTTAGGGGAGCCGGCCTTGGGTGGGCGTACAATGCAGGGTAGACCTAGGTAGCATGGGATTGACAATCGTTAGGGAACAGGCTATTCAAAGAGGAAAGCATCTTTCCAAGTTTTAGACCTTTAGCCACATGTAAAGGTGGTGGTAAAGGTACCAAGGTTCAGACCTTTAGTAGCCATGTGTAAAGGTGGTTGTAAAGGGGAGCCTTAGGGAAGTGCACAAAATAAGGAAAACTAAATAATGGTCCCTCTCACAAGAAGACCCATTTCATGATATTATTAGTACTGGTTGGCTCTACTAGTTTTGAAAATTCATGGCTCCAAAATACTTGCAACAATGAGGGATTTGTCTCCATTGATATTTTTTATTTTTAATAACAAACAATTGTATGGATTTAGATTCGTAAAATTTCAAGTGGTAGTAAGCATGTGCCTCCCCTTTGCTCCCCCTCAGCCACCTCTCCATGCGCTCAAAGGACATTGTTGGAATTAGGGTTGCAGGAATGCACACACAACTTCAAGAAGATGAGGAAGCTTGAGCACAACACAGTAGTGTATTATGAGTGCCAAAAAATGAAAGATACCAAGCCCTAGAAGATAATGGGCGTATATATAATGCACGGGGGAAAAAACCTCCTAGTGAGGGAAAAAGTGCCCCGGCGGTCCTAAGTGTGTTCACACACATCACTACTATAATATGGTAACAAATCCCCCCTAGAGTGATGCGGTGAACAAGAGCTAGCACTCATGTATAGAGAAGTGTCTAGCTATGTGGACGAATCCACAAAAGGGAGTAAGCCCAAAGCTTTGCGAAAAGCTTCGAACTTCTCACGAGGCAGAGCCTTTGTGAAAAGGTCTGCAAGGTTATCCTGTGTTGGCACATAAGCCAAACTGATCTCTCCTGCAGAGAGTCTCTCCCTGACATAATGGTAGTGCACCTCAATGTGCTTCGTACGAGCATGGAACACTGGGTTCCGCGCAACTGCCAATGCGCTCTGACTGTCAGTGAAGATGGTGGTGGCAGATGGCTGCCCAACACCCAAATCAGCCATAAGGCGTCTGAGCCACACACACTCAACCGTAGCTGTGAAAGCTGCCCTGTACTCAGCTTCACAACTAGAAGTGGCCACAGTAGGCTGCTTCTTGCTCAACCATGATATGCATGAGCTTCCAAGCATGAAGCAAAAACCACTCGTGGACACGCGTGTGTCATAACAACCAGCCCAGTCAGAATCTGAAAAAACATGTAAATCTGGCGGCAATGATCCCCCCTGGGATAAAACAACCCAAGATGCCGAGTACCACTCAAATAGCGAAAGATACGCTTCACTGCCTGCCAATGCTTAATGCCTGGGCTATGCATAAATCTGCTCACCTGTGAGACTGCAAACTGAATGTCTGGCCTCGTAATGCATACATAAATGAGGCAACCAACAGCTGTCTGATAGAGTGTGACATCAAAGTGATCTCCAGCTGACGCATAAGAGGCACCATGAGAGCCAGAACGAGTGCGACTAGACAAAGGGGCATCCAACTTGCTGTCACGCAAAGTCTGGACCAGCCATCTAGGCATATTCCTAGAGCCCTCAATCTCTTGTCTCTCATCCTCAAGTGCATCATGCACATCTGCATCAGATATAGGCTGATCTGTGCCATCATTTAAAACCTGCATAGGCTGAAAAACTGCCTCATGAGGTATTGCACTTGACTGTGCACCACTGAAAAGAGGCAACAATGTATCATAGACATCACGTGAGCTGATATCTGTCTCCTTAGTACATGAAACCAAGGGCTGAACTGCATCTTCCACAAATACAACATCACGGCTAACCAAAATGCGCTTTGTCTGTGGATGATACAAACGATAGCCTTTGCTCTCAGCACTATATCCAACAAAAATACATTTGACAGCTTTGTCATCCAATTTTCTGCGATGTTGCACAGGCACTAATGCATATGCCAGGCAACCAAAAACACGTAAATGGCCAACAGATGGCTTGCGGTTATGCCAAGCCTCATATGGAGTGACAACCTGTAATGCTTTGGTGGGACACCTGTTTAGTACATAAGTGGCACACATGACAGCCTCAAGCCAAAAACCATGTGGTAGACTTTGACTCTTAACCATACATCTTGCCATTTCCATGAGAGACCTGTTTTTTCTCTCAGCCACACCATTTTGCTGTGGTGTATACGGCACTGTACATTGGTGTTTTATCCCACGCTCAGCCAGAAATGCATTAAATTCTGAAGACATATACTCCCCCCCTCGATCTGAACGGAGGGTGCTCATCTTACTTTCTGACACATTTTCAGCCATAACCAAAAACTGTTTGAAGCACAAAAACACTTCGGACTTTGCCTTCAAAGGATATACCCATGCATGCCTGGTAAAATCATCAATGAAAGTCACGAAGTAAAGGTAGTTTCCAAATGATGGAGTTTGCATGGGACCACAAACATCACTGTGAACAAGCTGCAATCTGCGTTCAGCTCTCACTGATCCATCTTTGGGAAAGGAAGCACGCTGCATTTTACCCAATATGCAGCCCTCACAAACATGCTTGACAGGTGCCTCAAGCTTAGGCAAAGAAGACACCATTTCAGATTTCTGCAGGCGCAGCAAACTTGCAAAATTCAGATGACCAAAACGTGCATGCCACAGTTTTGCATTTGAAATAGCCTGCGTATCCATAATAGCACATGCTAAATCCTCTACACATTTGCCATCCATATTGAGCTTATACAGCCCTCGACATAGTGAACCAGATGCTACAATGATGTCACCACAAGAGAGATCATGAACAGTACATCTGTCGTCTACAAATTTTACAACCAAACCTGTTTTGGCAAATGCGGAGACTGACAGCAGATTCTTTTTGATCCCTGGCACATACAATGCATCAAAAAGTGTAAAGGTGTTGCAATTTGCAACATTCAGCACAATCTGTCCAACTCCTTTAACGGGATAAGAGGAGTTATTGGCACAAGTGACAGTATTCCCTGTGGGAGCAGACTCAAGGAAAGTGAATAAACTGCGCTGCGAGGTGATATGCTTAGTGGCACCACTGTCAAAGTACCATACATCTGAATCTACTGCAGACATACATGTGTCATGCAAAGATGGGTCATAACTGCACTGCGCATTGAATGCCCATTCTGTATCTTGAACAACATTAGCAGATTCATTGTTAGAAGGAGAGGCATCTGCAACAGCCATACCAGCCTCTTTCGCAGCTAGCTTAGGACACGCTTTGATGACATGATCATTTCCCTTACAGTACTTGCAAAATGTCTTCTGTTTGTCACCCTTCTTCTCATCTTTGTCTTCCTTCTTTGGTTGCGCAGCATTTGCAGATTTCTGCTTACTAGAAGAAAAGCCAGCTTTACCTTTCCCGCTTCTCTGACTAGCAACGAAAGCTTGATCTGCGACACGCATAATATTCCTGTTTTGCCTTGACTGGTCTTCTTGCAGCAAAACAGAAACTAACTCCTCAAATGATAAGGCATTGGGATTGCCTTTCATCATCAAGCGAAGAGTGGAAGCAAAACCCTGATAAGAATCTGGTAGACCATTCAAAACAGTCTGCACAAGTGAACTGTCTGACAGGATTTCATCTGCAGAAATGAGCTGCTCTTTGAAATCCTTGATCTTTGTCAAAAAGCTATCCATAGAATCACCTTCGTTCATATGCTCACTCTCCAAGTGTTTTCGGAGATAAGCAACACGAGCCTCATTTCTTGCCTGATACAATGTGGCAAGTACATCCCAAGCATCCTTAGAAGTCCTGCAGGAGCGAATATGTGGCATAATGGTACGTTTGACAGACAGCGCAATCAAGGCATGAGCCTGCGCATCTCTACCATCCCAACGAATCTGCTCTGCTGAAAGTGGTGGTTCTCGAATAGCTGCTACAGCACTTGTGCCTGCACCATCATCAACAGTACCTGTTTCTGATGTGTTTGCAGCATTCCCAGCCACAATAGGACGTGCATCAATACCCTGCACAATGTTCCATAACCCCTTTGCTACCAATACATGTCGCATCATATATGCCCACAATGGATAGTTGGTGCCATCCAACTTATCCTCAGCAGCCAACATGCGGAATACATCATTGTTGTCAGCCATGGCCAATGACTGTACTACTAGATGTAAATGCTGTCTGTAAGAGGTAAACCTGTATAAAATCGACCTGTGCTATGTAGCACAGCCCAAAACAGACGAATGGGCACCTGTCCTGCAGATTTTAATCTTGACAGAAAATCTGCACAGTAGGACGATTTTGCCTGCGCAGTACTTGGAATGCAAAAACGGAGGGCGAAATGACTTCAGATCAAAATTCTGAAACGACCAAGCCCAGTGGGCTCTCCCACGGCATATACTAACCTGCAGACGCTCGTGAAACCTCGTCGCAATCGGAGGAGATGAAGCGGCAGGTGCCGGTGATGCTGCCCGGGAGGAGGAAGCCTGCTCTGATACCAATTGTTGGAATTAGGGTTGCAGGAATGCACACACAACTTCAAGAAGATGAGGAAGCTTGAGCACAACACAGTAGTGTATTATGAGTGCCAAAAAATGAAAGATACCAAGCCCTAGAAGATAATGGGCGTATATATAATGCACGGGGGAAAAAACCTCCTAGTGAGGGAAAAAGTGCCCCGGCGGTCCTAAGTGTGTTCACACACATCACTACTATAATATGGTAACACTCGTGTGCGACCAAGTCCCCAGCCATCACCTTCCCTATCCTAAGAAGGAGAGATGCAAACAATAGAATGCCGTTCCTCTCCCCTCTCTCACAATGATGTATTCTTGCATGCCCAAGAGAGAGGGAGGGAGAGACTACTCACGTTGAGGCATTTGTGCAAGCACAATTGGGCTAGGGTAATAGTTGTGTCTTTTTCATGCTAAGACAAAATATTAAAAAGTGGCTACCAAAGAATCTTTTTAATTAATGTATTAGATTTTTCCACTCATTGTTTGCACCACAACACGCCTATTCTTTATTATCCTCACTTTCTCTTCAGGAATAATTATGTAATCCAAAATTCTAATCATAGCCATTTAAAAGGGAACTATCTTAATATAACCATGGGTTTTACTAGTGGGCAACCCGCACCTCTTTTGAGACTTCCAAATTTAAATTCTATCCAAACCTCCTCCCCTTCTCGAACCTCCAAATTTTTATCATATAATATATAGAGATATAGAGAAGTCATGGGTGGCACTTTGTCATGTGGTACATATTTGACAAACCTCCTACCCTTCTCGAACCTCCAAATTTTTATCATATAATATATAGAGATATAGAGAAGTCATGGGTAGCACTTTGTCATGTGGTACATATCTTAATATAACCATAGGTTTTACTAGTGGGCAACCCGCACCTCTTTTGAGACTTCCAAATTTAAATTCTACCCAAACCTCCTCCCCTTCTCGAACCTCCAAATTTTTATCATATAATATATAGAGATATAGAGAAGTCATGGGTGGCACTTTGTCATGTGGTACATATTTGACAAAACGTGCCCATTAGTCGCCACAAAATCTTTAAGAAAGAAAACTATCTAGCATTTTAAATGAAAACTAGCTAGCAGTGCTAGAAAAAATCTAACCTTTAATGTATTTTGCACCGGTTAAAATTTAGAAGATCCTTGGTTATAAAAACTGGTACTCCAAGTTCCAACTCTCTCTTGTCCGAGTCTGGTTAGGTTTTGTGGCCGAGTCGTGTGGTGTAGGCTGTAGTCTATAGGTGTGCTTTAGATTCATAGGCTCTACCCAACGCGCACAGAGATTATGGCCGAGAGGATGCAGGCATGGCTGAGGAGCTTGGACTCTGTATTGCAGAAAGGCGATGTGACTGCAGCAGCAGAGCTCTTCCAAGCGGACGAGTGCTTCTGGAGAGACTTGCTGGCCTTCACGTGGAACCTTTACACAGCCGAGTCTCAGGCGGAGATCCAAGCCATGCTGGAGGCAACGCTAGAAGAGAGCAAGCCTTATGGGTGGAAGCTGGACGGGGAGGTGGAGATGGGCGACGATGGCGTGCTGCAAGCCTTCATAAGGTTCGAGACGCAGAGAGGAAGAGGGAGGGGTCACGTGAGCCTGAGAGGGGACAAGTGCTGGTGCTTGCTCACTGCCATGGAAGAACTCAAAGGGTACGAAGAGAAGATGGGAGGTAGAAGAGAGATGGGGGCAGAGCATGGAGCTATCAAGGGCAGGAAAACATGGTTGGAAAACAGAGAGGAAGAGATGCGAGAGCTTGGGCGAAGCGTGCAGCCTTACTGTGTGATCGTTGGGGGCGGACAAGGGGGCATAGCTCTGGGCGCACGGCTGAGGAAGCTCGGCGTGCCTACCATCATTGTGGAGAAAAACAAACGGCCAGGGGACTCATGGAGGAACCGATACAAGTCTCTATGTTTGCATGATCCTGTGTGGTATGACCACCTGCCGTATTTGCCCTTTCCTGAGGATTGGCCAGTGTTCTCGCCCAAGGACAAGATAGCGGATTGGCTGGAGGCCTATACGAAAATTATGGAATTGGTGTATTGGTCCTCCACAGAGTGCAAATCGGCCAGGTTTGATGAGCAGCAGGGGAAGTGGGAGGTGGTGGTGGTGGTGAAAAAGGGGGCAGAAGAGGAGGAGGAGGTGGTTCTGTACCCCAATCAGCTTGTTCTAGCCACGGGAATGTCCGGCATGCCCAACCTGCCCAGCTTCCCCGGACAAGGGTCCTTTCAAGGCGTTCAATGCCATTCTAGCCAGCACACGGGAGGCGAAGGCTGGGCCGGCAAGCGGTGTGTAGTGGTGGGATCCAACAATTCCGCCCACGACATATGTGCCGATCTCTGGGAGAACGGAGCAGCAGAAGTGACTATGGTGCAGCGCAGCTCTACCCACGTGCTACGCTCCCAGGACCTCCTAGAAGGGGCGCTGCCCACCTACACCCAAGGCTCCAAATACTCCACCGCTGACGCCGACCTCCTCTTTGCCGCCATCCCATACAAGCTCTTCCATAAGACCCAGATTCCGATGTATGCCCGCTTCGCACAAACACATGCCCACTTCTACAAACGCCTCCAAGAAGCCGGATTCATGCTGGACTTTGGCGAGGACGGATCCGGCCTCTTCGCCAAGTACCTCCGCAGGGGCTCCGGCTACTACATTGATGTGGGCGCGTCGGAGCTCGTGATCAACGGTGAGATCAAGCTCAAGAGCGGAGTTACCGTGGTAGAAGTGAGGAGCCACTCGGTGATATTCAGCGATGGCAGCGAGACGCCCGCCGACCTCATCGTGTACGCTACTGGATACACGTCCATGACTGGGTGGGCAGCGAAGCTCATCTCACAGGAGGTGGCCGACAAGGTGGGAAAATGCTGGGGCCTTGGATCTGGCACCAAGAAGGACCCCGGTCCATGGGAACGCGAGCTGCGCAACATGTGGAAGCCCACACACCAGCCAGGCCTCTGGTTTCATGGCGGCAACCTCCACCAATCGCGCCACTACTCGCTTGTCTTGGGCCTGCAGATTAAGGCACGTATGGAGGGCATTCCCACCCCTGTCTACGGTATGCCCGAGGTTCATCATACTAGTTGAGTATTTTTCTACATGTTCTTTGTGGTATATCCGGTTAAAAAACAGTTCGCCCTTTTTTAAATAAAGCTTTTTCGGTGCGTCGACTATCTGTTTTTTGGAAAATTGTGTCACTAATATCATGGCCTTGAACCCTTCTCTCTCTCGTTAAACTAGCTATAGCTCTTTGAGCAAATGGTGCGCTACTAGTGTTGAAACTAGGTGGAAACTATTAAAAAAAGAAAGTAAAGCATTTGTGAACTTTAATGTTGCCACTCACTAAGACTCTATCTTCTAAAAGAGACTTCAACGTGAAGTGCTAATCTTGAAATTGAGACTTCAATGCTACAAGTGGCCCTGACCCGCCTATGAATGGTTTAAACTGTTGTTCACATGTGCTAGTATCTATGACACACGCACATGCACAAGGACATGGGTCTGGCCTTCGAGAAATGTAAGAATATAATTATTTTTCCATTTTCATCACATCATGTTATATAAACACAATTGTTATATAAACGTCATATTATTTTCATCACATTATGTCATATAAACACAATTGTTTTTCTCTTTTCATCACACCAAACTCTTTCTATCATCAAACTTTTTTTTATACCATAGTATGTATGCATGTCAATCCCATATGCATGCTTAACCTTGTATGACGAACCTAAAGGTTTCTTTTTCTCTTGTGGTACATCAACATATTTGAAAACCTTGAAAAAAATAAACTAAGAAACGAAATACTATTTTTCTCCCCACCGATTAGTCTCGACCTACTCTTGGAGGTACCAAGCCTTTATATATATATATATATATATATATACATACATACATACATACATACGCACACACACACATACATTCTTTTTATATTTTTTACATATTTATGATATGCTTATAATATAAATTTATATTTACTATATAAATATATGTATATTTATATAATAAACATATATATTAATTCTCTCTCTCTCTCTCTCTCTCTCTCTCTCTCTCTCTCTACCATAGATATATATACATGTCATAATGTTCATAATATCTATTTATATTTATATATAAAAGCTTGAATATCTTGATTTTATCCATAACATTTACATATTATAACCTCTCTCTCTCTCTCTCTCTCTCTCTCTTCACCATAGATATATATACATGTCATATTGTTTATAATATATATTTATATTTATATATAAAAGTTTGAATATCTTGATTTTATCCATAACATCTACATATTATAACCTCTCTCTCTCTCTCTCTCTCTCTCTACCATAGATATATATATACACGTCATATTGTATATAATATATATATATATATATATATATATATATATATATATATATGAAAGCTTGAATATCTTGATTTTATTCATAACATCTACATATTATAACACATCTCTCTCTCTCTCTCTCTCTCTCTCTCTCTCTCTCTCTCTCTTATTAGATTTATTGTAATTTAAATGCATTATGCTCCTAATATATATATATATATATATATTTATTATATAATAACTATATAAATATATACATAATTATTATATAATACATACATACATACATATATATAAACTTATTATAAATTTACTATAAAAAATATATATTATATATTATATAAATATATTTTTAGTACATATTAAACACATAGTATTATATTAAATTTTTATTATTATATAAATATAAATATAAATATATATATAATAAATATATGTTATTATATTAAATTTTTTAAATATAATTTATATTTATCTACATAATAAATATATAAGTTTGTATTTACTATACATGTGAGATCCCTGTCCCCTCTGCGCACCGGAATGTGGGAAGCTAGCAGTGGAAGTAGTAACCTCTCTTGCGGGGCAGGGTTTCCCACTCGGGGTCTCACCCACGAATGTCCGGACAAGCGACTACTCTCTCGGTTCTTCCAATATCGAACTCGGGAAAAACTGGCATGGGCGATTCCTCCAAGAAAAATATTCTAACGTAGTCAAAAGCCTTAACTTTCCTTTTTCATTCCGACCGAACCCGTGGATTACATGGCCGGATCAAGAGAGGAACTTGCACTTGGATCATAGAGACCAACGCTTTTTTCCTCGTTAAAGAGGCACAACCGTTGATTCTTTTTCATAGAACAAGGAATATCCGTGATTTACTTCAACTATCGTAACTTGAACACAATTGAATTTTAATTATAGGGATCCATAAGTCCCTAACCCTATCTAGTCCCATGGGTTAGCCAACCGCCCAACCACTGTATTGATAGGATCTATTATGAAAATTTGGTTCTGTTTTGTCTCGGGTACCACGAAAAAGAGTTCCCAAGCCCCCTAGCTGCGGCTCTTATACAAAACTTAAATAGACACACTACTTACGCACCCAATATGAAATTGCCTTTTCTTAGACTCAACTATTTCTAAACAACATTGTAGTAAAACCATGGTGTTTCCATCACAATCCTCAGTATTTGAGTTCTATGTCCAATTTCTAATCATTTCTTCCTCGGTGTATCTATGACATCATTGGCAACCAGAACGCTCACCACCTGCTCACTCAGGGACCTTTTGGATAGTTCTTAGCCCATAGTACCCAGGAATATAATCAAGTATTCCATTCATTTCTTTCTCAGTGTACCTATAGAATCATTGGCAACGAGAATGCTCACCACTTGCTCACTCAGGGATCTTTTCAATAGTTCCTAAGAATATAATCAGATGGACTCTCAGTTGAAGATCAGCAAGATTAACCAACAAGATCCATGTAAAAGAGCCATAAACTCATCTATTGAAGACCAATAAGACCAATCAACTAGATTCATGCCCGTGTTCAGAAAACAAACTCCAACTCATTTTCTTCCTAGACGCACGCGTGGGTATCTTGGGCGACCCAGAGCCCGGGCACTGTATGGTCAGCACTCGCTAGGTTCCTTCGCAAGTCACCTAGCGCTTCACTCATAGGTCGCTTCCTTGGTCTCTCATCCACCGTACCGGAAGCTCACCATTTTAATCGAACCGAGGTTGGTCAAGATCTCGGCCGACCTTACCATGCGAGACGTCCTTCATTGACTCTCTGTCAGGTATTGCAACTTTTTCACCTAGGTCCCTAGGACCTCATTCACAAGATGGTCAAAATGCTTCCTCAGTATTCTTGACATAAAACAATCTTTAAAAAGCAAGTTTCACATATAAATATAGTTTTAAACAAAATTCTCATCTTTCCTCATCATTCCACATCCTTTCACATTATTTCTCATTTATTCTCATCATTCCACATCTTTTCACATTATTCCTCATCATTTCTCATCTTTCCACATTTTTCTACATCAATCCATATCACATTACATCATTCCCACATCAACTCACATCCAATCACATCATTTTCATATCAACTCACATCCAATCACATCATCCCACATCAATTCACATTCTATCACATTATTTTCACATCAACTCACATCCAATCACATCATTTTTGATCCATTCATATTCATTCACATCATTTCATAACCATTCATATTCATTCACATCATTTCATAACCATTCACATCCATTCACATCATTTCACACCCATTCACATCCATTCACATCATTTTACATTTATTCACATCCATTCACATCATTTCACACCCATTCATATTATTTTACACCCATTCACATCATTCTTACATCCATTCATACCTATTCACATCCATTCACATAATTTCACACCCATTCATATCCATTCACATCATTTCACATCCATTTACATCATTCTTATATCCATTCACATCATCCCTACATTCATTCTCATCATTCTTACATTCATTTACATCCATTCTCATCATTCCTACATTCATTCACATCATTCCTACATTCATTTATATCCATTCTCATTATTCCTACATTCATTCACAAATTTTTTAAAATAAAATATGCTTGATATTCTTTTTTTTAAAATAAAAGATTCATGGGATTTATAAAATCAATTATATCCATATTTACTCTTTTAGTATAAATACTAATCTATTTATTTAAATGAATCATTTTCACAATTCTCATAAATTGAATGATTTTATAAAATTTGTACGTAATCTTCTTTATTTTTGTGACTATTGAATAATGCTACTTTTAGCATAAAATTTATTTATGCATGTACAAATATAAAGATAAATATAACAAAATTTCTCTTTTCTCTCTATTTACTCAATTATGCATAAATACTATAAAAGTATTTTTTATAAATGTAACAAAAATCATTCTTTTAGCATAAAAATATTTATGCCTAGAATATGATGGAAATTTTCCTTTTTGTATTAACAAAATTATGCTTAAAAATATAATTTATTTTTTTAATGAAAATTTTTTACCATAGCTTCGTTACTGTTTCTGAGAATGTTCAATTTTCTAACATTAAATGAATATTCATAATTAAAAAATGATAAGAACTTCTCTTTTAAACTAAAATTTATTATGCATACATAACATAATTATAAGCATAATTACGATTAAATCTCTTGATAATTCTTAAATATCTATTCTTAAAAATGTTAGCATAACCCTCTTTCAACTCAAAATAAAATAATATGATTTTTTCTAATCATAAACAAGCTTAAAGAAATTAAAAAACTTAATCCTCTTCTCTAGCTTGTCAAGCTTACAGTTTTGATTAAGATAATGAAATTAGCATTAAGATCCATCCTTCTAACAAGGACCCATCCAAAAAGATGATTAATCTATGTGAAGCATGCCAATCAAACAAAGCATGTATTTCCACGTGACAGAAATGTGATGCACTAGATGTTGTGCATTCAAATGTATGGGGTCCTACAAAGACCATGTGTATGGGAGGCTGTGCAAGTATTATGTGACATTTATTGATGACCACACAAGGAAAGTGTGGTTATACTTCATGAAGGAGAAGGGTGAGGTGTTCACTCATTTTCAGAATTTTAGAGTTATGGTTGAAAAGAAAACAAGGAAATATGTAAAGTGCCTAAGGTCAGATGGAGGGGGAGAGTACTTCTCCAATGAGTTCTTTGAATTTTTGAAGAAGAATGGTATTCGGAGACAGTTTACATTGCAAATTCACTCCGCAGCAGCAAAATGGAGTTGCTGAGCAGAAAAATAAGCACATTGCTAAGATTATGCGAGCATTGATGGGAGAGAAGAATATGCCGCATAGCTATTGGGTAGAGGCTGTTTCTACAGCAGTTTACATTACGAACAGGACTCCAACTGCAGCCATACATGATGTAACTCTAGAGGAGAGGTTTCTTGGCAGAAAACCTGATTTGTCTCATCTTAAAGTCTTTGGATGCATTGCATATGTGCATGTGCCAGATGAGCTGAGAACTAAGCTGGATCCAAAAGCTGAAAAATGTGTGTTTATTGGATACTCCCTTATGGTGTTATAACCCTGCTACACGTGAGTTGAGGGTAAGCACGGATGTTATTTTTGATGAGATGAGCAATTGGTATGCTGTTGAAAAAGAATCTGTTGGGATTGATGTGAGTGAAAATGTGGTTGCACAGAATACAAGTCACCAATCACAGTCTTTGAGTGGACCAGGAGAGTCCTCATCTAGTGGTTCAGTTGATAGACTATGGAGTGGCAGGCTGCGTCATAATACCAGTTCTGCAAATGTGATTAGTACATCACATAAAGGCAAAGAGAAAGTGGTTGAGCCCTTCAGTATGCTTGACATTTCTGCAGGGCATTCTCATGTTGATGGAGAGTTTAGTGGCTCAGAGATGAGCCTTGATGAGGATATTGGGATACCAGCTATGAGAACACTTGGTGTAAAGAAGGCTATGGAAGACATGAATGCAAAGCTACGAAGATATGGGAGAGTGAAGAATCCTGTGCAGAGGTTTACCTATGATGGTTATGTGGCACATCTCTATGCATACATGGAAAAATTTGTGCAGGTTATAGAGCCCACATGCATTGTTGAGGCTGTTGGAAATGTGTGTTGGGAGAAAGCTATGGATGAGGAGATGGATGCACTATATGGAAATGAGACTTGGGATTTAGTGCAATTGCCTGAAGGCAAGAAAGCCATTGGATACAAGTGGGTGTACAAAGTAAAACATAACAGTGATGGAAGCATAAGCAGGTAGTACAAGGCTAGATTGGCCAAAAGATATGCGCAGACATATGGCATTGATTATGAGGAAACTTTCAGCCCAGTTGCCAAGATGGCAACAGTGAGAGTTGTGATAGCAGTGGCTGCGTCAAAGCAATGGTCTTTACATCAAATGGATGTAAAGAATGCATCAGATGGATGTAAAGAATGCATTCTTGCATGGGGATTTGCAGGAAGATGTGTATATGTTGCAGCCACCTGGTTATGAGAATGTGAGTCACCTCGAGCATGTTTGCAGGTTTAAGAAAGCCTTGTATGGCTTAAAACAAGCACCAAGAGCATGGTCTGACAAGATTTCTGAATATCTTATCACGATTTAGCTTTCATGTAGCCAATCCAGATTTCTCGCTGTATGTGAGACACAGTGATACAGGGGTTGTCCTTGTTGTCATCTTTGTAGATGACCTGATCATTACGGGGGACCATGATGCAGAGATGTAAAGATCTTGCTTAGACAGAAGTTTGAGATGAAGAATCTGGGGGAGCTAAGATATTTCTTGGGCATTGAGGTGATTAGGTCACCACATGGTATTGGATTACTGTAGAGATAGTATGGCTTGGACATGTTGTCCAAGTATGGTATGACAGGCTGTAAGCCTATCTCAGTGCCATTGGATCAGAATGGCAAGTTGAAAGCAGATTCAGGAGAGATTTGGAGGATCCTACTATGTATAGGTGCATAGTAGGAAGCTTGATCTACATGACGATCACCAGGTCATATTTGAGCTATGCTGTTGGGTTGGTGAGTCAGTTTATGCAGGTTCTTCGGAAGCCGCATTTGGATGCATTGAGACGCATACTGAGGTATATGAGGTCTACTTTGCATTGTGGACTATTTTATGAAACTGGGACAGAGATATGTGTACATGGGTACACAGATGCTGATTGGGCTGGTAGTATCTCAGATAGAAGATCTACTAGTGGCTTCATGTTTTCTTTGGGAAGTGCTGCTGTGACTTGGAGCAGTAAGAAGCAGCCTACGGTTGCTTTATCTAGTACATAGAGGCCGAGTACAGAGGTGCTGTTATGGCAGCATGTGAGGTAGCTTGGTTGAGAAAGCTACTTGCAGATTTGGGTCTATCGGTGGATAGACAAGTTGTCATTTTCTGTGACAACATTAGCAGTATATAGTTGGCCAGGAACCCAGTTTTTCATGCTCACAGCACGAAGCATATAGAGGTCCAATACCATTTTGTTAGAGAGAAGGTTTTGGCAGGAGACATTGACCTTGTTTATGTCAGCACACAGGATCAGGTCGCTGATATCTTCACCAAAGCATTGGGTGCAGAGAAGCTCCGCAGATTCAGGGCTTCGCTTGGTGTACATGAGATGGAGTTGAGCTCGAGGGGGAGTGTTGAGATATCGAGCTCATCTACTAGGGACACTGATGACCCGCCTGGGGGATAGGCCCCACACTTACACCACTGGCATGGTTAGTGAGATCATGGGTGATATGCGGCCAATGGGATGACAGGCTGTGTGACAGCCATTCTAGAGACTGGCATAGTTATAGCACCAACTCATTTAGTTGGGTTCACACTATAGAGAATCCTAGTATGTATTTGGTTCAGTACCTTTTCATATATGTGTACTCTTATCTTTGTATGTGGTGTGTTGAGTGTTGTGTGAAGAAGAAGAAGATTTTCAGCCTCTCACCTTGTGTGTTCCCTTTTAGGATTTTGTGAGTGTGTGTGTGCTTGCAAGAGCTCAAGCTCTCTTCTCCCCTGCATCTTTTCATGGGGGGCGCATCATTATCATACGGCGTCCGATGTGGGTGAAACTTTGTGAACAAGTCCATAGGTCTGCTATCGCTCCACTCCCAAATGTTCACCACCATCATACACCAGATGGGTGGGACGGTGTGTTGCCACCTGCTATTTTTTGCATAGTGCCCAAGGGTCCGCTATGCAAAAAATAGTGGGTTTGGGTGGCGCATCATTATCATACGGTGTTCGATGCGATAAAAAATTACAAGGGAGTTCATGGGGATGCTATCTCTCCACTCGCGCAAAGTTTCACCACCATCGGACGTCAGATGGGCGGGACAGTGTGCTGCCATCTTCTATTTTTCGCATAGTGCCCAAAGGGTCCCCTATGCAAAAAAATAGCGGGTTTGGGTGGCGCATCATTACATGGGGCGTCTGATGCAGGTGAAACTTTGCAAGCAGGTCCAAAGAGCCGCTACCCCTCCACTCGCAAAGTTTCACGACCATCGGACGCTAGATGGGCAGGACTGTGTGTGCTGCCACCCACTATTTCTCGCATCCATAGTGCCTAAGGGGTCCCCTATGCAAAAAATAACGAGTTTGGGTGGTGTCCGATGTGGGTGAAAATCTGGGAGCATGTCCATAGGGCTTTTACCCCTCCACTCACGAAGTGTCACCACCATTGGACACAAGATGGGCATGACGGTGTGTTGCCACCCGTGCTATTTTTTTCATAGTGCCCAAGGGGTCCTTTATGCAAAAAAAAACGGGTTTGGGTAAGGCATCATTATCATACGGCGTTCGATGAGAGTGAAACTTTGCAAGCCGGTCCATGGGACAGCTACCCCTTCACTCACAAAGTTTCACCATCATCGGCGGACACCGGATGGGTGGGACGGTGTGCTGCCACCTGCTATTTTTCGTATAGTGCACAAGGGGTCCCCCTATGCCAAAAAATAACAGGTTTGGGTGGCGCATGATTATCATATGGCGTCCGATGTGGATGAAGCTTTGTGAGTAGGTCAATGGAGCTGCTACCCCTCCACTCACAAATTTTCACCACCATCGGACGTGGTATTGGCGGGTGGTGTGCTACCATCTGTTATTTTTCACATAGTGCCCAAGGGGTCCCCTATGCAAAAAATAGCGGGTTTAGCTGGTGTATCATTATCATACGGCGTCTGACATGGGTGAAACTTTGTAAGAATGTCCATCGGGATGCTAACCATCCACTTGCAAAGTTTCACCACCATCGGACATCGGATGGGTGGGACGGTGTGCTGCCAATTGCTATTTTTCGCATAGTGCCCAAGGAGTCCCCTATGCAAAAAATAGCGGGTTGTGGTGCATCATTATCATACAGCGTCCGATGGTGGTGAAACTTTGTGAGCACGTCTGTGAGGCTGCTACCCCTCCACTCGCAAAGTTTCACCACCATCGAACACCGGATTGGGCGGGGCTATTTTTTACATAGTGCCCAAGGAGTCCCCTATTTTTTACATAGTGCCCAAGGAGTCCCCTATGCAAAAAATAATGGGTTTGTGTAGGGCATCATTATCATACGGCATCCGAATATGGGTGAAAGTTGGCAAGCAGGTCCATGGGGCAGCTACCCCTCCACTCCCCAAGTTTCATTGGATGAGACAATTTGTGTCACCCGCTATTTTTCCCATAGTGCCCAAGGGGTCCCCTATGCAAGAAATAGCAAGTTCCGGTGGTGCATCATTGTCATACGGTATCTGATGTGGATGAAACTTTACAAGTAGGTCCATGGGGCTGCTACCCCTCCACTCCCCAAGTTTCACCAACATCAGATGCCAAATTGGACAGGACGGTGTGCTGCCCACCCGCTATTTTTCACATAGTTTCCAAGGGGTCCCCTATGCAAAAAATTGCGAGTTTGGGTGGCGCATCATTATCACGGCATCTGATGTAGGTGAAATTTTGTGAGCAGGTCCGTGGGACTGCTACCCCTCTAGTCAAAGTTTCACCACCCCACGATCGGATGCCGGATGGGTGGGACGGTGTGCTGCCACCTGCTCTTTTCACATAGTGCCCAAGGGGTCCCCTATGCAAAAAATAACGGCTTTGGGTGGCACATCATTATCATACGACATTCGATATGGGTGGAACTTTGTGAGTGGGTCCATGAGGCTACTACCCTCCACTAGAAAAGTTTCACCACATGGGACGCTGGATGGGTGGGACGGTATGCTACCACCTGCTATTTTTTTTGCATCATGCCCAAGGGGTCCCCTATGCAAAAAATAGCGGGTTTGGGTGGGGCATCATTATCATACGACGCCCGATGCAAGTGAAACTTTGTGGGCGGGTCCATGGGGTTGCTATCCCTCCACACGCAAAGTTTTGCCACCACAGATGCTGGATGTGCACGATGGTGTGATGCAACTCACTATTTTTCGCATAGTGTCTAAGGGGTTCCCTATGCAAAAAATAGTGGGTTTGGGTGGCGCATCATTATCATACAGTGTCCGATGCGGGTGAAACTTTGCAATCGGATCCATGAGGCTATTACCCCCTCCACTTGCAAAGTTTCACCACCATCAAACGCCAGATGGGCGGCACGGTCTGTTGCCACCCGCTATTTTTGCATAGTGCCGAAGGAGTCCCCTATGCAAGAAATTGCGATTTTTCGCATAGTGCCCAAGGAGTCCTCTATGCAAAAAATAGCGGGTTTGGGTGGTGCATCAATATCATATGGTGTTCGATGCAGGTGAAACTTTGCGAGTGGGTCCATGGGGCTGCTATCCCTCCACTCACAAAGTCTCACCACCATCGGATGGGTGGGATGGTGTGTTGCCACTTGCTATTTTTCGCATAGTGCCCAAGGGGTCCCCAAAAAATAGTGGGTTTAGGTGGACATCATTATGATACAGCGTCTGATGTAGGTGAAACTTTGCGAGCAGGTCCATGGGACTGTTACCCCTCCACTCGTAAAATTTCACCACCATCGGATGCCGGATGGGTGGGATGGTGTGCTACCACACACGATTTTTCGCGTGCCCAAGGGGTCTCCTATGCAAAAAATAGCATATTTGGGTGGGACATAATTATCATATGGTGTTTGATGGTGGTGAAACTTTGCAAGTGGGTCCATGGGGCTGCTACCCCCCACTCCTAAATTTTCACCACCATCAGATGCAGGATGGGTGGGATGGTGTGTTGCCACCTATTTTTTGCATAGTGCCCAAGGGGTCCCCTATGCAAAAAATAGCACATTTGGGTTGGGCATCATTATCATATGGTGTCTGATGGTGGTGAAACTTTGTGAGCGGATCTAAGGGGCTGCTACTCCTCCTCTCACAAAGTTTCACCACCATTGGGATGGTTTGTTGCCACCTTCTATTTTTTGCATAGTACCCAAGGGGTCCCCTATGCTGGATGGGTGGGATGGTTTGTTGCCACCTTCTATTTTTTGCATAGTACCCAAGGGGTCCCCTATGCATAAAATAGCAGGTTTGGGTGGGGCATCATTATCATATGGTATCCGATGGTGGTGAAACTATACGAGCGGATCTATGGGTCTCTTGCCTTGCCACTCACAAAGTTTGACCACCATCCCGCTGTCATATGGGTGAGATAGTGTGTTGCCACTTGCTATTTTTTCACATAGTACCCAAGGGGTCCCCTATGCAAAAAATAACGTGTTTGGGTGGGGCATCGTTATGATATAGTGTCTGATGATGGTGAAACTTTTCGAGCGGTTCTATGGGCCTCCTACCCCTCCACTTGCAAAGTTTCACCACCATCGGATGTCGGATTGGTGGGACGGTGTGTTGCCACCCACTATTTTTTTGCATAGTGCCCAAGGAGTCCCCTATGCAAAAAATAGCAGGTTTAGGTGGGGCATCATTACCATACGATGTTTGATGGTGATGAAACTTTACAAGCGGGTCCATGGGGCTCCTACTCCTCCACTCACAAAGTTTCACCACTGTTGGTGGACGCCAAATGGGTGGGATGGTGTGCTGCCACCCGCTATTTTTTGCATTGTGCGCCCAATGGGTCCCTTATGCAAAGAATAGCATGGCACCTTACATGTACAAAATTTATAGAAATAAAAAATCACAAAAGACATATTCCAATATGTAAAACTTTATAGAAATACAAAATGACAAAAGACATAGTCCAATATATAAATCAAAATGTGATACAATTGGTGGGTGTCATATATAGAAACATGAGGTCATAAATACAAATGGCATGTAGACTGGTCGATACAAAATCATGATGCGATAAACATCTACATGATGGCTAATCCTAATCTCAAAGGACCTGATAACCTCCAAGATGACATGCCCGCTGCCTCCTCCTCGGATCCTATACAACGCGCTCTGCAATGGTCCTCTAAGTAAGACTCTCCTTTGCCATGAATGAGGACTCACCACGTGTTGCAGTAGCAGCATCACTAAGCTCCTGGTCAATCGGTTGGCCTTTGTGCTCACGCCTTATCTCCCATAAGCGGCAGTCAGCATACACGAGCAACAAAACGGCCACATGTAGATTGCTCCACTGACTTGATAAGTGCCTCGATACCTCGATTCCAGGAGAGTGCGGTTATGAGGACTGGAAGAGGTTCGAGTGAAAGTCCTTGTCAATCATGCGGCGCAGGTGAGAGTGAACTATAATGGCATGCTTACACACACTACCACATGAACTCCTGAACTGTCATGGCATGATTATTAACTGCCATGAATTCTAGCAAAATCATAATTTAACTGCTACACCTCCTATGACCGAAGGCTCCCTGAATAGAGAGAGAGAGAGAGAGAGAGAGAGAGAGAGAGAGAGAGAGAGAGAGAGAGAGAGAGAGAGAGAGAGAGAGAGAGGGGGGGTGGGGTGGGTTCAATTCAAGCTTAACTCCTCACCAGAGATGCGCATGCGCGTAGAGAGGGAAACCTAGTAGCAAGCATGTTGCAAAGAGTTTGAGAAAGAGATTTAGGAAGGGGAGAGAGAGACGACAACCATACGTACATGTATGTGTGCACGTTCCCTTTTATGGATTGTTTTTTTGAAAGTCCCCTTTCCATGGGATATAGCCAAGCTAGAAGCTACACCACTAACATACACAACCCTATGGTGTCAAGGCTCAAACCCATGACCTTTTGGTTAAGGTGACTATAGAGATTTTCTTGAAAATGAGGCCTTGTATCACACTAAAATCACTTATAGTTTCTTGGAATATTCTAATATATTAATTATTTAACATACACCAAAAGAGAGAGAGAGAGAGAGAGAGAGAGAGAGAGAGAGAGAGAGAGAGAGAGAGAGAAATTATTATTGACTTGAAAAAATAAGTAAAAGGTTTTCATGAGTTATAAAATTTATTGATTAATACAAAAAAAAGAATTTGTTTAAATTTCTTATTGGAAAGGTGTAGAAGGTTTTTGTATTTTATACATAATATTTATAACTAGGGTTACACCTTGAGGGTCGCCACTCTTTCTATATATAACATAGCACCTAAGTGCACAAAAAGTTTTTTTTTGGGAAATTAGGGGACTTACATGCCATATACATATATATGCCACATAACTAATTGGTAACATAGCACCTAAGTGCACGAAGGGGGCTTTTATATATTTACGGGACTTACATGCAAGAGGGGATTAAATAAATAATTATTTAATGTAATTTGATCTATGCAAATATATAGAGAGGAATTTTAAATTCAAAATTTAAATATGTATAAATATAAAAGGGGATGAATAATTATGTTAAAAAGTAGGGGTATTATAAATACATGCTTCCACACACATATTGTATAGGTTTGTATAGAGTGACCTCACGAGGGTTACATACACATACTCTAAGACTTAAGTGTAGGAGTAAAAGATCTAGAGTGGGGATGGCCTCGTCTCTTTGAGGCTTACAGAATGCCACTATCAAGTTCGTCACACTGGTGCCCACCTAGCCACACTAAAAGACTTAATAACTTGGTAATAATACAGTAAATATCCATTGAGATGACATTTGGTTGCTCATCTCCTTTTATATAGCCTTGGCCTCATAAATGATGTATCCATTTTCTCTCTTTAATATACATACTTTATTATACAACCTAAAATTTCATTATGATTAATGCTTAGCTTTGCACATTAAAAAGTATTTATATAGCTTTCAACTATTTTTTAATGTCTTAATTTGTAGATTTTTTTGAAATATGTCATATAAAATGTTTTTCTATTTTTTGTAAAAGAGTTTAAATTTGTGGACAATAGTCTAATGATGGGACAATCATCATGGCTCGTTGGTAGGCCTTAAAATCTGAAGTCCGTTTTGAGATTTAGGATGCTTAAAAGTTTAGGCAAGGTTTCAAAGGTGACACCTTTCAAAAATGCTAAATCGTCAAAATGAAGCCCAAGTTTGAGGTATAGGGTTTCTTATGAGATATAGAGTCTTAGAGGTATAGATATGTGTGTGTTCACCCATGGCCCAAAAGGCATTTATATGGATGCGATCACCATGCCCCTAGAGGTATATATGTGTGTGTGTTCACCATGGCCCTAGAGGTATATGTACGTGTGTGTTCACCCATGGTCCATAGGTATAAGTGTGTGTTAGTCCAACAAATGACAATATACATGTTAAAAGATATAACTTACAAGTTAAGCTCTAGGCATAAATACTACTTATGAAAATGATATAAGGTAATAGGTAGTGTGTAGACAGTAGTAGATAGACTTATTTAAAGAGAATAAAATAATGTCATACACTTACCAACACCAACGTCTAAGTGGACATAAGTCCATGATGCATTTTTGATAGAATTGAGATATTTTGAAATTTAAGGAACAAGCTTGAATAAATTTAGGCGTATGATTGAGACATTTTGAAATTTGAGCAATGTTAAACAAAGCTTGAAAACAATGCAAAGTTGCAAGTTGACTTCTAAGGTACATTTTGGTTATGATTAATTTACTAAAATTTTGGCAATAAGATTGAATAAATTTCGAAGAGGATTGAATCATTTTAAAATTTGGACAACTTATAATATTGCTTCCTCTGATCCTCGTTACTTTTACTTTTCCATTATTTTAAGAAACATAGATGCTTCCTTTTCACCATTAATAAATCTAAAAAACTAAAGAAAATAGCTATACTTTTTGGAAAAATAACACTATTGTTGTGTTTTCTACAACTAGCTCAATTTCTTTTTGAGAGTCCTTGAAACGACTATTTTGAATTTTCATTCGGTAGTTTTTTAAGGTGAGGCACCTATTTCATGAACACTCCTTTGGAACTATTGTAGTGGGGTCTATAAACCTTGAAAATAGTGTAAAGTTCTAAATTGACTTGTTAGTAGACACATGTACAAAGGTGCATTTTGGATATGATTGAGATGTTTTAAAATCAAGAAACAATATTGAATAAATTTAATTGGATAGGTTTGAGATATTTTAAAATGTGGGCAACAAAGCATGGAAAAAATTAAGATAGATTTAAGATATTTTGAAATTTGGCAACCAACGGTTAAGTTACAATTGATGTCTAAAGACTTAAAAATTTTTCACAACAAAAAACACACGAAACCTTAGGTTAGATTTCAAATTCAGGTTAGGTTTTAAATTCAAATAGAGAGTCTAGGTGGCAAGAATTGGGAGGCTCGGGCAAATAGACAGAGTCTACGAGGAGTCTACGGGCAAATAGACAGAGTCTACGTGGCAAGAATTGGGAGGCTCGGGCATGCAGTTTGGAGGTTCAAGGAGGGTAGGCGCCGAGGTTAGTCGGAAGACAGGTGAGGTTAGTCATAAAGACAATGGAGTTACCTTATCTTAAAACAAAAAAATGGTGGAGATTTGTCTTTTCATTTTTTTTTGTTTTTCCACGTGGAGGACACCTAATGGATTGGATATATCTTCATCTGGGTGGGCACGTCTTTGTCCAAAAGAAGAGTCACGATGGCATCTTTGAAAGTTGATATTAAAACTGGCCAGGGTTGGATTATAGTAGAGGTTTTGTGGGGTCATCTGTCTTTTGCTGGAGCATAAGATAGAAACATCCGCGGAGAGAGAGAGAGAGAGAGAGAGAGAGAGAGAGAGAGAGAGAGAGAGGGCGGGGGGCTCGTCGACTACGTGCTTGTACAGTCGGCGTAGAGCCGGCGGATGCAAGCCACGTGTGCTAGAAATGAAAATAGCAAAAAACGGTGATTCTCGTCTAACTTTAATATTATTATTATTTTTGCCAAAACCTTAGCAAAACATTATCGTTAGCATATTCCATCCAAATTGACAACAAAACCTAAATAGGCTACCACTATATGACCAAACTTGCTTGTCTTTTCTTAACACATTTTTTACAAAGTGTGGAGGCTGAAGCATATTGGCATTAGGGTAGCACACACCTTCTCTATATTATATAAACGAAGAGTTTCACCTGGTAAGAATTTGGCCGTCTTTGTTCAGTAGGGTAGTGCACATCTTCTCTATACTATTAAAAGAAAGAGTTTCACGAAGTTACCATATGGCAAGAATATGGCCCTCTTTGTTCGCTAGGGTAGACTTGCACACCTTCTCTATATTATATAAAGGAAGAGTTTCACGAAGCTGCCCCACATGGCAAGAATTTGGAGGTTTGGGAAGAAATTTGGAGGTTAGAGGAGGGGTTAGCTCCTATTACTTAAGGAGTTTGAAAAAAAATCAAGTTGGGAACATTGGTCAGCCCACCAGCTATCAATTAATGTTCACACCTTTATCAAATAATGTGATAGTATCACATTGGCTAGAAAGGCAAACATGTAAGATTTTGAGTTTTTCACATGAATCAAAGATTCATAATTCCTTTCTAAATAACAAGAAGTTAAATTGCAAAACTAATCCCTCAAGAACCTTTCCAACAACAAAGTTTTGACATTCAAGACATTAATTTCATACCACAATAAATCCTTATTGCCACAATTATTTCTTTACATGTGACCTTGTGGACACTAGGTCATTGGCTAGTGGTGGTCCTCGAGCCCCACTCTTGAATGCCTACAATAAAGTCTTGAACTTTCAGAATAAAAAATGATATATTATTAGATTCAAAAGCCTTTTGCACCCTTCTAGCATCATATAAAAAAGGTTTGTTTATTTTCTAATCGATTTTGCAATTTGGGAAAAAACTTCTTTTTTCTTCAAAGTCAATTCTAAAAAATTTCCATTCACCTATCATAAAATCCATAATTTTCATGAGAACACTGGACATGGCACTGTGGTGGCGGTATTAACCTTTTTGAGGTTATTAACACCCTCTAAGTTTTTTTTGTTCTTCTATAAAGGGTGTTCACATGTCTTCCAAAATATCTCATAGTGGTCCACTTGCGATTAACACATAATCTATCACTCATTCTTCGTCTACATCCAAAATAATAATAGTCAGTGCACATAGTTGATTAAATACATTAATCTTGACCATATCATACCAATGCACACAGCTTGATTAAACACATTAATCCTAGTAAATAATATAAATAAAAGGTGCATCCAAAATAAAATATCTCGAAATAAAATAATGGGAATCCCCAAAGAGGTTACGAATAACATTCCCTCTTGCTCGGGTTGTAATTGACCTCAATTGCATGGATGATAATAGTGGAGGAGATTTTGGTAAGAACAAAAAAACTTTTCTAGCATCCATTTAGTATCTTCAATAGGATGGTCTTGAAAGTTACAAGATACTTAACATAAGTGTTACTCGTGTGTGTAGTGGTAGTAATATGGTCAATAATAGACTCAAGCACAAGATGTTCTTCTTCATCTACCAATTCAGGAGGTTGTTCTAATGTAGGATGAGATGGTAGAGGTCCTCTAAAAGGTCTCAAAAGACCCCTAAAAGACTAGTATGAAAAGAGTTATGAATATACCAAGTAGAAGGTAACTTTAACTTATATGCAATATCATTGATCTTTGCTATTATCTTGAACGGTCCATAAAATCTAGGAGCTAACATAACTACAGGATTGGTCTCTACAGATTTTAGTCTCCTTTTCTCAATAGGAAGAAGCACATAATCGCCTTCATTGAAGATGATATGTTTACATTTACGAGCGATCAGTGTACTTCATATATTTTTGTCTCACGGGATCTAAATTTCTAGGGAGATAGAAATCAAATAAATTGTAAGAATTTGATTTAAATTCAACAATTCATCAAGCATCACATGACCATGATTAAAATATTCAAAAACAAATGAAAATACTTAGCTTACAAAGATTCGGCTCCAAGATTGGGTACAATCATTCCCTCTCATGTGTGTGTGGCCTATTTTCCCCCACACATGAGTACGAGATATTTTATTCCAATTTAGGCCATAGCCTCCAAAAATGCATGACACTCTCTTATCTTCAAAAATGGAGTGCCCATAAATTGAGGCTTGGGTTTAAAGCATATCACGCTTTACCAAATATTAAAGATCAAGTGTATGCTTGATAAACTATAGATTTTACAAAATAAATCAAAATGTGCACAAGCTAGCACATGTATTTACAAAGCTTGTTTACAAAAAATGGTGTGCCAAGTAATAAATTGGTGTGACTTCTCCTCAATCCTCGGAATCCTCTTCACCTATAAAATAACCGACAATAAATTGGTGAAATAAATATTCCATAAGCATACGAACCATCATCACACACATGTTTGCCAGGCATAAGTAACCTGGGAATCACCCCTACATACGAACGAACTGAAACAAACATTGGAGGCCCCAAGCATACATCGATATGCACCAAACGTATTAATATTTATAATGGTATCACCCATGATATTAACATAATTTGGCATGACGCAAAGATAATCCAAGTGTCTCCAAATTATCTAAGAGGGTAGAATAATATTTTCAAGAGGGCTTAAAATATATTCCCATAACATTCCCTCTTGCTTGAGTTTGCCCTCAATTGCCGGTTTGTTGAAAAGAATGGAGGATCTCAGGGAAAGTATGAAAATATTTCTTAGGCACCCATCTTGCATCTTCACGAGGATGATTTTTGAAAGTTATTAAATATTTGCTATATTGGTTTCCAGCATGAGTTGGTGTAATTTGATGGTCAATGATGGTATCTGGGAGTAAGATTTCTTGGTCTCCTTCAATAAGAGGTGGTTCTTCATATACTGGATGAGTGGGAAGTTGTCCTTTGAAAGGTTTTAATAAGCTAACATGAAAGGAATTGTGAATGTTCCAATGAGAATGTAATTCAAGTTTGTATGCAACATCATTAATTTTGTGGATCACTTTAAAAGGTCCACATAATCTTAGTGTAAGTTTGTATGCAACATCATTAATTTTGTGGATCACTTTAAAAGGTCCATATAATCTTAGTGCAAGTTTAACAGGTGGGAATTTTTCAACACTTTTAAGTCAACGGTTTTCAATTTTCAGAAGTACATAGTCTCCAAGTTCAAAGGATCACTTTAAAAGGTCCAAAAAATCTTAGTGCAAGTTTGTATGCAACATCATTAATTTTGTGGATCACTTTAAAAGGTCCATATAATCTTAGTGCAAGTTTGTATGCAACATCATTAATTTTGTGGATCACTTTAAAAGGTCCATATAATCTTAGTGGTGCAAGTATAACAGGTGGGAATTTTTCAACACTTTTAAGTTAACGGTTTTCAATTTTCAGAAGTACATAGTCTCCAAGTTCAAAGGATATAGCTTTACGTTTACGATTTTCTTGCTTAACATACTTTTCTTGAGCATGAGCAATGGAATGCTTTATGTCATTCAGTATGGTCGTAAAATCAATAGTGAATTGATCAACAACTTCAATTTTGTGAGAAAGTCTACTTGCCGGAATAGGCAAATGTTTTCCATATACAATTTCAAAAGGTGCTTGATCAGTAGTTGAATGAGGAGAATTATTGTAAGCAAATTGGAGAAGATGAATGTACTTATCCCATGAGTTAGGTTGTTGGCCAACATAGGCTTTGAGTAGATCTAAGATAGTGCTGTTAGTAACGTGAGTTTGTCTATTTGTTTCCGAATGGAAAGCTGTTGAGAAATCTACTTTAGTGCCTAAGTTGGAGAATAATGTGATCCAAAATTACTACAAAATCTTGAATCTCTGTCAAAAATAATGACTTTGGGTAAGTCGTGATGTACACAGATTTGTTTGATAAACATATTTGCGGCTTGTTGAGAAGTCAAAGTTTTATTACAAGGTAAGAAGTATGCTTGCTTACTCAAACGGTCAATTATTATCCAAATCATATCGTTATGACTCAATGTAGTAGGCAAACCTGTGTGATGAAGTCCATGGATATTTGTTCCCAAGTATCATTAGGAATTGGTAAGGGGGTAAGAGTCCTTGGGTTTTACCTTCGTAGCTTTTAATCTTCTAATAAACAGAACATTCAGCCACAAATTTTTCTATATCTTGTTTGAGATGAGGCCAAAAGAATTCCCTAGATACTGTAAGGTAGCTAAAACACATCGATGACCCATGTATGGTGGTTGATGCATTTACTCTGGTATGAATTGTCTGAAAGGTTGTGTAATACACAATCTTTTTTGGAAGAAAAGATAACCATCATGGCATGAGTAATCACCAATAGGGTTCCAATTATTATTTCTAAGCTTAGTCCAAATTTTAGAAAAATTTGGGTATGTATATAGGATTCTCTCATAGGACTAAATGGTTGACTTTGAATAACAGAAATGCTATGAAAACTGGGACGTCTACTTACAGCATCGGCCACCACAACATCTTCTTTGCCTGGTTGATATATTGAATCATGGGTTGGAAACTTTGGATAAATGAAGCCCATTTGATATGTCGATCAGAAATTAATGGTTGAGTCAACAAATGACGAATGCTTTGTTGGTCTGTGAGATCCCTATCCTCTTTGTGCATCAAACTTTGGAGTGCTGGCAGCGGAAGTAGTAACCTCTCGCACACAGGGCAGAGCTTCCCACTCGGGGCCTCTCCCCCACGAATGTTTGGACAAGAGACTAATCCGGCTGCTCTTCCAAAACCGAACCCGAAAAAAAAACTTCCCTCGCCCAGAAAGCATAGGTGATTCCTCTAGGAAAATCTTCTAATGTAGTCAAGGGCCTTAACTATCCTTTGTATTCTGACCGAACACGCGGGTCACATGGCCGAATCAAAGGAGGAAATTGCACTTGGTTCATAGAGCCCAACGCTTTTTTCCCCATCAAAAGAGGCACAGCCGCCGTTGATTCTTTTCCATAGAACAAGAATTATCCAGTGACTTACTTCAACTATCGTAACTTGAACAGAATTAAATTTTATTATAGGAATCCATCAATCAAGCCTAACCCCATCCAATCCCATGGGTTAGCCAACCGCCCAACCTCTGTATTGATAGGATCCATTATAAAAATTTGGTTATGTTTTGTTCCGTGTACCAGGGAAAGGAGCTCCCAGGCTCCCTAGCCGGCTCTCATGCAAAAATTAAATAGACACACCACTTATGCACCCGATATGAAATTGCCTTTTCTTAGACTCAACTATTTCCAAAATAGCATTGCAATAAAACCACAGTATTTCCAACATAATCCTTAGTATTCCAATTCCAAGTCCAATTTCCAATCATTCCTTCCTCGACGTACCTATGGCATCATTGTTGGCAACCAGAATGCTCACCACCTGCTCACTCAAGGGCCTTTTCAATAGTTCCTAGCCCATAGTACCTAGGAATATAATCAAGATTTTTTCATAAAATCCATATTCCATTCATTTCTTCCTCAGCATACCTATGGCATCATTGGCAACCAGAACGCTCACCACCTGCTCACTCAGGGGCCTTTTCAATAGTTCCTAGCCTATTGTACCTAGGAGTATAATCACATAAAATCCATATGGACTCTCCATTGTTGAAGATCAGTTAGATCAACCAACAAGATCCATTTAAAAGAGCCATGAACTCATCTGTTTTGAAGACCAGCAAGGCCAATCAACCAGATCCATGCCCGTGTTCAGAAAATAACTCCAAATCATTTTCTTTCTCGATGCACGCGTGGGTATCTTGGGCAACCCACAGCCCGAGCACTGTATGGTCAGCACCCTCTAGGCTCCTTCGCAGGTGACCTAGCGCTTCAGTCATGGGCCGCTTCCTTGGCCCCTCATCCACCGTTACCGGAAGCTCACCATTTTAACCAAACCGAGGCTCGTCAAGACCTCGGCCGATCTTGTCACGCGAGACGTTCTTCTTTGACTCTCCATCAGCTGTTGCAACATTTTCCACTTAGGTCCCCACGACCTCATTCCATAAGATAGTCAAAATGCTTCCCCTAGCATTCTTGACGTAAAACAATCTCTAAAAAACAAGTTTCACATACAAATACAGTTTCCAAACAAAATTCCCATCTTTCCACAACATTCCATATCATTCTTCATCATTTCACATCTTCCACATCATTCCATGTCATTTCTCATTATTCCACATTTTTTCACATCATTCCACATTCATTCACATCATCCCACATCATTTTCACATTCATTCACATCACCCCACATCATTTCCACATTCATTCACATCATTCCATATCAATTCCACATTTATTCACATCACCCACATCGATCCACACATCAATCCACATCAATCCACACATCAATCCACATCAACCCACATCAATCCACATCCTTCCACATCAATCCATGTCAATCCACACATCACTCCACATCATTCCACACATCCCACACATCACTTCTCATCACTCCACATTATTCCATACATCCCACACATCACTTGTCATCACTCCACATCATTTCATATATCCCACACATCACTTCTCATCACTCCACATCATTCCACACATCACTTCTCATCAGTCCACATTATTGCCCACATCACTACACACATCACCCCACATCATTCCTCACCTCAATCCAATTTCCACAAACAAGATAGTCTCTTTTCGCTTGAGCGAATCAGGTTTGATTATCAACTTTCCTTGACCTAGTTATTGAAATTTTTGTTCCACAACCAGGCTAAAAGTACAATTACTCTACTTTTTATACTAATAGAACTTTCTAAGTCTTGGCCAATTACTTGGCTCAGTTAAAGATAACTTTTTCTCGACTCAATTCAGTTAAGTCTAATTTTTCGTTTACTTTTGGATGCTCGATCCTTTCAAGAATTCCAGATTCCTTTCCCCCCCAGGGAATCTAGAAATAAGTCGGTCACAATTATTTACGTTCATCCAACTGCGCATATTTTTGGTCTTTTCTGTGGGAAATCCTTTTCCCATCCAAGATTCTATTTTTCGAGAATCTAGACGTATACTTCATAATTCCAGAAGTTAAGTATGTTCGTGATTCCTCTTTTTGATTAAAAATTATCCATGTTTTCTCGATGCATTCTTATGAATATTTTTCCATTCTTTTCTCAAATTTCTCAAAATAAAATATACTCAATGTTCCTCTTTTTGAATAAAAGATTTATGCATACGACCTCATGGGATTTACAAAATCAATTATACTCTTTTTCCCTCTTTTAGCATAAACATTTATGCACTTATACTAGTTTATTTTGATCTAAATGAATTATATTCGTAATCATTTTCCTAATTTCTCATAAATTTAATGAATCTAAAAAAATTTGTGCATAACCTTCTTTATTTTTCTGGTACATGAATAATGCTCAAAACTCCACTTTTAGCATAAAATTTATTATGCGTAAATCCATTCCCTAATGATAAAAATTTTACCATAGCTTCTCCACATTTTCTATGAAATGAGAATGCTTAAAATTACACTTTTAGCATAAATTTAATTTATGAATAAACCTTCATTTTCTAACAATAAAATTTTACCATAACTTCTCTGCATTTTCTATAAAATGAGATTACCCAAAATTCTACTTTTAGCATAAAATTTATTATGCATAAAACTTCATTTTCTAATAATAAAATTGTGCCATAACTTCCCCGCATTTTCTATAAAACGAGATTACCCAAAATTCTACTTTTAGCATAAAATTTATTATGCATAAACCTTCATTTTCTAAAATTTTGCCATAACTTCCCCGCATTTTCTATAAAATGATAATGCTAAAAATTTCACTTTTAATATAAAAGTTAGTTTATGCATAAACCTAAGCTTAAACATAAACATTAGTTCATCATAAATCAAGAAAATCATGGTTTTAAGAGGAAACCCATAAAATAAAATGCTTCCCAAGCATGAGGGAGGTTAGGAAGAAGATTAATATAAAAAAGAGAGCATAAACTTCATTGTTTAGGCTTACCCTTGGTTTTCTTGATTCTTTACCTTGCAAAAGATGCGTAGCCCTCAAGGAAGAGGCTTGGCCATCAAGGGAAAAGGATAATCTTCAAGAAAGAAGAGGTTTAGTGAAGCACCAAGGCTTCACAATAGAGAGCCAATGAAGAGGGAAGAGGAAAATACACTAAATTGAAAATTACACTAGCATAGAATTACTTTAAGATGAAAATACAAAGGAATGGGGATCTATTTATAGGTGAGGGAGGCCACCAACCAAGCCCAACTGGGATCTAGAGGCTTCCAGCTTCAGTTTGATCCATTTTGGACAAGTTTTAGTCTAGTTTTGTCCACTTTTTGATCTAGTTTGGAAGAGGAGAGATGAATAATGTAGCCACTTTATGATATTTTTGAATAAAAAAATACCTCCTTGATGTGATTTCTAGGCACCTCCTTGATGGGTTTTCCCTCTCTTGAGGTGTGACAATACCTCCAAAAAGGCTCCTAAAATATCTGAAAATTCATAATTAAGGAACCTTCACCTCATGTGAGCCTTTCTTTAATATTTTCTTGTAGATAATTCTAAATTTTTTTATTTTGCTTTTATTTTTATTCTCCAACCTTAATGAATAAGGATATCACATTTTTAAATTCAAAAGAATTTAATAAAGCTTAGAACTTTGAACTAGGGGACTCCTTGGTTCACCCACCGTCCAAATCTAATGCAGCTTAGGAATTTCTGATTAAAATTCTGTTTTAGGGGATCACTTCCTATTGTCTGGAAGAAAATACTTATCCAAAAATATTTCAAAACTGTATTATCTCTCTCTAGACCAAAACAGGGTCAAAAAAGATATTTTTCCCATTCTGAAGGGGGGAATGATTACAAGAGACTGAAGGGGAGATTCTTATATCTTTACATCTCAAAAGCTAGAGGGAGGAATCTTACATGGTCTGTCTTAATTAAGAATTCAGATCCCATTAAATAATGTTTCCAAAGTCTTAAAGCATGGACAACTGCAGCTATTTCTTTGTCATATGTACTGTGATTTTTTTCTGTTGGTTTAAGCTTACGACTTTCATAAGAAATTGGATGTCCATCTTGCATAAGAACAACACCAAAGCCTTGTCCACTAGCATCAATAACTACAACGAAGAATGGTCCTTGAAAATTTGGTAATGTAAGAATTGGTGCGTGGGTCAATGCTTTCTTAAGAAGTTCAGTCAAAGGATGTGCAATCTATGCAAAATTTCTAACGAACTTCTTGTAGTAGCTACATAATTCAAGAAAAGATCGGAGTTCGTGAATATCACATGCTCTATGGCCAATTAGTAATGCTTTTTGATCTTTTTGGGATCTACTCGAATACCATCAAGTGCCCTAGATATTCAATTTCTTCTTGAAAGAATTTGCTCTTTTCAGGATTGACATAGAGTTGATTCTCTTGAAGAAGTGAGAATACTTTTTCGAAATGTTGTTCATGTTCTTGACGATTCTTACTGAAAACTGAGATATCGTCGACACGACAACAAAGTTTTAATATTTCAAGAATATCCTATTCATCATTCTGTTAAAAGTAGCTGGAGCATTAGTCAAACCAAATGGCATAGCTAAAAACTCATAATGGCTAGTTTGGGTCCTGAAGGCAGTTTTATAGATATCATTCGAATCTAATGATAACCAGACTTTAGGTTGATCTTGCTAAAGACTAGGGCTCCTTTAAGTTTATCTAGTAAGTCATCTACTCGAGGTATTGGATATTGATTCTTAACAGTATTTTTGTTTAGTGCACGATAATCGATATGTACCATTCTTCTTTTTAACGAGAAGAACTGGAGCACCAAATGGAGAACTACTGGGTCGAATCAATTTCTTATTTAATAGTTCTTCGACTTGTCTTTGAATTTCCTTTTGTTCTAACATGTTAACTTTGTAAGGAGCTTTACATGGCGGTGAGCTACCAGGAAGTATTTCAATTTTATGGTCTTCTGGACGTGGTTTGGGTAAGCCAGGTGGTAAGTCGTCTATGAAGCAAGTAGAGAATTTAAAGATGAAAGGGTCATGAGACATATTTGATTTGGAGTCATTCTCGGTAGTAAGTTGGTTGACAAAAATAAAAAATGTTTTCTCCTTTTTTTGTACAGCTCTTTAAACACCATATTAGTGAATTTGGGAATTTTCCAATTCCCATTTTTGAATACTTAAAAAAGGGGACATGGATAACATCTTTGTAAGTTTCTCAAAACCTTATCATATGACCTATCGTTGGAAAGCGCTTGAAAAATGGAATCTAAAGAGCTATAAAGCGCTCATTTTGGATTAGTGGTGTTCAAGTTATGGTTAATCCAAACTTTTGACCACGTGTCCCAAACTTGTGAGAAATTCCCATATTCCCCAATATGGTGTTTTTATGCTTGAGTATGAGTAAAAAATGGGTCTAATTCACCTTTGTGTTGGCATTGAAGATAAATTTTTTGGTCATCTTTTATTAACCGCATGGTATGGTTGTCATAGTCAATATGGGGGTTATGCTCATTTCTCTATGGCATACCTAAGATGACATCCACATCTTATAAAGGTGCCACTAGGAATGTTCTCTTTTCTTTTAGTGAACCCATTTGTAATTCTAAATCTCTAACATCCCTGGTGCAGTTGTACTTATTAGTACCTTGAAATGCAACCTTTACTTTGTAACTAGAGTACAATGCATCTAGGTTAAGTGCTTTCAATGCTTTCATAGAAATGAAATCATGCGAACTACCATCATCATGCAATATAGAAATTGATTTTCTTTTTATTTTCCCTTGAATTTTCAATAAAGCATAAATTGAAAGCTTACCTGGATCTGAATAGTCGGGATCAGAGTTACCCCCTCTTACTTGAAAGAATCTTCGTCATCTTCTTCAATAACGTTGAGTCGAGCCGTCGATGTGAAATTCTTCTTTTTGTCAGGGCAATCTTGCATGAGGTGTCCTTCCTTATGACAATTGTAGCATTTGAAGATTCGATTCTTTGGTTGTCCATTTGAAGGTTTGTTGTTGTTGTCCTTTTTCGAATACCTCCTTTAGCCACATCTTTACCCTTTTGCATCCTGGATTTATCAAAAGTACTAGCAAGGAAAGAAGATTTAGTAGATTTTGTAAAAGATTTATCCTGAATCTTGAAATCTCTAGATGTAGCTGTTTTACGTTTTGAATTTAGGGCAAGGTCCATAGTAGTGCTAAGGTCATGTGGATGAAACATGTTAACATCAGCCCTAATGGTAGACTTAAGTCCTGTAATGAATTTTCTATGTTGCTCTTTTTCCTTAACTTTTCAATGACTTGAACCTGTAGTAAAAGAATATCCCAAAACTTGTCGATATAAGCTTGGACATTCTCTTTATCAATCTAGCGCAGAGTGTCCCATCGTTGACGTGCTTTAGCTTTGTACTACGATGGTAGAAAATGTTTCTTTAAGAGTTTCTAAAACTCTTTCCATGTTGAAGGTCGATGTTTACCTTACTTAATCACGTTCCACCATAAAGCCGCTCTCAATTAAATGATTACAAGAACATTTAATTTTATCTTTTTTGGAGAACTTCTTGCCAGAGAAATAGCCATCTAGTTGGCTAATCCAAGCAATGAAACTTGTGCATCCTTCTTGACATCATAATTTTGGAAAGTGAATGCCTTTCAACTGAAAAGATGCAGGGGAGAAGAGAGCTTGAGCTCTTGCAAGCACACACACACTCACAAAACCCTAAAACAGAACACACAAGGTGAGAGGTTGAAAATCTTCTTCTCCTTCACTCAACACACTATATACAAAGATAAGAGTACACACATATGAAAAGGTACTGAACCAAATACATACTAGGGTTCTCTATAGTGTGAACCCAACTAAATGAGCTGCTCTATAACTATGCCAGTCTCTAGAATGGCTGTCACATAGCCTGTCATCCCACTGGCCGCATATCACCCATGATCTCACCAACCATGCCAGTGGTGTAAGTATGGGGCCTATTCCCCAGGTGGGTCATCAGTGTCCACCGCCTCACTAGATGAGCTTGATATCTCAACACTCCCCCTCGAGCTCGATATCTCAATACTCCCCCTCGAGCTCAACTCTATCTCATGTACACCAAGCAAAGCCCTGAATCTGCGGAGCTTCTTTGTACCCAATGATTTGGTGAAGATGTCACCTGATCCTGTGTGCTGACATAAACAAGGTCAACGTCTCCTGCCAAGACCTTCTCTCTGACAAAATGGTAGTGGACCTCTATATGCTTCGTGCGAGCATGAAAAACTGGGTTCCTGGTTGGCCAACTGTATACTGCTAATGTTGTCACAAAAAATGACAACTTGTCTATCCACTGATAGACCCAAATCTGCAAGTAGCTTTCTCAACCAAGCTACCTCACATACTGCCACTCGGCCTCTGTACTGGATAGAGCAACCGTAGGCTGCTTCTTGTTGCTCCAAGTCACAGCAGCACTTTCCAAAGAAAACATGAAGCCACTAGTAGATCTTCTATCTAAGATACTACCAGCCCAATCAGCATCTGTGTATCCATGTACATCCCAGTTTCATAAAATAGTCCACAATGCAAAGTAGACCTCACATACCTCAGTATGCGTCTAAATGCATCCAAATGCGGCTTTCGAGAGGAAATTGCATAAACTGACTCACCAACCCAACAACATAGCTCAAACCTGGCCTAGTGATCATCATGTAGATCAAGCTTCCTACTATGCGCCTATACATAGTAGAATCCTCCAAAATCTCTCCTGAATTTGCACTCAACTTGCCATTCTGATCCAATGGCACTCAGATAGGCTTACAGCCTGTCATACCATACTTGGACAACATGTCCAAGCCATAATACTGTCTTTGCACTAATCCAATACCATGTGGTGACCTAATCACCTCAATGCCCAAGAAATATCTGAGCTCCCCCAGATCCTTCATCTCAAACTTCTGTCTAAGCAAGATCTTTACATCAAAGATCTCTGCATCATGGTCCCCCATAATGATCAAGTCATCTACATATAGAGGACAACAAGCACAACCCCTCTATCACTGTGTCTCACATACAGCGAGAAATTTGCATTGGCTACATGAAAGCCAATAGTGATAAGATATTCAGAAATCTTGTCAAACCATGCTCTTGGTGCTTGTTTTAAGCCATACAAGGCTTTCTTCAACCTGTACACGTGCTTGGGGTGACTCACATATCCTATAACCAGGTGGCTGGAACATACAAGGCTTTCTTCAGCCTGTACACGTGCTTGGGGTGACTCACATATCCTATAACCAGGTGGCTGGAACATATACACCTCTTCCAACAAATCCCCATGCAAGAATGCATTCTTTACATCCATCTGATGTAAAGACCATTTCTTTGACGCAGCCACACTACTATCACAACTCTCACTGTTGGCCATCTTGGCAACTGGGCTGAAAGTTTTCTCATTATCAATGCCATATGTCTGTGCATATCCTTTGGCTACCAATCTAGCCTTGTACCTACTTATGCTTCCATCACTGTTATGTTTTACTTTGTACACCCACTTGCATCCAATGGCTTTCTTGCCTTCAGGCAATTGCACTAAATCCCAAGTCTCATTTCCATATAGTGCATCCATCTCCTCATCCATAGCTTTCTCCCAACACACATTTCCAATAGCCTCATCAATGCATGTGGGCTCTACAACCTCCACAACCTTTGCCATGTATGCATAGTGATGTGCCACATAACCATCATAGGTAAACCTCTGTACAGGATTCTTCATTCTCCCAGATCTTCATAGCTTTGCATTCATGGCTTCCATAGCCTTCTTTACACTAGGTGTTCTCATAGCTGGTATCCCAAGCTCCTCATCAAGGCTCATCTCTGAGCCACTAGACTCTCCATCAACATGAGAATGCCCTGCAGAAATGTCAGGCATAAGGGGCTCAACCACTTTCTCTTTGTCTTTATGTGCTGTACTAATCACATTTACAGGACTGGTATTATGATGCAGCGTGCCACTCCATGGTCTATCAAACTGAACCACTAGATGAGGACTCTCCTGGTCCACTCAAAGACTGTGATTGCTGACTTGCATTTTGAGCAACCACATTTCCACTCACATCAGCTCCAATAGCTTCTTTTTCAATACCATACCAGCTGCTCATCTCATCAAAAACAAAATCCTTGCTTACCCTCAACTCACGTGTAGGAGGGTTATAACACTTGTATCCCTTTTGCTCAAGGGAATATCCAATAAACACACATTTTTCAGCTTTTGGATCTAGCTTAGTTCTCAGCTCATCTGGCACATGCACATATGCAATGCATCCAAAAACTTTTAGATGAGACAAATCAGGTTTTCTGCCAGTAAACCTCTCCTCTGGAGTTACATCATGTATGGCTGTAGTTGGAGTCCTGTTCATGATGTAAATTGCTGTAGAAATAGCCTCAGCCCATTAGCTATGCGGCATATTCTTCTCTTCCATCAATGCTCGCGCAATCTCAGCTGTTTTCCGCTCAGCAATTCCATTTTGCTACAGGGTGTATCTGTATGTAAATTGTCTCCGAATACCATTTTTCTTCAAAAATTTAGAGAACTCATTGGAGAAGTACTCTCCCCCTCCATCTGACCTTTGGCACTTTACATATTTCCCTGTTTGCTTTTCAACCATAACTCTGAAATTCTGAAAGTGAGTGAACACCTCACCCTTCTCCTTGATGAAGTATACCCACACTTTCCTTGTGTGGTCATCAATAAATGTCACATAATAATACCTGCAGCCTGCCATAGACATGGTCTTCGTAGGACCCCATACATCTGAATGCACAACATCTAGTGCATTTCTGCTCACATTTCTATTACGTGGAAATACATTCTTTGTTTTCTTTCCAAATTGGCATGCTTCACATATTCTTCTCTACATACCTTCAACTTTAAATTTTGGCAGTCCTGTCACAATTCCTTTACTCTCTGCATATTCATTCTATGCACATTCACATGTCCAATTCTTTTATGTCAAATGTTTGTGTCTGCAACAATTCCTGAACCATTTGCAAACATTGCAGCACTCACTTCAGGCATGTTTACATTCAATGTAAACTTTCTGCCCACTCTGTTGCCTTTTGCAACCAACCTGCACTTGTCTTTAAAGTCTTCAACATAACAACAATCAGGATTAAACCGAACCTGCAAACCCTGCTCAATCATCTGGCCAACTAAAACCAGATTCTTTGTTATGTTCGGAACATGAAGTACATCTGCAAGGTACTTCACTTTGCCATGCTGCATAGATAATGGCACATCTCCAACATGGGAAATTGGATGAGCAGTGTCATCCCCTGTTTCCACAAAACCTGGTCTTTCAAGGTTTTTCATCTCCTTGATCCACTCCCCATGACTTGTCATGTGGTTCGAAGCACCTGAATCAACGTACCATACATCATCTTTATGTGCATTTTCAACATTTTCAGACATGGCATTAACAACATGCTGCATAACAAACAACCTTTCATTATCCTCATTGTTTCTGCTCGAGGATGCATAGTTGTTTTGCTGCAATTTCCCATTTTGCATGTTAGCCTGCTTCTTATAACAATCTGCCTGCACATGTCCAGGCTTACCACAATCAAAGCATCCACGTTTATCATTATACTGCCTTTGCCAATTTCCATGACCTCTTTGACTCGCCCTGCCTCTGAATTGGCCTCTTCCACCTGCGTGTTGTTGTTGTTGTTGTGAATTCTAGGACTGTTGTTGTTGCTGCTGCTGGCCATAATTTTGATTACCTATTCGGCCACCTCCTTGATCGCATCCACGGCCTCCTCTACCTCGTCCTCTTCTTGAACTTGTGTAGAAGGCCTGTTGCTCTCACCCAAGCTCTTCTCTTCTATAATCAACATAGACACCAAATCTATAAAATTGGGAATGTTTTCCTGAGTCTGAATAGACGTCTTGAACGCCTTGTATTGTGGCTCGAGACCACGTAGACGGACTTCCATCTTATCATCATCATCTACTGAAACACCAATAGATGCAAGGGATTCCACAATACCCTTTATCTTCAATGCATAGTCATTCACACAGACATACTCTTTTTCTCCACAGTATGAAGTTCATTCTTCAACTGTATCTTTTGTGCCTTGGTATTTGTTTCATAGAGTTCTACCAAGGTGTCCCATGCCTCCTTGGGGGACTTGGCATCCTGTATGTGCCCAATCATGGTGTCCTGTATACTGATAGAGAGCCAATACATAACTTTTCTTGCTCCTTGGTTCCACTCCTTGAACTATTCCACATCTGCAGCAGTTGGATTGATCTCCGGTATCTCTGGTGCCTCTTCATGCTCCCCTTCTATGTAGTCCCAATAACCCTTTTCCATCAAGAAATTCATCAACCTGAACCTCCAAGCATGGAAGTTGTTCTTATCAAGCTTCTCAGCAACAATCTGGTTTATGCCATCATTTGACATCTTGCCAGACACACAAATTTACCAGAAACAGCACTCTGGTTTGTCCTGCACAAACTGCTGTATTTTCTGCACCAGCGGTACTGTAGTACACTCAAATGTCACAACCACCAGTGACCTCAATGTGCATACATACACCCAATGGCAACTGTTGACCTCCTTGTTGCAGCACACACAATGTTTGCACAACCAATTTGTCTTCATGCAGTTCTTAAAATAGAGTTCTGCACAGAATGGATGACTTACCCGCAGTGCTCGAAATCGCCTGCTTTCTGAAAAATGGAGGTCGTAACGCGCCCGAAACGCGTTTTCGGCTAGAAAAATTTTGTCCGATATAGGACCCTATAGTTGCCCTCCTATAGCTTTACTCCCGTACGAAGAAAGCTCCTCAATCAAAGATCGTTTGCCGGTGCCTCCCGTAGAGCTCCCGACAAGGGTGTAGTCGCCAACACAAATAGGGAAGAGTAGATGAAGCTCTTGCCCTCTTACTGTTTCCTGTGTTTCTCTTGCTTTGCAGCTCAGCCCTTAGCATGAACCAGGCTCTAATACCATGAAAAGATGCAGGGGAGAAGAGAGCTTGAGCTCTTGCAGGCACACACACACTCAAAAAACCCTAAAAGAGAACACACAAGGTGAGAGGCTGAAAATCTTCTTCTCCTTCACTCAACACTCAACACACCATATACAAAGATGTCCAATGCTATGAATGAGAGCTTCAAGAAGCTTGGTGATGGGATAAATGAAGTGCAAAGGTGTGTGGAAAAGATTGACACTTCCCTTGATAGGACAAGAGGCTGGTCACAATAACCACAAAGGTCTTTTCCAAATCCATCATCATCTTGTGGGCTTAATTGCCATGGAAAGGTTGAAATTGAGGTGGAAACTTCTAATGGGTACACTCAAAGTATTAAGACAACACTTTAAGAGAACCCAAAAGATGTTTCTCATGTTGAATCACCATTGTCAAAGCCCTATGGAAAGGAAGGAAAGCATAGGCAAGATTTGATGGATTCAAAACAAAACGAAATAGCCATAATTTCCAATGAAGATAACAAAGATAGGTATGCACGGTTATATGATGAGGTCATACACTCCAAGTTACCAAAGTCCTTGAAAAATAAAGGATGACTTTGTGGATCGTATGATTTCGACTCCTATTGGAAGCTTATGGTTCAAGCACGGTGAATCATTTGTAGAAGCTTTGCTGTCTTTTGATGGGGAAGGAGTCACTTGTATACAGCTCAAGGAATGGATTTGCAATTGGGATGCCTACTTTTGTGCTTTTCCATGCAATGAGGAAGTCAAAGTGAAGCAAGTGACATGCAAATTTGGAGGCAAAGCTAGACAATGGTGGCTGCAAATAATGCATGAGTACAAATGGGATTGGGAAAATTTAGCCTATGAAGTGGTACAAAACTTCGTGGCTACTCAAGAGCAATGGAGTTTTAGGGAGAAATGCATGCCATTATTACATGTGGATTAAATACCTAAGTATGCCAAGGAATATTGGTACCTTTCCTTCTTTGTGCCTAACATTGAGGAGAAGGAGAATATAGGTGGATTTATGCAAAAATTAGGCAAGGAGTTAATGCAACTGGTCCAATGCATCATGGATATTGACAACGACATTGCTCTTAATGAGATTATGTTGTTAGTGGAGCTCTTCTCTACAAGCCTGCCCCGTCTATACATGGGCTTTCTACTAGGAGTTCACTTCAGTCAACATCTCTTATTTGGAAGCCATTGCTATGGGGACACTTCAAGTGATGAAGGAGAAGTTAATGATTTGTGTCAAGTGGCTTCAATGCATGTATGGATGGCTGAAAATTAACCAGTGGACAACCATGAAGATGCAAATGTTGATGGGAAAGATGAAGAGCAAATGCATGGATATCTTCTTGGAGAGAATTATATGGATAAAGATGAATGCAATGAGACTCTTCTTGATGAAGGAGACAACTCTTATGAAGATCTTCATGGTGTTGCATTGCATGAAGGAGTTGTGGTTGCCGACCATGAAGATGTGGCATATGATAAGGACTCACAAAATTATGGTGTGGTTTAAAGTAATAATGTGGTTTATGGTGATCCTTATGATGACATTTATGAGGAAAATGCTTTGGGTAATGATGATGATGATGCTTTGGTTTATGGAAGTCATTCATGGTGGGTGGACTTTGATGGCAGATCATTGGGGTTGGTGGTGATGACACTTCCAATCATGATGTCTCTCTTACCCATTTGATCCTGGTATACATGGAAAGATGCTTGATGTGGATTCATTTCCATATGATCCAGGTGGACATCATGCATTGCCACTTGAAGTGGAGGGATTTCCATATGATCCAGGTGGACAACATGCATTGCCACTTGAAGAGCGGATGGATTTCCATTTGACCCAGGTGGATACTATACATTGCCATTGAAAGCGCAAGGGTTTCCTTTTGAATTGGGCATCTTTGAAAGTCAACCTTATTGATGGGTACTTGGTGTGGGTCACCTATTGCCTTATGCTTGAGTCTTCATGGAATAAGTACAGTTGTATGGTGCCTTTAGACAGCTATATGCCTGGAATGGGATGATGATATGAAGGATGTCATTGCTATAAATTTACTGTATGGACAACCATGGTCATTGGTGTACTTCACCACTCATCAAATCAACACTCAACAAGACTCCATGGGCTTATGGATATCATAGAGAGCAGTCCTTATGTACATCAAATAAGTGGATAGCTCTATGTGGAGTTCTTTTTGTTGAAATTAGAGGAATGTGATGAGCTATGGTGGATCAAACACTAGAATCAACATCATTAACAAAGTGATTAGCAAATAATTAAGATGTAATTAGTAAATAATTAAGATATAATTAGTGAGTAATTAGCGAATAACTTAATGTAGACATGGATAATTAAGACATAATTAGTGAGTAATTAGCAAATAGCTTAATGTAGGCATGGATAATAAAAAACCAGCAAATTCTCATTAGGCTAATGCCTCAATTTATAGAGTTTACATACAAGCATCAAATCCCACTAATTTCTCCTTGATTCTCTCCACCTCTTCACTTTTCCCAAAATATCTCCCAGAATATCTCCACACTTCCTAAATCTTCTCATGCTACCCTTTATTCTCTCCCAGTAGATTCTTCTCACCTTTTCACAGGTTCTTTCACATTTACACATCCTCTTTTACAGCCTCTAACAAAGGGCTTGTTCCCGCACACACCTTATTCACTTGTATATTTCAACACCTCCCCTCAAGTGAATACTCCTAGTACACCTAGACCCTATACCAAGTTTCCCTCCTTACTTGATAGTCTGTGACCAGTGTCTACACCTCCCCTCAAGTTAACTTAGCACACCTGGACCCTATACCAAGTTTTTCTCTTACTTGATAGCCCGCGACCAGTGCCTCAAGTCCCTAAACTCATAGTCCTTAACACTCTCTCTCTCTATGTGTCCAAGGCTTACTATAGTTGCCCGCGACCTTGACTAAAGTGCTCACACATATATCTATCTACCATGTGGCCTACATCATCGGTGGTGGGTTAGAGGTGGTTTTACTTTGTTCCCAGGGCAGGTTACATTGGGTTGTGGGATCTATCTCTCTCTCTCTATCAGAGATTTTCACATGGCTCCTCACTCTTTGGAGCCTCACATCTTCTCTTGTCTTCAGTCTTCTTGTCGTGGCAGCTTCTCTTCATGCGTCCGTGTCTTCCTCTTCTTTCAGTCTTCTTGGGGCAGCTTCTCTTCTTGTGGCAGCTTCTCTTCTTGTGTCCATGTCTTCCTTCAATTCTTCCTTTAGATCTTCTTCTCGGTGTGGATCCTCTTCTTGGAAAGAGATATTCTTCTTCTTTCATGGCTGGGGCCATGAGCTTGTCCGTCAGATCTTCTTGCTCCATGTGAGCAACATGTTTCAATGTTTTGCTGACAGTTCCTTTGGGTTTTTGATGTTTATCTTGTGTCATTATGCAATGCAAACCCAAATTTATGCGGGAGGTCTTACCTCTTGCCTTATTCTGGACAAGGTCAGTGTCTGATCCCATATTTACACTGATGTAATGTGCCCAATACATAATGCGTATAGCATTCATTCTCATGCACATTCCCAAATGCAACTCTGGTTGTGAATAATCTTGAATTTGAGTGAGATTTACAGGCATTAACCAAGGGTTAAATGTAAAATGATGATTACCATAATTTTATTAGCATAATTTTACCAAAAATTATAGTAAATCAAGGGTAACCAATTTGTACGGAATGGTTGGAGTATCAAACCAACTCCGAATTGCAATCTGAAGTTATAGGGATCTGTATCAAATACCTAATGGTTAATTTAAACCCTCAATTGCACCAAAATATAGTGATTAGCATTGATTAATCATTGATTAGCAAATTAATCCATTATTTTGTGTACAAAAAATAGAGTATGCGGGGAGTCCAGATCTGATGCCCTAGACTTCAAATGAGCTCAAATGATTTCAAGGCCATCAATAGCAATGAGTCTAGTAGAGGATTAAGCCAATAAACATAAGATTTGACCAAATATTGAAAGCTTAATCTCTGTTTTACCAAAGTCACCTGCTGATGCAGATTTGATGAAGAGCTTGGATCTCACTGTAGACTTGATAAAATTGAATTCTGACTTCACCAGCTTGTAGAGCATGCTTGAAAACACCTTGGGCTAAGAGGAATTAGAGCCATTGTAACTGAGCTAGAAGAAATCTCAAATCCCCTTCTGAAAAACGACACCTGCAAAACGTGCTGCCACGCCGGCGATTTGCGCTGATTCGCTTCAATTTCCTTGAGGTGCTTGTAGCCCCTTGAGTGTAGTTTAAGTACCTAAAAGAGCTTGGCCTAATTTGAAGTGTGCAAGGAGAATGAACTTCTCCACTGGCTGGGGGTACACAGGTGAGTTGAAAAAAGAAGAAAAATTATAATTTTCTACTAATCCTAATTAACAAAATGATTAGCAAGATAATGGGCTCACAAAATGATGGATTCTAGGCATGGCTCTGATACCATGTTGAAATTAGAGGAATGTGATGAGCTATGGTAGATCAAACACTAGAATCAACATCATTAACAAAGTGATTAGTAAATAATTAAGATGTAATAGTAATTAGCAAATAGCTTAATGTAAGCATGGATAATAAAAAACCAGCAAATTCTCATTAGTAATTAGCAAATAGCTTAATGTAAGCATGGATAATAAAAAACCAGCAAATTCTCATTAGGCCAATGCCTCAATTTATAGAGTTTACATCCAAGTATCAAATCCCACTGATTTCTCCTTGATTCTCTCCACCTCTTCACTTTTCCCAAAATATCTCCCAGAATATCTCCACACTTCCTAAATCTTCTCATGCTACCCTTTATTCTCTCCCAGTAGATTCTTCTCACCTTTTCACAGGTTCTTTCACATTTACACATCCTCTTTTATTTTATAGCCTCTAACCAAGGGCTTGTTCCCGCACACACCCTATTCACTTGTATATTTCAACACTTTTGTGTGAGACACTTTTGGAGATGCAACAAATGTACTTTCGCATTCATGAGGAAAGTCAAGAAGATTCCAAACAGCCCATACATTGCTCCATACATGGTTTCGAGGACGAAACCTTTGGGTGAGGATGGTTTGTAATGAAAAGGGCTTGGAATTAGACTCAAAGAGAGCCCATGGGCATAGGTATGGCCGGGCAAGTATGGAGGCCTAACATTAATGAGTGTGAAATGGTGGGCAAGTATATAAGTGAATATTGTAGCTAGGGGAAACATACTTTTACCAACATACTATTATCAATGAAATCATACTTCTTGGAGCTTCATGCTTCTTTGGTTATGGTGGTACTCCCTTGAGTGAATGTGGTACTCCATTTTGAGTGCATGTGGCACTCCATCATGAGTGCATGTTTTACTCCATTATGAGTGCAATCTTCTCTCTTTATTTTTCCCATCATTACACGTTTTGTGTGAGTTTCCACCCAACAATAAAGGAATAGGCTGCAAATGGATTTATGTAAGTTGAAGTACAACAAGGAAGGGAAGATAGACAGGTACAAAGCAAGACTTGTGGCTAAAGGTTTTCCTCAAAATAGGAGGTTGATTGTGAAGAGGGTTTTGCACCAGTAGCCCAAGATAAATTCCATCACGTTAGTCCTTTCTCTAGCATCTATTCATAAGTGGAAATTGTGGCAAATGAATGTCAACAATGCCTTCCTCAATGGCTAGAAACTCATTTTTTCTCTCATTTGCTTATGATAATTCAATCTTCTTTATTAGATACTTAAATCCTCTAAGCAATCTGTCTTAAAAATGAATTTTACAATGTTAGCATAAGCATCGATATATGCGCCACAGATTGATGCCTATGACATCGAATATTCGTTAGCGCTTATATCAAATTTTCAAGCCCGATGCTGATTTAATTTTCTGCATTAAAATGCTGATATAAGAGCATCAATAATATGTCTTTCTCTTGTAGTGTATTGGAGGAGGACATGAATGTTTTTCCAAGTATGGGTATGAGGGTTCTACTTGTGAATGTTAGAATGTAGTCATTTCCCTAGTGTCTTCGACCCATGTTTTCCATCCTTTGCACCTTATTAAATCCATTCAAGTAGTAGCACTCCTTTGTATTATGGGATGTATTATTTATAAAATGGGAATTACTTTCTCATAGAAAAAATAAAAAATAGTGATAGGTCTCCTATTTAGAAAAAGTTGCACCAATTAACTCCTACTTATTGATCATATGACTTGGGAACTTCCACCTCCTCATTTAGGTCCATGGTAACCTCTTCTTGGTCATTCCTTTTTTTAAAATCTTGGCTTTTGTTTGTGTTTTGGAAGCAACGATACTACATCAAACATAGTAGAGGGATAAGGAGTTTGTCAGGGAACAAGCACCGTGCTCATTGTTTTGTTCTCAATCATCACACTAACCTAGCATGGGTGCCTCACTATCTACAAGGCACCCATCTAATGTGTACTTTGGCCCACGCACCACCGCGCTTCTATACATGATGGACAGCTCGCTCATGGTGGGTCTCATAGACTCCTCCGGACGACACATGTACAATCAGACTCTCCAGAAGGGCGACCTCTTCGTGTTTCCCAAGCTCAAAAGATGGAGGGAGGAATCTTACAATGGGCAGTGATCTTTGATAAGACTGCTAGCTAGACATAAGCTCATCCCATCAAATGTAGACACCCCTTCTTTATCAACTACTCTCAAAGGAGAGATATCACCTTTGAAGGACTCCATTGAAGAACTGGAGGAATTGGAAGAAGATGATGCCCACCAAGCAGCCCCTGAGGAGGTCCACCAGAGACAAAAGGCAGCCTGAAGGGTTAACAAATCACAGAGGTAATAATTCAGACTTTGAACAAATGCTCTCTTAACATCACTAATGTTTTCCTGAGTCTGAATAGACTTCTTGAATGCCTTGTATTGTGGCCTGAGACCGTAGACAGACTTCCACCTTATCATCATCATCTACTAAAACGCCAATAGATGCAAGGGATTCAATAATACCCTTGATCTTAAATGCATAGTCATTCATAGTCATACTCTTTTTCTCCACAGTATGAAGTTCATTCTTCAACTGTATCTTTCGTGCCTTGGTATTCGTTTCATAGAGTTTTACCAAGGTGTCCCACGCCTCCTTGGGGGGGACTTGGCATCCTGTATGTGCCCACCAATCATGGTGTCCTGTATAGAGAGCCAATACATAACTTTTCTGGCTCCTTGGTTCCAATCCTTGAAGTCTTTCACATCTGCAAGCAATCGGATTGATCTCTGGTATCTTCAGTGCCTCTTCATGCTCACCTTCTATGTAGTCCTAGTAACCCTTTCCTATCAGGAAATTTGTCAACCTGAACCTCCAAGTATGGAAGTTGTTCTTATCAAGCTTCTCAGCAACAATTTGGTTTATGCCATCATTTGACATCTTGCCAGACACACAAATTTACCAGAAACAGCACTCTGGTTTGTCCTACACAAACTGCTGTATTTTCTGCACAGCAGCGGTACTGTATTACAGTCAAATGTCACAAACCAGTGACTTCAATGTGCATACATACACCCAATGGCAACTGTTGACCTCCTTGCAGTAGCACACACAATGTCTGCACAACCAATCTGTCTTCCTGCAGTTCTTAAAACAGAGTTCTACATAGAATCGATGACTTACTCGAAGTGCTCGAAATCGCTTGCTTTCTGAAAAACGGAGGTCCTAACGCGCTCGAAACGCATTTTTGGCCCCAAAAATGTGGTCTGATAGGACAATATAGTTGCCCTATAGCTTTACTCCCACGAAGAAAGCTCCTCAATCAAAGATCGTTTGGTGGTGCCTCCCGTAGAGCTCCCACAACAAGGGTGTAGTTGCCAACACAAATAGGGAAGAGCAGATGAAGCTCTTACCCTTGTACCGCTTTCCTGTGCTTCTCTTGCTTGCAGCTCAGCCCTTAGCATGAACCTGGCTCTGATACCATGAAAAGATGTAGGGGAGAAGAGAGTTTGAGCTCTTGCAAGCACACACACACTCACAAAACCCTAAAAGAGAACACACAAGGTGAGAGGCTGAAAATCTTCTTCTTCTTCACACAACACTCAACACACACACAAGGGGAGAAGAGAGTTTGAGCTCTTGCAAGCACACACACACACAAAACCCTAAAAGAGAACACACAAGGTGAGAGGCTGAAAATCTTCTTTTTCTTCACACAACACTTAACACACCATATACAAAGATAAGAGTACACACAATATGAAAAGGTACTCAACCAAATACATACTAGGGTTCTCTATAGTGTGAACCCAACTAAATGAGCTGGTGCTATAACTATGCTAGTCTCTAGAATGGCTATCACACAGCCTGTCATCCCACTGGCTGCATATCACCCATGATCTCACCAACTATGCCAGTGGTGTAAGTGTGGGGCCTATCCCCCAGGCGGGTCATCAGTGTCCACCGCCTCACTAGATGAGCTCGATATCTCAACAGAAGCCACTTGACACAAATCATTAGCTTCTCCTTCATCACTTGAAGTGTCCCCATAACAATGGCTTCCAATAAGAGATGTGGACTGAAGTGAACTCTTAGTAGAAAGCCCATGTATAGATGGGGTAGGCTTGTAGAAGATCTCCACTAACAACATGATCTCATTAAGAGCAATGTCATTGTCAATATCCATGATGCATTGGACCACTTGCATGAACTCCTTGCCGAATTTTGCATAAATCCACCTATGATCTCCTTCTCTTCAATGTTAGGCACAAAGAAGGAAAGGTACTAATATTCCTCGGCATACTTAGGTAATGAATCCACATGTAATAATGGCATGCATTTCTCCCTAAAGCTCCATTGCTCTTGAGTAGCCACGAAGTTTTGTACCACTTCATAGGCTAAATTTTTCCAATCCCATATGTACTCATGCATTATTTGTAGCCACCATTATCTAGCTTTGCCTCCAAATTTGCATGTCACTTGCTTCACTTTGTCTTCCTCATTGCATGGAAACGCACAAAAGTAGGCATCCCAATTGCGAATCCATTCCTTGAGCTGTATACAAGTGACTCCTTCCCCATCAAAAGAGAGCAAAGCTTCTACAAATGATTCACCGTGCTTGAACCATAAGCTTCCAATAGGAGTCGAAATCATACAATCCACAAATTCATCCTTTTCCAAGGACTTTGGTAACTTGGAGTGTATGACCTCATCATATAACTGTGTATACCTATCTTTATTATCTTCATTGGAAATTATGGCTATTTCCTTTTGTTTTGAATCCATCAAATCTTGCCTATGCTTTCCTTCCTTTCCATAGGGCTTTGACAATGGTGATTCAACATGAGAAACATCTTTTGGGTTCTCATTAAGTGCTGTCTTCATACTTTGAGTGCACCCATTAGAAGTTTCCACCTCAATTTCAACCTTTCCATGTCGATTACGCCCACAAGGTGATGATGGACTTGGAAATGATCTTTGTAGTTGTGACCAGCCTCTTGTCCTATTAAGGGAAGTGTCAATCTTTTCCACATACCTTTGCACTTCATTTATCCCATCACCAAGGTTCTTGAAGCTCTCATTCATAGCATTGGACATTTGCTCCATGATGAGAACATTGCTTTGCCGCATATGCTCACTGTTTTGCCTCAAAGCTCACTGTTTTGGAAGCAAATATCCCTTTGTGCATCCTTCATAGCTTTGATGATAGTAACCTTTAGCATATCCAAAGTAATGTGCTTCAAAGAAACTTGTGCACTTCCACTTGTGTGCCCTCACATGCTCTCATTCACCATGTGAATATTCATGTCATGTAGAGGCATTCCCTTGTTCACGGTCACCCACGGTACCAAATTAGGGTTTTTGGTGCTACCGATGTCAGAATTGAAAGATAAAAGGCTTGTCACGTTTGTCTTGATGAGAGGAACACTTCTATCACCCTGGATCACCACTTCAAACACCCCTATACCTCTTTGTTTTGACTTTTAGTAGCTGAAAGTCAACTATGAGGGGACCACCCAAACGGTCATGGAATTGAGAACTTGTTGGCTCTTTGTGAAGCTCTTTAGTAGTGTACTCAAGCTATGTAAACACCTTCAATTCAGTCCATACCATTTTTGACTGAATTAGGGTTTTTAGCCTGACAGAACTATCCACTTTGTACCCTGAGATGGTGTCTGAAAATCAACCACTTGATGGCTAGTTAGGACCGCTGAGATGGTGTCCAAATGAATTGCACTTCTTTGCCCACTGGAGAGTGCAAAAAATCACAAACATTTTGCCATAGTTTCCCCGCAATTTGGCCCAAATCTCAATCAAAATGTAAAATTAATTACCCAATATCCACTCATGATCTCATTAGGAAAATTCTGGACTCAAAAGAGGGCTGTTTCAACAATAATATAATAATAGACACATAGATTGAGTGACATGTAATCTACGAACGAGATTCACCGGTGGTGGGACCTCTGTACAAACCCACCCAAAACGTGGAGAAACTCTTATCTTCATGAAATATTAAAAAAAACCATCGCCTTGTCTTAAAATATTTAAAACCGTTTTTTTGTCAGAAACTAACACAATAAAAGAATGTTTTTCACATTCCTGTGTTAGACGTGGAGCACTAAAAAATTCTTTCCACCACCCCTAGAACTAATGAAGCTTGAATGCTTGGAATAGATAGATACACATTCTCCCGGTTATTCCCTCAACTTGGTTCCACTTTTGAATCTCGAAACATCTTTGGCGCCCAAAAGAACACACCGTCCCTCATTTCATCCTCCCTCCTTGATCCACAAAAGCGGTTAGCCCAGTCATCCACTTTCTGCTACTTCTTCTTTCTCATACGTCTGTTAATCTATCATGGCACCCGAAAGTGGACTGAAACGAGCAAGGAGCAGTATCTCATCTGTTGTGTTGTATAACATAAAAGACGAGAACGAAGAATGGATTCCCCAAGTATACAGGAAGTACTCTTGGGTCACTATGCAGCCAGGAAAACAAGGCCACTACCGAGTGAAGGGAGAGGCATCTGAAGACTTGGCCAAACATTGGAAAGGAAGGATCCTTGACTTTAAGATGGCACCAGGAGGGAAAACTATCAAAGAAGTGTTGATCCAGCATGTATTCATGCAAAAAGAGATCAACGTGGGACCATTGGAAGGACTTCCAAGACACAGACCACATTGTAAGTGCTTGTGTTTTGTATTTCAATGTTGCAAATAAGGTGATTGATATACATTTTTCTGCCTTGCACAGATTTGTACCCATCCAATCTTCAGGAGTGGGAGCCTGCACAATGCTTGACGGGATTCTTGAATGTCGTACATGGTGAGGTGGGGGAACTTCAATATGAAGGTCGTGCACCAAGTGATCTCGCAAGAAGTAGAACATATTTCTATGACTCATTTTATACCTTGCCCACTCAATCGAGTCGACATGGAAAGTTGGAACGTATTCCGTTGCCCGCACTTGATAGTCCTGAGTGGCCATTGCTTGACACAGAAGTGATAGTCATACAGGACCAAAATGTTTAATGATATTAAATGTGCTATGAAGCCTAGCATTGATGCAAGAAATGTGCACTTAAGTTTGTTTGTTCCAATTGCATGCTTTGTTCATTTATTTTCTGATTGTAAACAATTGAGAAAAACTAGAACAACTTTTGTGTGCAAAGATGTAGATGAAGCCTGGCTTGATCATTTGTTTGACAAAGGTTGGAGAGTGAAATCATCAAAGGGAGATGATTTGATCGAATGTCGATTGAACACCTCCGACATTGCATTTCGGTGAGTGTTAAAACATTATAATGTATTTTTGTGAAACAGTTACAACGCTTATTTGATTATACTCGGGAAATTATCCTAATGATATTTTGGAATCAGATACTATATTGCCAGGCAACATCTGTGCATGTCATTTACTTATAGAAGGTGGCGATGGATCAACAACAACTGGGAAAGCATGGACCAAGATACAAGAGATGGCAGCCACTCTTGCTTGATAGATATAGTTATGATTCGACAGGGTCACCCATCTTTGACATTGGAAGTGGAAGAGAATTGGACTCTCGAATATGTTAGGAAGGAATTAGAAGTAGCTATTCAGAATCCTCCAGATCAATTTTGCTTCAAGCTCGATGGTCAGAAGCTAAGTAAAAGAAGAGAGCATCAGATCATTTGTAAAGATGTTGCAGCCCCACATGAATTGGAGGCACTAGAAGATATATGATGTGACCATGTATACGGTGACAATGTATTTTCCATATGCAATAAACTTATCTATTCAGAACATTGCTTTTGTAATGCTTTATTGTTTAAAACAATGTAATGAAGGCAAGAATTCCCCAATTGAATTTTTATGTACACAAAAAAGGCTTAAAGTAAGAAAGCAAGCAGTGAAGGAACACAGTAGCAAATTTGATCCTCTGATTTTCAAATGAAAAGTGTATTTACAATTGATGTTCTCTCTCCAATACATGTATAGCTGCATATTTACAAACGTACATTTGTTGGAAGAAGGAAAAAACTATTTATTACTGGAACCCATAGGTATTGGCTTCAGGATGGAGCCATGGCTCTTCTCCCAAGTATGGAGCCCATGTAAGAGGCTCAGGGGGGCCTATCCCCCCTCGTGGATTGGGCGGGATGAAGTCCACTGGCCCGTCTGGAGGCATAACTTCAGCGACCTCGATCAATTTCGCAATCGTTTCCTCCCTAAACGTTTGGACGTCTAGGTCCACGTAGCGAGACATTGATGGAAACTGCCATCACAATTCATCAAGGCATAAATAAGATCAACATGACAATATATAAGAAGATAAACAAGAGCACGCATGCGTATGGGAGCTGAAAATGCTTACATCCTCTGAAGGGAGCTGAAAAATGCTTCGTAGCAGCAACATTGCATTAAGTGCAACCCTCCACCCACAGCTGTAGCCATCTTCTTGTTTGGGGACACTAACCCTTCGGATGGTCGATCGATCCAGGGTGTCGATGTCCATGCTGAGGCTCTCGTAAGCTGCCATTAGTTTCCTGACTCCACTGTAAACAGAGACCAATCATTATCCTGATCAATCCGGACTTCTAACTCAAACAATAATATGTATCTTAATGATTTTTACTTACAGCAAAACATTTCCATGGACACCAGATGTCGAATTTGCAAGGTAAATGACATTTTCTTGCACGTCGACTAGTAGAAGACTCCAATGGGAACTGCACAATAGATTTCTATTAGTTTCAATCCAAAGGAAGCACTATATAACTCGTGTACGGTGATTCCTATAAACATCATGCAAGAGAGAGAGAGAGAGAGAGAGAGAGAGAGAGAGAGAGAGAGAGACAAACTCACTTTTCATGATATGCCAAAAAAATACTCGGGCATCGTCCAGCTGGACCTCCCGAAACCAGTTCAGCACATCGAGGTACGGAACTGACTCTACTAGCAACAGTGTTGAGACCAGTGAATCAATCTGGAACACTCGTTGCTGTACATCCTCGGGCAATAGCGAAATAACAAAACTTCACAAGGAAACGTATCAAGAGTGAGGCATCAACTTTAAGAGCCAAGAATGAAAAATTGTGGGAGGACAGAGAAAAGAGTATACCTTAAAACACATCTGAGCACTTTGTCGTTGACTTCAGTTTTGGGATCAAACAAAATGTTGATTTCTTCAGCATGAATCGGGAAATAACATCTATGCCCTCTAATATTAAAGGGTACATAGAACTCCGGCAACAAAAATTACAGTGCCTCCCAATTCATGGCGTGGAGTGCGCGAACATTTTTCCTTTTTGTTTGCAATGCAAGCATTGCAGCTTGATGTTCCCTTTGAGCGCTTGTCATTAAATTTGCCCGAGTCCTGATGCTCATGATCTGGACCTCCCTCGGTCACCTCTTCAATTCTCACTTTTTGTACAGGACGGACATCCAAAATTTGTAACATTCGTTCATCAGTAAACGTAACTGGTCTAAGTAACTTATCGTATCTGAAACGAAGGGCTACTAGGCTGAAAAAATCTTTGTTCATTACTGTCACCATGTGTGCGTGGGCAGCAAGAACGTAACTATCCAAAAAAAATTCGATCATCCAATCTTCTGTGGCCTCTTGCAAGCAAAACAAGGCCGATGCCTTCCACCTAAACAAAATTCCATTCTGCTCACAAATTCTCCTGGCAAGCCTCTGGAAAGGCAATCTGGGAATAGCAGCTGTCGGGTGCTTCATAAACTTTTTGATTTCTCGCAGGGCTGCCGAATGCTCTGCGAAACGCCTTAGTCTAGGCTGCGTTTTGGACAATCGGGAAGGACTGCTTGATTTCCTTGATCTTGAGGCTTTCAGAATGCCCATATTCTTCCCAGTAGATGAGGGAGCTGCATTGTCAATGGGTCTAGCTGTATGCCTTACATGAGCCATCTGAAAACGCAAGAAAAAGCAGAAAACTTTGCTATTCAGTAGTACATGATTAACAATTCACCATAAAGCGAGAGAGGGAGGCCAAGAAAGCAATATGCACTTCCTCGCGTTATGGTGAATCCATTCACCATAACGCGAGATGAAGGCCCACAGAAACACAATAATCCTTCTCGCATTATGGTGAATTCATTGAGACCAATAAGAGGCGGATTATCGTAGCGTTATAGTGATTTGATTCACTATAACGTGAGACTAAGAGCTAGTCAAAGCAAAATAATCCTCCTCGCGTTATAGTGAATCGATCTACTACAACGGGAGGAGGGTTCTCCCGAATCTCTTACCATTCCGTCTTGCAGTTTGGTGATTCGATTCACCATAACACATAGAGAAGTATTGAGATTCTAATGACTTGTCGTCTGCTTTACGGTGAATCGAATCACCATGATAGAGGGCAAACAGTCGAAGAGAAAACAATGGCAGAGGGCAAACAGTCGAAGGAAAAACAAAACAATCAAGTATTATACAAGAAACTCACAAAACAATCAAGTAATACACTTTCATCACATTCTATGAGTGGGAATGGATGGAGACTGTCGTGTAGGAGGTGAATTAATTGACACCAATAAGAGGTGGATTATCGTGAATCCTTTGCCCCTTGGTCATGCGTTATGGTGAATCGATTCATCATAACGCGAGTCTAAGGGCCAGTCAAAGCAAAACAATCCTCCTCGCGTTATAGTGAATCGATTTTCTACAACGGGAGGAGGATTATCGCGAATCTCTTACGTTTGCCTTCTGCCATGGTGATTCGATTCACCATAAGACATGGAGCTTATTGAGATTCTAATGGCCCGTCGTGTGCTTTAAGGTGAATCGAATCACCACGGCAGAAGGCAAACAGTCGAAGAAAAAACAATGGCACAGGGAAAACAGTCGAAGAAAAAACAAAACAAACAAGCAATATACAAGAAACTTACAAAACAATCAAGTAGTATACAAAAACTTACATTTCTTGCGTGCGAATGGATGGAGACTGTCGTGCAGGAGGTGGAAAATCGGTTCAGTACTGTGGCGGTAGTCGGAAGTCACCTGGAGGCAAGCAGGAGGACGGACAAGGCAAAATCGATAAGAGGACGAAAAGGTGACGTGATTAACGGCTTTGATTAGTCTTTAGAGTGAACACACGTGCTGGCGGGCTGCCAGGGCGACTAGGCGATGCTGACGTGTCGCATAGCATTAAAAAGGGCTTTGATTAAACTTTATAGCTTGTACACGTGCTAGGTACACGGCGGGCTGCCACGTGGCATTCATGGAATGGCAGGTGAAAACGTGGCGCTGACGTGTCGCGTAGCATTAAAAACGGATTTTCTAGGATACTCATCTCATTTATTGCCTCTCTTGGAGTTCGTATTCTCATTTATCTCCCCACCAACGGCCTTCATCTCCATCAACGACTGACTATCTCCTCCAACCCTCCTTCATCAATCATCCTCCTGTATCTAACGTCAAAGACAAACCTCCAACCTCCTTCATCTCCATCTCGTGCGACAATTGTATACAATTCATTTTCCTGGTATTTTTATCTCTTTTGTGCTTCCTTCTTCTTTTGTTATTTCGTTGTTTTGGTTTCAGTCGTGGAGAACTTCTTGCTTTGTCTTTTCATCGCGTTAAGGTGAATTGAAAACCTATGACTCCTCGCCTTATGGTGAATTGACTGCGAAGAAGAGTATTTTAATTCATTTGACACCTCCTCTCTCAGTATGGGTACTGGAGAATTATCTTTATTTGTAATTCACCATAACGTTAGAGGCGTTGCCAAAGGATGATAAAGTCGTCATGTTGCGGTGAATTAATTCACCATAACGCGAGCGAAGGTCCCATAGGAAGCACAATATTCCTTCTCGCATTATGGTGAATCGATTCACCATAACGCGAGAAGAGGTCCTTGACTTAGCTGCAATTTTATTTGCGTTAGGGAAAATAGATTCACTACAACGCGAGGAGGAATACCTGGATTCCTCTGGCATCTCCTCTCGCGTTATGTTGAATCCATTCACACCACACAGAGATTTGTTGTTTAAGATCGACTGTCTCTTGATTCATTTCTTGAACTAATATTTTCCATGTCTTATCTACACCCTTGAATTCAGCCATGGCGCAAGTTCAAGTCGAATTTGATGTGGACGAAGAGATTAAAGAAACACCTGCAACTCTATTATATGACTTCCTCTACAAATGTCGACATCATGATTTGCACCCTGCAATTTCGTTGATGTTCAATTGCGATTTTTCTCTGGAGGATACATTTTCTAGCCATCATGGATACTTCGAAGAGGCAAAGCAAGAGTTTGACGAGCTCACAAATGAAGAACCAATGATGATTGATGGGAAAAGTCACATTCATTTTAATCTCAAGGTGTCGCCGGAGAAGAAGCAGAGGTTAAACAGGGATTGGCACAAGGTGCCATGTGATAAGAAGAGAGCTTTGCTATGCCCTTTTCACAAAAGAAAATGCCGCTTGATGGAATACTCTTATGCCTTCTTATGCTTCTTGCACATGAACATGCAATTAACAGATGAAGAATGTACAGAGCCGCATGCAACAAATGAAAGTGAAGACACGATTTCTCGTCAGGCTAGTCCCATCGTTGAGGATGTTGCTAAAGAGGAGGACACTCCTCATGTGATTGAGGAGTTCAATGTTGAAGAAGAGAGGAAGCTCAGTTCGGTGGTTGATATTGAGGCAGTTAGAGAACAAAACAGTGATGTAGGTCAGCTTGTGATTGAATCAGATGACTCCTCCCCCATTCCAACGCCATTACTCCCCTCCTACCAAGTAGGAGATTCAGAGTATATATTGCTGACAGACATACAACATGTATTTAACTTAAGGGAGGACCATTGCATAGCTTTCATAGCCCAAAATCTGGAAGTCGATGACAATTTTGTAGATGATGATGGGATAGACAAGTACTTACTAGTGGATAGCCATGTGAAAGACACCGAGTTCCTATCTGCTGCAGCAACACTAAAGATGATCTATGCTGATGCCCTTAGATATGAAGGAAAAGATGCCACAGAGGAAGAGCTACAAGAAGCAAGGGACAGACTGAATATCACCAACATGGGAGGGTTTAGGGATGTGCCAAATAAGTCAGCGGAAACCGTTCCTAGTTCGAGCACTAATTTATGGCAAGACGCCTTGCTTGAAGCAGATGAGAACCAAGAGGTTAGTTTTTTTTTTGTTGTGGATTTGGCTTTATCAACTTTGTCCTGAAATGTTTGGTGATGTTGTTTCTGGCTAATGCTCCTTTATTTTTTCAGTTGGAAATATATGAAGACACATTCCTCAAACGTGCTTCAGGCAAGCGTATGGCGGGATTGGGCCACGATTCGACACTAGGAACATATATACATCGCCTAAAATTCCCTCAAATTGTGATATTTCATGCTAGCTTCTCCAAGGACAATGCCAGTTTTCCTCTGATGGCGATAAAGACTCTATCCAGGTATTTAGGTGGCTATCACTTAAGGCTGAATGCAAACAAGGCAATACTTCTAGAGCGGCAAGCAGCTGTTCGAATTTTTGGAGAGGGACCTGGAGTATATTCGTTAAGATGTAAATATTATTTAACATATGCTGCTTACGGGTTGGCATGTGGAATCACAGATCCTAATCTGTTGAGTGATTGCGGGAAGAAGCATCTTCTTAGAACAGCAAGGCCAAAGGTCCCTGTTGTGCCATTGATAGAGGATGAAGAAGATGATGCAGAAACGTCATCAAAAAAGGCTCGGCTGGGGGAAGTCTCTGCTCCATATTAACAAATTTAGATTGTTCCAGTTGCTAAGAAGTTTCGTCATATTTCTCAATACTCTTCTTGTTTACCATTACAAACTATGAAATGTATATATATTGGAAACATTTATATGGGACATAGATGAAAGCTCTTGTTCTTTTAAAATCTTTCACAGTTACATCATTGTTTTACAATATATATTTCAATGATCAATTTTCTTCCACACTCTGCCCTGTCTTTGTCGTTGTCTTAGCCATTCAGCATGATTCTGCTTTCCCTGTGAGGAGACATATATTGAACGTCTCCGTTCAGCCTGAACCTTTCTTATTGCACATGACACAGCTGATTCAGCATGTTTAATCTTCACACGAGCCCTCACTTGAATCCGCCTATACCACCACTCACATAGTTGCTTCATGGGATTACTTTTCTTTATTCCTCCTCCATGTTGAGTGGCCCTTTGATAGGCACAACGTGCTTGCCAATGAGATCTTTCCATGCCTTGGGTAGACCAAATCCCAAGGCTTCCAAACTCTTCCGCAAAAAGGTTCCATGTGCATGCAAAATGTGCTACAAATGCTCAACAACAACAAGACATTTAGTATCGTACAATATTTTTTGAACAACAAAAAATACTCAAAGCTGTAGGTTTTCAAGTAATAACCATGTATTGTGTCAAGTTTGTCGCACCCCATGCCTTTTCATAGCTAGTGTAGAACTCTGTCACAACTGCCTCAAATTTCTCAACATCCCCATCTTCAAACCTTGCTTTTTGCAACAAAGGTGCTAGGCGATCAAGTGCGAACCACGCTTTGGCCTTTGCCACCCTTGCTTGTCCTGAAGAGCCTCGATCAGGTACAGCTGCATGAAGCTTCCTCCACACCTCAAAATCTGTACCCAGATGACCTCTCTGGGTATGATTAGATAAGAACTTTCTGGCTTTTGCACCTCCAAAACATGGTTTGCTAGGAACATTTCCGGTCTTCCCTGATCTTCTCAAGTCCTTCTCAATCTTCACTTGACCACAATGTAAACCTGCATCTGAAAGCACTTGCTCTATTTTTTTAATAGTTCTTTCACTCTCTACTGCTGGTTTCATATTCCATGAAAATTCGATGTACATGTAGACTAGTTTCTCAGTTATTCTAACCAGCGCATGCAAAACACAAATATGAACTCTGATCAAAGGGATAGGAAGAATTGGATCCCAATTAGGATCCACTCCTGGAGCATCACGATTTGGGGGTTCACGCCTATTACTGATTGCATTTAGGCATTTCCATTCTCTCTCTTTTCCTCCTTTGGAGACACCTCGTTCGGTCATACAATACAGGCAAGGATACTTGGCCATTGCTCCTTGGGAAATACCAAACATGCATTTCAAGGTTTTAAGATCTGCAGCCAGGTGCCATTCAACCTCATATTCACCATATCCTTCTACATATTCTGGTTGAAGTACCACTTCAGAATTTCATGGGTCTCTGTTGGAACCTGTTAACAACAACTGTTAGATTGTCTACAACATCATAACAAGAGGATAGCAACATAATATTCTTTTTTTAAAAATGGATAGCACGTCACCTCAAATGCAGCCAGCCACCAAATCTCATTTTCGGATTGTACACTAAAGTGCTTCTCATCAGCATTACTGATACTTGCATCCAAAGCTCTATTCATTAAAGTAATGCTAACCCTTTTCAGCTTCTGTCCTTTGATCACCTCACTCTCATCAAGTTTCAAAACAAATTTCAGCCTTCCATTGCACTCATGTACACTGATGTCATAAAATTTCACCATAGCCATTTGTAATTTTCGAACATCCATGATGAAATTGTTGAACTCTGTAAGCTCTATAATTTTCTGTTCCCCGCTCTTTTTAGTCACTGTCAATGTGCTAGACACGTGACAAGGCTCTCCAACAAGTTCGACCATTCCCAAGTTGAGAATATTTCGAGCTTTGTTTACGTGAAATGGTTTTGGAATGGGAATTACTGTTTTTTTTCCAAGCTTACAATTGAAACCCTCTTTAACTTTATTAAACAACATCCTGTAAGACTTTGTGCTTATACCAGCCATGTCACATATACCTTGTGCATCTGCAGGCGTGAATGCTTCACTCACCTCCTGCAAGGATTGCTTTGCTATGTCTGATCGAAGTCTTGCAAACTTAGGATGCTGTATTGCTGACTCCATGATGTCTTTTGTCAGAACTTTGCCAAATATATCAGAACCTTGCTCTTTTGGACCCACAACATCTGTGACCATCCTGAAGCAACAGCGATAGCTATTTCAATCCACCATTCATCTAACTATACCACCCCCACACCCAATCCCCCATCTCCAAAAAAGGAACTAAAGATGAAAATGAAAGTGAGTGCTCAAAGAAATTTAAGCTCAAAGAAATTATAGATCCCAATACCTGCAAGCTTTTACACGACGCTTCCATTGGCCACCTCCAACATGGAGTTCTTCCAATGGTTTGATCTGTCTCTTGCGTAATCGAGCACCCAATGGCGTGTCTTTCAAATATTGCAATTTTCTGTTGAACTTTTCAAGTTGTTTTCGAAGGTGTGCATTCTCACTCTCCAATGTGAAATTGTTGATTTCTCGAACTGCCAAAATTTCATTCTTCTCCTTAATAGTGTCCTGCATCTTACAAATAGTCTGCTGCAAATGATCAAACTCTTTTTGTAACCCAGCACAAACTTTTGCTTTGTCCTCGTTTGAAGCTTGCAAAGTTGTTGTGATCGATGCCAAGTAAAAATTCGCACCTTCAAGTATTTTTATCCTGGCATCTCTATCACTCAAATGTCTTTCAAAGATACTTTGACATTGGCCAAACAGTCTTTTGCAATACCCAAGCAATCCATTTTCACCCTCACACACAAACTTGAAGAAACTTGTCAACCCAAAGAATGATGGAGATTGAGAGGAGGTTGGATCTGGTGGGTAAATACTACCATCCAACCAAAGGTCCATATTTTTCTTTCCTTCATTTCGAAGCTCAGTAATGCGGGCTTCGCATGCTGGCCTAGACCAATTTCTCTTACAGCAGGGAGCATAATCGGGTTCTACTTGGAAGTGGATGTCCACCTTTTTCCTCTTTTGCTGCACAGGTTCCATTGCATTGTTCTGTGCTTTAACAACACCAAAAAGCATCATGAACTCACACTTTAACCAAAAAAAACCAAAGATATTACACTTATCTCCCGTGAAGAAGATTGCTTCATTAAAACCAAAAGACAACATCACTAAATAATACCTCCTTGTCCATCAAACAAACTTGTTGGTATCCTGGATGAACCAAAATGTTCAGAGTACTTGTAAGCACAACCCTCACTTGAAAAAGGTAAGAAATGGGATTGTTATTCATGCACAAGCAGGTATGGCGCATGAAGAACAAATACTTTTCCATCCTTTTTCAAAACTTGCCGCCTTGAGAAGAAGAGAAAATAAAAAACCTCCCGCTCAAAAAATTCGGATTTGGAGTGGTTGTGGTTGTGCAATCGGGAAGACAATGAGGGAGACAATGCAAGATGATGGGTTGCAGGGACGAAGTTCGGTTCAAGTTTGGTTAGCAAAGTTGGCTTCGTTACATTCAAAAGTGTAATGAAGAAAGAGAGTGGTGTCTTTTTTCAATAAAATAAGGCACCATAGTGGGAATAAAAAACTATACTCAAGATGCATTGTTTTGAATTAAAAAACACCCTACATGTCAGTTAATGGAATAAAGAACTCAAAAATGACGCACGTACCCTCCAATATTATATGTGGATTTTTTTGGCTTGCTTTGTCCACATCACCATCCCAAGGGATCTCTTACAAGGCCCCTTTTTGAGTCCAAATTTTCCCTAATGAATGCCCCAAATGATCATCATCAAAATCATATGCTTGCTCATGTAACCCTTATGCTTTGACCACTAGCAAACATCCATGGCATATCCAATCAAGTGATCAATGACTACCATAGCCTCGGCATGCTTGCAGTATAGTAAATTGTATGTCGAAGAAGAGCTTTATGCTTGCCGATCTCCCGGCCAAGCCTTCCCACCCTCATACCTAGTCCGATTCTAGGCACAAGTTGGGGCCAAGTCTTCATATCCAAGTACGTAATCCCCCTCCTTTCCACTTTACCAAAAGCACTCATGATGACAAGGAGAGTTCATGGCATGCTCCCCCTTGGCTTCTCCCACCAATGCCAAGGGTACCCTCACACATATACTAGATATCCTATGAATCAAAGTGAATACAATGTGTGTGAGAGTGGTGTACAATCCAAAGTGTATGGATGGAATCACTTACAAATGCTTTTAAGCATGAATCATGCTTATCATATGACCATTACAATAGCATGTACTCATGCTTTATGTTCTTCTTCACATCCCATATGATCCCATCAACACAAGCCATAACAATGACAATTGCAATCTTGAATCACATCAATAGAATGCCAAATATTCCCATAGAATCCCAAAATCAATCAACCATCAATATGCCTCTAATGCCAATGATCTTCAAGCATGTAGGCAAAACGACAGCCAAAACAAGTAGCGAATCATTGTAAAATGGGTAGCAAAACGGTCGTCTCTCTAGCGTAAATCAGACTAGTAAACCTCCATGATCCACCAAGCAAAATCATCATTGTTAGAATCATTTGCACTACAAGAGAATCATTGTTTTTCGATGCTTAGTTTCCACGCCTCGTCACGTTGTTGATATGTGCGTCGAAATAGCCATCAAAATATGCGTGGAAAAAGGCGTCAAAATGCGCGTCAAAATACTTGTGGGAAAAGTCGTCGGAATAACAATCGAGTTTTAAAAAAATAAAAAATAAATTTATATCTAATATTTGCTAGTTCCCATCCTGGGGTGTGTTTTAGCTTTCTCTTTCTACCTCTTTGCAAGCATATGTGTCTATGAGAGAGAGAGAGAGAGAGAGAGAGAGAGAGAGAGAGAGAGAGAGAGAGAGATGATCAAAGAGAAAGAGATAGATAAAGAGAGAGAGAGTGGGGGGGAGCCGAGGGAGAGAGAGAGAGAGAGAGAGATGATCAAAGAGAAAGAGATAGATAAAGAGAGAGAGAGTGGGGGGGAGCCGAGAGGGAGAGAGGAGGGTATAACTTCCATCACGCTCTTTGAAGGAGAAAAAATGCTAGCTCCTCCTCCTCATCACTAAGGTGCAATTAAGAAAGTGCTCTATTTTACGATGAAACTAAAGTTCATCAACTTGTCCCTCAGCGAGATCCATGGCTCCAAATAAATCTATTTCTAGAAATACTCCATCATTGTTGTCAATTGGTGGAACCGGTTGTCTTGTAGTAGTAGAAGGTAATTTATCCATGTTGTCATCCTCTTCTAGCTCTAGCATGAGAGTTGTCGATGCATCATGATCATACTCAGCTTGAATCTCTTCTTCTTCTGGATTATCTCTAGTGTGTGTTTCTCATTCAAGATGTATTTGCTCAATGAGTACACCTTCATCCGAATCCCATGTGAGCCTCACCTACTTCCTCAACTAGTATGTCTTCTTCTTGTTCTTCTTGTTGTTCAATAGGTGCTAGTGGTGTATGCTCAACCATCACATGATCTGGGGGGAGTTCCTCAGCATATCTGGCAAACAATCAACTGCTATTTTCACCTCTTCAAATATCTGTTTTCCACGAAGATTTATTTGGATCACAAACAACCATTTATGATCTGTCGGGTCTTCCATAAAGATGACTTGCTCACAGTGCTCTGGTAGCACAAATGTGTCCCTTTGGTCAGTCCATATCTTTGTGCGGTCTACTTGAAGAAATCCACACTTGTCTTTGCATACAGTTACTTGCGTCCCTTGAGTTACCAACTTGAACCATTTCACATAAAAAATGTGTCCCTTTGGTCAGTCCATATCTTTGTGCGGTCTATTTGAAGAAATCCACACTTGTCTTTGCATACAGTTACTTGCATCCCTTGAGTTACCAACTTGAACCATTTCACATCAAAAATGCACATATCAAACTTTCTGAATCCAACCTTGATAATATCTTGGATTGTTCCACAATAATCTAGCATGCCTACTTCAGTATTGCCATCACTTGCACTTGAACGACTTTCTTGCCTTCACACCACAATCAAATGTTGTTCTCTTTTTATCTATTTCTTCTACTCGAAAGTGACGTCCGCGTGACCAAATTGCCCCAAACTTTCGATACTGCAAGCATAATAAATAAGTACTTTTATTGTATAAATTCATGAAAGCACAACATAAAAGTACTTTCGATACTGCAAGCACAATAAATAAGTACTTTTATTGTATAAATTCATGAAAGCACAACATAAAAGACAATGTGTACATATCTCTAACTCACATACATGGAAATCACAACCATATGCAAGCTCCTCCTCCTCATCACTTATTGATTCACCATTATGTTTAGCTTATAGTATGGTTTGCTCGAGCCATTTATTAGAAGGAAAGTCTGCAAGAAGTGCAAGTTCTATTGGGTTTGGTAGTGTGCGGGTTGTTCGACTCCTTCTTCTAAAACTCAAACGAGCTTGGTCCCTTTCAGCCTTCACCAAGTTATATCTCTTGATCAATTTCTCCATAGCATGTGAGTTAAAGATGCAAACTTTATTGATCTTCTCATGCAATGCTACATCCATTGTTCTCACAAGGCCTTTCCCTTGTGGCTCCTCCCCAACTCAGACGTACTGAGAAATTCAGTTATATATACAAGTGATTCTTGAACAAGCCATCCCTCTGCCATACAACCTTCAGGACGAGATCTTTGTGGATGAACAAATCCTTTAAGTGTATTCATAAATCTCACCAAGAAAAACATCCATCGGCTATGGACAACCCCAGCCACAGCAACTTCATCAACTACATGAACTAGTAAGTGCAATTGAATGGTTAAAATACTTATTGGAAAGTATTTCTCAGCCATTGTAATAACCTCAATGGAGTTTAACCGTGCTACTTCCAATGTGTCTCTACTAATCTCTTTCCTTAATATCCAACGTACCGCTGTGTGGCTAAAAATAGAGGCTGATAATGTGTGCATACGTGTGCATGGCGTGTGTGAAGGTTTTACTTTTGAGGGCGTTGCCAGATGTACAGGGTGAAGGGTATTGGCTTTGAGCTTGTTGCAGGCCTGTCGGGTGCGAGGTCAGATGATGGAGATGATGTCAGCTGCTCGGATGTCTGGATATGTGTATGCGTTTCCAAGGATAAGTGAGCATTGGAAGAATGCTATTTGAGGTATGTGGAGCATGGGAGAATAATGATAAAGAGGGGCCAAGGTTGCCTTTGAATTTGGTGTGAAAAAGAGAACATGGTGGCCATTTTTATAATGAATAAAATAAGAATAAACGTGGCCTTATTCTGGAAAGGTGGCGTGGAGGTTGGCCGCCACAGCGAGGTTTTTCTGGAAGCCCTTGCGTGGAGGAGGCGACCCTGTTGTTGTTGGGAGGCAGCTGCAAGACGAAGCCAAGGGGGGCCTCATAGCTGCCTGGTGTGAGGCGCTGCAGAGAAGAGCAGCGGGGGGAAGAGCGCAGCAACAACAGAGAGGCCCGTGTGTTTTTTTTGGGTGGCTAGTGTAGCCACAGGACAGAGGGAGCTGCAAGCGCTGGGGCATGTGCAGCGTCGATCGCAGAGGAGAGGTTGAGCTGGTGTGGCTTTTGGAGCGTGGGTAGCTACAAGCACAGGGGGGAGCCACAAACGTGTGTAGCCAGGAGCGCAGAGAAGCTGGTGCAGAGGGTGCCAGCTGTGAGAGGACGTTGGGGCAACCGGAGACGCCGACTGGATAAAGGCGTGGCAGGTGAGGAAGCTGATAGAGGGCTGGCGTGTGGGAGCCGCCCAGACAAAACTGCAGGTTGTAAAAAGGCGCAGCTGTAGGGGAGCCGCCTAGGAGTTGCTGGCAAAGACAAAGACACCTTGCAGAGAAGGCTCCGTGTGAAGGCGAGTAGACAAAGCCGTCGTGTGGTGACTGTAAGGCGTTGTAGTGGTTAGTGTGGTTGGTTTGTGGTGAAAAGCGCTGCGTGCATCTGGTGAGCTAAGAGGTGAAGAAGCCGTGTGTTGAAAGGGAGGCTTTGAGTTTTGTGGTGTGAAGGGACTGGGCTCTGAGAGAACTGGAGAGAAAAACAGCCTTGGGTGGCGGCTGGTAGCCAAAGGAAGAGTGCGAAGGAGAGAGTTGGGTTGCTATGAAGCCGGCAAGGGCTGGTAGCACGCAAGCAGGTTCTTTTGCTTTGACTGGATATTGGGCTGGTTGTCAGGTTGGCGACAAAGAAAGAGGTTGCTGTGGTTTTGCTTTGAGAACTGGCAGTGAACTCGTGGTGTAGCTGAGTGGTCTTCAACTGAGGTGCAGTGCAGAGAAGAGAAGAGGGCTGCTGCAGAGAAGCAAGAGCGAAGGGATTTTGGAGCGACCAAGAGCTGGAGCGGGCTGATTGCCTGATAAAGCTGGTGTCTCGGATATTTGGGATATCCACCTGTGTAAAGGTCAAGGTTCTTTCTGAAATACAAGTCTTGTTCATGCTCTCTGGTCTGGTGTTCTTGTGTGTTTGCATGCGTGTGTGTGTGGAAGTGTGGCATGCTATAAGGGCGTAAACAGCTTTACCGCTTCCGTGCCATCACTTTTTGGGGCCTCCACAGAGGAGCAGATTTCCTCTGGTTTGTGAAAGAAGATAGGGGCTGTGTGAAGAAATATTTGGAAATGGCTCAGGATTTTCCGGAGTATTGGGGATTGCCACAGGAAAATGCAACCAGGTTTCTGGAGAAGATGGAGTTTACAGCTTTGATGAAAGACAGGGCAACCCCGGAGATCCTTTCTTGGATTTTGACTTATTGCTTGCAGGGTGATGCAAAAGCATGGCTACAGATGTTTGTGACTACACACAGGAACATTCATCGACAGGATCCTGAGTACCGTGTAGTCAGAGCTGCATTCTTGGCACAGTTTGTCCGTGTGAAGAGTCCGAATGAGGTGTGTAACATTCAGCAGAAGGATGGTCAGGATGTGGATCAGTATCTGATAGAGTTTGGTAGACTGTGGAGTCTATGGTGTGAGGCTTTGATTCCTGAAGTACCCCCGCAGATGATTAAGAGGGAGCGGTTTGTGGCTGGTTTGGAGCCAAACATTTGTTTGAAGGTGGAGCTGAAGAACCTGGATAGCTTTGAGGAGGCTGTCAGAGTTGCTCGTGAGAAGGAGTGGAGGGTGAAGCATATGAGGCAGATGGGAATGCAGGAAGAGCCAAAGAGGTTTGTGAAGGTGCCACAGATTGAGAGTATGCATCCTGGAAGAAACTTTGAAGAGGGAGGTTCATGATGCAGTAGAGCTCATGAAGTCTTTAAGCGTGAATTGGATAGAGTCTACAGGAAGAGGAAGAAGCATAGGTGATATGGGAAGGAAGACTGATGCATCATCTGGTTCTGAAGGAAATTCAGCAGATATTGGAAGAGGGAGAGGGTATCCGTGTGATGTGCAATGCCGGAATTGTGGTGAGTGGTGTCATATCAGTCCGCAATGTGAGAGACCAGCCAAAGCTAATGGTGGTATATATCAATTGTCTTTGGGAATGAGTGATAGGGTGAGTGGCCCTAGTATGTAGGTGAAGGATGCAATTCAGCCCAATGTTTGTGAAGCCCATGAGGTCACATTTGTAGAGCAGAATATGGGACAGATTAATCTATTGGAAATGAAGAAGGATGAGGTTTCTGGAATCAGCCCTGAAGAGCTTTCAGGAGGTGAGGAGGAGGAGGATGGGAGTATTGATGGTGCTGTGGATTGTGAAAGTGATGCTAGTGCTGTGGAGCCTGATGTGTTTGAGGATGGATATGCTAGTGCTGTGGAGCCTGATGTGTTTGAGGATGGATATGACTTGGATGACCTCTTTGATTCAGAAAAGAGTAATGACTTGCAGGTGCCAGTAGTTCAGCCAGTCAAGGTAGAGAGTGATGGTCAAGGTGTTACTAATGAAGATGCTGTGGATGAAGTCCGTATGGATGATCCAGGTGATGAGTTGGATATTGCAGCTTGTGAGAGTGTGGATGGTGAGCTGGACAGTGTACTTGATAGTGCACTGGATGATCTGTTGAAGTTGGCTTCCTTGGAGAAGATTACTTGCATGCCAGTTGTGCAGCAGGAAGGGAGTGATGGTGTGACTGATGGTGAGCTGTGGATGCTCCTTTGGTTGATGGTGTGATAGATTTCGCAGGTGCGGTTGGCTGATCATAAGGTGTGTGTTCCTTATCATGCCCAAGAGAATGAGTTGGTGGTTGTGGGTGGTGAGGATGCATGTGAGGCTATTGTTGTTGGTCAGGGGGACCAAGATGCTTTGCCTGGGAGTTTGGGGAGCTTGGACTTGGTTGAGATGCCTGTGCAAGATGTGGAGAATCTTGCAGGATCGCCAATGGTCTTGAAGCTGGAGAAACTGCAGGAAAGTGACAATGATGAGTCTGCAATGCACGAGGTTGCTGTGTTTGGTGTTGATGGGTTGAAGGGAAGTGAGTGTATGAAGGACACACCACATGTGGATGCTCAGCATATGGATGAGTGGTTTGGTTATAGTTCGAGTCTGGCAGTTAGTCCAGAGGAAGGGTTGGAAACCAATGGTGTGGGCTGTAGATTAGATGACCGTAAGATGGGAGTTGATGATGAGATGTGTGTTATCTCGGTATATGATTATAAGTGGGAGTCAGATGTGTTAGAGGGGAGTAGAGGTGAGAAGTGGTTGTCTCCATCACAAGGATATATGAGCTGGTCTGGAGGAGGAAGTGTAACAGAATATGGTGATGAGGCCATATATAAAGAGCAAAGGGGGTTGTTGAGAATGGAAGATTATGGCAGGGTGTATCAATGGTTGTCTGATGGAGGAGAATGCTTGAAGGACTGGAAGGTAGAAGCACCGAGGTTTCTGTTTGATCCAGGGGGATAAATGGTTTCTGTTTGTGCAGCTGCTGGACATAAATGTCTCAGCAAAAAATAAGGGGGTTGCTAAATATGTATGGCTAAAAATAGAGGCTGATAATGTGTGCATACGTGTGCATGGCGTGTGTGAAGGTTTTACTTTTGAGGGCGTTGCCAGATGTACAGGGTGGACGGTATTGGCTTTGAGCTTGTTGCAGGCCTGTCGGGTGCGAGGTCAGATGATGGAGATGATGTCAGCTGCTCGGATGTCTGGATATGTGTATGCGTTTCCAAGGATAAGTGAGCATTGGAAGAATGCTATTTGAGGTATGTGGAGCATGGGAGAATAATGATAAAGAGGGGCCAAGGTTGCCTTTGAATTTGGTGTGAAAAAGAGAACATGGTGGCCATTTTTATAATGAATAAAATAAGAATAAACGTGGCCTTATTCTGGAAAGGTGGCGTGGAGGTTGGCCGCCAGCGAGGTTCTTCTGGAAGCCCTTGCGTGGAGGAGGCGACCCTGTTGTTGTTGGGAGGCAGCTGCAAGACGAAGCCAAGGGGGGCCTCATAGCTGCCTGGTGTGAGGCGCTGCAGAGAAGAGCAGCGGGGGGAAGAGCGCAGCAACAACAGAGAGGCCCGTGTGTTTTTTTTTGGGTGGCTAGTGTAGCCACAGGACAGAGGGAGCTGCAAGCGCTGGGGCGTGTGCAGCGTCGATCGCAGAGGAGAGGTTGAGCTGGTGTGGCTTTTGGAGCGTGGGTAGCTACAAGCACAGGGGGGAGCCACAAACGTGTGTAGCCAGGAGCGCAGAGAAGCTGGTGCAGAGGGTGCTAGCTGTGAGAGGACGTTGGGGCAACCGGAGACGCCGACTGGATAAAGGCGTGGCAGGTGAGGAAGCTGACATAGGGCTGGCATGTGGGAGCCGCCCAGACGAAACTGTAGGTTGTAAAAAGGCGCAGCTGTAGGGGAGCCGCCGCCTAGGAGTTGCTGGCGAAGACAAAGACACCTTGCAGAGAAGGCTCCGTGTGAAGGCGAGTAGACAAAGCCGTCGTGTGGTGACTGTAGGGCGCTGTAGTGGTTAGTGTGGTTGGTTTGTGGTGAAAAGCGCTGCGTGCATCTGGTGAGCTAAGAGGTGAAGAAGCCGTGTTGAAAGGGAGGCTTTGAGTTTTGTGGTGTGAAGGGACTGGGCTCTGAGAGAACTGGAGAGAAAAACAGCCTTGGCGGCTGGTAGCCAAAGGAAGAGTGCGAAGGAGAGAGTTGGGTTGCTATGAAGCCGGCAAGGGCTGGTAGCACGCAAGCAGGTTCTTTTGCTTTGACTGGATATTGGGCTGGTTGTCAGGTTGGCGACAAAGAAAGAGGTTGCTGTGGTTTTGCTTTGAGAACTGGCAGTGAACTGGTGGTGTAGCTGAGTGGTCTTCAACTGAGGTGCAGTGCAGAGAAGCAAGAGCGAAGGGATTTTGGAGCGACCAGGAGCTGGAGCGGGCTGATTGTGAGCGGGTGCCTGATAAAGCTGGTGTCTGGGATATTTGGGATATCCACCTGTGTAAAGGTCAAGGTTCTTTCTGAAATACAAGTCTTGCTCATGCTCTCTGGTCTGGTGTTCTGGTGTGTTTGCATGCATGTGTGGAAGTGTGGCATGCTATAAGGGCGTAAATAGCTTTACCGCTTCCGTGCCATCACCGCTGCACCAATTTTATAAATTGTTGCTCTAATGTCATCGTTGAGGCAAAGGCTTGATGGTATAGGAAGCACGAATTGCAAGAATTTGTGCCAATCATGACTCTTCAAGCCACTATGCTCATTGTTCTTTGTAAATTCTCCCTTCAAACAATGCATGCATCCTATAGGGGTACGAAACTCACTAATGCACTTCTTTACACGTTGTTGCTCATCCTTTGTCCTCATGACCCAAGGTGCTTTTGGTAGCATCATCTTTCCATCTGCTCTATTTTGGGCCCATAAGTGGTGCATGCGTTGAACCTCTTGTAAATCATCTCGTTGTGCCTTGCTCTCCTTTGCTCCTGTGATGGTTTTCCAAAGCACCTCGGCTATATTCTTGAAAATGTGCATTGGGTCAAGAAGATGGTTCACTAGAAGGTCATTCCAGTATGGAAGTTGATGGAAAATGGATAGAAGCTTCATTCCTAGAGGTGTACAGGTTGGATCCAGCTCCCATAAGGTCCTCCAATCACTACTCTTCCTATGCAAGGAGACCTCCCTAGAAACCCATCACGCAAAGGATGGTCCACTAGGAGATACTTCTTGTGGCCCTCGTATACTATCTTCTTCATAGACTTTGAGTATCGAGCCTCAAGTTGCGGCCCACATAATAGACATCCATTATACCCTGACATTGAAAGCCCTGTAGAACATCAAAAAAGATTGTAGCACGTAAGTTTGGATGACAATCATGACTTAACATAATATGTTAAGTGACAAGCTACAGTATTACAACCTGAGCACTCTCCATAGCTAGGCCAATCATGCATAGTCTACATAAGTATTCCTCTCAATATTAGCGCACGTTGTCCAAACCTCTTGGAAATACATTAACTTAATGCTCTCCTATAGAACACGAAGCTCCTCAACTAAAGGAGCTAAATACACATTCATGTTCTTCAACTTGTACTTTCTAGGAACTATCAAAGACAATAAAAGATGCCCTTTTTTTTATCGCTAGCCATGGTGGAAGATTATAGTCAACTAGACATACAGGCCATGTACTCCATGAGATGAACTTCGTAGACCAAATGGATTCACTCCATCCATCGCTAGTCTGAGTCAAATATAGCGAGCCTCCTCCTAAAAGGCTACCCACTTCTCTTCAATGTGCTTCCATGCAGGGGAATCTACAGGCACACGCATAACACCATCCGCCGTGGACCTAGTGTTACGGTGCCAAGTCATCAATCCTGCAATGGATTTGCACTTGAACATTGTTTTTATTCGAGGGATGATGGAAAAGTGTCGTAAAACTTTTGCTGGTACTCTTTCTCCTTGCACATCTTGTCTATATCTCGATGTACCACAATGTGGACATTGTACTGCGTTGTTATATTCTTGTCGATAAAGAATACAATCATTTAGACAAGCATGGTGTGTGTTGTAGTCCATTGCCAAAATCGAGTGCAATATTGCTTTTGCTTGACTACGGTCGGGGAATTTTTTTTTGCGAGCTTTTTTTGCCGAGCTTTTTGGAGCAATGAACAAGTAGTCCGAGCTTTGCAAAGGACCAAGAACTTACTATGAGATTTGTAAAGGACCAAGAACTTACTTACATATAAATAACAAGCTTTGAAAGATCAACAATATAAATTTCAGTCTTTTAAAGATCTAGTTCATAAAAATATTAATTACAAAGTCTTTTGATCCACATCATACTTATTGATATAATTACATATATACATATACCTATCTAAATTCATGCACCTCATACATATACACTCATATATATACACATACAAAATATACATATACATACATACATGCAAGAGCTACCTACATACTAACATATATACATACATACTTTCTTACTTACTTAAATATAAAAAAACAATCAAGAGCTACCTACATACTAACATATATACATACTAACATATATACATACATACATACTTTCTTACTTACTTAAATATAAAAAACAATCCTTTAAAGATAAAAAATGTATATACCGATCTTAAAAGTTCTAAACCATGAAAATCTCGATTACAAAGTCTTTTGATCCACATCATACTTATTGATATAATTATATATATACATATATCTACCTAAATTCATACACCTCGTACATATACATATACATACATACATACAAGAGCTACCTACGCACTAACATATATACATACATACATACTTTCTTACTTACTTAAATATAAAACACAATCTTTTAAAGATCAAAAATGTATATATCGATCTTTAAAGTTCCAAACCATGACAATCTCGATTACAAAGTCTTTTGATCCACAAATTATAGCATTCTTCTATGTGTCATCCCGACCTAATAAGAAATCTCCCAGACATGCTTTGGCTACCTCCATGTCATTCTCTATCCCCATATAGTGCCTTTTTAACTCTTGGCATGCACGTCCCAAGCCTCCACATCCCGCAAAAATGTCCAAGACACCATCTCCTTCACTTGAGAAGGTCTCCACTAGCCACCTACAATGAAATGAAATCATAAAGGTGCATCTAAGTATTTTGAAAAAGTAGCTATGAAAATGAACAGAATGAAAATTGTCTCACCTAAAGAACATAGGAGATCTTTCTGCACCACCTTGAATGTAGCGCTCCAAGACCATCGTGCGTTGGAATGGATGCTTTTTATTCTTCTCAAAAATGAAATTTCGTTGAGCGTTGAATAACTTCTTTGAAACATTTTGCCCAGCCTCGCGATCAATAATAGGGACATGGCAATTGACTCGATAGAACATACTAAGTGCCAATGTATCCACCTACCATAACGAGAAAACATTATGTTTGGATATCCATACCACATAACATGTATACATAAAGGGAAATATTTGAGAGATTATGACTTACCCATTTCGATGCATGACCAATCCAACTTTCATTCCCATGGAATATATTTTAGGAAGTTGATCCATTAGACTCAAACACACAAACCAACCCTCATCAGCCCCACAAACAAACCAACAAAACTAAGTGTGGCACGTATCAATGATGAAGAAACTTGATTCCATGAGGGACACCCATCCGTATCTACATCAACAACCTATAAACCTGTAGGAAAGTCAGCCCATACGAGGCGAGCCACTGTATCTGAGGGAGCACCTCTATGAGATAGAGCCTTGGGAATCTTCATCAAGAATTCTTCCACACTACATAAAAGATTTATGATGTTTGGTTTTGGTAAGTATAACTTGGAAAACTAATTATATGGTGAAATTATTCTTTTTACCTAGAGTGTGGACGTCTACTAGCAATATGTGTGAAAAACATCTCTCACCTACTCTGCAAAGTAAACAAGACAAAAAATGAGATGCATTTCGAAAGCACACACTTCTCAAAATAAATTCACGATGGAAAGTACTCTTACTAATCATGTCCATCATGTCACGTTGTCCTGACACCTCCCCCTCTTGAAGATGCTCTGGAGGGTCTCTCTCTTGATCTTCATTTTGGGGTCTCCCTCTTGAACATCATGCATAATGTCAAGACGTCTCTTTGTTCGCCTCGCACTTGAGACGATGTAGATGTATGCTCTTGGTGTGATTGTGGCACTCATGACAGTGGTGTGTATGGTTTTGGGGGCCACGCACGAGGATCTAACTACTGGAGACTGGGTCAAGTTTGTTGGCTGTGGGGAAGGTATTCTAGAGTCTTCTTGAGTTGGGGGCTCTCTTTCAAGCTCAGATTGGTAATTCTTAAATTCTTCAAGAAATAGATCGAGATAATTTAGTAAAAAAGTAGAAATCCCCAGACATTTTTGTATATGTATATGTATGGAGGTTTATATGCATGTATATATATATATGTATGTATATGTGTATATGTATGTATATATATATGTATGTATATGTGTGTATATGTATGTATGGATTGGCACAGTTACGTATGAGTATGTTACGTCATCGTAGCATGAAGTCTAGAAATGAGGGTATAAAGCTCTAAGCCTCGAATACCGAATACATGTGTGAAATCAAAAAAAGATATGCGCACCATGACACAAAATGGCAACTGAAAATCTTTATTGTAGAGCAACATTGATAGTGCATGAGAGAGACTCTCCTAAGATCAGGATCTAAGGTGGTAATATAGTGATGTGGATGATGATGATAGTGTGAACTCACACCATGCTGAAGGGTAAAAGTAGTAGGAGTAATCCATGGCCATGCTTGAACACTAACCAAAGTGTACACTAAAAGCAATGGTCACGTGTGAATAATTTTCACAAAATATAAAGTGCAAGAACACCTAATTCATACCATAATAATTCATACCATAATAATTCATACCATAATAATAATAATTTTCTCCAGAATTTTTCTACATTCATTGATATAATGGCCTAACTTCCAATAGTATTTTCATTTTCATTTCTTCTTAGGGTTATCAACCCCCTTCTTGGTGGCACTTGGCATTCTTTGTAGAAAACTGGGTTGATTTTGCCTTTAGCTTAAAGCCACCCTGAGAAAAGGCTTTGCCTTTATCATTTTGATTAGCAACAAATTTCTAATCTCCCAAATGTATAATAGTTTAGTATCTCCAATATTTATATTCTTATAAGAGCACTGCAACCATCTCATTAAAGTAAGGTTATTGGGTCTACCCTTCATTATGATCCAAAGTATAGATGCAAAACCCTGGTATGAATTAGGTAGAGCTGTGAGAATAGGTGTTCTTGCACAATGTGTGTGAACACATAATATGCGTGAACATATTATGTGTGTGAACATACAAACCAACCATGTAAACACACTCCACAAAAAACTAAGTGTGTGAATCACACCGCACACAACAAGGCACGTGTGAACAACCAAACAATAGCACCCATGCATGGCGCCACACCGCATTACACACTAGGAATATTAATAGACTCAAACCAAAGTGTGGGTACATGAGATAGCCACAAAATTAAGGCTAGGGAATGTGGTGTGAACAAAAAGCACCCATGCATGGTGCCACACCGCATTACACACTAGGAATATTAATAGACTCAAACCAAAGTGTGGGTACATGAGATAGCCACAAAATTAAGGCTAGGGAATGTGGTGTGAACAAAAAGGTTGATGGGTTGGAAGGGTGTGAAAGATTAAAAGAGTTAAAAAAAGGGTGTGCACTTCCTAAAGTCTTAATGAGGGATATTTAATGGTGATTACCTCACACAAGGATTAAAGATCTTAGTAAGCACCTTGCATGTGTGAGAACTATCCAAATACTTCTTTGGTGTTACTATTCTCACAGCTCTACCTAATTCATACCAGGGTTTTACATCTATACTTTGGATCATAATGAAGGGTAGCCCCAATAACCTTACTTTAATGAGATGGTTGCAGTGCTCTTATAAGAATATAAATATTGGAGATACTAAACTATTATACATTTGGGAGATTAGAAATTTGTTGCTAATCAAAATGATAAAGGCAAAGCCTTTTCTCAGGGTGGCTTTAAGCTAAAGGCAAAATCAACCCAGTTTTCTACAAAGAATGCCAAGTGCCACCAAGAAGGGGGTTGATAACCCTAAGAAGAAATGAAAATGAAAATACTATTGGAAGTTAGGCCATTATATCAATGAATGTAGAAAAATTTTGGAGAAGGATAAGATAAAAAGGTCAAGTATGGCTATGGCTGATGCATCAGCACACCAAGTGCTAAAAAGAAGGAGGCAGCAAATTATACATATCATGATTGCTTCATTTTTCACTTCTAGTTATGATCCTTTTATCCATAATGTATGCATGTTAATGAGATTAACATGTTTGGTACTTTGGGAGTGGTGCTAGCAAGAAAATTACTTCTTAATTTTATTTGTTTTCCTCCCTTGAGTTATCTTCTCAAGGAGGCACACTCGCATGTGCGAACAACTTCTCATATCTAGTGAAAGGAGTTGGTACTATTGTGCTTATCGTTGCTATTGCAAATGGTGGGATAAACACTCCCTTTGAAATATTGTTTGTTTCAGGCATAAAAAAGAAGTTGATGTTAGTATCCTACCATTACCAAGGTAGGCCTGGTGGTGGTGGTCAGATTTGTTAATGACCGGTGTATAGTTCATGACCACAGTGGTGATAATCAGCATGGTGTGAGTTCACACTATCATCATCATCCACATCACTCCCCCCTTGCCCCCAGTTGCTTCGACCAGTCCAGGCACCCGGCAGAGCCGGGGGATGGTCGACTCTGTCGGGTGCATGGACTGGCCAGAGAAACTGGGGGCTCACAGTTGCCTGGACCGGCTCCACCTCCACCCCCGCCGCTGCCGCCTCCACAACGCCGCCGCCGCCTCCTCCTCCATCGCCGTCGCTGTCGATGCTGCCGCCGTCGCCTCCTCCACAATGCCGCCGCCGCCGCCTCCACAACACCGTCGCCACCGTCGCCTGCTCCACCACCACCGCCTCCTCACCATCACTGTCGCATGTTCCACAACGTCGCCTGCTCCGTCTGCTCCACCGTCGTCGCTTGAGGGACTCCCGTATTGCACATCGCTCCGGCAAGTCCTGCCACCCGGTAGAGCCGGGGGATGGTCTGCGCTAGCGCAGACCATCCCCTGGCTCTGTCGGGTGCCAGGACTGGCCGGAGCAATGGGGGGCTGCCTCCTCCACCGCCGTCGCCTCCTCCGCCTCCTCCACCGCCGCCGCTGCCTCCTCACCATCGCCGCCAGGAAGCATATTCTCAAACATTGGGGGAGCATATCTCATGGTCCTTCCTGGTAGCTTGAAGAAATCATTCTCATCCTCCTAGGTTTCAAACTCAAGAATACATAGCTTTTAAGGATGTCACCCCCTCTATATCTTCCCAAGGCTACTAGCCTTCATTGAGATGGTTGGTTCACCATAAGGTATTTCACCATAGCTTGTCATATCTTTTACCTTAATTCCTACCATGATTTCCTTGCTTTTTTTTTGTTAAGGTTGGTGAGTTCTAAATAGTCTTCCATGGATTTCACCCATGTTAAGGTTGGTGAGTTCTAAATAGTCTTCCATGGATTTCACCCATGCTTTGAATACTCATTGAGATTGGCTCCTTCGCTTGAAAATGGTCCAACCTGCATCTTTTGAAGTGCGACCTTGAGTTCTCATCTTTTAAGTGTGGCCTTAAATTCTTATAATCATTAAGCTCACTATTCTGATTCCTATGTGAGTTGTTGAGGTCAGCTACCTTTGAATGACAAGAAGAAACAATCTGCTCGTCTATGAGCAATTCACCATGTGCATGTCTTAGCAAGTAACTTTAGTATTAATTTTTGTCTATTCACAAAGAGACCTTAATTGTAAGAAAAATATTCCTTTATTTATTTCAAGTGGTTATTATATATTTTTAGCTTTAGGAACCAAAAAGCTTAAATGGATTGAAGAGCATTGGAAACATAAATTTTCTATAAGAAAGGTGGAGAATAAGAAACCTTCAGATCTCCTCAATCTAAACCCATGGATTACATAACTTTAAACAACCCCAAATCTTTAACGTAGACCATCCCCCGGCCGGCTCTCCCAGCGGGCGGCGGGTGCCTAGACTGGTCGGAGCAACGGGGGCGGGGGGGGGAGATCACACCTGCCTGGATTGCCTCCACCTCCACCTCCATTTCCACCTCCACCTCCATCTCCACCTCGCCCTCCACCTCCACCTCCACCTCCAGCTCCACCTCCACCTCCAGCTCCAGCTCCACCTTCGCCGCCGCCGCTGCCTCCTCACCATCGCCATCTCCACCTCCATCGTCGCTGCCTCCTCCCTCTCACCATCAGAACGCTGTGAACACTTCAAATTTTCAGAAAAGAGAACAAATGAGAATAGTGAGAGAATTACTTGTTTGAAGTTCACAGATCTGTTGCAAAAGGCCCGGAAGTCCAATCCTGCGTTAGATCGCCAGCCGAGTTGAGAGTCTCCATTTGGATGATTAATACTGTTGGTTAGATGTAGATACATATAGGAGATAAATACAGAAACTCGAACTATAAACCTTGATGTCAATAATAATAATCGTCTACTATTTAAAGTATTTTTCCACTCCCTCCACATCCTTTAGGGTGTGTTCAGATGGTATCTGGGGTTGCTGAGTGCTTACCTTCTTGGCCCAAGCTCGGAACTGGAGGAGAATAAATAGGGCCTATAGACAGTTACATATTATTTTCATTTTAAAGGTTACTTACATATAAAAAACTAATATGAAAAGATACATATAATACTTAGAACCAATAAATGTATAATTTAAAACATACATATAATAAATTAATATAAAAAGATACATATTTAACTTAGATTTTTTATATATATTTGTATATTTTTTATAAAAAAAATTTGTCACATGACCATCCTCAATCGTGATTGCTCCACCTTGTTTTATCATTTCAGCCGCCTTACACACCTGACAATGATTGATTCGGCCTAGATACCTGATCTTCTATTTTTATTTTGTAAAGTCCACCTGTTCCTCGTTTTTTTATTTTCATTTCACATTTTCTTCTCTCCTGTCCTTTCTGCATCTTCATATTGCCTTCCCTATGGAGCACACTGTGACCTTTGGCTGCAGGGCAAAAAATCTCAAACTTTAATACTTCTCCACCAGACCACGCTTGTCACCATGGATATCTACAAGGGTTTCTGCCTTCATCACATGCCCTTTCTGGAGTGAAAGCTACTAGGACCAATGGAAGCCTACAGGAAATCATCACTCATTATGACATGGAGGGAAATAAAAACTACCTTGTAGATATTACTCGAAGTAAAACATATATGCTACAATATAGTCCTCTCTATGCTGCTGATAGCTTGATTCTAGTGCTAAATGACATTGCCCAAGATGTCCGACATTTGGAGACCTCAGTGGAGAAAGAATTAGGGACACAAAACACCCATGTTCATATCTCGAGCTCCTCCTCTAAGAGTGACTTGAATGGCTCAGCAACAACTGTTTTGCAACCAGGTGAAGGCACAAGCAATCCAAAAGGTTCTAAGCACCATATCTCTGAAGATGAATGTATTGCTTCAGAGAGTATACTTCCAGTTCTTCGTAAGAAGGAGAAACCTTCTCTTCTACGTTCAGTGCTAGAAAAAGTTACACGAGTTATCCAAGTCCAAGAGGTGCCAAGACATTATGATGGTGATTCCATCCTAGAGTTTCCACCAACATATGGCAAAATAGGAAATATGGATGGAATGGAGTAAAAATATGATGCACCTATGGTGGACACGTCCAGTAACATCAAACATGTCTGTAAGTTGTACCGTGCGTATCAGCTATTGTGTTGGTGCTTTGGAGTGCCATAGGCTCAGCTATCCTTTTTACTTGAACAATAAAAGGTATAACAACACCTTCTTTCATGAAAATGTTTGTTTCTCAAGTGTTGAAAGCCCAGAGAAGTGCAAGTCCTCGAAAAATACAGATGGATATTGTGAACAATATGCTGTTTTCCTACATGATGAATCAAAGTGATGAGCTACCTACTACAAGTATTGGGGATCATGAGCTCTGTAATTTTTTGGAGGAGTTGAGTCCTCTTGTGGAAAACCAGAGGTGAGTATTCATTATATAACTTAATTATAATTAGACATATTGTATCCTAGGAGAAAAGAAAATTGATGCCGACAGGAGAGGGCTTTGATAGCATCCTTCTTATAGAGAGAAGATCTCGCTATTCATTTATACAAGGTAGTCGTTTCCTAGGACAAGGTGGCCCTGATGATAAATGTTATGTCTTTAAGATGTCTTTGTGAGGACCAGCATCAGGCGTGGACTTGGTGAATCGCATGCGGTGTGATAATGGAGGTGACTTGGCAAAGTCCTGGGTTTTGTTTGATCACACTCATCGAGTTTTTGGTTGGTCAACAATGGCTTGTCATGTTTACGACCCAAGGTGAGACTACGTACTTCTATTTTTTCCTTTCTTTTATTTACCTTGAATGATAGCTGATTGAAAAAAATTCTCTCCAAAATCCTATAGTGTTCAAGAGCTGTTGACAATTGCCACATGCGAAATGAAGGAGGAGGATACAAAAAGCCACGAACTATTTTGGGAAATGCTGAATATAGCACAATGGAGCAATGCGGTTATGCACCCGCACACTTCTATGGGTTTATCAGATGAAGCAGGGTCAAATTGGTGTGTAGTTAGGACCATTTTCAATGGGGGTCCGCACAACATTATGGAGGACAGGGAGCGAACAAGCATATTCCATTGGAAACAAAGTTTGATGAAGCATGCTAAACAATGCTTAAAGGCAGAAAGTCGACAACACCATATTGACTTGTGTGAAGAATGGAGATTGGCAACCAATAAGGAGTCATCTTTCTTAAAAAGTAAAGAGATTCGTGAGTGGTGGAGAAATGGACATGTTCGTGAGGGAAAACTATCAGTAATGGATACGTGGATGACTTGGTGGGAAGTATGAATAGCACATTGGGGCAATGAAAGCGACAGTCCTTAATGAGAGTGCAACAATGCAGTGACCTCTACTCTATTTTTCATTTGGCATGTGAGAGTGGAGAGGACTATTTTATACACATCAAGGTACAACCTTGGTGTACATGTCCTGATTTCATGCAAAGAGAATCTAGAGGAAAGTCTTACGTTGCATGTAAGAATATCTATTTTTTCTTCTTGCGAGTTTTGGGATTACATAAGAATGAGAATATGGTAATGCATCAACCGACACTATCACTAGACCAAGGATGTTTGTGCCTATACTTAAGCTTTAATCAAGCCTCTCATGTTTGTGCCTACTTAAGCTTGTAAGGAAATATGAAGTCAATCTTTTTGTAAGAAAATTTGAACCCAATATTTTTGTCTTGCTTTGGGATGGAGTATACTGTCACGTACTCTAAAGTCTTATTGTAGGTAGCTTGTGATGCTATGGTAAAGGAGTTTTACCAACCATATATCTTCTTGTAAAGAAATGTGAACTCAATCTTTTTGTAAGAAAATATGAACCGGGTAAACTTGTTTTTACTTGTGTTGAAATAAATATTGGTCTTTGAGTATGCATGAAAAGTTGAAGTATCCTTGTCATAAATTGTATGTATTGGAAGAAAGGTACATAGATAGGTATGTTTGTGCCTATATTTAATTTTCTTTGATATAAAATGTGTGTTTATATGTAGGAAGGTAGGTAGGTAGGTATGTAGGTATGTATGTATGCATGCATGTATATGTTTGGGAGTATGCATGCATGTATGTATGTATGTATTGTACACATGTGTGTATATATGTATGTATGTATATATGTAGGAAGGTAGGTAGGTAGGTAGGTAGGTAGGTAGGTATGTTTGAGAATATGCATGTATATATGTATGTATGTATGTATGTATGTATGTATGTATGTATGTGAATGTATTTATTTCTCTTTCATAAATACTTACTATATAAAAGCTCACCAAAATGTATCATTTTTCTTACAAGCTCGCATAAAACTATCTTATCTCCAAAAAGCTCGCCAAATAAAGCTCGCAAAAAAATCAAACCCAGAAAATGCATATAAAAGTACATAACTCACTAATTGCATATGATATCATCACTTATGCAAAAAGTTTTGATACGCTCGTATCAGACCATCCAAAAATTGATTGCAAGTTTAATATGGACAGGCAAGCGCGTAAAACAGACACATGTGCTCCACTATATAGTGGAAGACGAGCAAGCCTGCGTAGCTGTTTCTCTTCTTGGGAAGCGTATTCCACACGTCGTGTATTTTCTTCTACCCCTTCGTGTTCCAAACCTCGATCTTCTGTTCCATCGTGTAAGGCATTTATCATGTCATCCATGTCATGTTCTACTATTTGCTCTAAATCTGCCTCAAGTTCCTCGGGTTATTGGAACATCTCGTTTGTGGCTACTCTTATTGGTCTCCACGTTCAGGCCGGATATCCACTGGTTCGTCATTGTTGAGGCGCGCATTGCCACTAATTAGATGTTCCAATCACTCCACCGAAAATATTTCTCATTTTTTTGTATGATCATTGCAAATTCGTCGATTTCAAACCACTTGGTATTTGCAGCATAGCGAGTATATGGGCAAAGTGTATTTTCCTCTAAATCAACAAAATTTGAGGATGTGGCATCGTCCATGGTTTCCATATTGATTTGCAAAATAGGAACGAATGCTTATTTTTGGAGGGGAATCCTCCCTTAAGTATTTGTGGAGGGTGGTAGTCGGTGATAAGTAATTTGAAATGTCGGGGGCACGCAAGATCTGGAAAGATTTTGAATCTGAATGAAAGGTAGCTATCGTCGAAATAAGCGTCGAAGAGGGCGTCGAAATATCCGTCGAAAAGAGCGTGGGAATTTTATTTTTTTGAATCTTATTTCCACGCTATTTTCCACATATTTTTGGATGCTTTTTTCCACTCTGATTTCGATGCTTTTTTCCATGCTTATTTCGACGGCACAGGTTTTTACAGTAAAACAGAACCTCTCTTTTTTGGCATTTTTTTTTTGTGCGCGCGTGTTTTGCTTGCTTTCTCACCAAGTATGCCTCCTTTTCCCTCACTCCCATCTCCTTCTTTGCCCTCCCTCTCCTCTCCTATTGGTTGTTAAATTGGTGTGTGTGTGTTGAAGGATAAACCTCCTTGTGTATCCATGCTATTCACACTTTTAGGGTTTTGTATCACTAATTCTTTTCTCAACTTTTGGTTTTGTTTTGTAGGTCGTCTAATCCTCTCTTTCAACTTCACCAAAAAGAGGTAAATTCTTTCCTCTCTTTTCAATTTTGTATGTATGCATTACTAATCCTTTCCTCACCCTTTTGTTGGTTTTGTAGGTCTTCTAATCTTCTATTTCAACATCACCAAAAAGAGTTAAGTGCTTTCCTATCTTTCCTATCTTTTTATCCACTCTTTTCTCTATTTTTATCTACCAAAAAGAGGGGTTTTGTTTTGTAGGTCCTCTATGCATAGAGCTTAATGCACATGCATAGAACTCTAATCATAGAGCTTAGATTAAGCTCTATGCATGCATTCATAATGCATAGAGATATATGCATAGACTAAGCTCTATGCATAGAGCTTAATGCATGCATTAAGTTCTATGCATGCATTAAGCTCTATGCATAGAGCTTAATGCATGCATAGATAGAGCTTAATGCATGTATAAGCTTTATGTATAAGGACTCATGCATAGCTTTATGCTTAAAGCTTTATACATAAGGCCTCATGCATGCTTTATGCATAAGCTTTAGAATAGCTTGCGTAAGGCTTGCATAGTGGCATAGTTTGCATAAGGCTTGCATAAGCTTTAACATAGCTTTTGTATGTATGCATTACTAATCCTTTCCTCACCCTTTTGTTGGTTTTGTAGGTCCTCTAATCCTCTCTTTCAACATCACGAAAAAGAGGTAAGTGCTTTTCTATGTTTCCTCTTTTTTTATTGCACCCTTGGTTGGGTGGTGGGGATTTGTTTTGTAGCTTTGCGCATAAGCATTATGCATAATGCTTTATGCTTTGCATAATGCTCATTCATGCTTAATGCATAAACCTCATGCATAGCTTTATACATAAGGCCTCATACATGCTTTATGCATAAGGCCTCATGCATAGTGTCGAGAAAAAGTACCTTTAACTGGGCTAAGCAATTGGCAAAAATTTAGAAAAAGTCCCATCATCGGTATCGAAGTAGAAAAACCTACTAAATGTGATTACGATGTGAATAGGATGTGAATGCGATGTGATAGGATGTGTTAAGATGTGAATGGATGTGAGTGGATGTGAATGGATGTGATAAGATGTGAGTGGATGTGATAAGATGTGAATGTGATGTAAGTAGATGTGGATGTGAAGAGATGTGGATGTGAAGAGATGTGGATGGGATGTGATGTGATGTAAATGGATGTGGATGTGATGAGATGTGATGTAAATGGATGTGGATGTGGATGTGAAAAAATGTGGATGAGATGTGATGTGAATGGATGTGATGTGAATCAAGATAGATGTGAATGGATGAGATGCAATGTGAATGGATGTGATGTGATATGGATATGGGTAGATATGACTGGATGAGATGTGATTAGGATAGATGTGATGAGATGTAATATGATGTGATTGGATGAGAATGGATGAAGGACGATGGGAATGCATATGATTGGATGTGGATTAAGAAATGTGAATTGATGTAGAAGAATGTGGAATAACGAGAAATGATGTGGAACAATGTGGAAAGATGAGAGTTCATTAGAAACTGTATTTATGACCTGTTTTTAAATGACTGTTTTATGTCAAGAATGTTGGGGAAGCATTTTGACCATCTTGTGAATGAGGTCATGTGGTGGAGACCTAAGTGATAAAGTTACAACAGCTGACGGAGAGTCAACGGAGGATGTCTCACATAGCAAGGTCTTGACTAGCCTTGGTTCGATTTAAATGGTGAGCTTCCGGTACGGTGGATGAGGGACCAAGGAAGCGGCCTATGAGTGAAGCTCTAGGTGACCTGCAAAGGAGTGACCATACGGTGCTCGGGCTCTAGGTCGTCGAAGATACTCACACGTGCGTCGAGGAAGAAAATGGTACAAGGAGCTAGAGTTGTTTTCTGAACTCGGGCATGGATCTGGTTGATTGTCCTTGCTGGTCCCCCCCTCAACGGATGAGTCCATGGCTCTTTTATATGGATCTGTTGGTTGATCTTGCTGATCTTCAATGGAGAGTCCATCTGGATTTTTATAAGTGAATATATTTTCGGGTACTATGAGCTAGGAACTATTGAAAAGACCCTTGAGTGAACAAGTGGTGAGCGTTCTGGTTGCCAATGATGCCATAGGTACACCAATGAAAGAATGATTGGAAATTAGAATTCAACCGGATATTTTGGAGGATTATTGTGAGATCCCTGTTCCCACCGCGCAACGGATTCGGGGTACTAGCAGCGGAAGTAGCACTTCTTGCGCAAGGCAGGGTCCCACACTCGGGGCCTCGTCCACGGATATCCGGACAAAAGACTAATCCGTCGGTTTTTTTTCCAAAACCAGACCCGGAAAAACTTCCCTTATCTGGAAAGCACGGGCGATTCCACCAGGATAATTTTTACTCTAACGTAGTCAAAACTCTTACTGATCAAACAGATCCGACTGCATCTATAAAGATACTTGGTCGGATCAAGGAAGAAACTTGCACTTGGATCATTGGGATCAACGCTTTTTTCCCCACCAAGGAGGCACAGCCGTTGATTCCTATCCATAGAACAATTACTATCCGGGATTTACTTTATCTATCGTAATAACAGAAATTGAGTCTCGATTTACGGATCCATCAGTCCAGCCTAACCCCATCCGATCCCATGGGTTAGCCAACCGCCCAACCACTGTAGTGATGGGATCCAATTTGGAATTTGGTTAGGTTTTGTCCCGGGTACCAAGGAAAAGAGTTCCAAGGCCCCCTAGCCGAAATTTCATGCAAACATAAAACTAGCCACACCACTTACACACCCAATATGAAAATTGCCTTTTTCTTAGCATCAGCTAACTTTAAAACAATCCTTTAATGAAACCATAGTACCACTGATCACAATCTCCCAATTTATCCAGTTGATTCATAATTTCCCATCATTCCTTCATCAGAGTATCTATGGCATCATTGGCAACTAGAACGCTCACCACCTGTCCACACAGGGGCCGTTTCAATAGTTCCTAGCCCATAATACTCAACAATATAATCACTTATCAAGATGGACTCTCGTTGAAGATCAGCAAGATCAACCAACAGATCCATATAAAAGAGCCATGGACTCATCCGTTGAGGACCAGCAAGGTCAGTCAACCAGATCCATGCCCGGTTCCAGAAAACAACTCTTACTCCTTGTTCCAATATCTTCCTCGACGCACGCGTGGGTATCCTGGGCGACCCAGAGCCCGAGCACCGTATGGTCAGCACCCTCTAGGATCCTTCGCAGGTGACCTAGCGCTTCACTCATAGGCCGCTTCCTTGGTCCCTCATCCACCGTACCGGAAGCTCACCATTTTAATCGAACCGAGGCTGGTCAAGACCTCGGCCGACCTTGCTACGCGAGACGTCCTCCATTGACTCTCCGTCAGCAGTTGCAACTTTATCAGTTAGGTCTCCACGACCTTAATCACAAGACGGTCAAAATGCTTTCCCAGCATTCTTGACATAAAACAGCCATTTACAAACAGCATTTACAAACAGTTTACAAATACAATTTCTATATTAACTCTCATTTTTCCACATTATCCCTCATGCAATCCACATTACTTATTCCACATTTCATTTATATGTGTACTCATCCAATCATATCATTTTCCATCTCTTCACTTCAGATTCCTTCACATCACATATCATATATTCACATCCATATCCACATCCATGCATCCACATCCACATCCACATTCACATCCATACATCCACATCTACATGCTTATCTCCATTTTCACATCCTCATTTATACATCCACATCCCATATCCACATTCATACATACACATCCATATCCACATCCATATCCGCATTCATACATACACATCCATATCCACATCCACATGCATACATTCATTATCATGTCCTCATTCATACATCCACATCCACATACATACATACATACATCCACATCCACATCCACATTCTCATTCACATCTATACATCCATATCTACATGCACATTCATATCCATACATCCACATCTATATCCTCATTCACATCCATACATCCACATTCATGCATCCACATCTACATGCCTACATCCATACATACACATCCACATTTACATCCATGCATCCACATCCACATCCTCATTCACATCCATACATCCACATTCATACCTCCACATCCACATCCACATTCACATCCATACATCCACATCTACATGCTTATCTCCATTTTCACATCTTCATTTATACATCCACATCCCATATCCACATTCATACATACACATCCATATCCACATCCACATGCATACATACATCCACATCCACATTCCCATTCACATATATACATCCATATCTACATGCACATTCACATCCATACATCCACATCTATATCCTCATTCGCATCCATACATCCACATTCATGCATCCACATCTACATGCTTATCTCCATTTTCACATCCTCATTTATACATCCACATCCCATATCCACATTCATACATACACATCCATATCCACATCCACATGCATACATACATCCACATCCACATTCCCATTCACATATATACATCCATATCTACATGCACATTCACATCCATACATCCACATCTATATCCTCATTCACATCCATACATCCACATTCATGCATCCACATCTACATGCTTATCTCCATTTTCACATCCTCATTTATACATCCACATCCCATATCCACATTCATACATACACATCCATATCCACATCCACATGCATACATACATCCACATCCACATTCCCATTCACATATATACATCCATATCTACATGCACATTCACATCCATACATCCACATCTATATCCTCATTCACATCCATACATCCACATTCATGCATCCACATCTACATGCTTATCTCCATTTTCACATCCTCATTTATACATCCACATCCCATATCCACATTCATACATACACATCCATATCCACATCCACATGCATACATACATCCACATCCACATTTACATCGATGCATCCACATCTACATCCTCATTCACACCCATACATCCACATTCATACATCCATACATCCACATTCATACATCCACATCCACATCCACATTCACATCCATACATCCACATTCATACATCCACATCCACATCCACATGCATCTTATCATATCTTATCACTTCCCATATCTTTTATGCATACCTCTATGCATGAAATTCAATTATGCTAAAAGTAACACTTTTATAATAAAATATTCAACTTTTATGCATACCTCTATGCATGAAATTAAAAAATGATAAAAGTAACACTTTTGATATAAAAATTTTTCCTTTATGCATACTTCTATGCATGAAAATTAAAAATGATAAAAGTAACACTTTTGATATAAAAAAATTATCCTTTATGCATGATATTAAAATTCAATTTCTCCATGATTATAATGAAATTCTTTCAATTAATCTAGGATGATAATTCCTAGAATATGGTAGGAAGTCCTCTTTTTATGCTTTGAATGAAATTACTTTATGCATAATTTTTATAAAAATTTTGCCATAGCTCCGCTGCTATGACTGATAAATCTCAATTTTTTCTAAGGGATAAAGCTTATCATTAAGGAAATAATTAAAATGATCTCTAATTGGATCATTAATCTATAATGGATTGAATCATCAATATGCATAAACTAAAAGCATAGAAAAAAGCCATTAATTTGGCCTCAAGCATAGCTTAATCTTGGATTAAGGAAAAGCTTTATGAAAAGCTTCATTTGGATTGAGAATGGGTCATGAGTACGACCATTTCTTGAGTGAGAGAGAGAATTTACATAAAAATCATTAGAATTTAAACATAAATGAAAATTAACTTCAATAGCATTATGTAACTCTTCACTACTATTCAAACTTCAATAGCATTTAAAAAAAAACCATACCAATTAAACTTCTCAAGCTTGAGAGGGGTTGAGAAGAGAGAAACATTGAGAAATTATAGAAAGATCAATATTCACTAATTACCTTACAACTTGCTTGATTCTTTGTTCACGGTAGAGGCCCCCAACCAATCAATTGGTTAAGTATGTTGATGGAGCCACTAATGGGGATTGAAGAAAGAGGGAAGCTCCAAAAACTAGTGAATTATTAAATGAATTCACAGTTCTTGGCTTAGGTGGAGTAGAGTAACGATGCATAAACACTATCTATTTTTCAACAAGGGGGAGGCTTCTATTTATAGGAAAAATTGAGCTCCTAACCAAACAAACTGATTCTAGAATTTTCTAAATTAGTTTGGTCAATATTTGACCATTTTTAGGTCAGTTAAGCTAACTTTTTGGAACTAGACTTGAATGAGGAGAGAGGAGAGATGAAATATCTCAATTTTTATGAGTTTAAAACTCATTCAAGCATGTGAAATATGCACCTCCTTTAAAGAACTCCCCTTCCTTACATATGTGTCATAATGGAATCATTTTAATATTGCTCATAGTTTTTTTTTTACTAATAAACCTTGTACATTTTCAACTCTTCATCTTATGTGAAATATGCACCTCCTTTAAAGAACTCCCCTTCCTTACATATGTGTCATAATGGAATCATTTTAATATTGCTCATAGTTTTTTACTAATAAACCTTGTACATTTTCAACTCTTCATCTTATGTGAAATATGCACCTCCTTTAAAGAACTCCCCTTCCTTACATATGTGTCATAATGGAATCATTTTAATATTGCTCATAGTTTTTTACTAATAAACCTTGTACATTTTCAACTCTTCATCTTATGTGAGCATTTAAGGGACTCCCCTTCCTTACATATGTGTCATAATAAAATCATTATACCCAAAATATCTCATATTTTTAATATTGCACATAGTTTTTTACTAATAAACCTTGTACATTTTCAACTCTTCACCTCATGTGAGCATTTACTCATTTTTGGGTATTTTCTTTTTTACAAGTTGGATTTATCTCCTCCCTACACATGGATTGATGCTATTGGTCCATAGGAACCTTAATTGGACCATAGTCTAAAGATTTCTGAAAATCTAGACCCTTAGGCTAAGGTTCTTTATACCTATTTTCAATTAATTCTAATTGCACATTGGAAAATTCTTTTTGAATTTCTGTTTCAGGGGAACTCATCTGAATTAGAAGAGATATTTTTCTATCCAAAAATATTCAAAATCTGAATATTCTCTCTCTAGAATATTTTTCTCTCTCTAGGCTAAAACAGATAGAAACAAGGTCTTTATATTTCTGAAGAGGGATTGATTACAGGGAAAGATACTAGACATCAAAAAGGGAGTGGGGGAGGAATCTTACATTCTACCCCACTTTAAAAATGCGAGATGTCCTCATCTCGCAAACTGGGATAATTTCGCAAGATGCACGAATATGAGACTTAGAGAAAAATTTTAATCAAGATTAACCACCAAGAAACGTCTTAAAGAGAGCAAGATTCAAAATAAGAACAAGATTTAAACTTTATTCATTCTCGAAACTTATACAGTAAAGATAGGAGAACTCTTTACACTTCCATAAGCCCGTCCATCATATGATCACAAAAGCAGTCCTCACAAGCTGCACAAGTATAAGGTAACTCATCTATGGGAATGATTCTGTGGGTTATTGCTGCGCCTATCTCAGTGGTATGAGGTGTTCTAACAAAAGGACCTCTGAGAGGCAAGCCAAAAACGGGGTAAAGGCATATCTTCTCATGAGGAAGAAAACACGCCAGTAAGAAGACCCGCTCAGAAAACCCAGGATGCCTTGATCTCATGACGCAGTAGTATCGGGGACCCAAACCCAAAGCTTCAATAACCATGGCCAAGCGGACATTGTTACGAAAGTGCTGCTGACCCCAGGGTGTTACCCTAGTTATGTCTTGATAGGTCCGCCATTTTGTCTGCGCTACAGAAGTTCCCAAGTGAGGGAAAAGTGAGTGCTCATACTGCTCTATAAAATCTTTCTTCACAGACTCCCTTGCGTCTTGAAGGTGAGAAATCATTAGGGATAAAACTAGTTCTTGTTGCCAAGCCATGAAGGAGATTAAGAAGAAAGGAGATCGATGGAAGTAAGATTACTGTGAGCGACAAGTAAAAGTTACGACTTATATAAAGGAAGGAGATAGCGTAACTTAGAAGCCAACGGTAACTTGCCACTGAAGTTTTACCGTCTTTCCATGATTTGGGTTTGACACATTTTTCTATAGAAGGCATTAAGAATTTTGAGATGAAGAGATAAAAGAAGCTTGTAGGCTAAGTCACCTACTTTCATTGAATTCAGATATAAGGCTCACAATATCTGGGGGATAACTTCATATACTCCCCAAGAGATAAAGAACTTCTTTTGGGCCGTACTCGAATGAAGACCAAAACCTTGATATCCAAAACATCGATTCTCACTTCTGAACTCATTGTTCTGAATCCTTAAAACAGGTGGGACTCTTGAGAAGTATTCTAGGAAAAGGGTCTTCCTTTGTTAAACAGAACTTTCTTTTATTTTAGAGAGGGAATAATTATAAGATCAGAAAGGGAGATTCTTACTCCTGTATACCTCGAAGGTTGGGGAGGAATCTTACATTCTACCCACTTAAAAAGTGCGAGATGTCCTCATCTCGCAAGGTAGAGGACAACTCTTTTTCTTAACATCCAATTTTATTTTGGGGTTCCTTATATTCTGGTCAACCCAGCAGAACACTGGGATAAATATCCCTTATATAGAACTCATCATTAATATTCAGATCATATCATTCATATCTTTAACATGATAATGGTCCATTAGACCGAAAAATTTCCTTCTGAACATTCCTCCACGGGAATTTCAGTCAAGCAAGTTCTCACTTTGTCATCCCTTAACTTGATCTACTGATCAAGTGTTAACAGTAACAATTTGACAGCACAACCCACTAATCTCATAGTGATTTGCTGAATTCATTATCATCATTCCAGTTATGAATATCATCATTGGGACTCGTCCCATTCATCCTCATTGTGGTTTTGTTCAGATTTTTATATTTCAACTAATTTCAAAAATCATCATTTTTCAATCAGAATTTTCAATCAGAATCCAATTCAATTCATCAATTCTCAAATAGAATTAAAAATCATATCAACCACATTCGAATTCATCATCTGGATAGCATTAACGCTTATAATTTCAAGTCTTAGATTTACTCGTATATACTGTCAGTAAAGAGCTGCAGTATACTCTCGGTATATACGGGTAGTCGTGGCTCTTGGAATTATAAGGTAAATACCATCATGTCTAGGCCTCAAGCAAGTCAGGGATGCTATATAATTGCGGTACTTCCATCTGAAGACCCAATTACCAAATTACGAATTTCAGTTTGAATATCAAATCGTATGAATTATCTCACACAATTATAACCTTTTTGTGTTTCTTGATAAATTTTTGATATATTTGTCTTCTCAGTTGATCTTTATTAACCAATTGCTCTGATACCAACTGTGAGATCCCTGTTCCCACCGCGCAACGGATTCGGGGTACTAGCAGCGGAAGTAGCACTTCTTGCGCGAGGCAGGGTCCCACACTCGGGGCCTCGTCCACGGATATCCGGACAAAAGACTAATCCGTCGGTTTTTTTTCCAAAACCAGACCCGGAAAAACTTCCCTTATCTGGAAAGCACGGGCGATTCCACCAGGATAATTTTTACTCTAACGTAGTCAAAACTCTTACTGATCAAACAGATCCGACTGCATCTATAAAGATACTTGGTCGGATCAAGGAAGAAACTTGCACTTGGATCATTGGGATCAACGCTTTTTTCCCCACCAAGGAGGCACAGCCGTTGATTCCTATCCATAGAACAATTACTATCCGGGATTTACTTTATCTATCGTAATAACAGAAATTGAGTCTCGATTTACGGATCCATCAGTCCAGCCTAACCCCATCCGATCCCATGGGTTAGCCAACCGCCCAACCACTGTAGTGATGGGATCCAATTTGGAATTTGGTTAGGTTTTGTCCCGGGTACCAAGGAAAAGAGTTCCAAGGCCCCCTAGCCGGAATTTCATGCAAACATAAAACTAGCCACACCACTTACACACCCAATATGAAAATTGCCTTTTTCTTAGCATCAGCTAACTTTAAAACAATCCTTTAACGAAACCATAGTACCACTGATCACAATCTCCCAATTTATCCAGTTGATTCATAATTTCCCATCATTCCTTCATCAGAGTATCTATGGCATCATTGGCAACTAGAACGCTCACCACCTGTCCACACAGGGGCCGTTTCAATAGTTCCTAGCCCATAATACTCAACAATATAATCACTTATCAAGATGGACTCTCGTTGAAGATCAGCAAGATCAACCAACAGATCCATATAAAAGAGCCATGGACTCATCCGTTGAGGACCAGCAAGGTCAGTCAACCAGATCCATGCCCGGTTCCAGAAAACAACTCTTACTCCTTGTTCCAATATCTTCCTCGACGCACGCGTGGGTATCCTGGGCGACCCAGAGCCCGAGCACCGTATGGTCAGCACCCTCTAGGATCCTTCGCAGGTGACCTAGCGCTTCACTCATAGGCCGCTTCCTTGGTCCCTCATCCACCGTACCGGAAGCTCACCATTTTAATCGAACCGAGGCTGGTCAAGACCTCGGTCGACCTTGCTACGCGAGACGTCCTCCATTGACTCTCCGTCAGCAGTTGCAACTTTATCAGTTAGGTCTCCACGACCTTAATCACAAGACGGTCAAAATGCTTTCCCAGCATTCTTGACATAAAACAGCCATTTACAAACAGCATTTACAAACAGTTTACAAATACAATTTCTATATTAACTCTCATTTTTCCACATTATCCCTCATGCAATCCACATTACTTATTCCACATTTCATTTATATGTGTACTCATCCAATCATATCATTTTCCATCTCTTCACTTCAGATTCCTTCACATCACATATCATATATTCACATCCATATCCACATCCATGCATCCACATCCACATCCACATTCACATCCATACATCCACATCTACATGCTTATCTCCATTTTCACATCCTCATTTATACATCCACATCCCATATCCACATTCATACATACACATCCATATCCACATCCATATCCGCATTCATACATACACATCCATATCCACATCCACATGCATACATTCATTATCATGTCCTCATTCATACATCCACATCCACATACATACATACATACATCCACATCCACATCCACATTCTCATTCACATCTATACATCCATATCTACATGCACATTCATATCCATACATCCACATCTATATCCTCATTCACATCCATACATCCACATTCATGCATCCACATCTACATGCCTACATCCATACATACACATCCACATTTACATCCATGCATCCACATCCACATCCTCATTCACATCCATACATCCACATTCATACCTCCACATCCACATCCACATTCACATCCATACATCCACATCTACATGCTTATCTCCATTTTCACATCTTCATTTATACATCCACATCCCATATCCACATTCATACATACACATCCATATCCACATCCACATGCATACATACATCCACATCCACATTCCCATTCACATATATACATCCATATCTACATGCACATTCACATCCATACATCCACATCTATATCCTCATTCGCATCCATACATCCACATTCATGCATCCACATCTACATGCTTATCTCCATTTTCACATCCTCATTTATACATCCACATCCCATATCCACATTCATACATACACATCCATATCCACATCCACATGCATACATACATCCACATCCACATTCCCATTCACATATATACATCCATATCTACATGCACATTCACATCCATACATCCACATCTATATCCTCATTCACATCCATACATCCACATTCATGCATCCACATCTACATGCTTATCTCCATTTTCACATCCTCATTTATACATCCACATCCCATATCCACATTCATACATACACATCCATATCCACATCCACATGCATACATACATCCACATCCACATTCCCATTCACATATATACATCCATATCTACATGCACATTCACATCCATACATCCACATCTATATCCTCATTCACATCCATACATCCACATTCATGCATCCACATCTACATGCTTATCTCCATTTTCACATCCTCATTTATACATCCACATCCCATATCCACATTCATACATACACATCCATATCCACATCCACATGCATACATACATCCACATCCACATTTACATCGATGCATCCACATCTACATCCTCATTCACACCCATACATCCACATTCATACATCCATACATCCACATTCATACATCCACATCCACATCCACATTCACATCCATACATCCACATTCATACATCCACATCCATACATCCACATCCACATCCACATTCACATCTATACATCCACATTCATACATCCACATCCACATCCACATTCACATCCATACATCCACATTCATACATCCACATCCACATCCACATGCATCTTATCATATCTTATCACTTCCCATATCTTTTATGCATACCTCTATGCATGAAATTCAATTATGCTAAAAGTAACACTTTTATAATAAAATATTCAACTTTTATGCATACCTCTATGCATGAAATTAAAAAATGATAAAAGTAACACTTTTGATATAAAAATTTTTCCTTTATGCATACTTCTATGCATGAAAATTAAAAATGATAAAAGTAACACTTTTGATATAAAAAAATTATCCTTTATGCATGATATTAAAATTCAATTTCTCCATGATTATAATGAAATTCTTTCAATTAATCTAGGATGATAATTCCTAGAATATGGTAGGAAGTCCTCTTTTTATGCTTTGAATGAAATTACTTTATGCATAATTTTTATAAAAATTTTGCCATAGCTCCGCTGCTATGACTGATAAATCTCAATTTTTTCTAAGGGATAAAGCTTATCATTAAGGAAATAATTAAAATGATCTCTAATTGGATCATTAATCTATAATGGATTGAATCATCAATATGCATAAACTAAAAGCATAGAAAAAAGCCATTAATTTGGCCTCAAGCATAGCTTAATCTTGGATTAAGGAAAAGCTTTATGAAAAGCTTCATTTGGATTGAGAATGGGTCATGAGTACGACCATTTCTTGAGTGAGAGAGAGAATTTACATAAAAATCATTAGAATTTAAACATAAATGAAAATTAACTTCAATAGCATTATGTAACTCTTCACTACTATTCAAACTTCAATAGCATTTAAAAAAAAACCATACCAATTAAACTTCTCAAGCTTGAGAGGGGTTGAGAAGAGAGAAACATTGAGAAATTATAGAAAGATCAATATTCACTAATTACCTTACAACTTGCTTGATTCTTTGTTCACGGTAGAGGCCCCCAACCAATCAATTGGTTAAGTATGTTGATGGAGCCACTAATGGGGATTGAAGAAAGAGGGAAGCTCCAAAAACTAGTGAATTATTAAATGAATTCACAGTTCTTGGCTTAGGTGGAGTAGAGTAACGATGCATAAACACTATCTATTTTTCAACAAGGGGGAGGCTTCTATTTATAGGAAAAATTGAGCTCCTAACCAAACAAACTGATTCTAGAATTTTCTAAATTAGTTTGGTCAATATTTGACCATTTTTAGGTCAGTTAAGCTAACTTTTTGGAACTAGACTTGAATGAGGAGAGAGGAGAGATGAAATATCTCAATTTTTATGAGTTTAAAACTCATTCAAGCATGTGAAATATGCACCTCCTTTAAAGAACTCCCCTTCCTTACATATGTGTCATAATGGAATCATTTTAATATTGCTCATAGTTTTTTTTTTACTAATAAACCTTGTACATTTTCAACTCTTCATCTTATGTGAAATATGCACCTCCTTTAAAGAACTCCCCTTCCTTACATATGTGTCATAATGGAATCATTTTAATATTGCTCATAGTTTTTTACTAATAAACCTTGTACATTTTCAACTCTTCATCTTATGTGAAATATGCACCTCCTTTAAAGAACTCCCCTTCCTTACATATGTGTCATAATGGAATCATTTTAATATTGCTCATAGTTTTTTACTAATAAACCTTGTACATTTTCAACTCTTCATCTTATGTGAGCATTTAAGGGACTCCCCTTCCTTACATATGTGTCATAATAAAATCATTATACCCAAAATATCTCATATTTTTAATATTGCACATAGTTTTTTACTAATAAACCTTGTACATTTTCAACTCTTCACCTCATGTGAGCATTTACTCATTTTTGGGTATTTTCTTTTTTACAAGTTGGATTTATCTCCTCCCTACACATGGATTGATGCTATTGGTCCATAGGAACCTTAATTGGACCATAGTCTAAAGATTTCTGAAAATCTAGACCCTTAGGCTAAGGTTCTTTATACCTATTTTCAATTAATTCTAATTGCACATTGGAAAATTCTTTTTGAATTTCTGTTTCAGGGGAACTCATCTGAATTAGAAGAGATATTTTTCTATCCAAAAATATTCAAAATCTGAATATTCTCTCTCTAGAATATTTTTCTCTCTCTAGGCTAAAACAGATAGAAACAAGGTCTTTATATTTCTGAAGAGGGATTGATTACAGGGAAAGATACTAGACATCAAAAAGGGAGTGGGGGAGGAATCTTACATTCTACCCCACTTTAAAAATGCGAGATGTCCTCATCTCGCAAACTGGGATAATTTCGCAAGATGCACGAATATGAGACTTAGAGAAAAATTTTAATCAAGATTAACCACCAAGAAACGTCTTAAAGAGAGCAAGATTCAAAATAAGAACAAGATTTAAACTTTATTCATTCTCGAAACTTATACAGTAAAGATAGGAGAACTCTTTACACTTCCATAAGCCCGTCCATCATATGATCACAAAAGCAGTCCTCACAAGCTGCACAAGTATAAGGTAACTCATCTATGGGAATGATTCTGTGGGTTATTGCTGCGCCTATCTCAGTGGTATGAGGTGTTCTAACAAAAGGACCTCTGAGAGGCAAGCCAAAAACGGGGTAAAGGCATATCTTCTCATGAGGAAGAAAACACGCCAGTAAGAAGACCCGCTCAGAAAACCCAGGATGCCTTGATCTCATGACGCAGTAGTATCGGGGACCCAAACCCAAAGCTTCAATAACCATGGCCAAGCGGACATTGTTACGAAAGTGCTGCTGACCCCAGGGTGTTACCCTAGTTATGTCTTGATAGGTCCGCCATTTTGTCTGCGCTACAGAAGTTCCCAAGTGAGGGAAAAGTGAGTGCTCATACTGCTCTATAAAATCTTTCTTCACAGACTCCCTTGCGTCTTGAAGGTGAGAAATCATTAGGGATAAAACTAGTTCTTGTTGCCAAGCCATGAAGGAGATTAAGAAGAAAGGAGATCGATGGAAGTAAGATTACTGTGAGCGACAAGTAAAAGTTACGACTTATATAAAGGAAGGAGATAGCGTAACTTAGAAGCCAACGGTAACTTGCCACTGAAGTTTTACCGTCTTTCCATGATTTGGGTTTGACACATTTTTCTATAGAAGGCATTAAGAATTTTGAGATGAAGAGATAAAAGAAGCTTGTAGGCTAAGTCACCTACTTTCATTGAATTCAGATATAAGGCTCACAATATCTGGGGGATAACTTCATATACTCCCCAAGAGATAAAGAACTTCTTTTGGGCCGTACTCGAATGAAGACCAAAACCTTGATATCCAAAACATCGATTCTCACTTCTGAACTCATTGTTCTGAATCCTTAAAACAGGTGGGACTCTTGAGAAGTATTCTAGGAAAAGGGTCTTCCTTTGTTAAACAGAACTTTCTTTTATTTTAGAGAGGGAATAATTATAAGATCAGAAAGGGAGATTCTTACTCCTGTATACCTCGAAGGTTGGGGAGGAATCTTACATTCTACCCACTTAAAAAGTGCGAGATGTCCTCATCTCGCAAGGTAGAGGACAACTCTTTTTCTTAACATCCAATTTTATTTCGGGGTTCCTTATATTCTGGTCAACCCAGCAGAACACTGGGATAAATATCCCTTATATAGAACTCATCATTAATATTCAGATCATATCATTCATATCTTTAACATGATAATGGTCCATTAGACCGAAAAATTTCCTTCTGAACATTCCTCCACGGGAATTTCAGTCAAGCAAGTTCTCACTTTGTCATCCCTTAACTTGATCTACTGATCAAGTGTTAACAGTAACAATTTGACAGCACAACCCACTAATCTCATAGTGATTTGCTGAATTCATTATCATCATTCCAGTTATGAATATCATCACTGGGACTCGTCCCATTCATCCTCATTGTGGTTTTGTTCAGATTTTTATATTTCAACTAATTTCAAAAATCATCATTTTTCAATCAGAATTTTCAATCAGAATCCAATTCAATTCATCAATTCTCAAATAGAATTAAAAATCATATCAACCACATTCGAATTCATCATCTGGATAGCATTAACGCTTATAATTTCAAGTCTTAGATTTACTCGTATATACTGTCAGTAAAGAGCTGCAGTATACTCTCGGTATATACGGGTAGTCGTGGCTCTTGGAATTATAAGGTAAATACCATCATGTCTAGGCCTCAAGCAAGTCAGGGATGCTATATAATTGCGGTACTTCCATCTGAAGACCCAATTACCAAATTACGAATTTCAGTTTGAATATCAAATCGTATGAATTATCTCACACAATTATAACCTTTTTGTGTTTCTTGATAAATTTTTGATATATTTGTCTTCTCAGTTGATCTTTATTAACCAATTGCTCTGATACCAACTGTGAGATCCCTGTTCCCACCGCGCAACGGATTCGGGGTACTAGTAGCGGAAGTAGCACTTCTTGCGCGAGGCAGGGTCCCACACTCGGGGCCTCGTCCACGGATATCCGGACAAAAGACTAATCCGTCGGTTTTTTTTCCAAAACCAGACCCGGAAAAACTTCCCTTATCTGGAAAGCACGGGCGATTCCACCAGGATAATTTTTACTCTAACGTAGTCAAAACTCTTACTGATCAAACAGATCCGACTGCATCTATAAAGATACTTGGTCGGATCAAGGAAGAAACTTGCACTTGGATCATTGGGATCAACGCTTTTTTCCCCACCAAGGAGGCACAGCCGTTGATTCCTATCCATAGAACAATTACTATCCGGGATTTACTTTATCTATCGTAATAACAGAAATTGAGTCTCGATTTACGGATCCATCAGTCCAGCCTAACCCCATCCGATCCCATGGGTTAGCCAACCGCTCAACCACTGTAGTGATGGGATCCAATTTGGAATTTGGTTAGGTTTTGTCCCGGGTACCAAGGAAAAGAGTTCCAAGGCCCCCTAGCCGGAATTTCATGCAAACATAAAACTAGCCACACCACTTACACACCCAATATGAAAATTGCCTTTTTCTTAGCATCAGCTAACTTTAAAACAATCCTTTAACGAAACCATAGTACCACTGATCACAATCTCCCAATTTATCCAGTTGATTCATAATTTCCCATCATTCCTTCATCAGAGTATCTATGGCATCATTGGCAACTAGAACGCTCACCACCTGTCCACACAGGGGCCGTTTCAATAGTTCCTAGCCCATAATACTCAACAATATAATCACTTATCAAGATGGACTCTCGTTGAAGATCAGCAAGATCAACCAACAGATCCATATAAAAGAGCCATGGACTCATCCGTTGAGGACCAGCAAGGTCAGTCAACCAGATCCATGCCCGGTTCCAGAAAACAACTCTTACTCCTTGTTCCAATATCTTCCTCGATGCACGCGTGGGTATCCTGGGCGACCCAGAGCCCGAGCACCGTATGGTCAGCACCCTCTAGGATCCTTCGCAGGTGACCTAGCGCTTCACTCATAGGCCGCTTCCTTGGTCCCTCATCCACCGTACCGGAAGCTCACCATTTTAATCGAACCGAGGCTGGTCAAGACCTCGGCCGACCTTGCTACGCGAGACGTCCTCCATTGACTCTCCGTCAGCAGTTGCAACTTTATCAGTTAGGTCTCCACGACCTTAATCACAAGACGGTCAAAATGCTTTCCCAGCATTCTTGACATAAAACAGCCATTTACAAACAGCATTTACAAACAGTTTACAAATACAATTTCTATATTAACTCTCATTTTTCCACATTATCCCTCATGCAATCCACATTACTTATTCCACATTTCATTTATATGTGTACTCATCCAATCATATCATTTTCCATCTCTTCACTTCAGATTCCTTCACATCACATATCATATATTCACATCCATATCCACATCCATGCATCCACATCCACATCCACATTCACATCCATACATCCACATCTACATGCTTATCTCCATTTTCACATCCTCATTTATACATCCACATCCCATATCCACATTCATACATACACATCCATATCCACATCCATATCCGCATTCATACATACACATCCATATCCACATCCACATGCATACATTCATTATCATGTCCTCATTCATACATCCACATCCACATACATACATACATACATCCACATCCACATCCACATTCTCATTCACATCTATACATCCATATCTACATGCACATTCATATCCATACATCCACATCTATATCCTCATTCACATCCATACATCCACATTCATGCATCCACATCTACATGCCTACATCCATACATACACATCCACATTTACATCCATGCATCCACATCCACATCCTCATTCACATCCATACATCCACATTCATACCTCCACATCCACATCCACATTCACATCCATACATCCACATCTACATGCTTATCTCCATTTTCACATCTTCATTTATACATCCACATCCCATATCCACATTCATACATACACATCCATATCCACATCCACATGCATACATACATCCACATCCACATTCCCATTCACATATATACATCCATATCTACATGCACATTCACATCCATACATCCACATCTATATCCTCATTCGCATCCATACATCCACATTCATGCATCCACATCTACATGCTTATCTCCATTTTCACATCCTCATTTATACATCCACATCCCATATCCACATTCATACATACACATCCATATCCACATCCACATGCATACATACATCCACATCCACATTCCCATTCACATATATACATCCATATCTACATGCACATTCACATCCATACATCCACATCTATATCCTCATTCACATCCATACATCCACATTCATGCATCCACATCTACATGCTTATCTCCATTTTCACATCCTCATTTATACATCCACATCCCATATCCACATTCATACATACACATCCATATCCACATCCACATGCATACATACATCCACATCCACATTCCCATTCACATATATACATCCATATCTACATGCACATTCACATCCATACATCCACATCTATATCCTCATTCACATCCATACATCCACATTCATGCATCCACATCTACATGCTTATCTCCATTTTCACATCCTCATTTATACATCCACATCCCATATCCACATTCATACATACACATCCATATCCACATCCACATGCATACATACATCCACATCCACATTTACATCGATGCATCCACATCTACATCCTCATTCACACCCATACATCCACATTCATACATCCATACATCCACATTCATACATCCACATCCACATCCACATTCACATCCATACATCCACATTCATACATCCACATCCATACATCCACATCCACATCCACATTCACATCCATACATCCACATTCATACATCCACATCCACATCCACATTCACATCCATACATCCACATTCATACATCCACATCCACATCCACATGCATCTTATCATATCTTATCACTTCCCATATCTTTTATGCATACCTCTATGCATGAAATTCAATTATGCTAAAAGTAACACTTTTATAATAAAATATTCAACTTTTATGCATACCTCTATGCATGAAATTAAAAAATGATAAAAGTAACACTTTTGATATAAAAATTTTTCCTTTATGCATACTTCTATGCATGAAAATTAAAAATGATAAAAGTAACACTTTTGATATAAAAAAATTATCCTTTATGCATGATATTAAAATTCAATTTCTCCATGATTATAATGAAATTCTTTCAATTAATCTAGGATGATAATTCCTAGAATATGGTAGGAAGTCCTCTTTTTATGCTTTGAATGAAATTACTTTATGCATAATTTTTATAAAAATTTTGCCATAGCTCCGCTGCTATGACTGATAAATCTCAATTTTTTCTAAGGGATAAAGCTTATCATTAAGGAAATAATTAAAATGATCTCTAATTGGATCATTAATCTATAATGGATTGAATCATCAATATGCATAAACTAAAAGCATAGAAAAAAGCCATTAATTTGGCCTCAAGCATAGCTTAATCTTGGATTAAGGAAAAGCTTTATGAAAAGCTTCATTTGGATTGAGAATGGGTCATGAGTACGACCATTTCTTGAGTGAGAGAGAGAATTTACATAAAAATCATTAGAATTTAAACATAAATGAAAATTAACTTCAATAGCATTATGTAACTCTTCACTACTATTCAAACTTCAATAGCATTTAAAAAAAAACCATACCAATTAAACTTCTCAAGCTTGAGAGGGGTTGAGAAGAGAGAAACATTGAGAAATTATAGAAAGATCAATATTCACTAATTACCTTACAACTTGCTTGATTCTTTGTTCACGGTAGAGGCCCCCAACCAATCAATTGGTTAAGTATGTTGATGGAGCCACTAATGGGGATTGAAGAAAGAGGGAAGCTCCAAAAACTAGTGAATTATTAAATGAATTCACAGTTCTTGGCTTAGGTGGAGTAGAGTAACGATGCATAAACACTATCTATTTTTCAACAAGGGGGAGGCTTCTATTTATAGGAAAAATTGAGCTCCTAACCAAACAAACTGATTCTAGAATTTTCTAAATTAGTTTGGTCAATATTTGACCATTTTTAGGTCAGTTAAGCTAACTTTTTGGAACTAGACTTGAATGAGGAGAGAGGAGAGATGAAATATCTCAATTTTTATGAGTTTAAAACTCATTCAAGCATGTAAAATATGCACCTCCTTTAAAGAACTCCCCTTCCTTACATATGTGTCATAATGGAATCATTTTAATATTGCTCATAGTTTTTTTTTTACTAATAAACCTTGTACATTTTCAACTCTTCATCTTATGTGAAATATGCACCTCCTTTAAAGAACTCCCCTTCCTTACATATGTGTCATAATGGAATCATTTTAATATTGCTCATAGTTTTTTACTAATAAACCTTGTACATTTTCAACTCTTCATCTTATGTGAGCATTTAAGGGACTCCCCTTCCTTACATATGTGTCATAATAAAATCATTATACCCAAAATATCTCATATTTTTAATATTGCACATAGTTTTTTACTAATAAACCTTGTACATTTTCAACTCTTCACCTCATGTGAGCATTTACTCATTTTTGGGTATTTTCTTTTTTACAAGTTGGATTTATCTCCTCCCTACACATGGATTGATGCTATTGGTCCATAGGAACCTTAATTGGACCATAGTCTAAAGATTTCTGAAAATCTAGACCCTTAGGCTAAGGTTCTTTATACCTATTTTCAATTAATTCTAATTGCACATTGGAAAATTCTTTTTGAATTTTTGTTTCAGGGGAACTCATCTGAATTAGAAGAGATATTTTTCTATCCAAAAATATTCAAAATCTGAATATTCTCTCTCTAGAATATTTTTCTCTCTCTAGGCTAAAACAGATAGAAACAAGGTCTTTATATTTCTGAAGAGGGATTGATTACAGGGAAAGATACTAGACATCAAAAAGGGAGTGGGGGAGGAATCTTACAATTATGATCAGTGACACTATGGTTTCATTAAAAGATTGTTTTAAAGAAATTTGAATCTGTGAAACATGCAATTTCATATTGGGTGTGTAAATGGTGTGACTATCTTGAAGTTCGCTTTGAAGCGCCGGCTAGGGGACCTGGGAACTCTTTTCCCTAGTACCTGGGATAAAACTTAACCAAATTTCTAAATGGATCCTATCACTACACTGGTTGTGCGGTTGGCTAATCCATGGGACTGTAGGCTGGATTGATGGATCCCTAAAATGAGACTCAATTGTGTTATGGTACAATAGAGGAAGTAAATCGTGGATAGTCCTTGTTCTATGGAAAAGAATCAACGGATGTGCCTCTCGATGAGGAAAAAAGCGTTGGTCTCTCTATGATCCAAGTGCAAGTCTTTTCTCCTTGATCTGATCATGTGACTTACGAGTTCGGTCGGATTAGTTTGGTTAGTGAAGACCTTGACTACGCTAGAATAAAAATATCCTGGAGGAATCGCCCGTGCTTTCTGGGCAAGGGAAGTTTTTCCGAGTTCGGTTTTGGAAGAACCGAGGGATTAGTCTCTTGTCCGGATATCCATGGGCAAGGCCCCGAGTGAGAGGCTCTTAGCAAGAAGTGCTACTTCTGCTGCTAGCACTGTCGAATTTGTTGCGCAGAGGGGGCATGGATCTTTCTGCTGGTATCAGAGTGAATTGGCTAAAAAGGATCAACCAAGAAGCAAGAAATGTCAATAATTTTTGAAGTACCAGTAAAAGATTGTAATTGTGTGATGAAATTCATACAAATTGATATTCAAAATAAAAATTCATAAATTGTTGATTGGGTCTTTAGATGGAAGTACCCGCAATTGTATGGAATCCCTAACTTGCTTGAGGCCTAGATATGATGGTATTTACCTTATAATTCCAAGGACCGTCACTACCCATATATACAGTGGGTATAACTGCAGCTCTTTAGTGACAATATATACGAGTAAATCTAAGACCTTGAAATTATAAGCAAAAATGCTATCCAGATGATGAATTCGAATGCTGGTTGATATGATTTTAGAATTTTGGTTGAGAATTGATGAGTTGATTTGGATTCTGATTGAAAGATAATGATTCCTGAATTCTGGTTGTTGAAAGAAGATAAGTTGAACAAAGCCACAATGAGGATGAATGGGACAAATCCCAAGTGTGACAGTGATGTTGGTAACTGGAATGACGATTATGACTTCAGCAAATTACTATGAGATTAGTGGATTATGCTAACAAATTGCTGGTGTTAACCTTTGACCCAGTGTATCTAATTAAGGGATGACAAATTAAGAACCTGCATAACTGAAATTCTTGTGGAGGAATGATCAGATGGAATTTTCGGTCTCATGGACCATTACTGTGTTAAGAATATGAATGAATTATTATCTGATAATGAGTTCTGTATGTTCTTTTGTTAGAAGGGATTTTTATCCCATGATTCTGTGGAGGACTGACCAATCTAAAGAACCCCAAAATCAGTTGGATCTAAAGTTCGATTTGAATTATAAATAAAGGGACTTAACAAGAATTTTCGTATTGATAGGATCATGGATCGAGGTCGTCGTGGTAGGAATGATAACCCCCAACTCGATGAGGAAGAGCTCGACTTAGATGTTCATAAAACTCTTCATAGATCATAGCCTGGAACTTTCAAGGGTGAAGGAAAAAACCTGAGCGAAGCTGTGGAGAAGTGGATGGAAGCAATGGAAGAATACTTTGATGTCACCAGGTACAATGAGAAGAGTAAAATGGCTCTTGCAAGACTAAAGATAGTAGAAATAGATAGAGTGACATGGAGAAACCACTGCGAGACAAACCGTCTAGATCGAAACACCCAGACATGGAGTGATCTCAAGATTTACCTAAGGAAGAGATTCTGTCCTCTCCGCTTTTTGGAAACAAAGATGAGCAAATTCTTAGAGTTAACCCAGGGGAGCAGAACTATTGAAGTGTATCACCAAACATTCACTCTCCTCCTCAAGTACTCGCCACCGCTGGATGAAGAACAGCCGATGGCCAAGTTCATTCGAGGAGGATTGAACGAACCTTTGAATATCCTAGTGAAGATTGCCAAGCCAGTTTCCATGGCCGAAGCAGTGCGGATGGCGAAGGATTTTGCCAAGGCCTTTGATGTCAAGGTCCTGCCCAAGCCACAGCACCATCATCTTTCAAAAGATTTCTAGCTCCAGAAGGTGATTCCAACCTTCCATCGCCTAAGAGACAACAAGGTTAAGCTCAGGATATGGAAAGTTCTAGAATGGAAGAAAGGTTCTTTTCCCGAAACTCAATCCCTCTAGGAGTTCAACTTCAGAAGTTTCACCCTTGAACAAGGAAATGAAATGCTATAACTGTCAAGGATTTGGACATCGCAATATGGATTGCCCAACACCTTTTGGATCAAGGTTTTTGGGGCGGAAAAATCAGCGAGACCAAGATTCCAGACTCCAGCTCCTTCCTTCCAAAGTAATCAGGTTCCTTTCCGTCAAAATCAGGGAAATCCTAGAGAGGTAGACCCTCTAACCAACCCTCAGTTTCAATCCAAAGCAATGCAAGACCTCCACCTCAGAATAGGGGAAGTCAAAGAGCGATGTTTCCAAATCGGCTGTCCACTTCCAAGGTAGTAACGCTAGAAGTGATTGAAGAAGAAGAAGAAAGAGATTATACTCCACCTGCGAGATGAGGACATCTTGCGTTTTTTAAGTGGGGTAGGATGATGTAAGATTCCTCCCTCCAGCTTTTGAGGTGTAAAGGTGTAAAAACCTCCCCTTCTGTTCTTGTAATTATTCCCCTCTCTGAAATAGAAGAAAGATCTTGTTTTTATCGTGTTTTGGCCTAGAGAGAGAAAAAGTCTAGAGAGAGATAATCCTAAATTAAGATATCTTTGGATATAAAAACCCTCCTAGTGTCTAAAATGGATTCCCTTGAAACAGAAATTCCAAATGAACTTTCCAATGTGCATTAGGAATCAATCAAAAATGATATAAGGGACCTTAGCCCCCCTAAGGGTCTAGATTTTCAAAAATTTCTGGATTATGGTCCAATTAAGGTTCCTATGGGCCAATAGGATTAATCCAAGTGTTGGGATGAGATAAATCCAAAGAATAAAAGAAAATACTCAAAAATGAGTAAATACTCACATAAGATGAAGAGTTGACTGAGTACATGGTTTATTAGTGAGATATTACTTAAAAAATGAGATATTTGGGAATAATGATGCATTTTTGACACCTTGATAAGGAGAGGAGGACTCTTGAGGTAGGTGCCTATTTCACACATGTGGAAGGGTTTTTAATTCAAAAAAATTGTGATATTTTTATCTCTCCTCTCTCCAAGATCAAACCAAATCAAAAAGGGAGCTAAACTGGTCTAAATCTTGTCCAAATTGAGTCAAACTGAACTTGAAAAATTATAGAACCAAGTTTGTAGTGGCCTCCCTCACCTATAAATAGATCCTTAGTACTTTGTAAAAAAATCTGTGAACTATACCATGCGAGTATTACATTAAAATAATGATATTTTCTATTATCCCTTAAAAATTCTCTACTTTTGGAGATATTGGAGCTTCTCTCTCTCTTCAACAATCCTTGGAGCTTTCTTCTCAATATACTAAACCAATTGATTGGTTGGGGGCTTCCTTCTAAGATAAAGAAGCAAGCCAAATCTAGAGGTAAGAAGTAATTTTATGGTTTTCATTAATATTCTCAAAAGATTTCACTTCTCAACCCCTCTCAAGCTTGAGAAGTTTCAAATAAATTGTTTTCACTGCAAATCAAGCTTTCCATAAGAATTCTAATGATTAATCACAAAAAGTAAATCTTTATGCTTAATTAGGATGCTTTTTATGTATATCTCTCTCTCCCAAAAGAATAGTCATTCCTATGACTACTTCTTTAGCAAATGAATGCTTCTCATTGATAAATTCTTAATTCAAAATCAATTCTAAGCTTGTTAAGCTAGAGGTTAAGAAAATGGCTTTTTATGCTTTTATGCTAATAAAATTATGGTAAACTTATGATTTATTTCCATAAATTGGATTTAAGTCTAAGGATAGTTATTCTATCATAATTGTATTACAAAGTCTTATTCTTTCTAGAAATATTAAAAATTATCAGTAATAGCAGAGCGAAGCTATGGTAAAATTTTTAGAAATTAATACAGAACTCATTTTTATGCATAATGCTAAAAGAGGACTTCCTACCATATTCTAGGATTGGGAATCCTATGCTAAAAGAATGATTTTCATCAAATTCATGGGAAACTATTTTTTAGTGTTTATGCATAAATAATTAATTAAAGAAAAGAGAAATTTTAGATAAATTTATTTTATTTATGAGAAAATTTAAATGATAAAAGAGAAATTCCCATGATATTTGGAATTTAATCATTTAAATGGTAAAAGTGGAATTCTTGGCATATTTGAATTAATGGATATTTTTATTTGAATTTAAAGAGGAATTTTAGATAAATTTATTTTATGCATGAGAAATTTTTAAATGATAAAAGAGTAATTCCCATGACATTTGGAATTCAATCATTTAAATGGTAGAAGCGAAATTCTTGACATATTTGAAATAATGGATATTTTTATTAAAGAAAAGAGAAATTTTAGATAAATTTATTTTATGATAAAAGAGGAATTCCCATGACATTTGGAATTCAATCAATTAAATGCAAAATAGGAATTCCCATGATATTTAAGATCCAAGAAATTAAATGGAAAAAGAGAAATTTTTAGCATAATTCAAAGTATGAGTATTTATCAAAAGTGAAATTTTGAGCATTATTAATTTTATTGGAAAATATGGGTAGAATTGATTTTTGTAAATCCCATGAATCTTTTACTCAAAAGAATAATATTGAATATATTTCACTTGAGAAATTTGAGAAAGAATATGAAAATATCCGTCAAGAAAAAGTACCTTTAACCAAGCAATTGGCAAAAATTTAGAAAAAGTCCTATCATCGGTATCGAAGTAGAAAAACCTACTAAATGTGATTACGATGTGAATAAGATGTGAATGCGATGTGATAGGATGTGAGTGGATGTGTTAAGATGTGAGTGGATGTGTTAAGATGTGAATGGATGTGATAAGATGTGAATAGATGTGAGTGGATGTGATAAGATGTGAATGTGATGTAAATGGATGTGGATGTGAAGAGATGTGGATGTGAGTGGATGTGTTAAGATGTGAATGGATGTGATAAGATGTGAATAGATGTGATAAGATGTGAGTGGATGTGATAAGATGTGAATGTGATGTAAATGGATGTGGATGTGAAGAGATGTGGATAGGATGTGATGTGATGTAAATGGATGTGGATGGGATGTGATGTGATGTAAATGGATGTGGATGTGGATGTGATGTAAATGGATGTGGATGTGGATGTGAAGAGATGTGGATGAGATGTGATGTGATGTGAATCAAGATAGATGTGAATGGATGAGATGCAATGTGAATGGATGTGATGTGATGTGATATGGATAGGGGTAGATGTGAATGGATGCGATGTGATGAGGATAGATGTAATGAGATGTAATATGATGTGACTAGATGAAAATGGATGAAGGTCGATGGGAATACATATGATTGGATGTAGATTAAGCAATGTGAATTGATGTAGAAGAATGTGGAATAACGAGAAATGATGTGGAACAATGTGGAAAGATGAGAGTTCGTTAGAAACTGTATTTATGACTTGTTTTTAAATGACTATTTTATGTCAAGAATAATGCTGGGGAAGCATTTTGGCCATCTTGTGAATGAGGTCGTGAAGACCTAAGTGATAAAGTTGCAACGGCTATAGCGGAGAGTCAACGGAGGATGTAGCTTTTTCTCATATTCCAGATGCAAATAGGAAGAATCTTGATGACAAGTCAAGAAAGTGTGTGTTTGTTGGATATAGTAGTGAGCATAAGGCTTACAAACTCTATGATCCAATAAAAAAGGAAACATTTGTGGGCAGTGATCTTTGATGAGACTTCCAGCTAGACATCAGCTCATCCCATCAAGTGTAGACACCCCACCCCTTCTTCATCAACTACTCTCAAAGGAGAGATATCACCTTTGAAGGATTCCATTGAAGAACTGGAGGAAGAAGATGATACCCACCAAGCAACCCTCAGGAGGTCTACCAGAGACAAAAGGCAGCCTAAAAGGTTAACAAATCAGAGATGTAATAATTCATCCTTTGAACAAATGCTCTCTTAACATCACTGATGCATCTTGATGAACCATTCTTCTATGAGGATGCCTATGACAAAAAAGAATGGACAGATGAAATGGACAAAGAGATGAATGCATTGCATAAGAATCACACTTGTGATTTCTAATGAAGGGGGCTTGGAATTAGACTCAAAGAGAGCCCATGGGCATAGGTATGGCCGGGCAAGTATGGAGGCCCAACATTAATGATCCTGAAATGGTGGGCAAGTATATAAGTGAATATTGTATCTAGGGGAACATTCTTTTACCAACATACTTTTATCAATGAAATCATACTTCTTAGAGCTTCATGCTTCTTTGGCTATGGTGGTACTCCCTTGAGTGCATGTGGTACTCCATTTTGAGTGCATGTGGTACTCCATCATGAGTGCATGTGGTACTCCATTATGAGTGCAATCTTCTCTCTTTCTTTTTCCCATCATTACAGTGGTATCAGAGCCTCGTCTTTGATCCATGATTTCTGAAAATTTTAAAACTTTTTGTATTTTATTGATTTTCTTGGAGTTTCTTGGGAATTTTCTTGATTTTCTTGATTTTGATTGAGTTATTGATCAAGCAATGGGGTATGGGGAGTGTGGAATGCTTGGATTATCTTGAATTTTTGATTTGGGTAAAGTTTTGGGGTCATGGGTTGGCTGAGGACCAATTTCTGAGGCAACCGCTCCAAAATTTGAAAGGGGGGATCAAAATTGGGGGAAATGTAATCTTGATTAATTTTTGCCTAATCCAAAACGTTTTTGATTATCCCCTTCATCTCTACATGTCAGATTTCTGAGGGAAATATAGCTTCCTTTTCTTTCCATTGATCATTTCTTTAGGGTTTTGATGAGACTTTTCATGAGCTTCCAACACACTACAAGAGGTGGGGCCATTATCCACGCTTTAGAACTAGGCTTAAAATCCCCTAAACATTAAAATACGCGTCGAAAAAGTCACCAAAATAAGCATCGAAACAAGCGTCAAAAAAAGTAATATTACCATGCATTTTTCGATGCTCTTTTCGATGATTATTTCGGACTGACATTTCGACTTCGATTCTGACTGATATTTCAACTAGCATTTCAACACTTATTTTGACTATCATTTAGATGCTATTTTTGATGGATGCAAAAAACTTTCGACGCTATTTTCGGATGCAGGAAACTTTCGATGCTATTTTTGACGGATGCAAGAAACTTTCAACGGTTATTTTGACGCGTGTAGGTATTAAATTTTTTTTGGCATAATGGTGCATCCAGTTGCAGTCTTGTAGCTGGATCAGCCTGGATGCACCATTATGCCAAATTTATAGAGTACCAAAGGTAACTGTACTCTGATGTGAAGAACGAAGCAAATTTGTTGAAAAAGGTAGAGAGTGTACCATAATATATATTCTGAGATGTATCTAAGGCTTGAGTCCATGAAAAGATTCATATGGGGTGATGCATTGGAGTGTTTCACTTGGGGATCTGTTCATCAGGTTGCATGTTGTGCTAATAGCTTCATCCTAGTAGTTGTTGGAGAGGTTCTTCTCCTTTAGCATACACCTGGATGACTCAAACAGGACTCTGTTCTCCCTTAGGCAAAAAAACTCCATTAAAGCTTTAAGTAAGTTGCCTTCTTATGCCATGCTCATGTGAAGGTATTTGCTGAAGTCTTTTCAGAGGTATTCTCCTCCATTGTCTGACCTGAGGACCTTGATGCTTCTACCTATCATGTTTTGAACCATAACATGAAACTCTTTGAAAATGCCAAAAACTTCAGCTTTAGATTTCACGAAGAAAACCCAAGTGTATCTGCAATAGTCATCTATAAAGGAAACATAGCATGTATTGCCACCAAGTGGAGGAGTGTGGGTTGATTCACAGACATCTGTGTGAATGAGGTCAAGGACTCCTCTTTCTCTACTTGTGCTTCTACAAAATGGTTCTCTAGATTGCTTTGCCAATGCATTAGGCTTCACAAGGACTCCTCTTGCTCTACTTGTGATTCTAGAAAATGGTGCCCTAGACTGCTTGCCAATGCATTAGGCTTCACAAGGACTCCTCTTGCTCTACTTGTGATTCTAGAAAATGGTGCCCTAGACTGCTTGCCAATGCAATAGGCTTCACATACTTTATCAAATTTTTGCAGAGCTAGTATGCCCAAAATCATGCCTTTTGATTTTAGCAGTAGACACATGCTATTGAAATTTAGGTGATCATACCCTTTATGCCATAATTTTGATGGAGGTAAGGAGGCTGACCTAGCTGCTTGCATTGCGGACAGTTTTGCTATTGATCCAATCAACTTCAAGAGTTTTCCATACTTTAACCTATTTTTTACGACCAGAGATCTTTGATCAGGCATTGTTGACCTTCAAAATTCACTTTGAAGCCTTTATCCACCATGGCTCCAATTGCAAGTAAGTTCTTGGTGAGTGAAGGCACTGAGAGGACATCTCCAAGCTACTTCCTTTCCCTTGTGTTCAGCTCAAGGGAAACTTCTCCTTTACTCTATGAAAGAATTAGGAGTGATGTCTGTAGTGTAAATCAAACCATTATGAGTAGAATCCAATTTAGGAGTGATGTCTGCAGTGTAAATCAAACCATTATGAGTAGAATCCAATTTAGAAAATTATTCATCATAAGAAGCCACATGAGAGCTTACCCCACTATCATTCCACCATGCTTTCTTCTTGCTAACATGGTCTACATGGTTGGCCTCACCAACGGAATCAAGTGATTGTTCGACTGATTTAGTGGCACCCAACTTGAGTAGCCTACACCTAGAAGGAGCTGAAAAACTCAATAGTACAAATTATGCAGCATTGAAGTTGAAGATGGAGTCACTATTATTCTTCTAAGATTGTTGGGAGATGGTTTCTATGGAGAGACTAACTAATCTATCTGTTGAAACCCTAGCAAAATGGGATCAGAAGGACATGTTTGTTGTCCACATGATGAAAGCTGAGTGTGAAGGATTATATCCTCAACCATTTGAGGGAGGTGCTGACTCCCAAAGAAGCTTGGGACAATCTAAAGAAGGTGTACGAGTCTAAAAAAGCACTTCAAGACATATTTCCTTGAGAGTTGAACTCACCGATGAAACAAAGAAGCCCAATGAGAATGCTACTAAATTCATCAAGCAGGTGAATGACCTGCTTCAACTGATAGATGTGGGAGATAGGATGTCTGACAAGGAGCTTGCTGCAATAATCATCCATGGGGTAAAGGTAGGCTAAAGGTCTTGTTCAAGGCCTCATCATTATGAGGGAAGAATCATCACTTGACGAAATGGAACAGATCCTTAGGGATGAGGATCAAAGATAAGCAGAGCCACCATGAAGAACATCCATGGTAGCTGCAGCACTCTAAGTGTGGAAAGATCATTTTTTATCATTTCACCATATTTTTGATTAATTAGATTAAGTTGTATTATTTTAAATTATATTGGGTTAATTTGAGTACATGTGTATTTTCTATTAGTTGCTTGATCTCATTTGAAGCACCTTGCCTCCCCAAATTACTCTCCAAGCCTTTGTGCGAGTCTAGCATAAGCTAGACAAAACTGGACACCCTGATCCTGCAACAACCCGTAAGGAGTCTAACCAAGTAGCTTGCATTGCTAATAGTTTTGCTATTGATCCACTCAACTTCAAGAGTTTTCCATGCTTCTGACCTATTTTGCAACGACCTTGTAGCTATGTTGAGGATCTCTAATAAGGTATTGTTGACCTTCAAATTCCACTTTGAAGCCTTTATCCACCATGACTCCAACTGAGAATAAGTTCTTGGTGAGTGAAGGCACCAAGAAGACATCTCCAAGCTGCTTCATTTCCCTTGTGTTCAGCTCAAGGGAAACTTCTCCTTTACCTATGATAGAATTAGGAGTGATGTCTACTGCAGTATAAATCAAACCATCATGAGTAGAATCCAATTAAGAAAAGTATTCATCATAAGAAGTCATGTAGGAGCTTACCCCACTATCAATCCACCATGGTTTCTTCTTGCTGCCATGGTCAACATGCTAATTCAGTATCAAACTTGTTCATTAGATCTAATTTGCTAGTAGATGTGTTGCATTTCCTTGTCCTCGCGCAATTTTAATGTGGTATCAGAGTCTCCTTTACTACCATTGTGTAGAGTCTACCTAGGCACTACCTAGCCTCTGAGATCAAGCACACCAGCATCTACATGAGCTTCAATCACAATCTACCTCTGAGATCAAGCACACTAGCATCTACCTATGGTATCAGAGTCTCCTTTACTACCATTGTGTAGAGTCTGCCTAGACACTACCTAGCCTCTGAGATCAAGCACACCAGCATCTACATGAGCTTCAATCACAAGCTACCTCTGAGATCAAGCACACTAGCATCTACCTATGGTATCAGAGTCTCCTTTACTACCATTGTGTAGAGTCTGCCTAGGCACTACCTAGCCTCTGAGATTAAGCACACCAGCATCTACATGAGCTTCAATCACAAGTTGCCTCTGAGATCAAGCACACTAGCATCTACCCATGCACTACCTAGCCTCTTAGATCAAGCACACTAGAGCATATACCTATGCACTACCTAGCCTTTGAGATCAAGCACACCAACATCTACATCAGCTTCAATCACACGTTGCCTCAGATCTTAAGCCGTACTGGTTCATGTCGACACTGCACAACTGCTAAGTCAGTGTTTTGCATTCATTAGAAAGCCTTTGGATATCATTTGGGCCCTTTGGTAATGAGCCTCATTAGCAATGGACTAATGGGAAGAGAGCAATGTGCACATTTTGTCTCCTCCAAAAGTAGGGGGCAACTAGGCTTATCTTCCTCATTAATACAAATAAGGGGTTCAAAAAGTAGGGGCTGGCCTTGATATATCGTGGGGGGGTAGGTAACCAAAAGTAGGGGGGCTGCATCATTTTTAGCCCCCATCAATCTCGTGGGTCAAAACACCCTAAAAAATGGGTTTTTTCAAAAATTTCAAAAAGGTGATTTCCCCCTCCCCCCCTCCCTCCTAAAAACCCAAAACAAACCATTTTGTATCAAAAAATAGTTTTTTTCGCCTCCATCTTCTCTCTCTACACTCCATTCTCCCCTCCAACATCACCCTACACTCCATTCCCCCCAAAACCAACAACTTAAGTCTCCATAGGTCTCTCTCTCTCTCTCTCTCTCTCTCTCTCTCTCTCTATATATATATATATATATATATATATATCTATATCTATATATATATATATATATATATATATATATACTGTGTGTAGTGATGCAGCTTATTCATGCCTACAATAATCTCTCTCTCTCCCTCCCCCTCTCTCTCTTTCTCCCTCTTTATCTCTACAGTGCTTAGACCTGCATCTTATGCACGTCTCTCTCTCTCTCTCTCTCTCTCTCTCTCTCTCTCTCTCTCTCTCTCCAATTATTGCAGCATAACAAACCATGGAGGGTAGTGCATCTTCACTGAGAAGAAGCCCAAGAGACATAATAGAGTTTATGCTCTTGCACGCGATGCATTTTCAGAAGGAAGATTGGGTTTATTTGTAATGCAGTGCTACTAGAACCCATCGAGTTTGACGTCGAGATGTAGTTGAGCACCATTGGAAGGGGAATATTTTAGGTTTCAAGGACTCAAGGCGTGATGGGTTGGTGGCCCTTGTACAACGTGTGTACTCAACATTGAATATTTCATTGTGGCCCCAATGGTTGGCAGACTCCTCTTTTTCCTTATAATTGTATGGATTTCTCTCTAGTAGGTTGGTTTACATGGGCTCTTGTTTTCAACCTCATTTGATGGGTTTATTTGTTTCTAGATATTTTCCCTTCTATCTTCATTGAGGACTAGCATGTATGAATCCTAATAGCAAGGACATTCTATGTCGATCATGCTCATATAGGGAATGGAATACTCTCCAACATTGCCCCTTCTAACCTTTCTCGTCAGAAAGTTTTCTTCTACACACACAATTATGTACTGCCCACACAAGCCAACGGGTTTGGTAAGCTTGAAGAAATACCCTCCACTCCTCTCTATAGCACTAAATGGCCAACGCATGGTGTTTGGACTACGATTTCTCTTAAGGAAAATATGGCTAGTGATATGCAAGCCTCTTTGAAGTACACCAAGGCCTTAAGATGAGTGGGTTTTACTTGGGCATGCCCTATGCATGTCTTTGCCCACATGTTTGAGGCCTTTGAGTGCACAAAAACACCAACTGTGTACATGTGCAAGGTTGTGGGTGTTGAAGATATGGTCAATTTACTTGGCCAAGGGTGGTACCTTGTGGAGGGGGAGCACAAAGGGCAAAATTTCAAGTGTAATGCAGTACAATCGAGTGTCTCCTTTCGATTCTTGCAAGCACGTGCCACTATGTGCATTCGATTTTGTTATGAGCGGTAGATGAGGAAGAAGGGAGCATGGATTCCCTTACAAGCTCAAGAGGAGGTTACGAAGTCCATAGCTCTCTCGATATGCTTACCAAATGTGGGGGTAGAGGTTGACCAAGCAAGCAAGGATTGGATCTTATTGAATGTTCATGATCACCTACGCATCTTGGGATATGAGCGAATCAGCAATGCTTGCTTCAAATTGAAAGGAAGGAACATGAGGGTTGTTTTCTCTTTAAACAAATGTATTTGCTCATTTAACTATCGTAGTTAACTTACAATGAGATGTGCCTGGATAGGTTAGAAGGCGGCCAGAAGCAAGCACCAAGGTGTCCTCAGATTGCGGGCAAGATGATGTCACTTTGGCTCAAGGGACCTAAGCTGGAAGTGTCCATTTTGTAATCTCCCTCCTATTTGGGCAGATGTTTTTTTAATCTCACTCCATTTTGGAGTTGGTCTGTAATCTCACTCCGTTAAAAAGTTTTATAAATATATTTATTTTATACAATACTTTGGTTTAATAAAAAACATTTTGGTTTATTGAAATTGTGGTTTTGTGGTATGGTTGGTTGGTTTTCATACAAAGCTTCTATAGATACCCAAGGCCCCTTTTAGGGTTTTTTATATTGGTCCAATGTGATAGGACACAAACCTTCTACAAATACCCAAGGCCCCGTTTATGTGTCATTTGTTTCTTTGCACTCTCCAGAGAACCAAAGCACCAAAGAAGCTAAACATCCCTCCTCATCATGAGACCCCTAGAGCAATTCATGGACTTCCTACATGAGACTGACTTCCCTCAGGCCACACACCTGCACACTATGTTCACTTGTTGCATCATTGACTGGACCTCCACCATCATCCGACTGCACTTAGATCTATTTGCTGATACGCTCACCTACATGGAGACCCACGTCAGGCCACACTCACTGGCATTACGGGATGATAATGGCTTGTGGGTGCTATATGTAAACTACTCGAGCACATAGCCCAGAACAAAAAATCGTTAAAAAAAAGGCTTAAAAGATTTGAACGTATGGCAACACTCTTAGATCACTTCATAGAGCTTGAAAACAAACAAGTCTGCAAGCTTGGCAAAGGGGATATTGGCCAGCGCTTCCTGTCATTGTTGGCATGCTTTGTCTTCCACATTTGTGAAGGAGCCGAGGAAGGTGAGGTTGAGCTGCCCCAGGGGGTTTGTCACGACTCACAGAGAAAGGTGAGCAAGACAGGGTAGCCAACTGCTATCCAAGTGAATCAGTGCTCATCCAAAAAGACTTCGTGGAGGGTGCATTAGGGTTGGTTGAGAACCCTTTGACTCTGCCCCCATTCCAAAAATAGAATTCAAAATTTTATGTCCAGGGGGAGCTCTTTCTCTTTTTGCACGACATCAAAAAATATTGTGGGCTTCGCATGGATGAGTGCCTTAGCATGCTCAAAGTGAAATGCGAGTTCCCTCCTATAGATGATTCGAGTACATGATGCTACCTTTGAGGATATCCTCCTGCCATTGATAAATTCCATGGAGGACACACAGTGGCAAACAATCGCACTAAAGACGACGAAGAGCACAGAACAAGCTCATGTAACTAAGGAGGCGTTTAGACTGCACAAAAAAATCTCCAACTTATGGACGTGCTGTGCTGGGAAGATGGGTGGCGGAAGTCCAAAGAGGGCAAATTTGGATGAGACGAGGTCCAAGATTAATTTGGAATGCAAAGCCAATGCAGATGAAGATCAAAAGCAGGAAGCTGTTATGGCAGTCAACACCTGTGCCGTGGGTGGTGGAGGGTCGTGTAGTTCCACTATCCCATACCCAACCCTAAACCATTACATTCCCCATCTCCCTGTGGATGATTTTGTTATAATCCAGAAGGACTTCACACCATCTGCCACTTTCCCACTTTTTTCATTAAAAGCATTGTCAAAGCAGCTGTGCGTGGCCACTTTAGGCCAGTTAGTTTGCCATGTCATATTAGTTAACAAGCATTAGGGAGAAGCATTAGGGGAAATTTGGGCTCATTTTTGGGCCCTCTAAGGAATGCCACATCATCAAATATGGGACCATGGGTTTTTTTTTTGTAAATCAACTCCAATTTTTTCAGATGTTGCATATATAGAATCTACTCTTCAAGATCTTTCCATTGATATATAACATGATGGGGTTTGGACACGACCCATGGAAGATGTACAAAAAGTAGGTTCAAAAGTGATGATGTGGACCGTTTTTACGGTAGCCTTTAAACTTGATTTTGAGGAAAATGGTATATCTTGAGCTTAGCAACTCTAAATGTTTTGGAGTTTGAAATTATAAGATCTACTTTTTCATGATCTTTCTAATGAAATGTCATATGATGGGGTTTTAACATAAGGTAATAAATGTTCACCGTGGCCTCCATTTTCAAGGCAAAGATGGCAAAAAATCCCCTAGAGGGCCCAAAAATGAGCCCAAAATTTCCCCTAATGCTTGTGCTATCCTCCATATAGCATGGTGTGTGGGTCCTGTCCCTACTCTCCACCGTGGTGATTTCTTCACCTTCCCTATATCCGCTTGGCAAGCTTGGCCAATTTGAACCTTTGTGCACTCTCCCTTGAAATGTTTCTGCCAAAGGTGTATCGAAAGATCCAATCAAATATTTCCTTGAGATAGTTTGTGTGAGTTTTACCACCTCCATGTCGTGTGTTCTTGAAGTACACTCCTCTTGCACGATAATGACTCTTCTCCATTCCTTGGTTACTCCACATGTCAAGGGAGCCATATGTGTTCATGAACCATGCAACATGAGCATACAATATGCGCTGTAGTCAAAGAAACAAAACCATATTTCTGTAAAATGCATTAATAGAAGATATCTTTATGAGTGCAAAGCTTAGAAATCTATGAAATACCATGTAATGCACAATATTCAATTCACCCTATCTGTTGACCACTGCTTTAATGAAGCTTTGCAACTCCTCTTGAAATTGTTTATGTTGTTACTCAGTTGTGTTGCTTAGATTCATCAACCACACAACCTTGTTGAAATCTTCCCACACCTGCTCACGCAAGACAACAATATTTGTATCTAAGTAGTCTAAGGTAGTGTAAGAACAAAGATCTTTCTACAACTCCCATCTCTTTGGAGCTATGATTTCCACACCTTTCTTGTGTGCATTTGCCAGAACCTTCTTGCCTACGTTTGCAAGCTACCGAAGAAACATTCTGGCCTTTGCGCCACTCATTGAAACCTTCTACACAACCATATGAGAACCTTCTGAGATCGTTTGGTTCACTCGAATCTCCACCTTACCACCATGACAACCAATCTCATTAAGAATGTTCTCTACTTTTGTAATGACCTCATCTTGCCGAACTTTACCAGGCATAGTGAAAGCATAGTCTATGTGACATTTTAAGAGGCGGTCAAAGATACGCGTAAAAGCATACAAAGTACAAAAGTGAACATTCTTGAGAGGTAAAGGAAGAATGGGGTTCCAACTATTATCCTCTAAATCCCTCGTTGGAGGCGCTAGCATAGGTGATGAAAGTACACCACCATCCCATTCACCCTCGCAATTGCCCATCTTATCACTTTCCTCTTCACCAATGTCCCTCACCTTGCATTTCTTCTTGCCTTTTTGTTTCACTCCACGCATGCACCAAGGGCATGGATGAGCAGCATTTGCACCTTAAGTGCATGGTCTTCAGGTCCCCACCCAAATACCAATCAATGGCAGAACTTCCTAGACCCTCAACATCCAAGTGCTCCCCCTCTATTTGTACCTTAATCACATTAGTAACTCAAGGCAATCTCTCAAATACACATGCTAGCACCTCATTCGTCTCCTTGGGAACCTCAAAGGAACCCAACCACCATATTTCTTTCTCTGATTGAACACTGAACAAAATGTTAGTGTTTGTTCTACTCTTATCTCTTTAAAGCATTAGGACCTCAATGGAAGGCTTCTTGGGCCCTTTTATTTGGCAGTTTAAGGAGTCAAACCTTTTCTCTTAAGAAGGAACATTTTCTAATTAGAAGCTTCAAAACGGCTACTTTATTCGAATTTGAATTTTGGGAGGAAAATGGAATTTAAAATCTAGCGGACAAAACCATATCATGTAACATATCTATGGAAAGCTCTTGATGCGTAGATCACGGATCTATAATCTCCGCTCAAATCGGAGCTTGTATGTAGAAGTTATGGAGGTCCAAAAATTGTAAAATTGCCTCCCCTCCTTTTTGGGGGAAAAAGTGCACCCTTTAACCACTCTTACACCTCTCTTACAAACCCAACATTTCAGTCCACATGGCAACCCCCCATTTGGCTATTCCTTAATCACCTTGATTAGGCTTGGGCAAATTAAAGGGCCCAAGAAGACCCCATTCACTTCCTAATGGCTTTTGCCAGAGGGTAGTTCATGAGTGTAATACTCACTCTCTCTAGCCTCCTTCCCTTCACTATCTAACACTCATCCAACTTCAAAACGAATGAGACAATTTGACCTATGAAATCCACAAACAAACACAATGCTACACTCCTTACGACAATGTGCACACAAACAAAAACATTATAATGTTACAAACCCCACTCACATCCTACAGGCAATCCATAGAATAATATCATAGCCTTTTGTAGCATCTGTAGGTCCACAAATATGTTGATGAATTCGTTGTAAGAAGGGAACGAAACCATATCATGTGCGGTCTTCTTTTTCCCGCATGCTACAATGGAGAGGGTGTCGTGGATGTGATAGTACTCACCAATCCTGCATTTGATGTCTTCATTGCTCACTCCCTTAGCTAATGATACCCTCTTTGGCGATGGGAAAAGGTTGTGTGTGATACCTTTCTTTTGTGAAGGGTGTCTCCTAGCAAGTGATGAAGTGCCTTAAAGCCCTTGGTGTTAATGCCTACTTCATCGCACACATTAACAATTTCAGCACTGTTAATAGTTTGGGCTACCTTGGACATGATATCATTGGCCACCGCCAAACATATCTTCTTGCCACGAGGATCCTTAATCATTTTAAGCACATTCTTCCTCGTTGTGATTGAGCGCAAGAGCTCATTACAGTCCCTGTGCACTTTTGTCGCACAGGTCATAGCTGGGGACTTGCCGAACACTGTATGCGAGCCACGAATGGCTGCGAGCAAACAACCAGGAAGGCAAGCTCAAAACAGAATGCAAAAGGTGTGTCACTCACCGCTTAACTACCGCCTTGAAGGATTCTCGCATCGCAGCCGTGAAGGAGGAGCCGTCGTCGCCGCTCTACCGCCTCGCCGCCGCCGCCATGCCGCTACACAGTGCGCTCGATCGCTCTCTCACTCTCTCTCTCTCTCTCTCACACACACACGCAAGAGAAGGAAACCAAGGAGATAAGGCAAGAGCACTCTTGTATTCACAACACATGAGAATGAGGATTTTAGGGTTACATTTGACTCTTATAGGTGACTTGGCCATTCACACTTGGGTGCCCATACATGGCCGGCCGACCCTAACCCTTATCCTACTGATATTAAAGGTGCGCCTCTCATCGACGATCACCCAATCCCTTCATCCTTAACATATGGTGCCGACAAGCCCGGCCCATGACTCAGAATATTTAAATTAATGACGTAAAACATAGTACGGTTAACATGCCCCCCTTCCTGATGTAGATTCCGTCCTCGGAAGCTATGGTATGGTAAGCTCGATAGGGTTGTTGTGGTAGACCGTCTGCAAAACACGGAAGTAGAGTGAAAGTATGCTGGAATTCAAAAGATATAAAGTGTATAAATTCAAGCATGTTAGACCACAATGGATGTTGCTATGAGAACTTAGTTTAAGGGGTCACATAAATGAGCTAGTGTAGCAAATTAACAGGAGTTTAAAATTATTGAAAGTAAATCAAGAGTTAGCAAGGTGTCAAAGGTTAATCAAGGTTTATAACTGGCCTAAGTCAAGGAAAATAACCAAGCTTAATAAATAAACAGATGACCACACTGTGTCTACTCTAAGAACAAGTTAATACCACGAGACTAGGGACACAAGAAACATCATAGTTACAGGGGCCTTTTGCCTTTATTTCTTTATGCACGTGACAATTTTTATACACAATTGGCGACCTTCCTAAGGCAAAACTAACATCGATCCTGGTACCATGTTTAACACAAGGCATTATCCAGGAATCTATTAGCTCACTTTAGGCAAGGCTACCCCCTATTAACCAAGGCATCGGTGTGGAGTAGAATACTCCTCGCCTACCAAGAATCAATAAGGCGATAGGCCAACATTAAAGCACATCATAAACTTGTATTGCCATTTATGTAGGCTTTTTTTTAAATAAATTTCTTTTGATCTTCACTCCTGAACTATAATTTGTCTTTGCATCCTTTCAACAAAGGGGTAAAAGCTATGTCCTAGAGGTCAACACACACATGGCCAGGTGTCAAACATTAAGATGGTTTGATCCTAGACCTAAGATAATCGTATTCCAAGGTTAACTAAAGACATCATTCGCAGGAATATATCCAATAAGGTTAAGCTCATTAATGATTTACACTAGCACGTCAAGCAACTTCAAAAACTAAGTAGTACATTAACAATTTCCATGTGGTCATGCATTATAGTTCATGCAATTAATTGAACAAAAAAAATGAAAGAGAGTGGGTATGGAAGAATTACACCTGTATTTTGGAGATCTCCTTGATTCGATGAGAGAAATGCCCGCAATTTGATGAGATATTTATGTATGAGCGTTGCGGATATCTCAGGACTTTGAAAGCGAACCCAGCTCAAACTTTTCCACCTGTACAACCAACTAACAAGCACTATACCTCGAGAGGCACATCAGTGTGAAAAATTAAAGACTCGTTTAAGGAATCCAAACTAGAAAAAAATTGAAAACACTAACCTACCTACCAGTCACCACACTACTACTGAGAATATGGTAAGAGGATGTTGTAGAGTCCTGGCTCTAGCCCTAAGGCTAAGCCTCTATCCGCATCATCCAAATAAATAAAGTCAACCTCAGTAGTGCCATGAGTTTCATCCGTCCATTCATCATTGTCAGATATTTTCTTTTCATTTTCCCATCCACATAAACTCATCAAGAATTTAACCATGCGAGGATAGTCATCTTGTGGGAAAGGAAAGCATTGGGCTATCGGGGATATTTCCTCTACGGAGTAGGGGTCAGTTATGGTCAATAGGCAAATTAGCCATTCTAATTCCTCAACATTTTCCTCTCTGGCTAGTACATCTATATGATCCCATTCAGTTTCAATTACAGGATAGCACATGTGAAATATCTGAGAAAGGTACAGATGATACCTCTCACCAAAGGTGGGAGTGGATGAAGTGTATGATGATCGTGCATCTGCCATATCTGCAAACACAGATATAGCATCGGTAGGTTTATGACAGGTCAATCTAGTTCTTGATTGTATATACGGATATTTCTGCTCTTAACGTGCTCTTGCTCTTTTTACTATTTTTTACTTTTTCTCTTTTCTGTGTATGAAGCTATATATATACATCTCCTTGAATTTGGCAATTACATGGTCAGGGGAGAAGGTTAAGGAGGAAGCATTAGAATGTCGAGCGTGAGTACATGCTCCCCCTTTCCTTGGGTAGATCATATTATTTGCAATGATGTTGCAGCCTCTTGGAACCAATTTGTCCAGCAGGTCATAGGTTGTGATGTGGGAAGATAGCTTTTTATGACCCTTGTGGCACATCCAATTGTAGAGATGGTAGTGTACGCTCCCATTGACAAATGGAGGAAATGGTTTCCGACGATACTATTACAAGGGGAGATGTAGACTCATCGGTAGGTGTTGACAAGAGTAGGTGTAGAGCATGTAGAAACTTCTATATGAGTGTGTGCCTGGCATGAGGAGCTAGAAGCTTCATGTGGCTCCCCCCTTCCTGAGCTAGGTGGTAATGATCTATATCGTTTGGGAATCCAAACTAACTCTGGAAGAAGTGGTGCGGAGCACTCTGTTACCTTTCCCTTACCACGGTCTTGAATTGTCATTGGGGTGGCAACAATTGGTTTGCAAGGTTTTACAGGTGATGTAGAGGGATTCAGCTTATGTTTAGGGACCCAAATCTGGTCATTCCCCTCGTAGTACCCTTGTGCTACTAATAATTTTTTAGGGATCCATCTCGCTATGTTACATTGCCCTTTCTCGAGTGGGTAGCTTTCTTCCTACGAGGCTTCGTGTCTGAACGAGATTGAGTAGGGGAAGTAGCTGTTAAAGAAGCTTTTGGGATTTTTTGGCATATTAAGCGGAGCTTTAGAGACCACCCTGCATGTTTCCACTCTTGGCGTTGAAGCGTTAGAGGGGTGGCAAACAATCAAAGATGGTTTTGCCACTGGACTTGGTGATTTTTCGTTATCCAGCATTTTGTCCAGAATCGATGGCTTAGGAGCAGGATTTTGAGCGGTCATACTGAGTGTTGGTTCTTGCGTTGTGACTCGTCTGGTTGCCCAATCGATATTGCACTTGGTGGCCAACATCCATTTGCGCCCTAAGTTTACAGTGCCTTCCATGGTACCAGCAGGCATAACCAAAAAGCTTTGAATTACGGTCCCCTTGTCATAGGCAACCAGAGTGTGCAGAATTCCTGAGACAGGGGTTTTCTTCTTGTTGATACCTTGAACTTGGATAGCACTCTTGGATAAAGGTGGTTTTCCAAGTTGACACCACACGCCATATGATAGCAAATTGTGTTAAGCTCCTGTATCCAATAATGCATTATACAGCACCTGTATCCAATAATGCATTATACAGCACCTCCCCGTAAGGACTCTGTAACTCAATTGGGTATCTTAGAGGCGGGTCAGATTCCAGTGAATCCTCCTCTGCCTCCTCGAAAAATACTTGCGTAATTCCCAAGTTGGCTTCTCGTTGGCGCCTAGCATGCTGTTGACGTTCTTTGGCTTCGACTCTCGCTTGTATCTTTTTAAGCTCAGCTTGTTCTTTAGCTGCCTTCTTTTGACGGATTGCATATAACTCCTCTTGGCTTAGGAGGTCATAGTATCTTTTGAATTTACTCCCATTAAGGAATCCAATGGTTTCAATTCCGTCGAGTCTCCACTCTAATGGTACCTTGCGGGGTAATTTCACATACTCTATACGGTCCCTTACCAGCATATTTGAGCTTCTTCTTTTCGTTACGCACTCCATACATCAGGACTTTATCCCCAACCTTGATATCCTTGTCCTTGAGGTGGCGATCAAACCATTTTTTCCTTCTATCCTTCTCCACCAGGGCATTGTATACAGCCAATTGTCTTTCTTCGTTTAGCCGCTCAAGGATATATAGACGCTCTACTAAGGGATTACCATCCCAACCCTCTTGAGTAGCAACACGAAGACTAGGAATGACAAATTCCCACGGCATGACTGCTTCTTGGCCATATACCATTTTGAATGGTGTGCAATAGCCACTTTGTATGCAGTACGATAGGCCCATAAAGCTGTCGTAAGCTTTAGATCCCAATCCGTGCGATGAGCTTCAACTGTCTTTGTCAAAACAGAGATTAATGTCTTGTTTGTACTCTTGGCTTGGCCATTCGCTTTTTTGCGGATAATAAGGAGTAGATTTATGATGGGATATCATGAAATTTGTTGTGAGCTCCTTAATCACGTCATTTATAAAATGTGTCCCATTGTCGCTCATAAGTTCAAAAGGACAACCGAAGCGTGTGATTATATTTTCAAAGAGGAACTTGGTTGTTGTCCTCGCATCTGCCTTACGTGTCGCTTTCGCTTCAGCCCATTTGGTCATATAGTCAGTGGCCACAATAATATAGCGAGATTGTGTGTTTCGGGCCACTGGGCTAATTGGACCTACAAATTCTAACCCCACTTTTCAAATGGTTGGTTTACTTTGATTGGATGTAGGGGCATCATCTGATCTTTCCATTGGGGTTTCTTGTATCGTTGGCATTCATCACAACCCTTCACAAAGAGTGATGCATCTTGGAACATAGTGGGCTACCAATACCCTGATTGTAAGATCTTTCGCGTAGTTAAGTCTCCTGAGAAGTGACCACCGGCTACGCCCATATGTGCCTCTTGCAAAATGTATAGATACTCATCCTCTCAGGCACAATGCCTAAGAACGTCATCCTTTCCTCGTTTATAAAGAGTCTCGGCTATCAGGCAATAGGGTTCGCATTCTTTGATTAGCTTTCGAGCTCCTTGGGTGGAAAGCCATTAACCAAAAAGTTAACAATCTTCTCACTCCATTCAGGCATTGTCTCCACCATGAATAGGGAAGTGTAGTCATCATCAACCCCCGTAGGAGCCTCACCATTAGGTATGCGAGACAAATGATCAGCCATAACATGTTTTTTGCCAGGTCTCACAACAACAGTGAAATCAAACTCAAGAAGAATCAATAGCCATCGTGTGATTCTTCCTGTGGAGCATGGTTTGTTTACCAGATACAACAATGCTTGATGATCCACATAGAAAACAAACTTGGTGGCAAGGAGGTAATAACAAAATTTCCTTACTGCATATATCATTGCCAACCCTTCTCGCTCCGTAGTGGTGTATTTCATCTCAACATCGTTCAACTGGCGCGACTGGCAAAGCTAATGGGGTAGTCTAGCTTGTGTTCTCCAGGTTGAGTTAACACACACCCAATAGCAAAGTTTGATGCATCAATATGCACATGGAAGAGTAAATCCCAGTTAGGCATTCTCAAGATTGGAGCACTCGCCAAGGCCTTCTTTAGTAGCTCATAGGCACGGTCACATTCTTCGGTCCAAATAAACTCGATAAGAAGCGAGCTATCTCGACGAAGAAGAGAATAAACCTTCGATAATAACCAACATGGCCCATAAACCGTTGGACTCCCTTGTAGTTGGTGGGTGGGGGTAATTCCAGAATGACCTTGATTTTACTCTCGTCAGTGAAAATCCCATTTTTGGACACTATATGCCCTAAGATAACTCCGTGTTTAACCCAGAATTGGCATTTGAAACGATTCAATTAGATGCGATATAATCTACACCTTTCAAATATTTTTCGTAAACACATCAAGTGCTCGTCCCAAGAGGAATGAACACAAAGATCATCTAAGAAAGCTTCACAGAAGTCCCTTAGATATTCCTTAAAGGCCGTGTTTATCAATCGTTGGAATGTTGCAGGTGCATTGGTCAAGTCAAAAGCCATGACGCGAAAGGCAAACACTCCATACTCCGTGTGATAAATGCTATTTTAGCTTGGTCCTCGACTGCAATTGTGATCTGATTGTAACCCGAGTACCCATCTAAAAAGCTTTATGCCTCCTTGCCTGCCACTCTTTCAAGCACATGTTCAGAATATGGCAAGGGGTAATGATCCCTTCTGGTAGCTGCATTAACCTTTTTGAGATCAACGCACACTCTGAGTTTCCCATTCTTCTTTGGTACGATGACTATCGGAGAAACCCATTCTGAGTGCTCAATAGGGTATATGAATCCACATTTTACAAGCTTTTCAATTCCCTGTTGTACAATCATTGCGTACTTAGGATTCATTGGGTAGGGATGTTGCTAGACTGGTTTAGTAGTGCTAATCATTGGAATCATATGGTGCACCACCGCCGAGGGTGGAACATCCTTCATATCATGATATGTCCAAGCAAATATGTCCTTGAATTCTTTAAGAAGCTTCGTAAGTGCAGCTTCTTCCGCCTTGGTGAGGTCTTGAGCAATAAAAACTGGTTTAGACTCCTCACCCGGATCTGCTAAGTCTATCTCCTTAACTACCGCAGGGCCATCGTGGACACCGCTACTCCCATTGGTAGTCGTTCGTTGGGCTTTTGTGTAGACCACTTTACGTTCCCCTGTGCTAAAGAATTTGAAATGCTCGGGTGCGGGGTGTAAGTCTACTGGTTCTTGTTGTGCCATGCTTTTTTTTTTCAATTTCGCTTCCTTTTGTTGTTGAGCCAACTCTTGGTTTTTCCGCCTTCTTGCAGTACGACTTAGTTTCGGCTTCTCTTCGATTTCTAATTGGGCGACGTCATGAGGTTGCGGAATACACCACATGACACTTTGGAGGTATTGTCCCCAATTATCCGCTAACTTCCATCAATGGCTCCTACATAACTAAGCCATTATCTTTCCTTGTTTATTGCAGTGCGTACATTAGCTCGATAGCGTTGGCGCTTATGTCTCGTTTTCTTCTTACCAAGTTTTTGATTTTTGTTTCTATCAGATTCGGACTCACTTGGTCGATCTTCACTTGTGTCCCCCTCACTTTCGGATGAACTGGAGGTCACTGTCCTAGGCCTTGAGCACCTTGCTTCCACATTTGGGTGAATATTTTATTCATCCCTCCCATCAGGCTCAGAATTAGTTTCTTCTTGAGATTCATACTCTGAGTTGCATTGGTCAGAGTCTTCGCTACTTTCAGTGTCAGTGGAGTTTGCCACTTTCTCGCCATCAGGAGTCAAGTGCATAACACCTATCATGTTTATTGGCACTAACGGTGGCATATCTTGCCCCTCAGGTGTTACCCAGCTTATGCCTCTATTTCCCCATGTGTCTATGGTTGCCGCTAGGTGTACCCAATCCACGTTATCCGACTCAGTCATACCTGGTAGGACATCCATATAAGGAGAATCTTTCCCATCATCAGTCTCTTTTTTGCATGCATAGCAATACCTTAATGGGGCGGAGTGAATAGTGGTATCTGATCGATTATCAATGATAACCTTGCTTCCTAAAGGATGCGCACGACCATTCTCAAGATCAACTCGAATGACCGAGTCCTGGAATTGTAGGTAGACATGGTTTTTCGACCAGTCATGCACCATTTGTGCTTCCCTCATGAAAGGACGTCCTAAGATCATTTGATATGACATAGGATGCTTGGAGAAATCCATTACAATGAAGGTATGTCGTACCTTGTATCCCAGAACCTTGATCTTAAGGTCCCTTAACATTCCAATAGGTTTAGCAATAGTTCCGTTTGCCATCTTAACCACTATGTTTGTGACTTCGAGGTGAGGTCTCCCCATAGATTCCCAACAGTTTTTAGTCACAATGCTCACGCCAGCGCCACCATCAAGGATTCCCTTTAGAGTTAATCATTTGGTAGTAATGGGGAGGGTTGCATTAGATTCGTCACCTTCAAAGTACTGTCCCAACTTGTTAACAGGTATTTCAACGATCGAATTTTCATCTAAGTTGGGTTGTAGCTCCCAATGCTCCCCTTCATCTTGAAGCGTGTCAGGTCTATCCATATTTGCAAATTGTGGTAGCCCCGCCTTTAGTTCTCCATTGAGAAATGCTCGAAGAGCTAAGAATAGCTCAGGATCTCCGTATAATTTGGATATGATCGTGGTTCTGATTTCAGAGGACATGAAATCCATTAGCTTAGACACATTCAACGGTACTTTTCGAGACATCACCCCTTGACTAGGGACTGGTGAAGATGGAATCACTTCCTCTTTGATGGGGTCAGGCATTCCCTCACTAAACATTCTTTCAAGCAAAAAGGGTGTTTGCCCACTTCCTGATGTCCTATCCTCACTTTCTTCCCGAATGATACTAGGTATAGCTAGCGGTTTATGGTTCCTGTGAGGCTGAACTTGTGTAGGAAACACTGTGTCTGGAATTTTGATTTTTCTCGGGTTTGGCTCCAGTTCTCTTTGTGTTTCTTCCACCAAACCCCTTAAGTGTTGCACTTGTTCAATCTCCTCAACTGGGTTTGGGTAAGTTCCAATCTTTTTCTTGAGGGTTTTTGGCCCACGCGGCTTGTCTTGGAAAGTCTCAGTCAGTTTGGGTGGTCGAGAGAGCATTAACTGACTTGGTTGTGGGGCCGAGGAAGTTTCCTTCTGTTTCCCCTTATTTATGTACTCGCTTGATTCTCCTTCAGTGAGCTCCCGAGTGGGTTCCTCCCTTAAGGTAGTGGCTTTGGTCCCCATGGTTTCTATTGAATCGGAATCATCTTCAGGATCATTCATATACACGGGGTCGTCTCCTGTCCCTATGTTAGTCTTTGAACTGGGCTTGGAGCTCGTGGCATTAAGCGATCTCTTCTGCCGTGTTTTCTTTTTCTTTGCCTGAGCGATTGATGCAGTATCCCTCTCTTCAAGAATGTAGTTTTGATTTTGAAGCATTGACCGTGTAACTACATTCGCGGGTACAACGGGTGTGGTTCCTCGTGCTTGGTGGTTGGTGACCTCAACCAAATTCAATGGCGTAATCTTGGGTGCATTAGGATTATGTGGACATTGAGCGATCAAATGATCTATGCCACAATGATTACATGTAAGTACTGGCATTCTCGATGTGCTCCCTTGATTTGGTTGCATTTGAGTAGCGATCTTCTGTAGCCTATTAGGGCACTCCACTACATGATGCGGTCCACCACAATCGTAGCATTGAAGAGGTGGTCTCCTCGCCAAGGTATTAAGGTTTTGCCCTCTTGTGGCGAGAGCAGCCGCTTGATATACAGGCTTGACTTGCCCGAAATGATCCTCCATGTAGTACTGGGGAATCATTTCAAACGTATCAATCCCATATGGAGCAGTGGGGTCTATCTCCTCTTCATAATCCCCACACGCACTATGTGACTCACAACCCATCTGGTTTATTGGGGTAATCCTTGGATGAGGAGGTTGTGGTCCTAGCACTGGCGGTGGTAACGGCACACAGACTGGACTACATTCGGATTCCTTGGAACTATGTGCTGTGAGTGACGGTTGCTCGACAGGTTGTGCAGGCATTAGCGCGGGTACTTGAGGTGTGTTTGACCAGGCTAGTGGTGCCTGATTTGCCAACATTCGCTTAAGTACTAGGCAATCTTTAGATTGATGGCCATACTTACCACATGCATTGCAATTCCCATTGAATTTGACTCTGAATGTGGGACATTCACTCGTGCTATGTGGTCCTAAGCACACCAAACACCATTGTTGCTCTCTCCTTGGGTACATATGGCTATTCTGAGGAGCTCGATTACCCCTAAAGTATTCTTGGAGAGCCTTAGTAAGGTCGATCTCACAGACATTTCAGATATCTTGGGCTCCTTGGCAATAGGTTTCACCGTCATTGGCTCGTGCCTAGATACTTGCGAACTAAAGGATTTTGTCTCCGAAGACACCTTTTTACCTGCAATCATCAAGTTGTCTTCTAACTGGATTGCATTGGCAGTGACTACTTCCCACATTGTAAGACCTCTAATGACTAGGCCATTGTATATGTCCTCGTGGCGCAATCCTCAGATGAATCTATCGAGCAGTTGGTTATTATTGAAGCGCTCATCGGGAGTGCAGCGAGAATTCAGATGCTTCAATCGACTTATAAAGTCTCTCACTGACTCCCCTTCCTCACGTTCAGCTTTTTGGAGTTGAGATGCTACTCCCCAAAGCACACCCTCACGTATGTATTCTTTCAAGAACAATCTCTTGAGAGTGGGGTAGTGAGTGCGCTCTTCAACCCTTAAGGTTCGATACCAATCTCCGGCCTTCCCACTCAAGGTTAAGCCTATGGCTTTACACTTATGCAGCTCATTGTGCTCTTCCAAGGAATCACACACGAGTTCAAAGACTTCAATGTGCTTCCTAACATCCTCGTTACCACTGAAGTTTTGAGTGAGCTTAGCCACTTGTACTGCCTTGCTTCTAGGTTCTCTCTCAGGCATACCCCGCATGTTTTCCACAATAGATCATCCGATCGTCTGAGCAAACACTGCGAGATCACCTAGGTGAGCAGGCATAGCTGGTGGAGGCACTTCTAGGATAGCTTGGCTGATAGGAGTTGGCGTTGGTCTGAGTATGTTGGCAAATGACGTAGGATATGATATGTGGCTAGGCCTAGCTCCTCTTGGATAAGGGTGGTGATAAGGTGGTCGTGGAGCATACGCCATTGGCATACTAAGAGGCGTAGGAGCTACATGAGCATGAGTAGCGATAGGTACATATGGTTGATAGGCACTGGCACGCACTGTTGTAGGTACTGTTTCACTAGGTAGCGGTGTCGTACTAACTACAGCGGTAACAGGTGCACCTTCCGTCATGCTCATCATTGGGGTAGGCATTGTGGATTCCTTAATGGAAAGTTGAGCCAGTTGGAAAGCTAAAGTTACTGCTCGTGGGCTCAACCTGCATTGAGACTCCAGGCAAAACAACATACGAAGGGTCTATGGGACTCACCGAGGGAGTCTCCAATTGTGATAGGGTTGGTTGTTTGGCCTTGCCCGTATCCAAAAATCTCATAGGGCCAGTGGAAACTAGGTTCACTCCCCTATTTTGCCTCTCAAATTGGATAATTCTATGAATAACCTCACATATCATGTGTTGTTGCTCCTCTAGATTAGTGGCGCTAGATGTAGATCGTAGGACTTCTAACCAACCTACATGGTATGTGTAACCTGTGTATAGGTCAGTTAGAGTCTCTGTGTGTAGATCATATTCTCAATTTTCATTGAGAAATATCCCATCTAGACTTGGTGTGCCAAACGGTTCTCTTGAAGTGGACGCAATGTCACTTCTTATGGATTGGCTTCTATAGGGACCTCTACTTAGGAAGAGCATCGGAATGTGGTAGCTCAGTAGGGCCCTCATTAAACGAAGTGGGTAGAATATCCACATGGACACTCTTTGGGAGAGTAGGGTCTACATGAGATGTGAATGGCGAATCCACTACCCCTCCTTCTTCATTCACTTCGCTTGTCGCATGTTCAGAGCATGTAGCTCCACTAAAGGTCTCTATTAGACGACTAAACATGCTAGATCCGGGTTGTGGGGCCCACATTGGCATGTTTTGGCTTGTCTCCTCAGGGTTCTTGGTAGGGTGCCCTTCCATGGCTTCTGAGTCAGAGGACGAGTCACTATCCACTATTCGTGGATCTTGGGTTGCACTCCCTTGGGTTCCAGCCAAAGGCCAAGATGCTAACGTGGAGGGATGGTGTGAGCCTGCGTAGACTAAAACGCTTTCTAGTGGCTCAGGCTCTAGCACCCGCGACCAGAGCGTAGATGCATGTGACGTGGGTACCCCACGGGCGTTGGTGACTACCTTTGAAGCCCACACAAGTGGTTTCTTGGGTATTTCGCACCCCGTTTTTACTTGTTTTTAGATTGTTTTTAACCCGTCTTTAACCCCCTTACTTATGGTCGAACCTAGACTAGGGCGTGTGATAGCTCGAAACAAGCGTATCGTTCAAAGGGTTCTAGCGTGCTTTACAGCACCGTGTTTGCCTATCCGGAGCTCTCGTGGTCCTCAAAATAGTCCGTTTTCCTATGTGGGAAGGAGCAAAAGCCTATTTACTTGTGGAGAAAAGGATGAGGGCTTTATCCCACATGCTCACTTTACTCCTTGGGGAGTGGGCTACATATAGGGCACAACTTCCCATAAGCTCTCACTTGAAAGAAAGCTATGGAGGCTCACTCTCCTATATATATATATCAAAAGACCGAGACCGAGACCGGGGCCGTGGGTCAATTGGGGTTTTTTTCTTTTCAAATTTTTTTTCTCCAATTAAAAAATCTTTCCTCTCCACACGTTTGGTTTTTTCTTTAAAAATAAAATTTAATTTTTTTATTTTTTGAAATTTTTTGATTTTTTTTTCTTTTTTTTGAGAAAAGTTTTCTAGGGTTTCTTTCTAGGGTTCATTAGCCTTGGCCGCGGCGCAGTTTGCACACAGCACAGGTCTCTGGGGATTCAGAAATCCCCCTTCACACGCACAGGTCTGGGGATTCAGAAATCCCCCTTCACACGCAGAAAACCAGATAACAGAACGCATGCCCACACGCGGAGTGGAAAAATAACAAAAGAAACAGAAATACAAAAGACAAATTGCAGAAACCGATTGCAAAACACAGAAACGCCTCAACAACAAACACACAGACGCCTTTCCTACAGTGTAAATTAAACTTCACGCAGCAGCCCGAGCTGCAAACTGGAGCTTGGTGCAGGGCAACTCCCCGGCAGCGGCGCCAAAAATGTGCGCTTTTGCCGCATAGGTCGTAGCTGGGGAGTTACCGAACACCGTATGCGAGCCACGAATGGCTGCGAGCATACAACCAGGAAGGCAAGCTCAAAATAGAATGCAAAAGGTGTGTCACTCACCGCTTAACTGCCGCCTTGAAGGATTCCCGTGTCGCAGCCGTGAAGGAGGAGCCACCGTCGTCGCTCTACCGCCTCGCCGCCGCCGCCGTGCTGCTACATAGGGCGCTCGATCTCTCTCTCACTCTCTCTCTCTCTCTCTCTCACACACACGCAGGAGAAGGAAACCAAGGAGATAAGGCAAGAGCACTCTTGTATTCACAACACATGAGAATGAGGATTTTAGGGTTACATTTGACTCTTATAGGTGACTTGGCCGTTCACAGTTGGGCGCCCATACATGGCCGGCCGACCCTAACCCTTATCCTACTGATATTCAAGGTGCGCCTCTCATCGACGATCACCCAATCCCTTCATCCTTAACATATGGTGCCGACAAGCCCGGCCCATGACTCAGAATATTTAAATTAATGACGTAAAACATAGTACATCTCAATGTCCGTCATAGGTTAACAGTCCCCAAACTTATCAACACCAAAAATATCTTGGAGGAATACCCTACAAAGTAAAAAGAAAATTCTCATTGACATTTCTAACTTGGAAGTGCACTGATAGTGCATTGACATTACCAGTGGAATGGTTAAGCGCCATACCACGCTGCGTGAACTATTTGCTTACAAGCACTCCCTCCCACAGCAAGTGTTTCAATGTGGTTGAGTGAGGTGTCTTTTGCTCCTTGGCTCAAACAGGGGCGCTCTTCATGTGGTCAATGGTATGCCTTAGATTTTCAATGCATGTTGCACCCTCTTGATTTGCATCCTTGAGCTCCTTAACCTTGGCGTGAGATTGAAGTAGGGCTTGGTGCAAACCACCCTTGAAGAGCATGCAATTGTAAGGGCAAGTAGAATACTCTGCCAGCATCACTTGTTTTGATAATCTCTTGCAATACCCTAGCATCCCATTGTTACCATCTCCCACATACTAAATAAATGAGGGCAAGTCTCTGAAAGTTGGTGGGTATTGCGCAGAAGGATCCGCGGGTATAGATTTCCATCAACCCAGAGATCCACATTTGTATGGCAACCTTGTCTCCATGCAATCTTCTCTTGTTCTGTGAGATGACCCTTGCCCAAAGATGCATACTCTTCCAGTTACACTTGAACTTGCAAATCTATTGTTGTGATGGCACATTCGCATTGGTGATTTCGTGCAAGGCCATGATTCTACTTAGGTGACAAGTCGCACAACCATATGAGCTCCCAGTGGAGAAAGAATTAATAGGCCAAGTAATGTTGGATTAATAGCTCTATGTTGATGTTAAGTCATGAAAGCACAGTAAAGAAATAGTGACAATGGCATGAAAGCATAGTAGAGAGAGAAAGGGAGAGAGGGAAAGCGAGTATGCTAGCCATAAGCTCACAGTAGAGAGAGAGAGAGAGAGAGAGAGAGAGAGAGAGAGAGAGAGTGACAATGGCATGAAAGCATAGTAGAGAGAAAAAGGGAGAGAGAGAAAGCGAGTATGCTAGCCATAAGCTCACAGTAGAGAGAGAAAGAGAGAGAGAGAGAGAGAGAGAGAGAGAGAGAGAGAGTAGGGATTGTGTGTATGTAGGCCATTAGCTCACAGTTGTAGTAGTAGTAGTAGTAGTAGGAGAGAGAGAGAGAGAGAGAGAGAGAGAGAGAGAGAGAGAGAGAGAGAGAGGGAAGGCTGATTTGGAGGGAGAAAGGTAGGGTAGAGACGGTTTTAGGTGGACATTGAGTTAAGAAAAAAGAATTTGATATATGTATATGGGTTTGGGTTAAGTTTTAAAGCATGAGAATTCAAAAAAGATGGTTAAAAAATTACTATTTTTGGCCCCCACCTAGTTGCGAGAATGATGATGTGGAAAGGGATAGGATAATCTGGAGGCATTTAATGAGGGCGATTTGGTGGGGAAGAGGAGGTAACAAATGAGGGAGAAAAAGATGTCACATTTAAGGGGATAGAGGAGGTTTTGGGGGGAAATGGTGGAGGTTGAAATTTGAATCTTTGATATATATATATATATATATATATATATATACATGGGTCTGGGATAAGTTTTAAAGCCAAAAAACTTGCGAAATCAAAAACAAAATTCACTATTTTGCCCCCCCTAGTTATAAGCTTGGTGATGTGGAAAGTGCTTGCTAACAAGAGAGAGAAAATGATTACTTTAGACCCTAAAACTACAGGTTAGAAAGAGCAAACTATAGGCTCTTTACTGCCCTTGTCCCCTTAAGAATACTCAAAATTAGCCTTAATCCCTAAAAATTAGGAATCCGTACAAGGCCCAAAAGATGTCTAAAGGCTACCTAATGTCTGGCATTCTGCATTCTGCACTTGGGTTGTAGATTGAGCATCAACCACTTCTGCTTACAAAATCTACATCAGCTTTCGACCTATTGCTGATGCCACATCATCTTCTAATCTGCTGATGCCACATCATCTTCTAATCTGCTTATGCCACATCATCTCTCGGCCATCTAAAGCCACATCATCTTTTGGATATTTGAAGCCACGTTATCTTTTAACCTGCTAAATCCACGCGATCCTCTGACCTCATAATGCCATGTCATCTTCCTACTATCGAAGCCAACTATCTGAAATAGCTATCACAGCTAGCTATCTGAAACAACTATCGGAGCTAGCTATCTAAACCAGGTGTTGGAGCTGGCTCCCTGATTCATCCTAGTGGAGCCAACTACCTAAATGAACTGCTGCTGGAATCACTTTCTTGAATCGGATGACGAAATCAGTGGTTTAAATTAGCTGTCAGAGTCAGCCATCTGAGTCGACTTGCTAACTGACAAGCCATGGACATGCTACTGACAACAACCCCCGTCAACCTACTGCTGATAATCAATGACTTGCTGGCGGCGGCTGTGCTGACAGTCATCACTTGCTGGTGCACACCTTTCGACATTCCATCTGAGTCGACTTGCTAACTGACAAGCCTTGGACATGCTACTGACAACAACCCCCGTCAACCTACTGCTGATAATCAATGACTTGCTGGCGACGGCTCTGCTGACAGTCATCACTTGTTGGTGCACACCTTTCGACATTCCAGAGTCAGCATTCAGTATTTAGCCAAGTTTACTCATTTGGCAGGGTTTAGTTTCTTGTCCAGGTTTATTACATTCAAAAAATGCTTTCGGAGTTATCTCTACTGTGCTGTCAGAGTCAACTTCAGCTACTATCAAAAACCCGAAGACTGAATCAACTAACTGTTCTACTCATTCATTGGCACCCAAGTTGAGTAGCCTACGCTTGGATCTAAAAAACTCAATAGTACAAACTGTGCAACATGGAAGTTGAAGATGAAATCACTATTATTCTTCCAAGATTGTTTGGGAGATGGTTTCTATGGAGAGACTAACTGATCTAATTGTTGAATCCCTAGAAAAATGGGACAAGAAGGACATGGTTGTTGTCCACATAATGAAGCTGAGTGTGAAGGGTTACATCCTCAACATTTGAGGGAGGTGCTGACTCTCCCAAAGAAGCTTGGGACAATCTGAAGAAGGTGTATGAGTCTAAAAGCACATCAAGACATATTGCCTTGAGAGCTTAACTCACCAATGAAACAAAGAAGCCCAATGAGAATGCTACCGAATTCATCAAGCAGGTTAAAGACCTGCATCAACTTATAGATGTGGGAGACAAGATGTCTCACAACGAGCTTGCTACAATCATCATCATCCATGGGTTGAAGGTAGGCTAAAGGTCTTGTTCAAGGCCTCATCATTCTAAGGGATAAACCCTCACTTAACAAAATGGAGAGGGATGAAGATCAAAGATAATCAGCCAACCTCCATGAAGAACATCCATGATGGTAGCAGCAGCACTTCAGCACAAGTAACAATGACAAAGCCCTCTTCACAAGAAGAGGCAGAGGAAGATCAAATAATCAAAAAGGACAAGGAAGACATACCAACTACGTGAGGTGGCATGCCATGTCAACATATGGGAAGTAGCATACAAAGGTGGTAGGAATGGTGTGGCATTATTAATGACGAGGATGATGACATAGCAACTCAATTAGGTTGACCATGTTGACACGGACAATTGAGGTGGCATGTTGGCAAGGTGAGGTGGCATGTTGATATGCTTCATGATGCGTAATCGCATCTGGTGCAAGAGAGGAATGGTGATGGAAATTAAGAGATGGCATGGAAGCATTTAACGACTTGGGCTCTTCCTAATCCATCCTTTTATTAATTTTTGCCACCTGTGATGGGGAAGAGAGTTGATCGAGATTTTTTTTGGGGGGGGGCAATAGATATATATATTTATTATCAAAAAGCAGCTTTACATCATTACATCAGATCGGATTTTACATCATTCAAGCCCTGTTTAGCAAATCACAAACCAAAGACCATGTGTCATCCTCAAGTGCAAAAGAAGACTGGTCCCATGAAATCTAATAACCTAGGTGAATGCAAGCTTCAATCGGGGGGAAGAGAGTTCACACATGTCTAGAGGTGAGCTCATGCAATAAGCATGCAAATGTAAAGCATTAAATATAAAGCTATGATGGTTCATGAAAACACGTCATTATCCAATGATGAGGGAGTTTTCCTTTTCTTGAAACACATCAATATATATTAAATAAACATCATTATCCAATGAGGGATTTTCCCTTTGTTAAACACATCAATGATCACCACGTGAGTGCCAACGCGAAGGACCAAGCGTCTACCGGGCGAAGGAGTTCTCGAGCTGGGTGATGGTGGAGGAGGCGACTTGGAAGGCCTGGGAGAGGACAGAGGCGGGGATGCCGGAGCCGAAGAGGGTGGCGGGCAAGGAGACGGTGCCCGGGCTGGAGCTGCTGAAGGAGGCCAGGGCGTGGGCTGCAGTGTGGGAGCTGGGATTCACCTGGAAATGCACCAGGCCCTTGGGAAACACGAAGAGGTCGCCCTTCTGGAGAGTCTGATTGTACATGTGTCCGGAGGAGTCTATGAGCCCCACCATGAGCGAGCCGTCCAACACGTATAGAAGCTCGGTGGCGCGCGGGTGGGTGTGGGGAGTGTTCTGGGCGCCCGGCTGGAACTCCAGAAAGGCTGCGGAAATGCCCAGGCCGCCCAGCACGGGGAAGGCGTCCGCGAAGGCCTTCACCGGCTTGAACGTGCCTGCTGCTGCACCCGCGCCTGCTCGGAAGCCCGTGAACGTGAAGAAGCTGCCGTCCACATCGCTCGCGTTCATACCCATGGGCACCCAGAAGTCCATGGTCAGCTCCGGGTCGGTGGCGCCCGCCGATTGCACTACGAGAACGAGCACAGCCAGCCCGAAAAGCCAGTACAGCATGGACGTGTTCTTTCCTCCCGCGGCCATTGCCGTGTGAGATCAGCTGCCTCCTATGCCTGCAAGAAACGTAACTAGCTTAGAGGATTTAATTATCTGATAAAGAAGATTGGATTATCACAAGCACGTACCTTAGTCTTTTCTTGTTGCAAGTCAGACGCTCACAGTCGTGTACTAAAAATGGATTCTCAGACGTAGCCGATGCCTGATGATGGAACGATACACACATATATACTCTTCGGCGCGCTCCTGCAGAGGCGGACTTCCCAAGCCCGTGCATCGCCGGCCACCCTCCGTCATTTTCATTAGAAACTGCCATTTGGATACACCCATGAAAAAACAGGGCTCGAATTCTATAACGATTCTTTTGTCTTTTGTCATCTTAGAGCATAATGCACTTTACTCCTCCAAGGCACATCCCTCCACGAGATGCTTACGTACGACACTATACATATGTTATCTATAGCACCGTAGTAATATTAGAAAGCATTTGAGACGTAGTAATAGTGAAAGCGCTCTCTCTCTCTCTCTCTCTCTCTCCCCTCAATTTTTGCTACTTAGAACACCATGAAATAGCTCCTGCACCAAGAAAGGATGCATTGCCACTAATGCTTCTTCTGTCCATCAGATAGGCTGCATAGTTAGAATCACTAAATCCATGCAGACTTAGTGTGCCACACCTACATATAAGATACCCCAATGCTGAGTGCCTTTCAAATATCTGAGCACTCTTTTGGCAGCAGTCCAATGAGATAATTTGGGATTCTACATAAAGTAAGCAAGACTATTTGTTGCAAAACAGAGGTCTGGCCTAGTGATAGGCAAGTAAACGAGAGAACCAATAAGTTGCTAGTATAAAGTAGTATCAGAAGGATGACCTATTTCATCCTTTGTCAGCTTCAGAGTGGATTCCATTGGTGTAGACACTGGCTTGCAGGTCTACATACCAAACGTCTTCAGAATAGTCTACAGGTACTTTTACTGAGAGATGAAGATACCACCTATTATGGTCCTTCCTACTTCAATCCCAAGGATTGAAGTAGGAAGGACTTGTAGACTATTCTGAAGAAGTTTGGTAACCAAGATCTTTCATTTCAAACTCAGCTGAGAGTTTGGATTTGACAAGTTGTTGCCTGTCAAAATCAGATCATCAACATACAGAACAATAAGAGCAATGTCCTTCCCTTTCACCATGTAGTAGAGAGTATAATCTGCATTACTCTTTTCAAAACCTTGAGCTTTGAGATGCTTATCAATTCTACCATACCAAGGTCCCTGGAGCTTGTTTCAGACCATACAAGCTCTTCTATAGCTTGCAAACAAGATGCTCGGTTCCTGCTTGGACATAAGCTGCACGCTACTGCATGTAGACTTCTTCCTCAAGCTGGCCATTGAGGAAGGCATTGTTGACATTCATTTGCCACAATTTCCACTTATGAAGAGATGCTAGAGAAAGGACTAACTTGATGGAATTCATATTGGCTACTACTGGTGCAAAAGTCTCTTCATAATCAACCCCCTATTTTTGAGCAAAACCTTTAGCCACAAGTCTTTCTTTGTACCTATCTATCTTCCCTTCCTTATTGTATTTCAACTTATAGATCCATTTATAGCCTATTTCTTTCTTGTTGGGTGAAAGCTCACACAGACCCCAAGTGTGATTCTTATGCAATGCATTCATCTCTTTGTCCATTTCATCTGTTCATTCTTTCACAGATTTGGTGTCTATGTTGATTATAGAAGAGAAGAGCTTGGGTGAAGACCAATAGTCTTCACAAAACAAAAACAGTTCAGAGCAACAGGCCTTCTACACAAGTTCAGGAAGGACGAGGTAGAGGAGGCTGTGGATGCGGCCAAGGAGGTGGCCGAACAGGTAATCAGAATTATGGCTAGTAGCAGCAGCAACAACAACAACAGTCCCAAAATTCACAACAACAACAACAACAACACGTAGGTGGAAGAGGCCAATTTTATGGCTAGCAGCAGCAGCAACAACAATCGCAAAATTCACAACAACAACAACAGCAACACGTAGGTGGAAGAGGCCAATTCAGAGGCAAGGGGAGTCAAAGAGGTCGTGGAAATTGTTGAGATTCAAGCTCGGTGTCAGTGTGTGCCAGCTGTGCAATGTGCTGGCATGTTAGGTAGCAGCATGTGTGAGACATAAATGATTGCGTCCAGCTGGTCATAGTGTGTGGACATTAGCTAGGGTTAGTATAGTGTGTGGACACAACACATAGTGTGTCTTTGTGTATTATGGATTATGGCTTTATGCATTGTGTGAGAAGGGAGATGGCTTCCCTCTCTATGGTTAGGGTTTGCAATATACATTAGGGTTTACTCCCATGTGTGTGTCTCCTCTCCCTAATGGTCTTTACATCAGATGGATGTAAAGAATGCATTCTTGCATGGAGATTTACAGGAAGAGGTGTATATGTTGTAACCACCTGGTTATGAGGATGTGAGTCACCCCGAGCATGTTTGCAGGTTGAAGAAAGCCTTGTATGGCTTAAAACAAGCACCAAGAGCATGGTCTGACAAGATTTCTGAATATCTTGTCACTATTGGCTTTCATGTAGCCAATGCAAATTTCTCGATGTATGTGAGACATAGTGATAGAGGGGTTGCGCTTGTTGTCATCTATGTAGATGACCTGATCACTATGGGGGACCATGATGTAGAGATCTTTGATGTAAAGATCTTTCTTAGATAGAAGTTTGAGATGAAGGATCTGGGGGAGCTCAGATATTTCTTGGGCATTGAGGTGATTAGGTCACCACATGGTATTGGATTACTGCAGAGACAGTATGGCTTGGACATGTTGTCCAAGTATGGTATGACAGGCTATAAGCCTATCTCAGTGCCATTGGATCAGAATGGCAAGTTGAGTGCAAATTCAGCATTAGGAACTCAATGGAGTCTTCTTGGGCCCTTTAATTTGGACATTTAGTGAAATGCTTAAAATGCTAATCCATCTTTGACCAAGCCTAGAGGCCTAGTCCTAAAAGCATATATTTGATTTTTCACAAAAAATAAAAAAATTTTTAAAAAAAGGAGATCTTCTTAGATCTTGCCACCTAGGTGACTTTAAAGCTTACTTTTGGGCTGTTCGTCAGTTATCATAGCCTCTCTCTACCTTTTCCAACTCCAAACATTCCAAAAATTTGTCACTTTCTTCCCCCCTTTTTTGTGTGTGCACCAGATCTCTTTCTCTCTCTACATCCTCTCTCTACATCCTCTCTCTACAACCTCTCTCTAAAATGCCATGCACTCCTTCTCCATGGAAAAAAGCTTCTTTCTCTACTCCAAAGGCCATAGCTAACAGATCTGTACTCCTAAATGAGCCTTCTCTCTCCAAACCCACAGTAGTAGCCATGGCTTGCAAGGAAGAAGCTTACCATGAGCATTCTCTCTACAATACTTGGTCCTCTCTCCATAGTAGCCATGAGTTGCACAGAAGAACCTTTCCATGATGTATTCTCTCTCTATAGTGCTTAGCAGCCATAGCTTGCACTAAAGAAGCTTTCCATGATGCATTGTCTCCTTTGCATTTCCTTCTCACCATTGCCAACCCTCTCTATGTTTCTTTGGCTCCCTTTGCGGCTTCTTTCTCTATCCACAATGCATCTCTAGAGAAGAAACCCTCATCTCCATTCTTCCCATTATTTTTTGATTCCATATCGTGCTCCTTCCACTCCTATTCAACCCAAGCTTACAAGCCTACTTTCTTGTAGATGGCACTACAGGACATCACCAATAAGCCTTCTAAGTTCCGTCTTCAGGTTGATTTGTAGACAGAATACGCAACCCTACGCAGTAGGCATGTTGCACCCAATATTTCATACGATCAGCTTCGAATGCAAGGAGCAAAGGCCATTGATCTTTGAATTGATCTTTGAATTGATGGAAATCTTTATCCACCAGATCCAATATCTGGTGTCCCTCCACCATTCAAAAGCATTACAATGTTTTTGAAGTTTGTTGGTGATGGTTTCAATGGCCTTCTTGGCTATTGTAGGAGATTACACATGTTGTGGCTAGATGAGGCAGCTGGAAAGAGGCAAACACAATTTGCCTTCGACCAGCTTCAAGCGGCGTTGACTAAGCAGATCAATAGTTTGATGCAGAGGATTAAAGAGCTCTCAGAGGAGCTTGAGGTGCAGAAGAATAATTTAGCGGATCGTGTGCGCACAATGGATCAATTTACCGATAATTATGTTCGTCTTCAACACTCCACTCGTAATCTTTGGCGTCGTGTTCACCATTTCACTCACCTTCCCATTGGATATCACGTAAAGGCAAAGAAAACGTAAAGCTGTTGGGTTACTTTCTAAGACAGGAGGCGCATGCAAGAGGCTATTCAAACAACCAGGTAAAAATTTTTGTAGGAATTATAGCAACTTTGAGAAGCAATTAATGAATAAAGCATCTCTCATGGGTAACTCTTGCGATTGTAGGGCATGTGCAACAGCTGTACTAGGATGTAACAACAATGCTAAGGACAATGTTAATGTCTCCCTTCTTTAGCATGTCCTTCAGGAGAAGGATATCATGGAAATGATAACAGGTTCTGGTAATGATAAGCTGTGGGAGACCCTTCGTCGACATTTCTTGAAGGAAATCAAAGAAATTGTCACACCCAAAGAGATGCTTGATATATATGACTCAGCAGGTATTAGCCAGAAAGGTTACAGAGCAATGTACAGGTCAATCACTTTAGGGTTGCGAGCAAAGGGAGTTACGCAATCCTTGCTTCCAACACTTTATAGCTTACAGATGGCAAAGAAGTGTGCTAATGGTGATATTGCATCCATGTTTAATGGGTACAAGTGGGTGGAGGATATTATGCCAATGCCAACAAACAAACCCTTTGAATACAATGCATATAACAATGTCTACATTGACATGGAAGTGCTACAAAAAGCAATGATTCAGTACTATGGCCTCACACTTGAAGAGACAGGTGGAAATGCCATGTTTGTCTTAAAGCTAGATGAATGTCAAGCGGTTAAAGGTCAAAGACTGGAGCATGTTAGTTTAACCTTGATGAGCCGAGCACTTAGAGAAAAGCCTTTAGAGACCCAAGAGTTGGATGCAAGTCAAGACAACAATAATAGGGGTCAAGGGCATAAGCAAGACTACTACGGCATTCAATCAGAGAAGAACATCTGGTGGCAAGCAGCATGGGTCCTCCCAAAAGAGAACCATGATACCTTGAGGTGGTATTTTGAACGGTCTGGCATTCAACATGTCGTCTCTTGTCAGGTCAATGGTCAAAAGCTTGATGTTCCCGGGATAGGCTGCTTTAACATTGAATGGCTGTGGTGGCGATCTAAAAACCTTAAAGTGTATGTTGGGTTGTAAAACAGGTGCGAATACTATATTCTCATGTGTTTACTGTTGTCATTAAAATAAGCATTCGTTCCCATTTTGCAAATCAATATGGAAACCATGGACGATGCCACACCCTCAAATTTTGTTGATTTAGAGGAAAATACACTTTGCCCATATACTCGCTGTGCTGCAAATACCAAGTGGCTTGACATCGACGAATTTGCAATGATCATACAAAAAAATGGAAAATATTTCCGGTGGAGCGATTGGAACATCTAATTAGTGGCAATGCGCGCTTCAACAATGACGAACCAGTGGATATCCGGCCTGAACGATGGAGACCAACAAGAGTAGCCACAAACGAGGTGTTCCAATAACCCGAGGAACTTGAGGCAAATTTAGAGCAAATAGTAGAACATGACATGGATGACATGATAAATGCCTTACACGATGGAACAGAAGATCGAGGTTTGGAACACGAAGGGGTAGAGGAAAACACACGACGTGTGGAATACGCTTCCCAAGAAGAGAAAGAGCTACGTAGGCTTGCTCGTCTTCCACTATATAGTGGAGCACATGTGTCTATTTTACGCGCTTGCTTGTCCATATTAAACTTGCAATCAATTTTTGGATGGTCTGATACGAGCGTATCAAAACTTTTTGCGTAAGTGATGATATCATATGCAATTAGTGAGTTATGTACTTTTATATGCATTTTCTTAGCCTGACTATTTTATGTAACAGCTTATTGAAACATCAAATATTGCCAAAAGATAATGAGATGCCAGTGGACCAGAGTCAAGCAAAAGCAATGTTGCATTCGATTTTGGCAATGGACTACAACACACACCATGCTTGTCTAAATGATTGTATTCTTTATCGACGACAAGAATATAACAACGTAGTACAATGTCCACATTGTGGTACATCGAGATATAGACAAGATGTGCAAGGAGAAAGGATGACTTGGCACCGTAACACTAGGTCCATAGATGGTGTTATGAGTGTGCCTGTAGATTCCCCTGCATGGAAGCACATTGAAGAGAAGTGGGTAGCCTTTCAGGAGGAGGCTCGCTATATTCGACTCAGATTAGCGATGGATGGAGTGAATCCATTTGGTCTACGAAGTTCATCTCATGGAGTACATGGCCTGTTTGTCTAGTTAACTATAATCTTCCACCATGGCTAGCGATTAAAAAAAAAGGGCATCTTTTATTGTCTTTGATAGTTCCTAGAAAGTACAAGTTGAAGAACATGAATGTGTATTTAGCTCCTTTAGTTGAGGAGCTTCGTGTTCTATGGGAGGACATTAAGTTAATGATATTTCCAAGAGGTTTAGACAACGTGCGCTAATATTGAGAGGAATTCTTATGTGGACTATGCATGATTGGCCTAGCTATGGAGAGTGCTCAAGTTGTAATACTGTAGCTTGTCACTTAACATATTATGTTAAGTCATGATTGTCATCCAAACTTACGTGCTACAATCTTTTTTGATGTTCTACAGGGCTTTCAGTGTCAGGGTATAATGGATGTCTATTATGTGGGCCGCAACTTGAGGCTCGATACCACTCAAAGTCTATGAAGAAGATAGTATACGAGGGCCACAAGAAGTATCTCCTAGTGGACCATCCTTTGCGTGAGGGGTTTCTAGGGAGGTCTCCTCGCATAGGAAGAGCAGTGTGATTGGAGGACCTTATGGGAGCTCGATCCAGCCTGTACACCTCCAGGAATGAAGCGTCTATCCATTTTCCATCAACTTCCATACTGGAATGACCTTCTAGTAGTGAACCATCTTCTTGACCCAATGCACATTTTCAAGAATATAGCCGAGGTGCTTTGGAAAACCATCACAGGAGCAAAGGAGAGCAAGGCACAATGAGATGATTTACAAGAGGTTCAACGCATGCACCACTTATGGGCCCAAAATAGAGCAGATGGAAAGGTGATGCTACCAAAAGCACCTTGGGTCATGACAAAGGATGAGCAACAGCGTGTAAAGAAGTGCATTAGTGAGTTTCGTACCCCTACAGGATGCATGCATTGCTTGAAGGGAGCATTTACAAAGAACAATGAGCCTAGTGGCTTGAAGAGTCATGATTGGCACAAATTCTTGCAATTCGTGCTTCCTATACCATCAAGGATTGCCTTAACGATGACATTAGAGCAACAATTTATAAAATTGGTGCAACGGTACGTTGGATATTAAGAAAAGAGATTAGTAGAGACACATTGGAAGTAGCATGGTTAAACTCCATTGAGGCTATTACAATGGCTGAGAAATACTTTCCAATAAGTATTTTAACCATTCAATTGCACTTGCTAGTTCATGTAGTTGATGAAGTTGCTGTGGCTGGGGTTATCCATAGGCGATGGATGTTTTTCTTGGAGAGATTTATGAAGACACTTAAAGGATTTGCTCGTCCACAAAGATCTCGTCCTGAAGGTTGTATGGCAAAGGGATGGCTTGTTCAAGAATCACTTGTATATATAACTGAATTTCTCAGTACATCTGAGTTGGGGAAGAGTCACAAGGGAAAGGCCTTGTGAGAACAATGGATGTAGCATTGCATGAGAAGATCAATAAAGTTTGCATCTTAAACTCACATGCTATGGAGAAATGGATCAAGAGATATAACTTGGTGAAGGCTGAAAGGGACCAAGCTCGTTTGAGTTTTAGAAGAAGGAGTCGAACAACCCGCACACTACCGTACCCAATAGAACTTGCACTTCTTGCAGACTTTCCTTCTAATAAATGGCTCGAGCAAACCATACTACAAGCTAAACATAATGGTGAATCAATAAGTGATGAGGATGAGGAGCTTGCATATGGTTGTGATTTCCATGTATGTGAGTTAGAGATATGTACACATTGTCTTTTATGTTGTGCTTTCATGAAATTATACAATAAAAGAACTTATTTATTGTGCTTGCAGTATCGTAAGTTTGGGGCAATTTGGTCACGCGGACGTCACTTTCGAGTAGAAGGAATAGATAAAAAGAGAACAACATTTGATTGTGGTGTGAAGGCTAATTTGCAAGAAAGTCATTCAAGTGCAAGTGATGGCAATACTGAAGTAGGCATGCTAGATTATTGTGGAACAATCCAAGATATTATCAAGGTTGGATTCAAAAAGTTTGATATGTTCATTTTTTATGTGAAATGGTTCAAGTTGGTAACTCAAGGGACGCAAGTAACTGTATGCAAAGACAAGTGTGGATTTCTTCAAGTAGACCACACAAAGATATGGACTGACCAAAGGGACACATTTGTGCTACCAGAGCACTGTGAGCAAGTCATCTTTATGGAAGACCCGACAGATCATAAATGGTTATTTGTGATCCAAATAAATCCACGTGGAAAACAGATATTTGAAGAGGTGAAAATAGCAGTTGACTGTTTGCCAGATATGCTGAGGAACTCCCCCCAGATCATGTGATGGTTGAGCATACACCACTAGCACCTATTGAACAACAAGAAGAACAAGAAGAAGACATACTAGTTGAGAAAGTAGGTGAGGCTCACACGGGATTTGGATCGGATGAAGGTGTACTCATTGAGCAAATACATCTTGAACGAGAAACACACACTAGAGATAATCCAGAAGAAGAAGAGATTCAAGCTGAGTATGATCATGATGCATCGACAACTCTCATGCTAGAGCTAGAAGAGGATGACGACATGGATGAATTACCTTCTACTACTACAAGATAACCGGTTCCACCAATTGACAACAATGATGGATTATTTCTAGAAATAGATTTATTTGGAGCCATGGATCTCGTTGAGGACAAGCAAGTGGATGATGAACTTTAATTTCATTTTGTAAAATAGAGCACTTTCTTAAATGCACCATAGTGATGAGGAGGAGGAGCTAGCATTTTTTCTCCTTCAAAGAGCGTGATGGAAGTTATACCCTCCTCTCTCCCTCGGCTCCCCCCCTCTCTCTCTCTCTCTTTATCTATCTCTTTCTCTTTGATCATCTCTCTCTCTCTCTCTCTCTCTCTCTCTCTCTCTCTCTCATAGACACATATGCTTGCAAAGAGGTAGAAAGAGAAAGCTAAAACACACCCCAGGATGGGAACTAGCAAATATTAGATATAAATTTATTTAATTTTAAAAAAAAAACTCGATTGTTATTCCGACGACTTTTCCCACAAGTATTTTGACGCACATTTTGACGCCTTTTTCCATGCATATTTTGACGTCTATTTCGACGTACATATCGACAACATGACAAGGCATGGAAACTAATCATCGAAAAACAATGATTCTCTTGTAGTGCAAATGATTCTAACAATGATGATTTTGCTTGGTGGATCATGGAGGTTTACTGGTCTGATTTGTGCTAGAGAGACGACCGTTTTGCTACCCGTTTTATAGTGATTCGCTGCTTGTTTTGGCTGTCGTTTTGCCTACATGCTTGAAGATCATTGGCATTAGAGGCATATTGATGGTTGATTGCTTTTGGGATTCTATGGGAATATGTGGCATTCTATTGATGTGATTCAAGATTGCAATTGGCATTGTTATGCCTTGTGTTGATGGGATCATATGGGATGTGAAGAAGAACATAAAGCATGAGTACATGCTATTGTAATGGTCATATGATAAGCATGATTCATGCTTAAAAGCATTTGTAAGCGATTCCATCCATACACTTTGGATTGTACACCACTCTCACACACATTGTATTCACTTTGATTCATAGGATCTAGTATGTGTGTGAGGGTACCCTTGGCATTGGTGGGAGAAGCCAAGGGGGAGCATGCCATGAACTCTCCTTGTCATGATTGCTTTTGGTAAAGCGACAAGGAGGGGGATTACGTACTTGGATATGAAGACTTTGCCCCAACTTGTGCCTAGAATCGGACTAGGTATGAGGGTGGGAAGGCTTGGCCGGGAGATCGGCAAGCATAAAGCTCTTCTTCGACATACAATTTACTATACTGCAAGCATGCCGAGGCTATGGTAGTCATTGATCACTTGATTATTGGATATGCCATGGATGTTTGCTAGTGGTCAAAGCATAAGGGTTACATGAGCAAGCATATGCTTTTGATGATGATCATTTGGGGCATTAGATCATGAGTGGATATTGGGTAATTGATTTTACATTTTGATTGAGATTTGAGCCAAATTGCGGGGAAACTATGGCAAAATGTTTGTGATTTTCTGCACCAAATCGCCCTCATCAGATTATCGTATCGCTTTCCATATCATCATTCTCGCAACTAGGTGGGGGCAAAAAATAGTGATTTTTTAATCATTTTTTTTTATTTCTCATGCTTTAAAACTTAACCCAAACCCATATACATATATCAAATTCATGTTTTAAACTCAATGTCCACCTAAAACCGTCTCTACCCTACCTTTCCCAATCAGCCTTTCTCTCTCTCTCTCTCTCTCTCTCTCTCTCTCTCTCTCTCTCTCTCTCTCTCTCTCTCTCTCTCTCTATCTCTATCTCCCTCTCTCTCTCTCTCTCTCTCTCTCTCTCTCTCTCTCTCTCTCTCTATCTCTATCTCCCTCTCTCTCTCCCTCTCTCTCTCTCTCTCTCTCTCTCTCTCTCTCTCTCTCTACTGTGAGCTTATGGCTTGCATACTCGATTTCCCTCTCTCCCTTTCTCTCTCTACTATGCTTTCATGCCATTGTCACTCTCTCTTTATTGTGTTTTCATGGCTTAACATCAACATAGAGCTATTAATCCAACATTACTTGGCCTATTAATTCTTTCTCCACTGGGAGCTCATATGGTTGTGCAACTTGTCACCTAAGTAGAATCATGGCCTTGCGCGAAATCACCAATACGAATGTGCCATCACAACGACCCAAGGCAGATTTGCAAGTTCAAGTGTTCGAAAAGTATGCATCTTTGGGCAAGGGTCATCTCACAGAACAAGAGAAGATTGCACGGAGACAAAGGTTGCCACACAAATATGGATCTGTGGGTTGATGGAAATCTATACCCAACGGATCCTTCTGCGCACTGACCCACCAACTTTCAGAGACTTTCCCTCATTTATTCAATATGTGGGAGATGGTAACAATGGGATGCTAGGGTATTGCAAGAGATTATCACAACAAAGTGATGCTGGCAGAGTATTCTACTTGCCCTTACAATTGCATGCTCTTCAAGGTACGTTAGGTGGTTTTTGCACCAATCCCTACTTCAATCTCATGCCAAGGTTAAGGAGCTTAAGGATGCAAATCAAGAGGGTGCAACATGCATTGAAAAGCTAAGGCAAACCATTGACCACATGAAGAGCACCCCTGTTTCAGCTAAGGAGCAAAAGACGCCACTCAACCACATTAAAACACTTGCTGTGGGAGGGGGTGCTTGTAAGCAAATAGTTCACGCATCGTGGTATGGCACTTAACCATTCCACTGGTAATGTCAATGCACTATCAGTGCACTTCCAAGTTAGAAATCTCAATGAGCACTTTCTTTTTGCTTTGTAGGGTATTCCTCCAAGGTATTCCTCCAAGATGTTTTAGGTGCTAATAAGTTTGGGGACTGTAATGAGCTCTTGCGCTCAATCACGAGGAAGAATGTGCTTAAAATGATTAAGGATCCTCGTGGCAAGAAGATATTTTATCGGTGGCCAATGATATCATGTCCAAGGTAGCCCAAACTATTAACAGTGCTCAAATTGTTAATGTATGCGATGAAGTAGGCATTAACACACCAAGGGCTATAAGGCACTTCATCACTTGCTAGGAGACACCCTTCACAAAAGAAAGGTATCACACACAACCTTTTCCCGTCGCCAAAGAGGGTATCATTAGCTAAGGGAGTGAGCAATGAAGACATCAAATGCAGGATTGGTGAGTACTATCACATCCACGACACCCTCTCCACCAAGGGCTATAAGGCACTTCATATTTGGGTGGGGACCTGGATTGAAACAAAAAGGTAAGAAGAAATGCAAGGCGAGGGACATTGGTGAAGAGGAAAGTGATAAGATGGGCAATTGCGGGGGTGAATGGGATGGTGGTGTACTTTCATCACCTATGCTAGCGCCTCCAACGAGGGATTTTCAGGATAATAGTTGGAACCCCATTCTTCCTTTACCTCTCAAGAATGTTCACTTTTGTACTTTGTATGCTTTTATGCAAATCTTTCACTGCCTCTTAAAATGTCACATAGACTATGCTTTCACTATGCCTGGTAAAGCTCGACAAGATGAGGTCATTACAAACGTAGAGAACATTCTTAATGAGATTGGTTGTCATGGTGGTAAGGTGGAGATTCGAGTGAACCAAACGATCTCAGAAGGTTCTCATATGGTTGTGTAGAAGGTTTCAATGAGTGGCGCAAAGGCCAGAATGTTTCTTCGGCGGCTTGCAAACATAGGCAAGAAGGTTCTGGAAAATGCACACAAGAAAGGTGTGGAAATCATAGCTCCAAAGAGATGGGAGTTGTAGAGAAAGACCTTTGTTCTTACACTACCTCAGACTACTTAGATACAAATATTGTTGTCTTGCGTGAGCAAGTGTGGGAAGATTTCAACAAGGTTGTGTGGTTGATGAATCTAAGCAACACAACTGAGGAACAACATAAACAATTTCAAGAGGAGTTGCAAAGCTTCATTAAAGCAGTGGTCAACAGATGGGGTGAATTGAATATTGTGCATTACATGGTATTTCATAGATTTCTATGCTTTGCAATTATAAAGATATCTTCTATTAATGCATTTTACAGAAATGTGGTTTTGTTTCTTTGACTACAGCGCATATTGTACGCTCATGTTGCATGGTTCATGAACACATATGGCTCCCTTGACATGTGCAGTACCCAAGGAATGGAGAAGAGTCATTACCGTGCAAGAGGAGTGTACTTCAAGAACACACGACATGGAGGCGGTAAAACTCGCACAAACTATCTCAAGGAAATATTTGATTGGATCTTTCGATATGCCTTTGGCAGAAACATTTCAAAGCGCAAAGGTCCAAATTGGCCAAGCTTGCCAAGCGGATAGGGAAGGTGAAGAAATCACCACGGTGGAGAGTAGAGTTAGGACCCACACACCATGCTATATGGAGGATAGCACAAGCATTAGGGGAAATTTGGACTCATTTTTGGGCCCTCTAAGGGATTTTTTGCCATCTTTGCCTTGAAAATGGAGGCCACGGTGAACATTTATTACCTTATGTTAAAACCCCATCATATGACATTTCATTAGAAAGATCATGAAAAGTAGATCTTATAATTTCAAACTCCAAAAAATTTAGAGTTGCTAAGCTCAAGATATACCATTTTCCTCAAAATCAAGTTTAAAGGCTACCGTAAAAACGGTCCACATCATCAGTTTTGAACCTACTTTTTGTACATCTTCCATGGGTCATGTCCAAACCCCATCATGTTATATATCAATGGAAAGATCTTGAAGAGTAGATTATATATATGCAATATCTGAAAAAATTAGAGTTGATTTACAAAAAAAAAATTACCATGGCCCCATTTTTTATGATGTGGCATTCCTTCGAGGGCCCAAAAATGAGCCCAAATGCTTTCAATGAAAAAAGTGGGAAAGTGGCAGATGGGGTGAAGTCCTTCTGGATTATAACAAAATCATCCATAGGGAGATGGGGAATGTAATGGTTCAGGGCTGGGTATGGGCCAGTGGAACTACGTGACCCTCCAGCACCCACGGCGCAGGTGTTGACCTCTATAACAGCTTCTTGCTTTTCATCTTCATCTTCATTGAGAATACCTCTGAAAAGACTTCACCAAATACCTTCACATGAGCATGGCATAAGAAGGCAACTTACCTACAGCTATAATGGAGTTTTGTTGCCTAAGAGGGAGAATAGAGTCCTGTTTGAGTCATCCAAGTTTATGCTAAAGGAGAAGAACCTCTCCAACACCTACTAGGATGAAGCTATCAGCACAACATGCTACCTGATGAACAGATCCCCAAGTGAAACACTCCAATGCATCACCCCATATGAATCTTTTCATGGACTCAAGCCTTAGATACAACATCTCAGAATATTTGGCCGTTTAGCTTTTTCTCATATTCCAGATGATGCAAATAGGAAGAATCTTGATGACAAGTCAAGAAAGTGTGTGTTTGTTGGATATAGTAGTGAGCATAACGCTTACAAACTCTATGATCCAATAAAAAAGGAAACATTTGTGTCATGGGCAGTGATCTTTGATGAGACTTCCAGCTGGACATGAGCTCATCCCATCAAGTGTAGACACCCCACCCCTTCTTCATCAACTACTCTCAAAGGAGAGATATCACCTTTGAAGGATTCCATTGAAGAACTGGAGGAAGAAGATGATACCCACCAAGCAACCCTCAGGAGGTCTACCAGAGACAAAAGGCAGCCTAAAAGGTTAACAAATCAGAGATGTAATAATTCATCCTTTGAACAAATTCTCTCTTAACATCACTGGTGCATCTTGATGAACCATTCTTCTATGAGGATGCCTATGACAAAAAAGAATGGACAGATGAAATGGACAAAGAGATGAATACATTGCATAAGAATCACACTTGTGATTTGTAATGAAGGGGGCTTGGAATTAGACTCAACGAGAGCCCATGGGCATAGGTATGGCCGGGCAAGTATGGAGGCCCAACATTAATGATCCTGAAATGGTGGGCAAGTATATAAGTGAATATTGTAACTAGGGGGAACGTTCTTTTACCAACATACTTTTATCAATGAAATCATACTTCTTGGAGCTTCATGCTTCTTTGGCTATGGTGGTACTCCCTTGAGTGCATGTGGTACTCCATTTTGAGTGCATGTGGTACTCCATCATGAGTGCATGTGGTACTCCATTATGAGTGCAATCTTCTCTCTTTCTTTTTCCCATCATTACAGTGGTATCAGAGCCTCGTCTTTGATCCATGATTTCTGAAAATTTTAAAACTTTTTGTATTTTATTGATTTTCTTTATTTTCTTGGAGTTTCTTGGGAATTTTCTTGATTTTCTTGATTTTGATTGAGTTATTGATCAAGCAATGGGGTATGGGGAGTGTGGAATGCTTGGATTATCTTGAATTTTTTATTTGGGTAAAGTTTTGGGGTCATGGTGGTTGAGGACCAATTTCTGAGGCGGTCGCTCCAAAATTTGAAAGGGGGGAACAAAATTGGGGGAAATTAGTTTTAATCTTGATTAATTTTTACCTAATCCAAAATGTTTTTGATTATCCCCTTCATCTCTACATGTCCGATTTATGAGGGAAATAGAGCTTCCTTTTCTTGCCATTGATCATCATTTCTTTAGGGTTTTGATGAGACTTTTCATGAGCTTCCAACACTACAAGAGGCTGGGCCATTATCCACGCTTTTTTCGATGCTTTAGAACTAGGCTTAAAATCCCCCCAAACGTTGAAATACACGTCGAAAAAAGCATCGAAATATTCGTCGAAACAAGCGTTGAAAAAAGTAATTTTACCACGCATTTTTCGATGCTCTTTTCGGTGATTATTTCGACTGACATTTTGACTTTGATTCCGACTCATATTTTAACTACTATTTCGACTCGCATTTCGATACTTATTTTGACTATCATTGAAGCGCTATTTTTGACGGATGCAAGAAACTTTCGACGCTATTTTTGGATGCAGGAAACTTTCGACGCTATTTTCAACGGATGTAGGAAACTTTCAACGGTTATTTTGACGCGTGCAAGTATTAAAATTTTTTTTGGCATAATGGTGCATCCAGTTGCAGTCTTGTAGTATAGCTGGATGCACCATTATGCCAAATTTATAGAGTAGTACCAAAGGAAACTGTACTAACAGTGTTGACCATGGCAGCAAGAAGAAACCATGGTGGATTGATAGTGGGGTAAGCTCCTACATGACTTCTTATGGGGTAAGTTCCTACATGACTTCTTATGATGAATACTTTTCTAAATTGGATTCTACTCATGATGGTTTGATTTATACTGCAGTAGACATCACTCCTAATTCTATCACAGGTAAAGGAGAAGTTTCCCTTGAGCTGAACACAAGGGAAATGAAACAGCTTGGAGATGTCTTCTTGGTGCCTTCACTCACCAAGAACTTATTCTCAGTTGGAGCCATGGTGGATAAAAGCTTCAAAGTGGAATTTGAAGGTCATTAATACCTGATTAGAGATCCTCAACATAGCTACAAGGTCGTTGCAAAATAGGTCAAAAGCATGGAAAACTCTTGAAGTTGAATGGATCAAAAAACTGTCAGCAATGCAAGCTGCTAGGTTAGCCTCCTTACGGGTTGTTGCAGGATCAGGGTGTCTATAGGCATCCTCATAGAATAATGGTTCATCAAGATGCATCACTGATGTTAAGAGAGCATTTGCTCAAAGGATGAATTATTATCTCTCTGATTTGTTAACCTTTTAGGCTAACCTTTGTCTCTAGTAGACCTCTTGAGGGTCGCTTGGTGGGTATCATCTTCTTCCTCTAGTTCTTCAATGGAATCCTTCAAAGGTGATATCTCTCCTTTGAGAGTAGTTGATGAAGAAGGGGTGGGGTGTCTACACTTGATGGGATGAGTTGATGTCAAGCTGGCAGTCTCATCAAAGATCACTGCCCATGACACAGACACATGCTAGTGAAATTCAGATGACCATACCTTTTATGCCATAATTTTGATGGAGGTAAGGGTGGTTGTAGGATTAGGGTGCCTAGTTTTGTCCACTCAAGAACCCCGTAAACAGTAAAAAAAATAGGCATTTGTTTACCTCTAGTGGCCAATCTCTCCCAGGTAATGAAGGAATTTCATTTCAAGTTCTTTTGTTGGAACATCCCATGAAAATTTGGTAATATAGTTGCATAATTTGATTAAGCATTAGATAGTCGAAAGTCGTCATTTCCTTAGGTACAAAGTCCATTTACACCATGTCTCACATTTGGACTGATTCCATAAAATGCTAATACTATCTTTCACATATAAACTCGTATGTGATTCCCACTTTGGATCTAAGATCCTCACATAATATAGAGCTTAACTTTTTTTTTTGAGAAAATTTTAAGCTATTTGTCTATTTTCTTTAAATATTTCAAGGTCTTTAAAGTGTTGAAATATATGCCACTTTTTGCACCCTTAAAAACTACCACTTAAAATGCTCAATCTTGTAGATCAAAAGAGTGGAAGATAGTGAGATATTAGTAGAATGTGGTGGTTAGTCAAAATTGCAAATTCAATGGTTGGATTTTTAATGATCTCTTTTCCAAAATTCTTCCATGCTATCAGAAGGCCTACAAATATTAATAATCTAATTAGTAAAATTAAATTTTTGATGTAGATCATCTAAAATCTATAGGTACTAGTGTACTTATAATGGTGCATCATGAAAAAAACAAATTGGATCACTCTAAGTGTGGAAAGCTCATTTTTTATCATTTCATCATATTTTTTATTAATTAGACTAAGTTGTATTACTTTAAATTATATTGGGTTAATTTGAGTACATGTGTATTTTCTATTAGTTGCTTGATCTCATTTGAAGTACCTTGCCCCCCCAAATTGCTCTCCAAGCATTGTCCCAGTTTAGCATAAGCTGAACAAAACTGGACACCCTGATCTTGCAACAACCCGTAAGGAGGCTAACCTAGTAGCTTGCATTCATGATAGTTTTGCTATTGATCCACTCAACTTCAAGAGTTTTCCATGCTGCTTCTGACTTATTTTGCAACGACCTTGTAGCTATGTTGAGGATCTCTAATCAGGTATTGCTGACCTTCAAATTCCACTTTGAAGCCTTTATCCACCATGGCTCCAAGTGAGAATAAGTTCTTGGTGAGTGAAGGCACCAAGAGGACATCTCCAAGCTACTTCATTTCCCTTGTGTTCAGCTCAAGGGAAACTTCTCCTTTACCTATGATAGAATTAGGAGTGATGTCTACTGTAGTATAAATCAAACCATCATGAGTAGAATCCAATTTAGAAAAGTATTCATCATAAGAAGTCATGTGGGAGCTTTACCCCACTATCAATCCACCATGGTTTCTTCTTGCTGCCATGGTCAACATGCTAATTCGATATCAAACTTGTTCATTAGATCTAATTTGCTAGTAGATGTGTTGCATTTCCTTGTCCCCACAATTTTAATGTGGTATCAGAGTCTCCTTTACTACCATTGTGTAGAGTCTGCCTAGGCACTACCTAGCCTCTGAGATCAAGCACACCACCATCTACATGAGCTTCAATCACAAGCTACCTCTGAGATCAAGCACACTAGCATCTACCCATGTATTGCCTAGCCTCTTAGATCAAGCACACTCGAGCATCTACCTATGCATTACCTAGCCTTTGAGATCAAGCACACCAGCATCTACATCAGCTTCTTCAATCACAGGTTGCCTCAGATCTATAGCCATACTGATTCGTGTCGACACTGCACAACTACTAAGTCAGTGTTTTGCATTCATTAGAAAGCCTTTGGACATCTTTTGGGCCCTTTGGTAATGAGCCTCATCAGCAATGGACTAATGGGAAGAGAGCAATGTGCACATTTTGTCTCCTCCAAAAGTAGGGGGCAACTAGGCTTATCTTCCTCATTAATACAAATAAGGGGTTTGAAAAAGTAGGGGCTGGCCTTGATATATCGTGGGAGGGGGGTGGGGGTAGGTAACCAAAAGTAGGGGGGCTGCATCATTTTCAAACCCCATCAATCTCGTGGGTCAAAACATCCTAAAAATGGGTTTTTCCAAAATTTTCAAAAAGGTGATCCCCCCCCCCCTAAAAACCCAAAACAAACCATTTTGTATCAAAAAATAGTTTTTTTTGCCTCCATCTCTCTCTACACTCCATTCTCCCCTCCAACATCACCCTACACCATTCCCTCCCAAACCAACAACTTAAATCTCCATAGGTCTCTCTCTCTCTCTCTCTCTCTCTCTCTCTCTCTCTCTCTCTCTCTCTCTCTCTCTCTCTCTCTCTCTACTATGTGTAGTCATGCAACTTATTCATGCCTACAATAATCTCTCTCTCTCCCTCCCTCTCTCTCTCTCTTCCTCCCTCTTTATCTCTACACAGTGCTTAGACCTGCATCTTATTCATCTCTCTCTCTCTCTCTCTCTCTCTCTCTCTCCTCTCTCTCTCTCTCTCTCTCTCTCTCTCTCTCCCTCTCCAATTATTGCAGCATAAGAAACCATGGAGGGTAGTGCATCTTCACCGAGAAGAAGCCCAAGAGACATAATAGAGTTTATGCTCTTGCACAATGTTAGGGATGAGCATGATGCTTGGCTTGGGATGCATTTTGAGAAGGAAGATTGGGTTTATTTGCAACCCAGTGCTACTAGAACCCATCAAGTTTGATGTCGAGATGTAGTTGAGCACCATTGGAAGGGAAATCTACTAGGTTTCAAGGACTCAAGGCATGATGGGTTGGTGGCCCTTGTACAACATGTGTACTTAATGGATATTTCATTGCGGCCCCAACGGCAAACTCCTCTTTTTTCTTATAATTATATGGATTTCTCTCTAGTAGGTTGGTTTACATGGGCTCTTGTTTTCAATCTCATTTGATGGGTTTATTTGTTTCCAAATATTTTCCCTTCCATCTTCATTGAGGAGTAGCATGTATGAATCCAAGGACATTCTATGCCAATCATGCTCATATAGGGGATGGAATACTCTCCAACATTGCCCCTTCTAACCTTGCTCGTCAGAAAGTTTTCTTCTACACACACAATTATGTAGTGCCCACACAAGCCAGCGGGTTTGGTAAGCTTGAAGAAATACCCTCCCCTCCTCTCTATAGCACTAAATGGCCAACGCATGATGTTTGGACTACGATTGCTCTTAAGGCAAAGATAGCTAGTGATATACAAGCCTCTTTGAAGTACACCAAGGCCTTAAGATCAGTGGGTCTTACTTGGGCATGCCCTATGCATGTCTTTGCCCACATGTTTGAGGCCTTTGAGTGCACACAAACACCCACCGTGTACATGTGCGAGGTTGTGGGTGTTGAAGAGATGGTCAATTTACTTGGCCAAGGGTGGTACCTTGTGGAGGGGGAGCACAAAGGGAAAAATTTCAAGTGTAATGTAGTACAATCTAGTGTCTCCTTTCAATTCTTGCAAGCACGTGCCACTATGTGCATTCGATTTTGTTATGAGTGGTAGATGAGGAAGAAGGGAGCATGGATTCCCTTACAAGCTCAAGAGGAGGTTACGGAGCCCATAGCTCTCTCGATATGCTTACCAAATGTGGGGGTAGAGGTTGACCAAGCAAGCAAGCATTGGAGCTTATTAAATGTTCATGATTACCTACGCATCTTTGGATACGAGCGAATCAGCAATGCTTGCTTCAAATTGCAAGGAAGGAACGTGAGGGTTGTTTTCTCTTATTAAACAAATGTATTTGCTCATTTAACTATCATAGTTAACTTACAATGAGGTGTGTCTGGATAGGTTAGAAGGCGGCTGGAAGCAAGCACCAAGGTGTGTCTGGATAGGTTAGAAGGCGGCTGCTGGAAGCAAGCACCAAGGTGTCCTCAGATTGCGGGCAAGATGATGTCACTTTGGCTCAAGGGATCTAAGCTAGAAGTGTCCATTTTGTAATCTCCCTCCTATTTGGGCAGATGTTTTTTTAATCTCACTCCGTTTTGGAGTTGGTCTGTAATCTCACTCCGTTACAAAGTTTTATAAATATATTTATTTTATATGGTACTTTGGTTTAATAAAAAGGCATTTTGGTTTATTGAAATTGTGGTTTTGTGATATGGTTGGTTTATTTTCATACAAAGCTTCTATAGATACCCAAGGCCCCTTTTAGGGTTTTTATATTGGTCCAATGTGATAGGACACAAACCTTCTACAAATACCCAAGGCCCCGTTTATGTGTCATTTTTTTCTTTGCACTCTCCAAAGCACCAAAGCACCAAAGTAGCTAAACATCCCTCCTCATCATGATACCCCTAGAGCAATTCATGGACTTCCTATATGAGACTGACTTCCCTCAGGCGCCACACACTTGCACACTATGTTCACTTGCGTCGTTGACTGGACCTCCACCATCTGACTGCACTCAGATCTATTTGCTAATATGCTTACCTACATGGAGACCCACATGAGGCCACACTCACTGGCATTACAGGATGATAATGGCTTGTGGGTGCTATGTAAACTACTCGAACACATAGCCCAGAACGAAAAACCATTTAAAAAATGGCTTAAAAGATTTGAACGTATGGCGACACTCTTAGATCACTTCATAGAGCTTGAAAACAAACAAGTCCGCAAGCTCGGTAAAGGGGATATTGGCCAGCGCTTCCTGTCATGGTTGGCATGTTTTGTCTTCCACATTTCTGAAGGAACCAAGGAAGGTGAGGTTGAGCTGTCCCAGAGAAGGGTGAGCAAGACGACAGGGTAGCCACTGCTGTCCAAGTGAATCAGTGCTCATCCAAAAAGACTTCCGGAGGGTGCGTTAGGGTTGGTCGAGAACGGCTAGTGCTAATGCACAACATCTATTGCATTTTTGCTCACATATCTGTTACGTGGAAATACATGCTTTGTTTGCTTTCCAAATTGGCATGCTTCACATATTTTCTACATACCTTCATCTTTAAATTTTGGCACCCCTGTCACAATTCCTTTAGTCTGCATAGACTTCATTCTCTACACATTCACATGTCCAATTCTTTTATGCCAAATGTGTGTGTCTGCAACAATTCCTGAACCATTTGCAAACATCGCAGCACTCACACTTCAGGCATGTTTACATTCAATGTAAACATTCTGCCCACTCTGTTGCCTTTTGCAACCAACCTGCACTTGTCTTTAAAGTCTTCAACAGAATAACCATCAGGGTTAAACCGAACCTGCAAACCCTGCTCAATCATCTGACCAACTGAAACCAGATTCTTTATTATGTTCGGAACATGAAGTACATCTGCAAGGTACTTCACTTTGCCATCCTGCATAGACAATGGCACATCTCCAACATGGGCAATTGGATGAGCAGTGTCATCCCCTGTTTCCACAAAACCTGATCGTGTGTTCTTGAAGTACACTCCTCTTGCACGGTGTGAAGGGAGGCGGAGAAACACGGAACACCTCTATAGCAATGCCTTTCCACAGTTTGGAGTACACACCAACATCAAGAAAAAGGGGCACCAGTCAACTTCTCAATGAGCTGACACAACATTTAACATTTCAAGCATGAGACTTTGTCTCTACCCTCATTCAATTTTTTCAAGCAACTGGGGGAAGCCTACATACATTTGATCAAGACATGCAAGGGGAGATGGGCACATCAACATCTGCCACCCTTAACTCAATTGATACATATGCATATAGGGGTGCACCCTTATTATGAAATAGGCTCACGGCCGTAAGCAAAATGATCACCACAGAGAAATGGTGAGAGAACCATTTGCCATAGACAAGGTTACATTCCATCAAATATGAGCTTTATGCAAAACTTCAGTTTCCCAAGAAAAGACAATAACAGTGAGTAACTTCAATTCTCCCAACCTGGCGAGCAGTGTGTGGCTGGAGACATAATCACTTTATGGTCTTCAGTCTGCTTGTTGAAGAAGCACACCACCATTCATACATGTTCTCTCAAACAAAACCAGAAGGCTGTATTTCTCATACACATGAGCTTTCCACAAAATCAGAGACTTGGTTATCATGTACATGGGTTTTCCAATGCCACAAACTGGTGATTCCTCATATATATAGGAGTTATTTCACAAAAGAAAAGAGAACACAAAAGCTGGCCAGCCGTCACTTACATTGCATGGGCTGTCATCATGACAAAGATCCGCACTCTAAAGGCGTGGCACCTTCTCTTGATTCATACAAGTAGCGTTGCAGCTTCTCCTCCTCTCCCAAACTGGAGTGCCGTGGGCTGTTCTGAAGGTACTTCTCTTCAAAGAAGACGAGCTCATCCCCTTTCTCTCTCAAACCCAGAAGGCAGCTTCTTACTCATAAGGAAAAAAACACACGGCTTTCCCACCTTGAAGACGGTGCCTACTCACACAAAGGCTACGCTTCTTCCCTTACTCACATGGGCTGCACTCTCAATGATTATTAGAATTACAATTCCCCTTTCACATACTGAAACTTACAAGCTCTTCCACACCCTTACAATCCTGGATTGCGCAGCTCTCATTTACACTCGTGGGCTGCAGCTCTCCCACTCATGGGATACTCCCCTCCACTGGAATTCTGAGAGCCCTCTTACACACGAATGGAGAGAGCAGCGCAGCTCCTTTAAAGCTAAGCTCTCCCACACTCTACAAACACAAGTGCTGCAGAATCCGTAGCTTCCACGCTCATGGGCTGCACTCTTTTATTATTTGAGCTGCGAGTACTCCCTCAATACACATCAGCTGCGCCTCTCTCTGAGAGCTACAGACGCAAGCCATCTCTCATACATGGGCTGCGCAGCACACCTTCTCTATACCCTGCGCAGCTCTCTGCGACTACTGCTACGTAGCACACCTACTCACACTTTGAAAACACTGAGAGCCTTATACACGCTAATAGAGAGTGCAGCGTAGCTAAATGAAAACCTTAGAGCTAAGCTTTCCCTCACACACTATAAAAATTCTAGCAGCGCTCTTCCACGCCCATAGGCTACGCACAGAGCATTGAAGCTGCGGGTAACATCTCCTCCACCCATCAGCTGCGCACATGTCTAAGCATTTGAGGGGCGGGCTCTCCACAGGTTGAAAAATACGCTGCGCCTTCTCATTTCTACACACCTGGCCTGCGTTTTAGAATGGCAAGATTTACGGCTCCCCTTCTACACATCAGCTGCGCCTCTCTCTGAGAGCTACATAACACACAGCTCTCCACACACACTAGCTATGAGCTCTACGAAAACATCATAACAACAAGTTCTCACTATTCCCCCACTGGAAATTCTGAGAGTCTTCTACATACTCATAGAGAGTGCAGCGCAGCTCCTTGGGAACATTGGAGCTGAGTTATCCCACACACGCTCTGCAGACACAAACATTACACCTACGCAGCTCTCTCACCCATTGGGCTGCGCTCTTTTGCATTCGAGCTGCAAGTACTACCTCTCTCTTTTATCCATGGGCTGCTCCCCTCCTTCTTATACACCAGCGGCGGGCGCTGCCCGTTCAACCAAGTTTATTTTAGTATGCTCAATACTCCAAGGCCTGTCAGAGAGCTCCCCCACCTCCACACGGCGCCTTTTTGAAAATGAGGCAATTTGAAGAATATTTTAAGGTAGCCCAATGCCCTCTTCTTTTTTTAGCCAGCCTTGTATTTAATTCCATGGTGACTCTTGCATTCAAGGAGGACCTTGCACCTTTTAAATAATATCTTGTGGACCCAAATACCTTGTTTCTCATGAAGTGCCAAGGACCTGTACTGTAGCTGACCTCCTCTAACGGGTCCCTATCCATTTTTTAAAAGAAATGGAGCTTTGCATGCTCACATTATTTGTCAACATCCTTGTCCACATATGATAGTGCTAAGACCTGCCTTGATTCTCATCTCACACTCCTTCTACTTCTTATTTATCAAGGTAAACCAATAACTAACTGTACACATTGTATATTTTTGTTAGACCCGTTCACATGTGGCCTTATACCCCCTTTGGCCCTTGGAGATGGACACCCTTTATTTGTAATTGCCATGCATGAGTGTGTACATATGCCAAGAAAATATTACCAAAAAGAACCTAACATAGTTTGCCCATCCCCTAGCCTGCTAGATCATTCATGGTCAGCAGGAAACAGTGTCGTGAGACTCAATGTATCTGATATTGCCATGTTCTCAAAGACACTGTTTTTCACTTCTTCAATTCTTTCATCCTTGTCTACCATCATCAGTCGTGCATGATATAACTTGAGACGTAAACCATTCACCCTTGATACATGTGGGGTCCCATCAAGGTCAGCCAATTGATATGTGCCATTAGCAAAGCAATTCATTACTCTGAAGGGCCCCTCCCATTTCACTTGGAACTTCTTTTGAAAGGTTTTATCCAGCTTACTATTATAGCGTAGCACCAAATCACCTTCCTCAATACCCTTCTTCTTAATCTTCTCATTTATCTTTGTCAATGCCCTATTTTGCATCTTCTCATAATGTTCCAAGGCACTCATCCTGTCCAGCTGAACCTCTTGTAACTGTAAGAGTCTCTCTTTAAATGTGTTGCTAGATGGCCCTAGCAGCTTTTCTAACATTTTAACTGCAGGTAACTCAACTTCCACAGGTAACAAAGCTTCTTTGCCATACACTAAGTGAAAAGGTGTAAACCCTGTGCTTGTCTTCACCGATGTACGATAAGCCCATAAAGCACTGAACAGCTCCAAATCCCAATTCTTGCCCTGATGTTCTGTCACTTTTGCAAGAATGTGTACAAGTTCACCATTGAATCTTTCATTCAAACCATTGCACTGCGGGTAATAAGGAGTAGTAAAATTATGCTTAATCCGCATTTTGGCACACAAGTATTCTAGCAAGTCAGCTCTAAAACCAGGCCCTTGATCTGAAAGAAGCTCCAAGGGTACTCCAAACTTACAGCAGATGTCTTCATAAACAAACTTTGCAACATCTCTTGCAGTAATTTGCTTCACTGCTCTAGCTTCTGCCCACCTGGAAAGATAATCCACAGCTGTCAAAATATAACTCTTTCCCCTGCTGGTAATGGGTAAGGGCCCTACTGCATCAATTCCCCACTTCTCAAAAATGTCAAAGGCCAAGATTGTCTTGCGCAACTCTGGTTTTAAAATTCGTTTCCCAAATGCCTGGCACCTTTTGCATGAGCTACACCAGTGATGCACATCTTTTTGTATACTTGGCCATATGTAACCCTCCTGTAAGATTTTGTGCAATATAATTTTAAATGCAAAGTGGCCACCGCATGCTCCTTCATGGTTCTCCTCAAGCACTCTGTACAGCTCTTCCTTCCATGGTACACGCCTTAACACCAAGTCAGCCCCTTGCATGTATAAGGTGTCACTAATGAGCTTGTATTTGCAAGCTCTGCGTACAAACCCATATTTCTTTGCCTTCTCAATGTCCTGGGGAATGACTCCTGTCAACAAAAACTCTTCTTCCAGTGTCAGACTTTCACGACCCCGATAAAGTGGAAGGTCTGCTTTTAACACATATAGCTCGCCAATCATTCCCTGTGCTGCTTCATGTGCTTCTGTATTAAGAGAACGCTCCACATGCCTAATGCCCCATGCTTCAAACTCCTTCAACAAGCTCTTGATCTTGAAGCATTTGTTCCTTAATGCAGGGTTTTTGCTCTTCCATACTCCTAGTATTTGCTTTACCACCAGTAGAGAATCACCTCTTATGCATAGTCTCTTTACACCATGCTTAATGCAAATGTTTAGCCCTGCTTCCAATGTAGAATACTCTGCTTCATTGTTAGTATGAGCATCAACTTTGAATCCCTTTTTACAAATCAGCTTACCTTGCTGGTCATAAAGAGCTATACCACCAGAAGCTGCATCATGGCTCTTCCTGTATGAACCATCAAAGAACAAAACATGAGCATTGCTTACTTCTGCCACATTTTCTACCTTTCTAATACTTTCTTCTTTGACAAGCAGAGGATTTTCCTTATAAGTTAACAAGTCTGCCAAAGTAGCTCTGTTACTTTCTTCCACCAAGAAAGAGAACTCAAACTCCTGCAATTCAATCACCCACTTTTTCACTGCCTTAGACATGTTTACACCATTGATTAGCTGAGGCAAGAATGTGTAGCTAGTTAGGAATACAAATGGCTTTGTCAAAAGATATTGGCGAAACCGTCGGCAAGCAAACACCACACTTACCATTACCAACTCTATTTCTGACAGTCCCCTCTCTGCTATACTGACTTTACCCTACTAGCACAATAGACAGGGTGCATATATTGGCTCCCCTTCCCTTTTTGCAGTAACATAGCACCAATAGCATCCTCTCCTACTGAAGGATTCACATAAAAAACTTGTTCCCAATTTGGAGCCTGTACCGTTGTCATCTCCCCCAAGACTTCTTTGACTCTCCAAAATTCCTCTTCACACTTGTCATCCCATTGCAAAGGATCATGCTTTGCCACCTGTTGTAATGGATATAAAAGCTGTGAGGACAATGAAATGAATCTTGACATGTATTTTACCTTCTAAATGAAAGTTGCCAACTGTTTTGTAGACTCTAGAGAAGGAAGAAGCATGATTGCCTTGACCTTGTCTGGATCAGCCTCAATGCCATTTTCTGACACCATATGACCCAACAATTTTACCCTTGGTTTTGCAAAGAAACACTTCTTGGGATTGAGTTGGCCACCACAATCATTATATCGTTCCAGCACCATCTCCAGCTTCTCACAGTGATCCATGCGTGTGCTGTAGACACAAAAATCATCAATGAAATCCTGTACACATTTTCCAATGAATGGCAGAAGCGCCCAGTTTGCTCTCTTTTGATAGTGAGCTGGACCATTTGTTAGCCCAAATGGTAGTACTGTATAGCAAAAGCAGCCCCATGGCGTAATGAAAGTAGTTTTCTTCTGATCCTCTGGAGCAATCTTCAACTGGAAATAACCTGAAAACCCATCACACACACTGTATCTTTCATGACCCGCCACTGAATCCAGGATTTGATCAATGAAAGGTAATGGGTATGGATTCTTCTTTGTAGCTGCATTCAAAGGTTTGAAATCCACACAAACCCTCCATTTTTCGTCTTTTTTTGGGGTGACCACGACTGGGCTTACCCACTCTATTGTCTCCACAGGGCATATGAAACCAGCCTTTAGTAGTTTGCCCACCTCTTCTCGCAAAGCCTTCATCTGTTCTGGACCCATTCTCCTTAATCTTTGACGTACTGGCTTGGCTCCTTCCTTTAGCTCTATGTGCAGATCTTCCCCTTTGAAGCCCCGAACTTCTTCATACGATGTGATGAATAAATCTGGATATGTTGACAACATCTTTAAATACTTCTCCTTCTCCATGACTGAGAGATCTGTGCTAATCATCCTGGCCATCAATTCGTGTTTCTCGTGTGGCTTCACCTGGGATTGCATTAGTTCTTCAATCACCTCATATGGGCCCTTAGACTCATCTTCAATTCCCTTCATGGATGCGACTATGCTGGTCTGTTCAAAGACCCTGTCCGCCATCAGAAATGCCACATTTACCTCTCCTTCACTACTAGTGGTGGTGCCACTGTCCCCATCTGACTCAGTGGAAGACTCTTCACTACTTGAATTCTCCCCTTCTTCATAATCTTCATCTAGTGGCTTCCTGCTACTCATGTCAAATAATCTTTTGCCCCCTGTCTCCCCATATAAGCTGATTATACCGTGTCTCCAATCTTGAACGGCCCGCACTGCACGTAGCCATGGCCTTCCAAGGATGATAGGATAAGCCCCTAATCCTGCTGGCATTACATGAAAATCCACTACCGTTTTGACTGCATAGGCTTCGATTTCCAAGCTCTTCACTACCCCTAAACACTTGATCTTTTGATGGTTTGCCAGTCGTATGCGGAATCCTGAAACTCCTTCTACTGTCAGGCCCATCTTTTCTACACATGTTTGAGTGATTACACAAATTTGTGCACCACCATCCACGTATCCCTGCCCAAGATTCTTCCTCTTGTGCCAAACATCTACTATGGGACAAATGTCTGAAGACTCATCAATGGCCAACACTCTTACTGACCCTCTGTTGGGCTCCTTCCCCAGCGGGCTGACTAGTTTCTTCCATTGGCGCTTTAGTTTCGGTATCATTTCCACTAGTTGTCCAAAGGTCACATCTGCCTTCCTACTGCTCAGGTCCTGTTTCAAGTCATAGCTATCCTGCCCTTCCCCTAGTGGAAAATCTGAGACGTGAAATTTTCGGCGGGCTCTCCTTTTCCTTTTAGCTTTCACATCTTCACCCTCATGACTCTTCCCTTTCTTTCGACTGGGGCCTGCTTCATTTCTTCCTTCTTTATCCTCTGTGGTTCTCTTCCCAATAGGCATTACTAATGTATCTTCCAACATTGCTGCTTTCTCCAAAGTGACCACACTTAACACTTTTGTCTTTCCCTTGTCCTCCTTGGTCAATCCACTAGGTCCTGCCTCACCCTTAATCTCTATGCCATAATCATTTGACCGGTTCGGCAACTGTGCAGGCAACGGATACATATCTCCACCCATTCTTGGTGGTTTATCACATTGTGGGCTGATGTGACCAAGCTCTCCACAGTTATAGCATGTGGGCAATTGCCTCCAACCCCTGCCGTTATTCTGTCCACCAAAACCATTCTTTGGTTGTCCTTCACTTCCTGGCTGATTTGCAAGTCTCACACGACCTCGATTATTTCCCACATTGCTTAACATATTTAAACTAAGATTCTTCATCAAATCAACCACTTGCCTCAAGTCCTGCCTCAGTTCATCATCTTGTGCTGTAGTAGTGACCATTGCTGGCATAACTTGAGTAGTTACTGAACCTGCATCTCCTGGATGCACCTCCTCTGGAACCCGACTTTGCATGGAATCCACTTGCTTCATCTCTGACACCATAGGTAGTGAGCTCACTCCCAATTGGGTTAGCCTATTCAACTTCCACTCTTTGTTCCTTGCCACCTCCAATGCATCCTCGTATGTTCTTGGCTTCTTCAATTCTACCCTCCAACGCAGGTTTTCCTTGAGGCCAACCAAGAACCGATCCTTTTTCATCATATCTGGTGGGGGGACTTGTGGCTGTAAGGCTTGACACAAGCTCTCCCATAATATGGAAAACTTCTTGATGTAATCCTCAATGGGCTCCGCTTTTCTTTGTCTCAATTCCTGTATTTCATGCCAAACTTTGTCTGGATCTCTCACCTTCACAAACTGTGCTGTTAAAGCTTGTCGGACATTATCCCAAGTCAATGGCATAGGTGGATCAGCCCTCTGCAACTCCTCCTCATAGCCCTTACACCAGCTCCGTGCATCACCCTTCAAACAGATTTGCAAAAGGCGTAACATTTGAGCGGGTATCTGGATATGGTTGCTTATGCACGCAACTTCCATGTTTTCTAAGAATTCTTCCACACTCTCATCATTTTTTCCATGAAACTCTGGATAAGGGAAAGCCATTGTTACCCAAAAAAACCTTTTTGACACAGATGCGAAAGCAAAACCTTCTACTAACTCAATCCTCAGAAGAAAACTTCAAAACATTTCAGGTTTAGAAGAGGATGAACACATGCACATTAAACGAATTTGCATAGTTAATCATTGGAATTACCACCGGCAAAGGAGACTTCAATATTTCCCTCAGTCTCTCTGGCCCAAACATATATGCCACCTGCTGTTGAAAGAAAATTTTTCTGTCCACATGAACATTTATCTGAATTCTTTGGGTAAAATGGAAGGGAGTAAATTGAGGTCCATTGTGATTATCCATTGAGAGTGGCCATCCACCAACTCCCAATAGGCACGACTGGCTAATTACCCAATTCTACCAGAACTTTTAGGCAACAAATCAAATGTGAAACAGCACCAATACCAAGAATTTCAGCCTGCAAACCATACTTCAGTTGACTATCAAATCAAGGTAATATAGCACAATTTTAGAAGGCATCTGTCACACAACTGTCCTGGCATAGCAGTCATTCACTGAGGTTAATCATATGCACATGTTTTCAGTCTTGTAAACTGCAGGCTCTTGGAATGCTCCTCAGTGGGGGCACCAAAAACTGTGAAGGGAGGCGGAGAAACACGGAACACCTCTATAGCAATGCCTTTCCACAGTTTGGAGTACACACCAACATCAAGAAAAAGGGGCACCAGTCAACTTCTCAATGAGCTGACACAACATTTAACATTTCAAGCATGAGACTTTGCCTCTACCCTCATTCAATTTTTTCAAGCAACTGGGGGAAGCCTACATACATTTGATCAAGACATGCAAGGGGAGATGGGCACATCAACATCTGCCACCCTTAACTCAATTGATACATATGCATATAGGGGTGCACCCTTATTATGAAATAGGCTCACGGCCGTAAGCAAAATGATCACCACAGAGAAATGGTGAGAGAACCATTTGCCATAGACAAGGTTACATTCCATCAAATATGAGCTTTATGCAAAACTTCAGTTTCCCAAGAAAAGACAATAACAATGAGTAACTTCAATTCTCCCAACCTGGCGAGCAGTGTGTGGCTGGAGACATAATCACTTTATGGTCTTCAGTCTGCTTGTTGAAGAAGCACACCACCATTCATACATGTTCTCTCAAACAAAACCAGAAGGCTGTATTTCTCATACACATGAGCTTTCCACAAAATCAGAGACTTGGTTATCATGTACATGGGTTTTCCAATGCCACAAACTGGTGATTCCTCATATATATAGGAGTTATTTCACAAAAGAAAAGAGAACACAAAAGCTGGCCAGCCGTCACTTACATTGCATGGGCTGTCATCATGACAAAGATCCGCACTCTAAAGGCGTGGCACCTTCTCTTGATTCATACAAGTAGCGTTGCAGCTTCTCCTCCTCTCCCAAACTGGAGTGCCGTGGGCTGTTCTGAAGGTACTTCTCTTCAAAGAAGACGAGCTCATCCCCTTTCTCTCTCAAACCCAGAAGGCAGCTTCTTACTCATAAGGAAAAAAACACACGGCTTTCCCACCTTGAAGACGGTGCCTACTCACACAAAGGCTACGCTTCTTCCCTTACATGGGCTGCACTCTCAATGATTATTAGAATTACAATTCCCCTTTCACATACTGAAACTTACAAGCTCTTCCACACCCTTACAATCCTGGATTGCGCAGCTCTCATTTACACTCGTGGGCTGCAGCTCTCCCACTCATGGGATACTCCCCTCCACTGGAATTCTGAGAGCCCTCTTACACATGAATGGAGAGAGCAGCGCAGCTCCTTTAAAGCTAAGCTCTCCCACACTCTACAAACACAAGTGCTGCAGAACCCGTAGCTTCCACGCTCATGGGCTGCACTCTTTTATTATTTGAGCTACGAGTACTCCCTCAATACACATCAGCTGCGCCTCTCTCTGAGAGCTACAGACGCAAGCCATCTCTCATACATGGGCTGCGCAGCACACCTTCTCTATACCCTGCGCAGCTCTCTGCGACTACTGCTACGTAGCACACCTACTCACACTTTGAAAACACTGAGAGCCTTATACACGCTAATAGAGAGTGCAGCGTAGCTAAATGAAAACCTTAGAGCTAAGCTTTCCCTCACACACTATAAAAATTCTAGCAGCGCTCTTCCACGCCCATAGGCTACGCACAGAGCATTGAAGCTGCGGGTAACATCTCCTCCACCCATCAGCTGCGCACATGTCTAAGCATTTGAGGGGCGGGCTCTCCACAGGTTGAAAAATACGCTGCGCCTTCTCATTTCTACACACCTGGCCTGCGTTTTAGAATGGCAAGATTTACGGCTCCCCTTCTACACATCAGCTGCGCCTCTCTCTGAGAGCTACAGAACACACAGCTCTCCACACACACTAGCTATGAGCTCTACGAAAACATCATAACGACAAGTTCTCACTATTCCCCCACTGGAAATTCTGAGAGTCTTCTACATACTCATAGAGAGTGCAGCGCAGCTCCTTGGGAACATTGGAGCTGAGTTATCCCACACACGCTCTGCAGACACAAACATTACACCTACGCAGCTCTCTCACCCATTGGGCTGCGCTCTTTTGCATTCGAGCTGCAAGTACTACCTCTCTCTTTTATCCATGGGCTGCTCCCCTCCTTCTTATACACCAGCGGGCGCTGCCCGTTCAACCAAGTTTATTTTAGTATGCTCAATACTCCAAGGCCTGTCAGAGAGCTCCCCCACCTCCACACGGCGCCTTTTTGAAAATGAGGCAATTTGAAGAATATTTTAAGGTAGCCCAATGCCCTCTTCTTTTTTTAGCCAGCCTTGTATTTAATTCCATGGTGACTCTTACATTCAAGGAGGACCTTGCACCTTTTAAATAATATCTTGTGGACCCAAATACCTTGTTTCTCATGAAGTGCCAAGGACCTGTACTGTAGCTGACCTCCTCTAACGGGTCCCTATCCATTTTTTAAAAGAAATGGAGCTTTGCATGCTCACATTATTTGTCAACATCCTTGTCCACATATGATAGTGCTAAGACCTGCCTTGATTCTCATCTCACACTCCTTCTACTTCTTATTTATCAAGGTAAACCAATAACTAACTGTACACATTGTATATTTTTGTTAGACCCGTTCACATGTGGCCTTATACCCCCTTTGGCCCTTGGAGATGGACACCCTTTATTTGTAATTGCCATGCATGAGTGTGTACATATGCCAAGAAAATATTACCAAAAAGAACCTAACAACGGTAATGACTCTTCTCCATTCCTTGGGTACTCCACATGTCAAGGGAGCCATATGTGTTCATGAACCATACAACATGAGCGTACAATATGTGCTGTAGTCAAATAAACAAAACCACATTTCTATAAAATGCATTAATAGAAGATATCTTTATATGTGCAAAGCTTAGAAATCTATGAAATACTATGTAATGCACAATATTCAATTCAGCCCATGGGTTGACCACACTGTATTAATGAAGCTTTGCAACTCCTCTTGAAATTGTTTATGTTGTTCCTCAGTTGTGCTGCTTAGATTCATCCACACAACCTTGTTGAAATCTCCCCACACCTGCTCACGCAAGACAACAATATTTGTATCTAAGGAGTCTAAGGTAGTGTAAGAACAAAGGTCTTTCTACAACTCCCATCTGTTTGGAGCTATAATTTCCACACCTTTCTTGTGTGCATTTGCCATAACCTTCTTGCTTATGTTTGCCCGAAGAAACATTCTGGCCTTTGCGCCACTCATTGAAACCTTCTACACAACCATTTGGTTGACTCAAATCTCCACCTTACCACCATGAAAACCAATCTCATTAAGAATGTTCTCTACTTTTGTAATCACCTCATCTTGTCAAGCTTTACCAGGCATAGTGAAAGCATAGTCTATGTGACATTTTAAGAGGCAGTCAAAGATACGCATAAAAGCATACAAAGTACAAAAGTGAACATTCTTGAGAGGTAAAGGAAGAATGGGGCTCCAACTATTATCCTACAAATCCCTCGTTTTGGAGGCGCTAGGGTAGGTGATGAAAGTACACCACCATCCCATTCACCCCCGCAATTGCCCATCTTATCACTTTCCTCTTCACCAATGTCCCTCGCCTTGCATTTCTTCTTGCCTTTTTATTTCACTCCACGCATGCACCAAGGGCATGGATGAGCAGTATTTGCACCTTGAGTGCAACCAAGCATACACTTGATGGTCCAGGTCCCCACCCAAATACCAATGAATGGCAGAACTTCCTAGACCCTCAACATGCAAGTGCTCCCCCTCTATTTGTACATTAATCACATTAGTAACCCAAGGCAGTCTCTCAAATACCCATGCTAGCACCTCATGCATCTCCTTGGGAACCTCAAAGGCACCCAACCACCATATTTTGTTCTCTGATTGAACATTGAACAAAAGGTTAGTGTTTGTTCTACTCTTATCACCAGCTTCATCACTAGCTCCACCAATCTCCCAATCACTAGTTCCATCACTCTTTAGCTCCTCACGACCGTCTCACCAGCTTTAAAGGCTTCTACCATAGCATAGTTCATGAGTGTAATACTCACTCTCTCTAGCCTCCTTCCCTTCACTATCTGCTGACACTCATCCAACTTCAAAATGAATGAGACTGTTTGACCTATGAAATCCACAAACAAACACAATGTTATGCTCCTTACGAAAACGTGCTCACAAACAAAAACATTATAATGTTACAAACCCCCCTCACATCCTACAGGCAATGCATAGAATAATATCATAGCCTTTTGTAGCATTTGCAGGTCCACAAATATGTTGTTGAATTCGTTGTAAGGGAACAAAACCATATCATGTGCGATCTTCTTTTTCTACCATGTTGCAATGGAGAGGGTGTCGTGGATGTGATAGTACTCACCAATCCTGCATTTGATGTCGTCATTGCTCACTCCCTTAGCTAATGATACCCTCTTTGGCAACGGGAAAAGGTTGTGTGTGATACCTTTCTTTTGCGAAGGGTGTCTCCTAGCAAGTGATGAAGTGCCTTATAGCCCTTGGTTTTAATGCCTACCTCATCATCACACACATTAACAATTTCACTGTTAATAGTTTGGGCTACCTTGGACATGATATCATTGGCCAGCGCCAAACGTATCTTCTTGCCACACGAGGATCCTTAATAATTTTTAAGCACATGCTTCCTCTCTATGATTGAGTGCAAGAGCTCATTACAATCCCCAAACTTATCAACACCTGTAAAATCTTGGAGGAATACCCTACAAAGTAAAAAGAAAGTGCTCATTGACATTTCTAACTTGGAAGTGCACTAATAGTGCATCGACATTTCTAACTTGGAAGTGCACTAATAGTGCACTAATAGTGCACCTATAAAATCTTGGAGGAATACCCTACAAAGTAGAAAGAAAGTGCTCATTGACATTTCTAACTTGGAAGTACACTAATAGTGCATCGACATTACCAGTGGAATGGTTAAGCGCCATACCACACGCTGCGTGAACTATTTGCTTACAAGCACCTCCTCCCACAGAAAGTGTTTCAATGTGGTTGAGTGGCGTCTTTTGCTCCTTGGCTCAAACAAGGGTGCTCTTCATGTGGTCAAGGGTCTGCCTTAGCTTTTCAATGCATGTCGCACCCTCTTGGTTTGCATCCTTGAGCTCCTTAACCTTGGCGTGAGATTGAAGTAGGGCTTGGTGCAAACCTAACGTACCTTGAAGAGCATGCAATTGTAAGGGCAAGTAGAATACTATGCCAGCATCACTTGTTGATAATCTTTTGCAATACCCTAGCTTCCCATTGTTACCATCTCCCACATACTGAATAAATGAGGGCAAGTCTCTAAAAGTTGGTGGGTATTGCGCAAAAGGATCCGCTGGGTATAGATTTCCATCAACCCACAAATCCACATTTGTGTGACAACCTTGTCTCCGTGCAATCTTCTCGTGTTCTGTGAGATGACCCTTGCCCAAAGATGCATACTCTTCCAACACTTGAACTTGCAAATCCACCTTGGGTCGTTTTGTGATGGCACATTCGCATTGGTGATTTCGTGCAAGGCCATGATTCTACTTAGGTGACAAGTCGCACAACCATACGAGCTCCCAGTGTGGAGAAAGAATTAATAGGCCAAGTAATGTTGGATTAATAGCTCTATGTTGATGTTAAGCCATGAAAGCACAGTAAAGAGAGAGTGACAATGGTATGAAAGCATAGTAGAGAGAGAAAGGGAGAGAGGGAAAGTGAGTATGCAGGCCATAAGCTCACAGTAGAGAGAGAGAGAGAGGGGGGGGGAGGGAGTTGATAGTAGAGAGAGGGATTGTGTGTATGTAGACCATTAGCTCACAGTAGAGAGAGAGAGAGAGAGAGAGAGAGAGAGAGAGGGAAGGCTGATTTGGAGGGAGAAAGGTAGGGTAGAGACGGTTTTAGGTGGACATTGAGTTTAAAAAATGAATTTTATATATGTATATGGGTTTGGGTTAAGTTTTGAAGCATGAGAATTCAAAAAAGATGATTAAAAAATCACTATTTTTGGCCCCCACCTAGTTGCGAGAATGATCATGTGGAAAGCGATAGGATAGTCTGGAGGCATTTAATGAGGGCAATTTGGTGGGGAAGAGGAGGCAATAAATGAGGGAGAAAAAGATGACACATTTAAGGGGATAGAGGAGGTTTTGGGGGGAAATGAACGTTGAAATTTGAATCTTTGATATATATATATACATGGGTCTGGGATAAGTTTTAAAGCCAAAAATCGGAATCCCTACAAGGCCCAAAAGGTGTCCAAAGGCTACCTAATGTTTGGCATTCTGCATTCTGCACTTGGGTTGTAGATTCAACATCAACCTCTGCTTACAGAATCTACATCAGCTTCCGACCTATTGTGGATGCCACATCATCTTTTGATCTGATAATGCCACATCATCTCTCGGTCGTCTAAAGCCACATCATATTTCGGCCATCTGAAGCCACGTTATCTTTTGACCTGCTAAATCCACATGATCCTCTGACCTCTCATAGCCATGTCATCTTCCTGCTATCGAAGCTAGCTATCTAAAATGGCTATCACAGCTAGCTGTTTGAAACAACTATCGGAGCTAGCTATCTACACCAGCTGTTGGAGCTAGCTCCTTGAATCAGCCTAGTGGAGCTAGGTGCCTAAATGAATTGCTGCTAGAATCACTTTCTTGAATCGGTTGACGAAATCAGTGGTTTAAACAAGTTGTCAGAGTCAGCCATCTAAGTGGACTTGCTAACTGACAAGCCATGGACATGCTACTAACAACAACCCCCTGTCAACCTACTGCTGATAACCAATGACTTGCTGGCTGGCTGCTAATGACAGTCATCACTTGTTGGTGCACAGCTTTCCACATTCCAGAGTCAGCATTCAATGTTTAGCCAGGTTTACTCATTTGGTAGGGTTTACTTTCTTGTCCAGGTTTACTACATTCAAAAAATGCTTTCGTAGTCAGCTCTACTGCTGTTGTCAAAGTCAACTCCAGCTACTATCAAAACCCGAAGACCGAATCAGTTGACTGTTCTACTGAGTCAATGGGACCCAAGTTGAGTAGCCTACGCTTGGAAGGCTCTAAAAAACTCAATAGTACAAACTATGCAACATGGAAGTTGAAGATGTAATCACTATTATTCTTCCAAGATTGTTTGGGAGATGGTTTCTATGGAGACTAACTGATCTAATTGTTGAATCCCTAGCAAAATGGGACAAAGACATGTTTGTTGTCCACATGATGAAGCTGAGTGTGAAGGATTACATCCTCAACATTTGAGGGAGGTGCTGACTCCCGAAGAAGCTTGGGACAATTTGAAGAAGGTGTATGAGTATAAAAGCACATCAAGGCATATTGCCTTGAGAGCTGAGCTCACCAATGAAACAAAGAAGCCCAATGAGAATTATGCTACCGAATTCATCAAGCACGTTAAAGACCTGCATCAACTTATAGATGTGGGAGACAAGATGTCTCACAACGAGCTTGCTACAATCATCATCCATGGGTTGAAGGTAGGCTAAAGGTCTTGTTCAAGGCCTCATCATTCTAAGGGATAAACCCTCACTTGACGAAATGGAGAGGGATGAAGATCAAAGATAATCAGCCAACCTCCATGAAGAACATCCATGGTAGCAGCAGCACTTCAGCACAAGTAACAATGACAAAGCCCTCTTCATCACAACAAGAGGCAAAGGAAGATCAAATAATCAAAGAGGATGAGGAAGACATAAGAACTACGTGAGGTGGCATGCCATATCAACATATGGGACGTAGCATGCAAAGGTGGAAGGAATGATGTGGCATTATTAATGAGTGACGAGGATGATGACATAGCAACTCAATTAGGTTGACCATATTGACACGGACAATTGAGGTGGCATGTTGGCAAGGTGAGGTGGCATGTTGATATGCTTCATGATGCGTAATCGCATTTGGCGCAAGAGAGGAATGGTGATGGAAATTAAGAGATGGCATGGAAGCATTTAACAAGTTGGGCTCTTCCTAATCCATCCTTTTATTAACTTTTGCCACCTGTGAGAGTTGATCGAGATTTTTTTTTTGGGGGGGGGCAATAGATATATATATTTATTATCAAAAAGCAGCTTTACATCATTACATCAGATCGGATTTTACATCATTCAAGCCCTGTTTAGCAAATCACAAACCAAAGACCATGTGTCATCCTCAAGTGCAAAAGAAGACTGGTCCCATGAAATCTAATAACCTAGGTGAATGCAAGAGAGTTCACACATGTCTAGAGGTGAGCTCATGCAATAAGCATGCAAATGTAAAGCATTAAATATAAAGCTATGATGGTTCATGAAAACACGTCATTATCCAATGATGAGGGAGTTTTCCTTTTCTTGAAACACATCAATATATATTAAATAAACATCATTATCCAATGAGGGATTTTCCCTTTGTTAAACACATCAATGATCACCACGTGAGTGCCAACGCGAAGGACCAAGCGTCTACTGGGCGAAGGAGTTCTCGAGCTAGGTGATGGTGGAGGAGGCGACTTGGAAGGCCTGGGAGAGGACAGAGGCGGGGATGCCGGAGCCGAAGAGGGTGGCGGGCAAGGAGACGGTGCCCAGGCTGGAGCTGCTGAAGGAGGCCAGTGAAGGAGGCCAGGGCGTGGGCTGTTGTCTCCTTAAGAATGCTCAAAATTAGCCTTATCCCTAAAAATTAGGAATCCTTACAAGGCCCAAAAGATGTCCAAAGGCTACCTAATGTCTGGCATTCTGTATTCTCCACTTGTGTTGTAGATTCAGCATCAACCACTTCTGCTTACAGAATCTACATCAGCTTCTTCCGACCTATTGTTGATGCCACATCATCTTTTGATCTGCTAATGCCACATCATCGCTCAGCCATCTAAAGCCACATCATCTTTCAGCCATCTCTGAAGCCACATTATCTTTTGACCTGAATCCACGTGATCCTCTTACCTCATAATGCCATGTCATCTTCCTGCTATCGAAGCCAACTATCTGAAATAGCTATCACAGCTAGCTATCTGAAACAACTATCGGAGCTAGCTATCTAAACCAGTTGTTGGAGCTGGTTCCCTGAATCAGCCTAGTGGAGCTAGCTGCCTAAATGAATTGCTGCTGGAATCACTTTCTTGAATCGGCTGACGAAATCAGTGGTTTAAATTAGTTGTCAGAGTCAGCCATCTGAGTCGACTTACTAATTGACAAGCCATCGACATGCTACTATGACAACAACCCCCATCAACCTACAGTTGATAACCAATGACTTGCTGGCTGCTGCTGCTGACAGTCATCACTTGCTGGTGCATAGCTTTCCACATTCCAGAGTCAGCATTCAGTGTTTAGCCAGGTTTACTCATTTGGCAGGGTTTAGTTTCTTGTCCAGTTTTACTACATTCAAAAAATGCTTTCGGACTTATCTCTGTTATGTTGTCAGAGTCAACTTCAGCTACTATCAAAACCCGAAGACCAAATTAGCTGACTGTTCTACTGAGTCAGTGGGACCCAAGTTGAGTAGCCTACGCTTGGAAGGATCTAAAAAACTTAATAGTACAAACTATGCAACATGGAAGTTGAAGATGCATAGTTTCTATGGAGAGACTAACTGATCTAATTGTTGAATCCCTAGCAAAAATGGGACAAGAAGGACATGTTTGTTGTTCACATGATGAAGCTGAGTGTGAAGGATTACATCCTCAACATTTGAGGGAGGTGCTGACTCCCAAAGAAGCTTGGGACAATCTGAAGAAGGTGTATGAGTCTAAAAGCACATCAAGACATATTGCCTTGAGAGCTTAACTCACCAATGAAACAAAGAAGCCCAATGAGAATGCTACCGAATTCATCAAGCAGGTTAAAGACCTGCATCAACTTATAGATGTGGGAGACAAGATGTCTCACAACGAGCTTGCTACAATCATCATCATCCATGGGTTGAAGGTAGGCTAAAGGTCTTGTTCAAGGCCTCATCATTCTAAGGGATAAACCCTCACTTGACAAAATGGAGAGGGATGAAGATCAAAGATAATCAGCCAACCTCCATGAAGAACATCCATGATGGTAGCAGCAGCACTTCAGCACAAGTAACAATGACAAAGCCCTCTTCACAAGAAGAGGCAGAGGAAGATCAAATAATCAAAAAGGACAAGGAAGACATACCAACTACGTGAGGTGGCATGCCATGTCAACATATGGGAAGTAGCATACAAAGGTGGTAGGAATGGTGTGGCCTTATTAATGACGAGGATGATGACATAGCAACTCAATTAGGTTGACCATGTTGACACGGACAATTGAGGTGGCATGTTGGCAAGGTGAGGTGGCATGTTGATATGCTTCATGATGCGTAATCGCATCTGGTGCAAGAGAGGAATGGTGATGGAAATTAAGAGATGGCATGGAAGCATTTAACGACTTGGGCTCTTCCTAATCCATCCTTTTATTAATTTTTGCCACCTGTGATGGGGAAGAGAGTTGATCGAGATTTTTTTTGGGGGGGGGCAATAGATATATATATTTATTATCAAAAAGCAGCTTTACATCATTACATCAGATCGGATTTTACATCATTCAAGCCCTGTTTAGCAAATCACAAACCAAAGACCATGTGTCATCCTCAAGTGCAAAAGAAGACTGGTCCCATGAAATCTAATAACCTAGGTGAATGCAAGCTTCAATCGGGGGGAAGAGAGTTCACACATGTCTAGAGGTGAGCTCATGCAATAAGCATGCAAATGTAAAGCATTAAATATAAAGCTATGATGGTTCATGAAAACACGTCATTATCCAATGATGAGGGAGTTTTCCTTTTCTTGAAACACATCAATATATATTAAATAAACATCATTATCCAATGAGGGATTTTCCCTTTGTTAAACACATCAATGATCACCACGTGAGTGCCAACGCGAAGGACCAAGCGTCTACCGGGCGAAGGAGTTCTCGAGCTGGGTGATGGTGGAGGAGGCGACTTGGAAGGCCTGGGAGAGGACAGAGGCGGGGATGCCGGAGCCGAAGAGGGTGGCGGGCAAGGAGACGGTGCCCGGGCTGGAGCTGCTGAAGGAGGCCAGGGCGTGGGCTGCAGTGTGGGAGCTGGGATTCACCTGGAAATGCACCAGGCCCTTGGGAAACACGAAGAGGTCGCCCTTCTGGAGAGTCTGATTGTACATGTGTCCGGAGGAGTCTATGAGCCCCACCATGAGCGAGCCGTCCAACACGTATAGAAGCTCGGTGGCGCGCGGGTGGGTGTGGGGAGTGTTCTGGGCGCCCGGCTGGAACTCCAGAAAGGCTGCGGAAATGCCCAGGCCGCCCAGCACGGGGAAGGCGTCCGCGAAGGCCTTCACCGGCTTGAACGTGCCTGCTGCTGCACCCGCGCCTGCTCGGAAGCCCGTGAACGTGAAGAAGCTGCCGTCCACATCGCTCGCGTTCATACCCATGGGCACCCAGAAGTCCATGGTCAGCTCCGGGTCGGTGGCGCCCGCCGATTGCACTACGAGAACGAGCACAGCCAGCCCGAAAAGCCAGTACAGCATGGACGTGTTCTTTCCTCCCGCGGCCATTGCCGTGTGAGATCAGCTGCCTCCTATGCCTGCAAGAAACGTAACTAGCTTAGAGGATTTAATTATCTGATAAAGAAGATTGGATTATCACAAGCACGTACCTTAGTCTTTTCTTGTTGCAAGTCAGACGCTCACAGTCGTGTACTAAAAATGGATTCTCAGACGTAGCCGATGCCTGATGATGGAACGATACACACATATATACTCTTCGGCGCGCTCCTGCAGAGGCGGACTTCCCAAGCCCGTGCATCGCCGGCCACCCTCCGTCATTTTCATTAGAAACTGCCATTTGGATACACCCATGAAAAAACAGGGCTCGAATTCTATAACGATTCTTTTGTCTTTTGTCATCTTAGAGCATAATGCACTTTACTCCTCCAAGGCACATCCCTCCACGAGATGCTTACGTACGACACTATACATATGTTATCTATAGCACCGTAGTAATATTAGAAAGCATTTGAGACGTAGTAATAGTGAAAGCGCTCTCTCTCTCTCTCTCTCTCTCTCCCCTCAATTTTTGCTACTTAGAACACCATGAAATAGCTCCTGCACCAAGAAAGGATGCATTGCCACTAATGCTTCTTCTGTCCATCAGATAGGCTGCATAGTTAGAATCACTAAATCCATGCAGACTTAGTGTGCCACACCTACATATAAGATACCCCAATGCTGAGTGCCTTTCAAATATCTGAGCACTCTTTTGGCAGCAGTCCAATGAGATAATTTGGGATTCTACATAAAGTAAGCAAGACTATTTGTTGCAAAACAGAGGTCTGGCCTAGTGATAGGCAAGTAAACGAGAGAACCAATAAGTTGCTAGTATAAAGTAGTATCAGAAGGATGACCTATTTCATCCTTTGTCAGCTTCAGAGTGGATTCCATTGGTGTAGACACTGGCTTGCAGGTCTACATACCAAACGTCTTCAGAATAGTCTACAGGTACTTTTACTGAGAGATGAAGATACCACCTATTATGGTCCTTCCTACTTCAATCCCAAGGATTGAAGTAGGAAGGACCTGTAGACTATTCTGAAGAAGTTTGGTAACCAAGATCTTTCATTTCAAACTCAGCTGAGAGTTTGGATTTGACAAGTTGTTGCCTGTCAAAATCAGATCATCAACATACAGAACAATAAGAGCAATGTCCTTCCCTTTCACCATGTAGTAGAGAGTATAATCTGCATTACTCTTTTCAAAACCTTGAGCTTTGAGATGCTTATCAATTCTACCATACCAAGGTCCCTGGAGCTTGTTTCAGACCATACAAGCTCTTCTATAGCTTGCAAACAAGATGCTCGGTTCCTGCTTGGACATAAGCTGCACGCTACTGCATGTAGACTTCTTCCTCAAGCTGGCCATTGAGGAAGGCATTGTTGACATTCATTTGCCACAATTTCCACTTATGAAGAGATGCTAGAGAAAGGACTAACTTGATGGAATTCATATTGGCTACTGGTGCAAAAGTCTCTTCATAATCAACCCCCTATTTTTAAGCAAAACCTTTAGCCATAAGTCTTTCTTTGTACCTATCTATCTTCCCTTCCTTACTGTATTTCAACTTATAGATCCATTTACAACCTATTTCTTTCTTGTTGGGTGGAAGCTCACACAGATCCCAAGTGTGATTGAAGGGGTGTCTACATTTGATGGGATGAGCTGATGTCCAGCTGGTAGTCTCATCAAAGATCACTGCCAATGACACAAATGTTTCCTTTTTTATTGGATCATAGAGTTTGTAAGCCTTATGCTCACTACTATGTCCAACAAACACACACTTTCTTGATTTGTCATCAAGCTTCTTCCTATTTGCATCTGGAATATGAGAAAATGCCAAACGGCCAAATATGGGGCTTGAGTCCATGAAAAGCTTCATATGGGGTGATGCCTTGGAGTGCTTCAATTGGGGATCTGTTCATCAGGTAGCATGTTGTGCTGATATCTTCATCCCAGTAGGTGTTTGAGAGTTTTTTAGCATACACCTGGCTGACTCAAAAAGGACTCTGTTCTCCCTCTCGTAGGAAGTAAAACTCTATTTTGCTAAGGTGTATAGCTGCAGGTCAGTTGCCTTCTTATGCCATGCTCATGTGAAGGTATTTGTTGAAGTCTTTTCAGAGGTATTCTCCTCCATTTTTTGCCCTGAGGACCTCGATGCTTCTTCCTATCATGTTTTGAACCATAACATGAAACTCTTTGAAAATTCCAAATACTCTAGCCTTAGATTTCACGAAGAAAACCCAAGTGTATCTTGAGTAGTCATCTATGAAGGAAACATAATATGTATTGCTACCAAGTGAAGGAGTGTGGGTTGATTCATAGACATCTGTGTGAATGAGGTTAAGGACTCCTCTTGGTCTACTCGTGCTTCTAGAAAATGATGCTCTAGACTACTTGTCAATGCAAAAGGCTTCACAAGGACTCCTCTTGCTCTACTTCTGCTTCTAGAAAATGGTACTCTAGACTTCTTGGCCAACGCAACAGGCTTCACATACTTTATCAACTTTTTGCAGAGATGGTATGCCCAAAATCATGCCTTTTGATTTCAGCAAAAACAGACACATGCCCAAAATCATGCCTTTTGATTTCAACAAAAACAGACACATGCTATTGAAATTCAGGTGACCTTACCTTTTATGCCCTAACTCTAATGGAGGTAAGCAGGCTGACCTAGCAGCTTGCATTGCTGACAGTTTTGCTATTGATCCACTCAACTTGATGAGTTTTCCATGCTTCTGATCTATTTTGCGATGACCTTGTAGCTATGTTGAGGATCTCTGATCAGGCTTGCTGACCTTCAAATTCCACTTTGAAGACTTTATCCACCATGGCTCCAACCTAGAGTAAGTTCTTGGTGAGTGAAGACACCAAGAGGACATCTCCACCAAGCTGCTTCCTTTCCCTTTTGTTCAGCTCAAGGGAAACTTCTCCTTTACCTATGATAGAATTAGAAGTGATGTCTTCTGTAGTGTAAATCAAACCATCATCAATAGAATCCAATTTAGAAAATTATTCATCATAAGAAGTCATGTGGGAGCTTATCCCACTATCAATCCACCATGGTTTCTTCTTGCTACCATGGTCTACATGGTTGGCCTATAAACAGTGCTAATTCAGTTTCAAACTTGTTCATTAAATCTAATTTGTGGGTAGATGTGCTGCATTTCCTTGTCCCTACAATTTTAATGTGGTATCAAAGTCTCCTTTACTACCATTGTGTAGAGTCTACCTAGGTACTACCTAGCCTCTGAGATCAAGCACACTAGCATCTACATCAGCTTCAGTCACATGCTACCTCAGATCTGCAGCCGTACTGCTCCCTGTCTCGGCACTGCACTTCTGCTAAGTCGGTCTTTTGCATTCTGACATTCTGCATTCTACACTTGGATTTTAGATTCAGCATCAACCACTTCTTGCAAAATCTGCATCAACTTCTGACCTGTTGTTGATACCACATCATCTTCTGATCTGCTAATGCCACATTTGACCTGCTAAAGCCACATGATCCTCTAACCTCATAATGCCATGTCATCTTCTGGCTATCGAAGCCAGTTGTATGAAATAACTATCAGAGCCAGCAGTCTGAAACAACTATCAAAGATAGCTATCTAACCAGCTATTTGAGCCAGCTACCTGAATTAGCCAGCTATCTAAATTAGCTGCTAGAATCACTTTCTTGAACTGGCTGATGGAATTAGTGGTTTAAATTAGCTATAAGAGTCAACCATCTGAGTCGACCTCCTAACTGCCGAGCTATCGACATGCTGCTGACAAAACCACCGTCAACCTACTAATAACCAACGACTTGCTATGGCTGCTGTGCTGACAATCACCGCCTGTTGGTGCATAGCTTTCCACATTCTAGAGTCGACATTGAGTGTTTGGCTAGGTTTACTCATTTGGCAGGGTATACTTTCTTGTCCAGGTTTACTATAGTCAGAAAATGATTTCAGAGTCAGCTCTGCTCTGCTGTCAAAGTCAACTCTAGCTATCAAAACCCGAAGACAGAATCAATTGACTGTTCTACGTATTCAATGGCACCCAACTTGAGTAGCACTTGAAAGGAGCTGAAAAACTCAATAGTACAAACTATGCAACATGGAGGTTGAAGATGGAGTCACTATTATTCTTCCAAGATTGTTGGGAGATGGTTTCTATGGAGAGACTAAGTGATCTAACTGCTGAATCCCTAGAAAAATGGGACAAGAAGGACATGTTTGTTGTCCACATGATGAAGCTGAGTGTGAAGGATTACATCCACAGCCATTTGAGAGAGGTGCTGACTCCCAAATAAGCTTGTGACAATCTAAAGAAGGTAAAAGCACTTCAAGACAGATTTCCTTAAGAGCTGAACTCACCAATGAAATAAAGAAGCCCAATGAGAATGCTACTGAATTCATCAAAGCAGGTGAAAGACTTGCATCACAAACTGATAGATGTGGGAGACAAGATGTTTGACACAATGAGCTTGCTAAAATCATCATCCATGGGCTAAAGGCAAGCTAAAGGTCTTGTTAAAGGCCTCATCATTCTAAGGGAGAAAACCCTCACTTAACGAAATGGAGCATATCCTTAGGGATGAGGATCAAAGATAAGTAGCCACCATGAAGAACATCCATGGTAGCAGTAGCACTTCAGTAAGTAACAATGACAAAGCCCTCTTTACAGAGGAAGATCAAATAATCAAAGAGGACGAGGAAGACATAACAACTACCAGTCCAACAACAACAATGATCAAGGTACTTATTCTTCTAATGGTAGAAATGGCTATTTCTCTAGAGGTAGAGGAAGAGGTAGAACTTCCCATAACTCCATTTAATGTTATTACTGTCAAAAATATGGACATACAAGAAAAATAAAGCTAAACTAAAGGGGAAATCAATCAGCTATGCTGAAGATGGAAGCTATGCTGAAGATGGAAGCTCTCAAAGCTTCACAAATGCCAATGCTTTCCAGACATCAAATATGCTAAAGATGGAAGCTCTCAAAGCTTCACAAATGCCAATGCTTTCCTCTCTATTGAAGACATCAAAGCCCCCATGTCATTCTCTAGATTGCAAAAGTAATAGTAAATATTAGGTCCCAAGACTTACATGTCCGATTAGAGCCTACCTCTAATCATCAGGGCTAGAAGTTCTATATACTCGAAGACTCTCTTTCAAGCAATTACTTGAAGACTCTCTTTCAAGCAATTACTCCATAATAGTTGATGCTTTATTAATCTCAATGTCACAACCAATAGCCATCTTAGATAGCCAGCCCACAAGACTTCTGACTCAATCAAACTTGATAGATTTATGTAGCTCCCTATGTTGGCGACCAACCACAACCCATCTGGCTGCCGCCCAAAATGTCCCGTTGTGTAGCAAACTATTATGGTTTGAGCTTTCTTTTTTTGTAACGGTTTCTTATAAATGGGTAGTACTCATATATTTACATAAGTAGCAAAGGGGGGATTTTCCCCATATGTGTGAATTAGAGAATAAACGATAGAATAAATATTAGATCTTAGGAGTGCATAAGCTGAGCGATTATCATTATGTTATCTACTAAGAGTCCAAGATAATACTGAAGAATGTCTCATGGGTTGGTCTCCATCTCATCTGTGCTCTCTACATTGCACTGTTCTGTCTATTCCTTGTCTAGTCTATGTTAATTGTACTCATATCTGGATGCTAACTCCTATTCGGAATCATGGAGGACCTAAGAATTAACCAGCTTCTAGTTATGACTAACTCCCAAGATTAGGCAAACCAGTAGCTCAGCACATCATCATTGGCTTCTCGCATTGGGCACAATTACATTAGTCGTGCTGCTCATCCACAGAGCCAACTAGTTGGTCCGGAACCATGTAAGTTCCAGTCATTGATTGCACACCAACACTTTTGGTGATCCTGCTAGGGAATGGTATGCGAGGAAGGGGTAGGAAGGTAGAGGTTAGTTCTACACAGGAAGTCTGAATAGATAAGTTAGTCGGGATAGATCAAGAAAAGGAGTGCACACATCCTTGTGTCGGGAATGTTTACAAGGGAGTCGTAGGAGTGAAATGGACAATGCATGGAGAATAAAGAAAGCTCAAATAGAGTAATATGATACCGCCACAAGCAATCCAAAGCTGTAGGAAGTGGAGGGCGACCGCATGGCATTAGGAACTCAATGGAGTCTTCTTGGGCGCTTTTATTTGGCAGTTTAAGGGAGTCAAACCTTTTCTCTTAAGAAAAAACGTTTTCTAATTTGAAGCTTCAAAACGGCTACTTTATTCGAATTTGAATTTTGGGGGAAAAATGGAATTTAAAATCTAGCGGATAAAACCATATCATGTAACATATCTATGGAAAGCTCTTGATGCGTAGATCACGGATCTGTAATCTCCGCTCAAATCGGAGCTTGTATGTAGAAGTTATGGAGGTCCGAAAATTGTAAAATTGCCCCCTCCCCTTTTTGGGGGAAAAAGTGCACCCTTTGACCACTCTTACACCTCTCTTACAAACCATTGGTTTTTGCTTACATAGCGGGCTCCTATTTGTCAAAAAGTTAAACGTTTCCATAACCTCATGGCAAATTAAAGGGCCCAAAAAGACTCCATTGAGTTCCTAATGTCTAAGAAGACTTCCGAAAGGGATTCTACGCCAGCAAGAACAATAGAATCACGAACCTCTAAGAAATCAGGAGGAAGAGGAGGAGCAACAAGAGCTTCAAAACAAGAGGCAAGAAGATTAAGAAGAAGAAGAATCGGTAGCTATGGGAAGGATGTCTCTCAAATACCCAAAGTTCAAGGGCAAGAGTGAGGAGGATCCAGATGCTCACATCTTTGCCTTAAAGACCATATTCTTGGCCACCAAACTCTGTTGCCGCAAAAGACAGAGTACTTTGTGACAACTCTGGTTGTCAAGGCCACCAGCTAGTAGGACAACAACTCTAGGTGGCAAGACCACCAGCAGGTAGCTGGTGTGTACAATATGGTCTCGAGAACTTCTAGACATTTGAAGAATTAAAGAAGGCTTTGCTGAAAAGATTCAGGAGAGACAAGACCATCACAGCAGTATTGGACAACCTACAAAGGCTAACTCAAAAGAAGATGCCAACATAGGATTATGCGACTGAATTCAAAGTAGTGCTAATGTGTTTGGATCAGCCTAGCAAATCTACCCTAGCCACACTGAGTAAGTGGTTTGTGAGAGGATTGAGGAAAAATCTTCAGGTGGACGTAGCCTCAAATGATTTGGAGACCCTCACCTTTGAACAAGTGGTGGAAGGATTAACCACCACAACTAAGGGATCTTGAAGCAAACAAGAAAAGAGCAAACAAGCAAAGACCCCAAGAAGAAAAAGAAGTGCAAAAGAAAGTAGAAGGAAGAAGAAACTTCCAAGTCAGATTCTAGAGAGGAAACCTTAGAATTAGATTCTAGTCAGGAGTCAGATGTCGCACCATGAAAACCCTGACAGAAGAAAGGCAAGAAGTAGGCAGTGGATGTCCAAGAAGAACTGAAGGCTTCCATAGCCAAGCTTACTGGAGGACACGTAGGATCGAGACTGAGATCAGATGTCTGGTGTTGCACGAAATGTAACAACCATGTTCATACAAAAGAAGAGTGCCAGATGAAAGGCACGAAGCAGCCATGTGCTATATGCAAAAGAGCAACCACATCACTAACACATGTTTTTACAACACTTGAAATAAGATACTAAGAGTGGTGGTTGGAAAGGCAGCAACATCAACCAAATAGTTCCTAGCTGTCAACCAAGTCGTCTCACCGGGCCTCAAAACAATAGAACCTATGATGAAAGAGGAGGTGAAATATTTGGACAAAGGGGATTTGGGCCGATATGCTACTACTGCGCTACTACTGCAATGCCCTAGGGCATAGACAAAATGACTGCCCCATATTACAATGCCATTAGCAGGAAATGCAAAAGGGAAGGCCACAAAGAGAGGCAAACCTAATAGGAACTGATGCAGAAGTGAATATGGTAAAAGTAGACCAATCGGTAGGCAAACAACAAGAAAAGCCACCAGTAGTGATGGTTGTGACAAGATTGTAGGACTTGTCAAGATAGTGACATGCAAGAATTCCAAGCCAGAATAGAAGCAAAAGCCAGAACAATGGGTAGGGTAGCAGAGGATCTGACATCAAATCACCAAGTTGGTGCAGGGTGCACAAGGAATGGTGCGACGAACAATGTAGGAAAGCCCACTCTTGAGAGATAATGCTGACACATATCCAGATAGAACAAGCCTGGTCAAGAAAAGGGAAGAAATTGCAACAAGAAAGAAGCCGCTATGCAATGATAAGATGACTGAAGAAAGGATGTTGAAGTGCCAAATGGAGCACACTTATGATATGCCTAGATGATCGTTTCCGCCACTTACATCGATGGCTTGTGTGTGGTAGGATGCTGACATGATGGATCTTTGCTAGTGATTCTACAGCTGGACTATACCATCTACTAGTCCACCATTAAGTTACGGCATACTTATCTTGCCAACTCACTCACTTAGCGTGTTTACATTCTCGACCGCATGTAGATAGTACTTTAGTACTTATGTTGTATTTTCCTTATCTCTTTGGTAGACCTCCTTTTTTTGAGAAGAAGAACAACAAATTTTCAACCTCTCATCTTGTGTGTTCTCTTCTAGGGTATGTGAGAGTGTGTGTGTTCTTGCAAGAGCTCAAGATCTCTTCCTCCCTGCATCTTTTCATGATGGTATCAAAGCCTGGTTCATGCTAAGGAGCTAACCGGCAAGTAGGAGAAGCACAGGAAGCAGTACGAGGGTAAGAGCTTCACCTACTCTTCCCCCTTTGTGTTGGCTACTACACCATTGTCAAGAGCTCTTCAAGAGGCACTAACGAACTCCGATTGAGATCAAAATCACATTTCAAGCATGTCTTAACCTCTGTTTTTGAGTTAGCAACAGCAGGCGTTCGCGTGCACTGAGGTAAGTTTCAATATTCTGCATAACTCTTTTTAGAAATGCATAAAGGAAATTTGGTTGTTCAGACAATGAGTGTACTACAAAGAGCTCTTATAGGTGTTATTGGGTGTATGTATGTAAATTGAGATCATTGGTTATGATAGTTTGGGTGCAGTATAGTACCGCTATAGAGAATACAATAGTTTGTGCAAGTCAAACAAGATTGCTATTTTGGTGAACTAAGATGTTAAATAATGAAATTAACCATATTGTTGCAGAGAAGCTTGAGAAGAATAACTCCCATGGTCGGAGGTTTATATTAATAAATTTTTTGATGGAAAAAGACTACTGGGACTACATTAATGATGAACATAAGAAGGCACCAGAGATACCTGAGATTAATCCAACTGTTGCAGATGTAAAAGAATACAAGGATTGGAATAAAGGAGCAAGGAAAGTCATGTGTTGGCTTTCTATTAGTATACAAGACACCATGATTAGGCATATATAGGATGCCAAGTCACCCAAGGAGGCATGAGACACCTTGGTGAAGTTGTATGAAACTGACACCAAGACACGAAAGATTCAATTAAAGAATGAGCTTCGTACTGTGGAGAAGAAAAACATATCTATGAATGATTATGCCTTGAAGATCAAAGGGCATTGTGGAATCGCTATCGCTTGCGTCTAATATTGGTGTTGATGATGATGAATATGGTGGAAGTATGTCTACGTGGTCTTGGGACACAATACAAGGCATTCAAGACGTTCATTCAAAATCAGCAAAACATTCCCAACTTTAGATATTTGGTGTCAATTCTAATCAATAAAGAAAAGAGTTTGAGTGAAGACCAATGAGTGAAGACCAATCTTCACAAAACAAAGGCAGTTCCAGAGCAACAGGCCTTCTACACAAGTGTAGGTAGAGGATGAGGTAGAGGTCAAGGCCGTGGCCAAGGTGGTGGCCAAACATGTAATCAAAATTATGGTCACATGAATCACAACAACGACACACAGGTGGAAGAGGCCAATTCAGAGGCAGGGGGAGTCAAAGAGGTCGTGGAAATTGACAAAGGCATCAAAATGATACATGAGGCTATTTTTATTATGGCAAAGCTGGGCATTTATTGGAAGCTTACTATAAGAAGAAAAATGACATGAGAAATGAAAAAGTGCAGCAAAATAACTATGTGTCCTCTAGCAAAAGTAATGAGAACAATGAAAGGTTGTTTGTTATGCGACATGTGCTTGATGCTATGTCAAGAAATGATGTATCTGCATGCAATAATGATGTATGGTATGTGGATTCAGGTGCTTCAAACCACATGACTAGTCATGGCAAGTGGTTCAAGGATATAAAAAATCTTAAAAAGCCAAGTTTTGTTAAAAATACTACTCATCCAATTGTCCATGTTGGAAATGTGTCATTGTCTATGCAGGAAATGATACTGCTCATCCAATTGCCCATGTTGGAAATGTGTCATTGTCTATGCAGGATGGTAAGGTGAAGTACCTTACAAATGTACTTCACGTTCCAAATATTATAAAGAATCTGGTTTCTGTTGGCCAAATGAATGAGCAGGGTTTGCAGGTGCACTTTAACCCTGATGGTTTTTATGTCAAAGACTTTAAAGATAAGTGTAGGTTAGTTGCAAAAGACAATAGAGTGGGAAGAATATTTACACTAGATATAAATATGCCTGAAGTGAAAGCTGTAATGTTTGCACAGGGATCAGGAGTTGTTGTTGCAAATACAAACATTTGGCACTAGAGAATTGGGCATGTAAATGTGCAATGAATGAAGTCTATGCAGACTAAAGAAATTGTGACAGGGCTGGTTGATGGTATGCTGAAAGTATGTGAAGCATGTCAATTTGGAAAGAAGACAAAGCATGTATTTACACACACGATAGAAATGTGAGTAGGAATGTACTAGATGTCTGTAAGTATTATGTGACATTCATTGTTAATGACCACACGAGGAAAGTGTCATCGAAGGAGAAGAGTGAAGTTTTCACTCATTTTCATAATTTTGGAGTGATGGGTTGAAAAGCAAATTTCAGCAGGACAGGAAAGCATGTGAAGTTCCTAAGGTCAAATGGAGGGAGAGAGTACTTCTCCAATGAGTTCTTTGATTTTTGTGAAAGAATGGCATTCAGAGACAATTTACATGTAAATACACTCCACAGCAAAATGGGGTTGACGACCGGAAAAACAAGCACATTACAGAGATAGCGTGAGCATATATGACAAAGAAAAATATGCCGCATAGCTACTAAGCTAAAGCTATTTCTATAGTAGTTTATATCATGAACAGGATTCTTACTACATTCATACATTATGTAACGCCAGAGGAGATATTCACTGGGGCAAGGAACCTGATTTGTCTCACTTGAAAGTTTTTTGATACATTGCCTATGTGCATGTAATAGATGAGTTACGTAGTACGAAGCTAGATCCAAAAGCAAAAAATGTGTGTTTATTGGATATTCCCTTGAGAAAAAGAGATATAGATGCTATAACCCTACTACACGACGTGAGTTGAGGGTAAGCAGAGATGTGTTTGATGAAATGAGTAGTTGGTATGCTGCTGAAAAGATGTTGGGGGACTGATGTAACTAGAAATGTGATTGCACAGAATGCAAGTTAGCAATCACAGTCATTGAGTGGACCTGGAAAGTCCTCATGTGTTGGGTCTATTGATAGACCATGGAGTGGCAGGCTGCATCAAAATACCAGTCCTAAAAATGCAATTGGTACATCACATAAAGGCAAAGAGAAGATTCGTGAGCCTCTTGGTATGCCTGACATTTCTGCAGGGCATTCTGGAGAGTCTAGTGGCTCAGAGCAGAGTCTTGACGATCAGCTTGGGATTCCAAGTATTAGAACACCTGGTGCAAGGAAGGTGAGAGAAGCTACAAAAACACTAGCAGGTAGTGATCATGGACAATGCAAGTCAGGGAGATTTACCTGTTGACAAGTTAACATATGATGATTATGTGGCTCATCATTATGCATATATGGCTAAAGTTATGCAAGATGTTGAACCCACATGTCTTAAAGAAGCTATTGGCAATGTAGATTGGGAGAAATCCATGGATGAAGAATTGGTTGCATTAGATGCAAATGAGACTTGGGACTTGGTGCTATTGCCTGAAGACAAGGCTATTGGATGCAAGTGGGTGTACAAAATACAGCACAACTCAGCAGATGGAAGTATTAGCAAGTATAAAGCAAGATTGGTTACCAAAGGTTATGCTCAAACTTATGGCATTGATTATGAGGAGACGCTCAGCCCCGTTGCCAAGATCGTAACCATGAGAGTTGTTATTGTGGTGGCTGCATCAAAAGGATGGGTTTTACATCAAATGGATTTTAAGAATGCATTCTTACATGGTGATGATCAGCCCACCACCAGGTTATGAAAATGTAGGTCACCCTAATTTTGTATGCAAGTTGCGTAAAGCCTTATATGGCTTGAAATAGGCACCGAGAGCATGGCATGATAAGATAGCATAGTATCTTATCACCATTGGCTTTCATGTGGCAAATGCTAATCATTTAGTCTATGTGCAGAAAAGTGATAAGGGCCTTGTGGTCATCACTCACGATCTATGTGGATGACTTGATTGTTGGGGGTGATAGTGGAGAGAAATTTGAGAGTGTGAAATGTCTCCTCAAGCAGAAATTCGACATGTCGGATTTGGATGAGCTGAGGTACTTTCTTGGGATTGAGGTTATTAGGAGAGACAAGGGCATATGGCTGTCAGAGGTAGTATGCATTGGACATGCTGCCTAAATATGGTATATGGCTGGTTGTAAGCCAATTTCTATGCCATTGAGTGCAGTTTGCGGGTAAGATCTTGGAGAACGCCACTATGTACAGGAAGATAGTGGGTAGCTTGATGTCATTTGGATGGTGTTTGGTGCACATTGCGCTATATGAAGTCCACATTAGACTATGGAGATCTTTTATGAGGCTGGTACGAAGTTGCAAGTGTTTGGATACATCGATGTAGATTGGGCTGGTAGTATCGTAAATAGGAGATCTACCAGAGCGAGTTTATGTTCTTCTTTGGGAGTGGTGTTTTGACATGGAGCAGTAAGAAGTAGCCCAACAGTTTCCTTGTCGAGTACAAAGGCAGAGTATAGGGGTGTTGCAATGGCAGCATGTGAGGTAGCTTGGTTATGCAACATTAGGAAAAAAGGGAGCTCATTTTGGAGCCTTTTAGGATTTGGAAAAATAGTCTCTCAACCAATGAAGAGAGGGCCAACGTAACGTTGAAATTTCACCAAAAACAAGTGAAAATAAGAAAAACAAATAGTACTTTATGTTCGTAGAAGCGTGCCATAGTTAATGTTCAAGATACTATAACGATTTTGAGTCTGACAAGGTCTTTTTAAAAAAAAACTAAAGATACTATCACGATTTTGAGTCTGACATTGATGTCTTTTTCAAAAAAAACTACTTACTGAAACTAGGTTTCCCTCCCAAACTACTCTCCCCTCCCAAACTAGTCTTCCGGCGCCCTTCCTTCTCTCTCTCACCTGCTCTCTTCCAACCTTCATCTTGCACCTAGAGGCATGGCTAGCCCTCCAATTTGAAACATTCAAGGACAAAAGTTTGCGTTCTTTGCCAAAATGATTCTCATGCTTGTATTTCTTTATTTTTATCTATACGGTTTTTAATTATTTTCAATGTTCAATCTTTGAATCAGATCCACTCGCCTGTATACTTCGAGTGCCGACACGATAGTGCAACTGTTGCATATCCTTATACGAAATGAGCACTTTGCTTCGCCAAGATGAGCACTTTCATTTTATGAGCGCTTCCATTTTAAATTGTATTGTTTTGTAAAAGGTACCTGCTTTTGATTTTTCTGATGCTCAGGTTTTAGATTGGATTGTGTTCGACAGGTTTGGAAGAAGCCTGCTTTTGATTTTTTTAATGCTCGAAATTTAGATTGGATTGTGTTCTCGACAGGCTTGGAAGGAGGCAGTGGTGAGGACAACCCAAAAAGCCACAAATATCTAGGTGTTTTCTTAACTTTTACCTTAGCCCTGTTGCCATGATTGAAAATAAACTTGTTCTGTTAGATCAAGACCTAAACGGGTTTGCTCCTGACAATGTATCAATTGACATTACTGTGAATGAGAATGGAAACTTGGTGAGTTTTATATCAGTCAGACAGAAATGTACACTTGCTCAATTGCGGCATGACATTCATATGGAGGCAAACAGAACAATTTCAGCAGGATTTGCATTCGTGCTCAACAACAAGAAGGTAAACTTACTGTGTTTATTTAATTCATTAATCAACTCTAGTGATTTTTTAACAACCATCTTAACAGGTTCTTCAAAGGAGGGAAAGTATAATTCAATGCGGAGATATCCCCGATGGGATTATTGACATCCAGCTAAATTGATCATTGGAGGTACTAAAGAACATATATTTTGTTCAGTTTTTCTACACTGCTATGAAAGTCAAATAATATATTGATTCTCAAACCTTATCAACCCTTGCTCTCTAGGTTGCTGTGGAGACAACAATTGATGATGTGGACGGTCCTGCGCGAGGGAAAGCTCTTGCATTGAGTCTACAAATGCTTTTTTTTTTTGTGATAGTCAGACACATTGGACTGCTCAACATTCTTTGTAAGCTCGAATGAAGAGCGAGTACAGGAAAGAGTCAATGACCTTTTGGTCCTCGGCTGGGATTTGTACAATGACATTGTTAATAAAGTGATCAATTTTATTCCAAATGTCTACATGCTTTCAAAGTGTCTCTCTCTCTTCGTACATTTATAAATATCATGTCAAGTCTATGGAGATAGAGGGTATCAGTTGCAAAAACATCTTTCATTTGATTAATAGATTACTAGATTCAAAGAAGTCAATACATATAATCATCCCAAATGATCTTGTAGCTGCTCTTGGTTAGGATCTCCACTTGTTAAGATTTACAATGACATTGTTAATATATTGATCAATTTTAAACCAAATTACTACATGCTTTCTCTCTCTCTCTCTCTCTCTCTCTCTCTCTCTCTCTCTCTCTCTCTCTCTCTCTCTCTCTCTCTCTCTCTCTCTCTCTTTTCATACATTTAAATCTATTTATAAATATCATGACAAGTCTATGGAGATAGAGGGATTCATTTGCAAAGCATCTTCCATTTTAATTTTATACATAGTCATCCCAAATCATATAAGCATCACTAGATTAAAAGAATGTTATACAAATAATCATTCCAAATCATCCCAAATGATCATCAGGTTGTCCTTGGTCAATATCCCCACTAAGATTTTGGAGCCCTGAGGTCTCCACTGCATCTTCAAGGTCTTCAAGGCCTGGGATCTGGAAGCTCTCCACTCCAAGTCCACTTGGTTGTTTGTCCTCCTCATCCTGTTCCTGACCAGCAGCTGCCTCTTCAACTTTTGTTTGCTGCTCCTCCACCTTTTCCTTTACAAAATTTGGTGGGATACCTACATCTCCATGTCCTTGTGTCTTCTCCTCCAAATCATTTGCATCTAGATGAATGACACCACCATGGTCTTTAGAACTCTCACCAACCTCAAATGTATCTTGCACAGCTGGTTTGGAAGAGGGATGGTTCAAGAGCTTCAAAATTGTGTCTGCTCTAAAACTATACACATAGTCAAAGCCAAAGCTGTCTTTCCTCATCTGCAATAAAAGACATGAGCATTTACATATACTTCTAACTACTTTGTGCCACTATAAATTATATTTAAGCTCAAAGAGGAATAAGATTCTTACAATCTCTGGCTGATGAAGCTCAAAGTAGCTTGCAAGCATGTACTTAGCATGGATCAATAGTCTCTAGCCACAACTATTTGGATCAACTTGTTGTGGAGCCTGAAAATTTGAAAAGATAGGTTAGAAATTAAAGATTGAAACAAATCAAAAATAAAACTGAAATAAGGATCCTTATAAGGAAAAGATTTCTACCTCTAAAACTGCAATGGTCAAGAGCTAAAAGATTCACATTTGGGGGGCAATGGTCAAGAGCATCTAGCAATCTAGCAGTTATTTGCATGAAAACGCGATATGGGCAGTATGGAAATCTAAACGGCCTCTCCTCGCGTTTTCATGCAAATTTAAAACTTCCCTAAATTTAGGACCTATGCAGCAATCTGGATCTATTGGCATGGCATCACAGGCCAATTGCACCCTTTGGAATGCATCAAAAGTCCTCAAAGTGACACAAAAAAAATTCATACAGACATTTGATTGAAAACGCAATTATGCTACTTCAAAAACATCAAACACTCTCCCTCGCATTTACATGCAAATCTTGAGATTTTATACCTGAGGATGGTGTTGCAAATTATGAAGAGGGTTTATTTCATGCCTACATCAAGGAAATTCTGTCTCAGATTGTGTGAAAGAAATATGAGAACTTTTGGCTTTCCTACTAGTCTGTTCTTGTAACTGTATAGAAAGACAAAAAAATTGTAGTTGTAGAAACCGAAACTTGGAAGAATAGGTCATGAAATGCTTCTGAAGTCCTCAGTGTGTAAAGGAAAAGGCCAAAATGCAAATTTGCATGAAAACGCGATTATGACACTCAAGGAAGAGCAAACACCAGTCCTCGCGTTTTCATGCAAATTTGTATGATGAGCAGGAAATAACCAAAAGGGCAATCCCTCAGCCCTATTCTTGAGATTTTCTACTTGATCATGTTGTAAAAAATATGTAAAGGGTGTCTTGCATGCCTACAAAAAGGAACTTTGGGCTTTCCTAATGGTTTGTGTTTGTAAGTGTATGGAAAAACAAGGCCATTTCAATGACGCAGATGTTTGGCTATTCCCCATTCAGACAGAAACTTGTTTGAATAGTTAAAAGTATGCAGGACAAGAAAGTTGAGTTGTACTAACCTGCAGGTTGTCTCTGGATGTGCTAGATGATGAAGGTGCTGCCTCTGTAGTCTGAGTAATGCTTCTCTGTGTGGTCTTAGTGGTGCCTCTGTAGTCTCAGTGATGCCTCTATAATCTGAGTGTACTCTGTGATGAAGAGGATGCTGATGATGGAGAGTAGGAAGGGAGACACTCTAATAAATACCACACGTGCGGGGTAAAAGTCGTATCTCACACTGTGGGTGGGACCCACGCACCCTAGGAAATTGAATTCTAACATGTCTGGATGTGACCCTTACTGCCTTGGAATTTGTGCCATTTATAAATGCTTCTTGGATTCCCTCCTGCGCCTCACTCTTCCCTGCTCAGCCCACACTTCTCTGCATACTTTCTTTCTCCTCCTCATCATCCTTCCCACTATGCCTCATTGTTCCCTCCTGAGCCCATAGTCCCCCTCTCCTCCTACTCTACTAACACCCTTCCATCCTCATCCAACACCACTCCAGAGCTCCACCCACTCCAGAAGTCAGGAAGCACTGTAAAGCACGAGGGTCAGCAAGACAGCTCCGAAAGCATGGAGAAGAAGAAAACAGGTCAGAGTTGTAGGTTTTTCAATGTTATTCTATATCTATGCATGCTGTTCTAGATCTATGTTCTCTTAACCGAGTTAAATTTCTTGACAGTCCCTTCCTGCAAAGATCGACTCACTCATCTACACATGAATTCCCTGCATGATGCATGATCCAATGACCTGGTGTTTACTAGGACACAAGAGAATGTCTGGAGGGTTATTCAGATGTCCCTATTTCTTCCTTTGGAAAATTTGCATGAAAATGCGTAGAGAGAGTTTTAGTTTTCCTAAAGACCCCATATCGCGTTTTCGTGCTAATTTTCTATCTTGGTGCAGTTTATCAAAATTGTCACCTTAATGTCATGAATTTTGTTGAGAAATAATATATCGAGCTGCATTTATGTTGAATAGAGGAATTAGCATGAAAATGCGTAGAGACTGTTTTGCTTTTCCCTAAGAACCCGTATCGCGTTTTCTTGCTAATTTTAGTTTTTATGCCGCTCTTTCACATGCTTTACATTCAATATTCATATAAGAGCAACACTTTTCTGTGCAGAATTTGGTGATTCTGACATCGCAGACGCGTCCGGAACGGCCCAAAACCCCAAAAACGGCACTGGAAACGCTGAAATTGGACATCCGGAGGCCCGAAAACGGCCAAAAAAGGCCCCAAAAGTGGATTTGCAACGCGATTTGGTACCTTCTTTCCGAAACGGCCAAAAAAGGCCCCAAAAGTGGATTTGCAGATAAACGCGATTTGGTACCTTCTTCCCCTGGGAAGAAGGTACCAAATCGCGTTTATCTGCAAATCAAAGTGGATTTACAGATAAACGCGATTTGGTACCTTCTTCCCCTGGGAAGAAGGTACCAAATCGCGTTTATCTGCAAATCCACTTTTGGGGCCTTTTTTGGCCGTTTTCGGGCCTCCGGATGTCCGATTCCAGCGTTTCCAATGCCGTTTTTGGGGTTTTGGGCCATTCCGGACGCGTCTGCGATGTCAGAATCATCAAATTCTGCACAGAAAATAATATTTTTAAAGATTCAAATTGGATCACCTTATTAATGTGACACGCTTCTACGAACATACAGTACTATTTCTTTTTCTTATTTTCATCTTCTTTTGTTGAATTTTCAACGTAACGTTGGCCCACTCCTGATTGGTTGAGAGCCTATTTTCTCTCTCTTCTAAAAGGCCCCAAAATAAGCTTCCTTTTTTCCTAATTAGTAGTTTCTCAAAATTGACACCTTCCTGACCTGGATTTGGGTGTGAGGTGGTCATGTGACCCTTTGCACACCTTTCATGATGCTGAATACTAAGTTGTCTTGCAGTCGAAGATACTCGAGTTTTATGGTTTAACATTTGAAGAGTGGAAAGGCATTCTGATATTTGTTATCAAATTGGACGAGTGCGAGCTGGTAAAGGAGACAAAAAATGAAAAGGGTTACTATTACATTAATGAATCGAGCACTTGATACATCATTGACTGAAGTGAGTTCAAAGTATTTCAGTGTGTGCAATCTGAAAAACACATATGGTGGTTAGGCTCCGTTGAGGTATGCTAACATTTTGGTTTTGTAATCACAGGTAAAGACATAAGACCATGAAACACTAAACTGGGTGTTTCACCACACAGAAATACCAACAACATTCAAAAGGCAAGTGCAAGGAGAGCATCTCCATGTTGCAGGCAAAGGTGACTTTCAAGTGGAGTGGCATATGGCAGGTGATCTGAAAACCCTTAAGTGCATGTATAACATAAGTAAAGGAGGCAACTCAAAGTCTCCTTGTCTTTACTGTAAAAAATCAGCTCAGGTTTTCAGATCACCTGCCATATGTCTTTATGGATTATGTCAAGAAGAGTTTCAAGGATTAATTATGGATTATGGAAGCAAGTCCATAATGCGATCAAAGATCATGAGGCAGATGGTGAAGCACGAAACATGAAAGCAGAGGTGTGGAGGTCTCTTGATCAACTATTCATGTTCTGTGACAATGTGGCATGGAAGAAGAGTGATTGCCAAAACTTTGAAGAGGCAGTTAAACATTTCGGAAAGTCCACGAAAGACGCGTGGACAGCCTGCAGCATAACTCACTACATGGTAGGGTTCTCTCTTTCTTTTTTTTTAAATGCTTGTTCCTCTTTTCTTTGTTCACTAACTATGCATTGTTATGTCTTTGTGAAAACAGCATATTATCCACAACCACCTTCCCTATTTTGTCAAAAAGTATGGATGCCCTGCAATTTGGTCCACCCAAGGCATGGAAAAATCATACTATATGGCACGTAATGCGTTTTTCAGACATACACAACACTACGGAGGGAGTCATAAGGCAAACAATATGAAAGAAGTCTTCCAATGGTTTTACCGAGGCGGCATACTACAGAGGCTTCATGTTAAAAGAAAAGTTGCCAGCTCCAAAGTCAAGCTTGCTTTCATTCTAGCCCAGAAGCAAAGAAGAAGACAAATTTTAGATAATTCTAGCACAGCAGCAGGCAGACATATGCAATGGAGGAATTCAAAGATATTTGTAAATCATAAATGGACAAGTATACAATTATAGCAGTTTGTAAACCTTGGTGTGTTTTGAGACCCAATCAATGCTTTGGTGTTATGTTTACATGTGATCTATCAATGGGTCAGCAAGCTCAAGGTTCTATTGATGCTTGCTAATATGGCAATTGAGGGGTCCCCTTTAGGGGCAAGGGCCCTATTAGCAAGCATCAATAGATTCAATCAATACTACTTAATTTAGAGACTCGCCTGTATTGATGATTTCCAATGTCCATTTAGTCTTTTGCTAGAAGACATCATTAAAGATAAATAAATACTTACTGAAATGGAAACAAGTAATTCACAAGGGAGAGCAATAATTTGAAAAGCAATAGCATATTTATACAAATAATACCAGACATCAGAAACTTTATCGAGGCTTGCTAATATGGATTTTGAAGGGTCCCGTAAAAGGGACAAGGCCATATTTTCAAGACATCAAAAACTTTGGTCATGCTTACTAATATGGCGGCCAATTAATTTTTCAATATAAAACATTATTAACAATCAATAAATACCAAACATCATTAACAATGAGTGTCAAACGCATCGTCTTTGAAGTTGTTGAAGGTCAACAAATATATTGTTCCAAGGATTATACACAGTGCTTCCCTTGCCACCATGATAGATGTCTTCTATATGGATATATTGTCCAATATAATCATCTATATTTTCATTCAAAAGGCCTCTTAACTTCCACACAGTTGCTAGGTTTGGTAGTAAAACACGTTTAATCCTTTGATCTTTTAAATTTGAGGATATCGCATTGAAAATAGAACTATATCTTTTTCGGCTAACTCCACTAACATCAAGAGCCTCTTGAATTGTATTGGCATCAACTTTATTATTGGATATAAAGTTCTCTACAACATTGCGTTTGATTGTTTTGAACTTTTTTCCCTCAATCAAACCTTTTGCAACACCAGTAAAGTAATCCTTTCATTTGCTTTACAGGAAGAAGATTGGGATCCATGTTTTCTTTCGCAAGCTCCAATAGTTTCCTACAGTAACAACACAATGATGGCTATATGATTGAATACCTCAGTTCTTGTGTTGCATGAATGGAAGAAATAGACATATTCATTTGAAAGCGCTTTTGATAATACAAAAGAAAAATATTCAAATTAACCTTGCTTTGCTAGTTTCTTCGCTTGCATCCACCAGCGCCAGCCTTCAAATTTGCAATGTTTTTTATTTTCCTACTTCAATTTCTGTCTCCTAGTACTGTCCTCTTTCTTCTTGCTCTTGTCAACTCTTTCTTAGTCTTCGAATGCTCTTCTATTTCATTCTGCAACTGCTTTTCCAAGTTTACACGAATGGCTATCTCCTGTATTTTGGCCACCCTTTCTTGTACATACAATGTTTTATACGTTTCTGCCAAGGCAGACTGTGCCAAAATATAACCATGAAGTCCATTTTGTCCATCGCCCACCACGAACCTTAGTAGTGTAGTTGGATTAACAAACAGAGGTGTAGAGTCTTTCACTAGACATTTTGGGTATATGCCACCATCGCACCATAAGTCAATGTGTTGCAAGCCTTCTCTTCTCATGTTTTCCCGTTGCTGAGCATTCAATAGTGCACCCTTTCATTTCTGTGCTGGAGCATATTGTTCCTCTAAGTCAATATGAAGATGGTGGAATCGCTTCTTCTGAGATTGTTCTTCACTAGCGTCGGCCATTCCTTAAGCTTCTGAGGTTGCATCTTTGCCAGTTAATCTCATATGCTTTTTGTAAACTCGAATTGTTGAAGTGTGGCGGTATCTATCCAAATATTCAAAAAAACAAGCAATCACCAAGTTGAGTGATGGACTCTTTATGAGAGGCTTAAACACATCGTCAAAAGAGATGCGGAATCTACGGGAAACAAAGAAATCTAAGAATGTATTTAATGCAATATCTTGTTAGTTATGTAAAATATTATCTTATTCTTTTTTAAAGTGACAGATGTGCAGTTCTTACTGACAGTATTGAATCACGTTTCCGTATTTTACTATTTTTCATGTCTTTTAGGAGACAAATAAATGAGAAAATAGCGAATTTCTTACAGGGCCCCAAAATGAGCTCCTTTTTTCCTAATGGCTACTTAATGATTTGGGGTTGTAGGTTAACAAGTAGGTTGTCAACCTTAGTAGTATAAAGTTGGCGAGGAACCCAACTTTTCATGTGTGGACAAAACACATAGAGGTCCACTATCACTTCATCAAAGAGAGGGTCTTAGCATGAGACATTGATCTCATGTATGTTAGTACACAGAGGAGCAAGTAGTTGTGATATTTTCACGAAAGCCCTGAGAACAAAGAAGCTTCATAGATTTCGAACTATGCTTGGAGTCCTAGAGATGGAGTTGAGCTTGAGGGGGAGTGTTGAGATGTCAAGCTCAACATGAGTTAACATTTATGATATGCCTAGGTGACCGTTTCCACCACTTACATGACTGGCGTGTTTGGTAGGATGCTGACATGATGGATATTTTCCACAGTGATTCTATAGCTAGACTATACCATCTACTAGTCTACCGCTGAGTTATGGCATACTTATCTTGCCAGCTCACTCACTTAGCATGTTCACATTATGGACCGCATGTACATAGTACTTTAGTACTTATGTTGTATTTTCCTTTAGCATGTTCACATTATGAACTGCATGTACATAGTATTTTAGTACTTATGTTGTATTTTCCTTCTCTTTGGTAGACCTCTTTTTGTTGAGAAGAAGAACAAATTTTCAGCCTCTCATCTTGTGTGTTCTCTTCTAGGATTTGTGTTAGTGTGTGTGTGCTTGCAAGAGCCCAAGCTCTCTTCCTCCCTGCATCTTTTCAACAATGTCAAGGGTCATTATGGATGGAGAATTAGGAGTAAATATAATATCAGACAACCTAGCCAAAAATCTAGGAATCACATATATGCATTCAGCTCCATTCGAGATCTGGATAGCTGATCAGAGAAGAGTCCAACCAATTGGAATCATCAAGGAAGAACAAATCGAGGTGCAGGACACATGTTCACTGCCGTGTTCATAGTCCTAAAAAATGACTAAGATTGTAGGTACATATCCCATGCTGTTAGGAAGATCGTGGCTCAGAAGTGGAAGAATAAAGCATAGCTAGGATACGGACAGGATCATGATTCGGAGAGAGAAAAAGAAGGTGTGCATCTCGGTCCGGGAAAAGGCAGGTTAAATCTGGCCAGCTGACCCATTGCATGCAAAAGGCCTAAATTACTTGAAAGGGGTAGAAGATGACGAGAAAGAGCAAATCTTGAAAGAAAATCCAAACCTTTGAGGACATTAACCGGATTGTAAAGAGATACAATCCAGAAGTCCTGGTTGCTCATCCTAAAGTGCTCATGAATGAATAAAGTACAAAGGAAGATAAGGAAGACACTCAAGACAAGATAGCAAAAATACATGCTGAATAGGAGAAGGCCATGGTTGCCCTCAAGAAGGAAGAAGAACAATTGAAGAGGCAAAATATCAAGGTCCACAAGATGAGCTTGAGGAAGTGAACCTAGGAGATGATCAAGAGCCCAGAGTCAGCACAAAACTGAATCAAGAATTCAGACAAACACTCTTGGAGTTACTGAAATCCTACAACGATGTGTTCACATGGAACTACTCTGACATGAAAGGAATTGATCCTAGCTTTTACTAGCATAAGAGTCAGCACAAAACTGAATCAAGAATTCAGACAAACACTCTTGGAGTTACTGAAATCCTACAACGATGTGTTCACATGGAACTACTCTGACATGAAAGGAATTGATCCTAGCTTTTACTAGCATAAGATCAACCTAAAGAAGGATGTAATTCCTATCAGGTAGAGTAGGTATAGGATGAACCCTAACTATGCCAAGCAAGTCAAAGAGGAGTTAGATAGATTATTAAGAGTGGGGTTCATCTATCTAGTTGATAGATTAGAATGGATATCACCCACATAATCATTGTCTTAAAAAAGAATGGGAAGCTCATAGTCTGTATAGACTACCGTAAACCGAATGCCTCCACCATATCAGATCCATTCCTGCCGCTACCATTCATAGATTCTCTACTAGATACCATAGAAGGACATGAGACATACTCATTTTTGGATGGGTTTAGTGGGTACAACCAGGTGCGGATGGCTCCGCAGCAGAAGCAGGATAAGGAGAAAATAGCCTTTGTAATAGAATGGGAGGCTTTTTCCTCCAGTGTAATGACTTTTGGGCTGAAAAATGCTCCAGGCATGTTCCTGAGGATGGTTTAAGAAATATTCTACAAATACTTAACCACCTTTATGATGATCTTTGTGGATGATTTCAGTGTGTTTAGAAAGAAATAAGACCACATAAAGAACCTTATGATGTGTCTGGAGAAGTGCAAAACAACCAAATTGAGTCTCAATCCAACCAAGTGCGCATTTTTTATCATGAGCGGATCTCTATTGGGACACATAGTGTCTATAGAAGGACAAGCAATAGATCCGGTTAAGGTCGAGATTATTGTAAAACTACAGCCGCCCAAGAACACCAAGGAGCTAGCCAGATTCATGGGACGAATCAAATGCAATAGCAGAGTCATGAGGTTCTTGGAAAATGTGGCAATACCCTTGTACAATCTAACCATGAAAGATGCAGAACATGTCTGGTCAGGATCCTGTCTCAAGAGGCATTCCAAAATTTGAAGGGATATTGTCATCGGCACCAATTCTTCAACAGCCAAATTTTGATCTGGTGTTCCATGTATTTGTGGATGCTTTTGATTTTTCCATTAGAAGTGCTTTGATGTAGGAGTCACAAAGAGGGCTGGTTTCAACCGGTCTACTATGCAAGCAGAAGACTGTCAAAGCCAAAAAGGAACTACTCCACCACAAAAAAGAAATCATTGGTCTACTCAATAAATAAATTCAAGAATTATCTATTGGGTAATGTATTTAAGTTTCATGGGGACCACAAAGCACTCTTGTACTTGGTAAACAAACCAGACCTGGCAGGAAAGTTAGCCAAATGGATGCTGCTATTTTACAAGATTTTGAGTTCACTATCAAGCACACCCTAGGAAATAAACAGACTGGAGTTGGGAGAAAATTCAAATGGGGTGGAAGATGACTTCCCAGATGCTCACCTCTTCATATCATAGATGGAGAGAGATCCACTTGGTATGATGAGATGTTGTAGTTCCTCTCCGAATTGTATTTTCCGGAGTATATGTCCAAATATCACAAGAAGAAGCTAACTCTCCGAAGCAAGTCATTCATGAATGGTGGTGGGGCAAGACAACTGTATAAGATGGGCATTGACCAGATTCTAAGAAGATGTGTCCCTGATCATGAACAGCAGGCTGTTCTGGCAAAGGCACATCAAGGAATAAGTGGAAGTACTTTTTCAGAGAGGTCACGGGATGAAAAGTGTTCTAGGCAGGATTCTGGTGTCCGATGGCATTAAAAGATACACATAAGTTTGCCAAGGAGTGTGACATGTGCTAGAGGCTAGGCCATCCATGTGATGTAGACAGGATGCCTCACACCCTGATACTGCCACTTGAGCCATTCTAGAAATGTGGTCTGGACTTTGTAGGCCCATTCAAGCCAGACGCTCACAGAACAGGGAACAGATACATACTCGTGGTGGCTACAGATTTTAGCATAAAATGGGTAGAAGCTAAGGCTCTAAAGACTGTAAGGCATTGTCAATAGCAAAGTTTCTGTGTACAAAACTATCATGATAAGATTTGAAAGATGCCCGATAGAGATAGTCAATGATGATCAAGGGAGCCACTTCCTCAATAAAGTGATTAAGAAACTGACAGAGCAACATATGATCATATATAAGAAATCAACAGTCTACTAACCGCATGCAAATGATCAAGCAGAATCCACCAACAAAATCCTGGAAGGAATTCTAGTCAAGATGGTAAATGAAAACAGGATCGATTGGGACACGAAGCTGCATTCACCATTATGGGCATTTAGAATAGCTTACAAGAATACAATGGGAATTACACCATTCAGCATGGTGTATGGACTAGAAAAAATAGTGCCCATGGAGTTCCTCACACAAAGTCTCAGGATAGAAAGGCTCTCTCTCCAGAAGAATCAGAAGTCCACAAAATCGAGCAGCTCCTCAAACTAGATGGGTAAACACTACATAGAGCGTGGACAACTGAGACTGTGTAAAAAAGAAGAAAGCTCCAAGTGGATAGAAACACAAAGTTCAAGATCTTTGAGGAAGGAGACATAGTCCTCCTATTCTCATCAAGAATGGGACCTCACCCAAGTAGGCTAAAGATGAGGTGGACATACCCATCTCGAACCCATTCAGGATTGTCTCAGGAAGATGGGAATAGTAACCTTCGAACTAGCAAGTCTAGATGGTCAAAAGCTAAAAAAATTGATGGACGGATATAGGCTAAAGCCTTATCGTGGAAGGATGCCAGAACAAGAATTGACCCCAATAGGAAAAGCCTCTCCAGATCCTAAGAATGTCCAAAAAGTAGAATCGGAGTCTATTCAAGGATCAACAATTGGAAGTGGGACGGGATTCTGGAGAGAATAAAAATGAAAAAGAACAAAATCTAAAAATAGGAACTATCTATGTAAATTTGATCTTAGTGTGCATAGAGAACAAGGAGCCTGCTGCTGCTGGCGACAACAACATGGAGGTGGCGGGAAAATTGATGTTGCCGCCCCGAAAAAGGGTGCATGGATGGAAAGGGAAAGGTGTCACGTCACTTTCGCCCCACCATAGCCCAACTATTAATCACCTCGCAGCTTGTGCAATTTAAAAAGGATTAGGGAGAATCATGGAGATATCTAGCAATTATGACCATACCAAGGGAAGGTGTGCACCACGACAACGGCTAGAAATCGTGGCACTTTCTCTATCGAACACCTAATTTGCATGTCTCTATTGTGCAAAAACTCTCTATTGTGCTGCACTTCCAATGCTCTCTTTGCTTAGCTCTGCTCTCACCCTTGCCTTCTTTCTCTCTATCTTGTGTCTTACACAGGATGGTGGAATTTGAGTATCTCTTGTCCACCCTATACAAGGAGGTAGATAAGCATGTAGAATTGTTGGAAAAGATGGGCCTAAAGTAGTTCATGGAGCTGCCCTAAGAGGCGCTCCAACATAATTTCAGAGCTGGAGAGCAATTGGAACAACTCCAAAAATTAAGCATTATCACACTACTCTTAGGAGAGAAGAGGGAATTTAGGCCTTTGTATGTGGCCGAGGTGTTCAACTTTCCAGCAGAGGGAGAAGTGGAGATCAAGCCAACGGAGGATAATGACTTGATCATCAAAGAATTTGGCCTGCTGGAGGGGAGAGTGAAGGAGTACAAAATAACGGGCACAATAGATGAAGATAGGCAAAAGCAGATGCACTTCATGGTGGAGATGATAAATCTTACCCACAAGCCTTATTACATGTTAAGAAAAACCTTTGGAATGGTGAAGGCTGCCGAAGCTAGCATGAGAGTGGCTTGGGTAGAAGTTCTATATCACAACCTAAATGAACAAATTGGAAAGCTCACTAGGCCCAATAAAAAGACAAAGATCGGGCCATATCTGGATGCTTTGTTTAAAGGGAAGTCCCAACCAGGAGCTCAGAAAGATAAGGAGGAGGGTCCCAAGGAGGATGCACTAGGGAAGCCAAAAATCTCAAGGCCCTCTAGAAAGCCTCAAGATCCAGGCCACCTCAGAATAGCGAAAAAAGAGAGTGTTTGAATTTGGAGAGAAGAAGGTTGGAAGCAAAAAGGAAAGAACTTCCAAGGAGGGTGCTAGTGGAGAAATGAAAGTACCAAGGGAAAGATAGATGAAGGAGGACCTAGCCGACCTAGGCAAGGAGGTGTTAATCCAGAGGCTGAAGCAGTAGAAACAGGAAGCCACCTCCACTACCAACCTACAGCTAGAGATGCAACCTCCACAACTCTGCACCCATGAGACGGCACAAACATTACAAGCTCAGGCAAGGTTTTCGGACTTCATTGAGACGAAATGGGTGTAGGCACCCTACATTATCTTCAACAATGCATGAATGATGGGCTGAAGGAAATGACAAAACTTCAATCCATTCATCAAAGAGAAGGATGTTGCCCTACAGAATCTGACGAGCTAGCATAGGAACCCCTGCAAGAGAAGCTGCACAGAAGAAGGACGAAAACAGGCTAAATTGATGACATGCAGAGACAGATCAAGGAACTCTAACATGCCAATAAAGAAATTAATAAGGAGATGGACGAAATGAAGGAGAAGATGGCACCAAGGAAGAGCCAGGAAATGATGCGAATGCAAGAGGAGCTAGATCAGGCCATTGAAAAGCAAGCCAAGATGGAGGTACAAGTCACCCTAATCCACAAAGAGCATAACAAGATCATAAGGGACATCCAGATAGGGCCGACAAAGATAAATTGGAGATGGTGAAAAAAGAGGCAAGACTGGTAGTACTGGACGCAAAAGAATTACCAAAAATTTACAAGCTAGATGCTAAGAAAATGGAGTAGTGGGAGAGTTATGCAGTCGATGTGTGGAGTAGTGGGAGAGTTACGCAGTCGATGACTTTCAGGAGGTGTGGGGAGCTTATTTGGAAAAGCTAACAGCAGCAATGCAAGCACCCATACCTTCCTACAAGCAGTTAGCCACCACCACTCAAGAGACAAAAATCCAAACAGAGGGTCCGGACATCCGGATTCTGCTCTGACATCATCAGGACTAGAACTAGCAGCAGCTGATGGGGAGAAACTAGAATTAGGGTTTAGAGATCATTCATGGGAGACATACACAGAGAAGCAAGGGAGAGAGAGAGAGTGAGTTGTGGGGATAAGTCAACTCATGAAAAGCATGAGTGTGTGACTCCCCTATCACACATGTATATTGCACTAGTACACATAGTGCACTTAGTACATTAAAAGTACTAAGTGTACTATGTACTATAACTTATGGGCTTGTACACACTATAAGGGTGGGCATAACGCCTTTACCCCAACAACCTCCCACTTAAAGGCAAAGTGCCCTTAAGTAAAGGAAAAGAAAAAATCAGCATGTACATGATAATATACAAGGCCATATCAAGGCTGAAAATGGCCTCATCCAATGCCCATCAAGTGTCTGCAATGAGCAAACCGCTCCGGAGGCAAACTCTTCGTCAACAGATCAGCCGGGTTGTCATCCGTATGAATCTTAACAAGCTGAATTTGCTTGTTCTCTATCACCTCTCTGATGAAGTGATACTTCACATCCACATGCTTCGTCTTTGCATGAAAGACAGGGTTCTTTGCCAACTGAATGGCACTCTGACTGTCACAATGCAACAATGGAATATCCCCTGTATAGCCCAAATCAACCACTAACCGAGATAGCCATAATGCCTCTTTGCAAGCCTCTGTGGCTGCAATATACTCGGCCTCTGTAGTAGATAAGGCTGTGCACTTCTGCATCCTGGATATCCATGACACAGCACCTCCTGTGAATGTAAATACATAACCGGTAGTAGACTTCCGGTTATCTGGATGACCGGCATAATCCGAATCCGTGTAACCATGCACTAATGCATCCTGTTTGCCAAAGCAAATGCACAAATCCTGTGTGCCCTTCAGGTATCTCATGACACCTTTCACTGCTTCCCAATGCTTCTTGCCAGGGTTGGCCATGTATCTAGAAACCACTCCCACTGCAAATGCAATGTCCGGCCTAGTAGCAACCATGGCATACATGAGACTGCCACAAGCTGAAGCATACGGAATCTTGGCCATATCAGCCCTGTCACTATCCGACTGTGGGCTGTCCATAGCACTGAGTTTCACATATGGAGGCAAAGGAGTACTAGCTTTCTTCCCCCCGTCCATATTGAACCTCTGCAAGACTTTGCCAATATATTCCTTCTGAGACAAATACAACACATGCTGATTTCTGTCCCGAAGTATCCGCATACCCAAGATGTGATTTGCATCACCCAGATCCTTCATATCAAAGGTTTCATGCAGCCTCTTCTTCAAAGCATCCATCTCTTTACGAGATTTCCCGGCAATCAACATATCATCAACATACAAAATGAGAATCAATAGACTGCCATCCAAAGCTTTCTTGGTGTACAAGCAGTGATCTATGTCACTTCTCTTGAATTTCTGTGATTTCATGAATGTATCAAATTTATGATACCATTCTCTTGGTGCCTGTTTGAGCCCATAAAGACTCTTTTTCAGCTTGCATACAAGCTTCTCCTTTCCACTTACTGCATAACCCTCTGGCTGCTGCATATATATCTCCTCATGGAGATCACCGTGAAGAAAAGCAGTCTTCACATCCATCTGAATCAAGTCCAGATCATCATGCGCAACCAAAGCCAATACAGCTCTAAGTGTGGTCATTTTGACCACTGGAGAGAAGATCTCATCAAAGTCCACACCATATTCCTGCTTGAAGCCCTTAGCCACTAACCTGGCTTTGTATCTTGGCTTTGCATCTGATGCAACTTTGAGCCTGTATACCCACTTGCATGGCAAAACCTTCTTGCCTGCAGGCAAAGACACCAATTTCCATGTTCCATTTTTATGCAGAGAATCCATCTCTGACTTCATGGCACGCTCCCATAGAGCTTTGTCTGCCCTCTGTAAAGCCTCTTTGTAACATGAGGGCTCCCCACAGTCAGTAAGCATCAAATAGTCAACCCCTGGAACAAACCTGTCAGGGACTCTGGAGGGTCTAGTGGACCTCCGTACCCAATGACCATCATTTGCAGGTTGCTGTCCAGCCTGCATATCACCCATTGGTGGCTCCTGTTCCATGCCATAAGGCTGAAAAATCATGCCCGGTATATCCTCCAACTGTGGTATATCCATAGGGATATCTTCTGCCATCTCTGGCTGTCCATTTGGACCATTTTCAGCACCATTTAAGGGCTGGTTTTCCTGCTGTAATGGCTGATTTACAGCCCTTTGTTGTTGTCCATGATGTCCATCGTCATCAAAGATGACTCTGCCAGGCTCCTGTTGCCTTGCAGGCTCCTTATACATGCATGTTTCATCAAAAATGACATCATTGCTGCGTATGATCTTTCTATTTATGGGATCCCAAAGTCTATACCCCATTTCACCTCTGTCACCATATCCTAGGAATATGCATTTATGAGACTTAGGATCAAGTTTGGTGCGCATTTCCCTGCGTATGTGCACGTACGCAACGCAACCAAACACTCTCAAGTGCTTGTATGACGGAGGCTTCCCTGTCCATACTTCTTCTGGCACTTTCCCACCAAGCCTCGTGTTAGGTGACCTATTTATAAGGTGAACGGCTGTCATAACAGCTTCAGCCCAAAAACCATGAGGTAATGCAGCATGTGACAACATAGAACGGACCTTCTCCTGTATGGTCCTGTTCATCCTCTCTGCTGTCCCGTTTTGTGGAGGATCATAAGGAGTAGAGAGCTCCCTCTTGATGCCTTTAGCATCACAAAAGTCCTGAAACTGTTTGGACGTATACTCTCCACCATTGTCGGAACGCAAAGCCTTCAGTGTTTTGCCAGTTTGATTCTCAACATGAGCAACAAAATTCTGAAACACTGCGAATGTATCACTCTTCAAACGAAGAGGATAGACCCACACCTTGCGTGTGGCATCATCAATAAAAGACACAAAGTATTTTGCCCCTCCCAAAGAAAGCTGAGGCATCTCACATACATCTGTATGCACAAGCTCTAACTGAGCATCTTTCTGTCCAAGAGCTTTCTTGTGGGGGCACTGTAGTTGCCTACCATAAATACAATGCTCACAAAATTGAAAACTTGAAAACTTTAGAGAAGGCAAGTAACCCAAACGAGACAATTGCTCCATTCCCTTGACACTCATGTGTCCCAACCGGCTATGCCACATAGAAATTTCCGGCAGCTCGGTTGCATTTACATTAGCATGGTGACAAACACCTGCATGCATAAAGTAAAGAGTGTCCACTTTAGAGCCTCTGGCAACAACCAGTGAGCCCTTACTAATTTTCCACTTTCCACTACCAAATGTGGTAACATAATCAGCATCATCAAGCTGTCCAGTAGAAAGCAGATTCTTCTTGATCTCAGGCACATGCCTGACATCATGGAGCATAAGCTGTGAGCCATCTGAAAACACAAGTCTCACATCACCTCTGCCAAGTATCTTGCATGCATGGTTATCACCCAAATAAACCACTCCTTCATTGCCAGCAGTGTACCTGACAAACAAGTCTCTGCAACCTGTGACATGAAAGGAGGCACCTGAATCAATGATCCATGAGTGCATACCATGACCACCTGTAAGAAGTGAATGGGCATCAAGTGAAGAAGTAAATAGGACCTCATCCTCACTGCCACCTGCATGTGACACATTGATTTCTTCGATCTTGACTCCACTTTTGCCCTTTGGCTTTACATCTTTGGCTTCATCCTTCTCTTTGTCTTTGCCTTTTCCCTTTTCTTTCTGATCATTTTTCCATTTGTAGCATTGCTTTTTAATGTGTCCCTTCTTGCCACAATAATGGCATTCCAAATCCTTTTTGGAGCGAGACTTGCTCCTTCCCCTTTCTTGGCTTTTCCCCCTTTGCTGGGATCTCCCACGTGCATTCATTGCATTTGACTTGCCAACAGAGTTGTTTTTCCTGTTCATCTCTTCTTGAAGAAGAGCACCCTCAACATCTGCATATGACAGCATAGCATTCGAATTGCTAGTGGCTGTCCTAAATGTGTCCCAACTCTCTGGCAAAGTGCATAACAAAAAAGTGGCTTTGAACTCATCGTCCATTGCCAACTTTTGATTGATGACCTGGCTGACAATACCATTAAACTCATTGAGATGGGCTGTCATAGATGCCCCTTCCTTCATCTGAAGGCCTATGAGTTTCTTCAACCAATACACTTTGCTTGAGGCACTTTGTTGGGCATACAAGTCCTGCAATCTCTGCCACATTCCCCAAGCTGTCTTCTCTTCACGAATGCTGAAAAGTAATGAGTCTGACACAGACAACATGATAGTAGATCTTGCCAGCTCATCCATATCTTCCCACTCTTCAGCTGTAAGAGAAGCGGGCATCACACCCCTTTCTTTGATAGGCTTGTGCTGCTTTTTCTGGAGCAACACATTGTAGCACTGGGTTTGCCAAATATCATAATTATGCGAGCCTTCAAGCTTCTTGATATGAAGCAATGAAGAGCTCTCACCTGTGGTTGCCATAGCAAAATACAACCTTTAATGCCTGACTCCCTGCAAATGTGCAAACACTGCACCAAAAGATGTGCAAACACTGCACCCAGAGCACACAAAGTGCTCACAAATGTTCTCCCAAGCTTTATCTCCCACTGCGGAAGCAAGAATGCAACTTTTCTCCCACTTTTTGTGATGAAAACACCAAAATCTGGTTGCTGCAGATTTTGGACAGCACCTTAAATGTGCTCTTTTGCCCTACCAAAGTACTGTACAGCAGTACTAAGCGCTCACCAATGATGTACCAAACCTGTACCGGCAATTTCAGCAGCTGAATTTGAACCTTTTGATCACTCAAAACAGTGTACAGCCATGCCAAAACATGCACAAAGCTGTGCCAAATCTGTACCAGCAGGTACAGTAGCAATAAATGCTCTCCTGGCTGTCCAAATGAGTGAAAATCAGATTTTTACAGTCACGAACACTGCATAAAACAGTCCCGAACAGAAATTGGGCAAAAGCCCCTTGACTGCAAGCTGATTTTTGAGGATTCAAGGCATAAATGTCTTGCCTGCTGCTTTGCCAAGCTCAACAAGCATACAAACTTGAAAAGCCCCTTGATTTGAGATCAATTTCTGATCATGCATGGTACATTGGCGCATATGAAGGCATCCAGAGTGTTCACGATGCTTCCCCCTGGCCACATATACATCAAATACATGAAAGCCCCTTGATTTACAGGCACATTGGGTGCTTGTAAGTCATCAGCACATTAACCACAGCATAAAATGCGATCGCCTGCATGCAAATCAACCAAATCGGCACAAAAGCCCCTTGATTTGCACTGCAATTTGCTGCAATTTGCTGCAATTTTGCCCAAATGTGCAATTTTTCACATCATACAGCATGTATGAGTGCTTAATTGCACAATTACATCAAAAGCCCCAAATTTCGACATCCAATTTCCTGCAAATTGATCCTGATTTGACCAATTTCCTGCAAATTGATCCTGATTTGACCAATTTCCTGCAAATTTATCCTGATTGTGACCAATGTCACCCAATTTTGCCAATTTTGCTCAAAAATTGAGCAATTGGGCACCTGTATTTGCTCAATTGATTTAATTGATAAGAAATTCGCAAAAAATTGAAGGCAAATACCTATGAAATTCTGAATTTCTCTGATTTGCAGGCGGGTTGATGAATTTGGTGCTGCTGCAGAAAGATTGTGCTGATGAAAAATCCTCACATGTGAGTATCTTCAAGCGTGGTGTAGAAGACTGCTGCAAGCGCTGCCCTTTGGCGAGCTTTGTCAGGGCGAGTGATGCGAACAATACCAGGTTGTTGCCTGTACTCCCAGCAGCGCACAGAACAATACCAGGTTGCTGCCAGATGGAAGCTTGCTGACGGGCGCCCCCTTCGCTAATGGTCGGGCGTTGATCACGATGTCACGGTGGTGGGCGTTTGCCTTCGCCTATCCGCCAGCTTTGCGTGAACCTGCAGCAGCACGGCGCCCGTCGCACGTCTAACGCCTTGTGGCCACCAAGGCTACACGCTCACCGCACCGTTTCTGCCGGCTCGTGTCAAGTAGTAAAAGCCTTCGCTTCACCCACTTGATGGACGCCCGCCGACTACCTGTAGGTGCAGTTGATGCGCTGGCTGCTGTTGTTGATGCGCTGGCTTCTGCTGCGCTAACTGGGTGGCTGCGCCTCTTCACACATAGGCTGCTGAATGGGAAAGTTGCTGCCTGCCTGTGTCAAAGATTCGAAGGGCACCTGCCCTAAAACAGAAGCTGCAAGGTCGCCCTTCTCAACACCTACAGGCTCCGAATGAACCAGGCAAACCTCACTCTGGCTCTGATACCAGTTGATGGGGAGAAACTAGAATTAGGGTTTAGAGATCATTCATGGGAGACATACACAGAGAAGCAAGGGAGAGAGAGAGAGTGAGTTGTGGGGATAAGTCAACTCATGAAAAGCATGAGTGTGTGACTCCCCTATCACACATGTATATTGCACTAGTACACATAGTGCACTTAGTACATTAAAAGTACTAAGTGTACTATGTACTATAACTTATGGGCTTGTACACACTATAAGGGTGGGCATAACGCCTTTACCCCAACAGCAGCAAAGGCCTTGGAAGCACCAGCCCACTGGTGTGATGGAGAAGGAATCTAGTAGCAGCAGCAGAGCAGAGGAGGCACCAGCGCAGAGAAGAGGAGCTACACAAGCAAAATGAGCAACTATGTGGTGGGGCAGGAAATAGAAACTTGGAAAAAGAGATTTGCTATCCTGAAAGGAGAAGGAAAAAATCCGGCTACTCAGCCAGACAGGAAAGGGAAAGAGATCGTATTATGGACTGGATCAGCAATGGATGTCATCCCTGAGAACAAATTAAAGGAGCATGCATGGGCAGCCACAAAGAAGTTGGAAGAGAGAGATAACGATCTTAGGGTCCAGATAGAAGAGCTGGAAGCGCTTATTGAAGAATTCAAAGAATAGCAAAAGAAAGATAGCAAGACTATCAAGGATCTAAATAAGGAGGTGGAAGAAGCTAAACTCCCCACAAGGGTAACTAGAGGCAAAGGTGGTAAGATGAGCTTAAATGAGCTAAATGTTGCTTTGACGCTAGAAAATGTTGACATTAAGAAAAAAAAATAAAACAAATGGATGCCATGAAGAAAGCCCATACTGAAGAAGTATTGTCCAAAGAACAAATGCTTCAAGACTTCCAAAGGTGGGCCAAAATAGAGAAGAGGGCACGAAAAGCCATGCAGAGGAAGCTGCACGAAGAACTGGGCTAGAAGAGCCTAAGTGCCTGGAAGGAGACCGCACTCAAATGCATGCAAAATCTGGTGCAGACACCACAACAGCAGGCGGGTGCCATGAGGCCTTCCAACTAGGATGACATTGCAAAATTATTGAACTAGTTGGAAGTGCCTAAGGTGGTAGCTTAGGGCCAAAGCAGCTCCAAGGCAATAGGCAGGACAAGGCTAAATCCCCTCCCCAAGATCCAGAGCCGTACAAGGAAGTAGTGGGCTCTTATGACTCGTGGATCTGGGTGAGGAGGCAACAACTCATTCAAAGAGCAACACTGCTAGTTCCCCTCACCAACTAATGGAGCCATCTAGCAGAGAGAGAAAAGGGGGTTCCCAGATCAGAACCATCTGGAAGGCCACCCTATGGGTAGAAATGGAGCCAAGGCGAGAGAAGAGGGCCAAGAGAGCCAGAGCAACCTGTTTTTGAAGAAGACATTATCACTCCAAAAAATTCAGAGCCCCATGCCTTCGTTGGCTAGCATGGCGGTGGATGCTATGAAAAGGACTAAAGCAAACTATACCCGAAGGCATAACAAATCGATGTGTAGTTCAGGACGGGAAAACAAAAGGACATGGCTCAGGCACGCTTGAGTGAGTAGCAGGAAAAGAGCCTATGAGCCTAGGTGTGCACCAGATAGACCCATAAATTTTGTTAGGCATTGCAAGAGAGGCTGAACCAGAAGCGGGCGGGTGGAACAAGCCATAGTCACTTGGACAACATGTTCCAAAGTCAGAGGCAATCCGAATCCAAAAAAATTTTAAATTTTTAAAAGCAACAAAACCTATGGGCTTCGCAGCCCATCGTGATCACTAGGTGTTGGCGGACAACCAGCCCGTTTGGCCACTGCCCAGGCCATCACCCAGACTATCCCATTGTGTAACAAACTATTATGGTTTGAGCTTTCTTAATTCGTGCAAACGGGTGTACCCAGATGGATGTAAGTAGCAAAGGGAGATTTTCTCTATATGTGTGAATTAGAGGATATAGAAGACATAATAGCTGGTAGAGATCAGGAGTGCATGAGCTGAGAGCGACTGTCATTATGTTGTACTGCTAAGAGTCCAAGATAATACTAAAGAATTGGGTTTTTCTCCATCTCATCTCTATTCTGCATTGCACTATTCTATCTATTCCTCGTCTAGTTTGTGTTAATTACATTCTTTTTTGGACACTAACTCCTATCCAGAATCATGGTGGACCTAGGAACTAAACAGCTTACAGTTTTATACGAGACTAACTCCCCAAGCTTAGGCAAACTGGCAGCTCAACATACCAATGTGTTGGCTTGTCGCGCTACTCAGCCAGAGCCGCCTAGGTGGTCCAAAACCACATAAGTGCTGGGTCTTGACTAGACACCAACACCCTACAAGATAACAACAAAACCATTGCATCAACCTCATCCACAATTGTAAGTGGAGAGGGTAAGAGTATCTTGGAATACCTTTGGGGCATGAAGAAGGGAAACACATTAACAAAGATTTTGTTAAATGTTGAAACAAGGTTATCAAGGTCCTATAGATTCCTAGGCAATATAATGGTGATATTGCATTTGAGTTCCCACCAGCCATGGGATCACGTGCAGGAATGGACTCCATGGAGCATAATTATGATTCCCAATGGTGGTCAAAGCCACAAACCTCCAACATTGCCTCCCCTAGAGTGTGTCGGAGAAGCCATTTCCTAGATAGTTTGAAGTGTGTGAATGAGCTTTTCCCACAACTTAAGAACGATAGGGTCTCAAACACATCACATTTTAGTGGGAGCATGCTAAAGAAACCAACTAGTGGAGAGAAGTACAACAGTGTATCTAGAAAGCTCCTTTGCCATTGCTGATCAATGCATGCAATGTGCATCCCTACATGTAATTGCTACATCTATTATTTGATGCCATTCGACGAAATGATGAGCCAATTAATGAAACACATTGGTATCCCCACCATGAACATAATGTACGGGCATGCACATCCAAGGAATTAACTAATAGGACAAAGAAAATGGTATCTAGGGTGTTAGATTGTAATGTTGGGGCAAGAAAGGTACAACTATGTGTGGAAAAAGAAATCATGATGGAAATGCTAGTGTAAGAGGTGGTTTCTCACATTTCATTGGGGAACAAGAGTTCATCAACATTGCAGAGGAGACGGGACCATTGGTGGAAGACAGTTGGTAAAATAAATTTGGTTGGACAACTTTGTTTTTGTAAATGAGTTATAACTATCTAGATAAGTAAAGTGGTAAACCTTAACAATTTTATTATTAGATTTTGAAGGTCAATAATTGCAGCCTCGGGCCTTCTAAGGAGATCTTTGGGTTGGATGCACTTTTGAAGCTGAAATGAGAGTGCACCTATGACTTTTTCCACAGAAGCAGATTCCCAAGACAAACCTTCATAGGTGAGAAGTGCTTTGTTTTCAAGATGTCCACCATTGGACCTGCTTTTGGGTTGGATTTGGTGAATCGAATGCAACGGACCATCTTTGGGGACCTATGACATGCACGGATACAATTCCACTACACCCGACGAACATCAGATTGGGTGACCATTGCTTGTCATGTGTACGATCTAAGGTAGAATATTACAAATGTAATAATAAATGTGGTCAAAGGATTTCAACTGTGTTACATCTTAAATGACTTGAGTTTTCACAGTGCATCCAGGATCTTCTAACAATTGTGACATGTGAAATGAAAGAGGAGGCCCAATGTCTATTTTAGGAGTGCATCAATGAGGTGATGGAAAACCATGGTTGTGAAAGGGTGGATTTCTTTGGTTTCATGGTGGCAGACAAGGCACAGGCTAACTAGAATGCAGTTTGACATGTATTTAATCATGGGAATTATAGCATCCTAATAGATAGGGAGAGGTCCTACCTATTTCATTAGGAGCAAAGCATGGTTGCCCACACAACAAAATATGTGTGCACCACATCTCAAGGTGAGCACAAAAGCAATGTGTGAGAAATGGTGCATGGATCCTACTAGTGAAGCTTGAAGCCTTTCTGATCCATGCATCCAATTGTCTAGTTAGTCCCTTTGCCAAGGCTTTTGCAAAAAAATTATATGATGTTGAAAGCATGGTTATTGGCCTCCAATTGTTGAGAATTCCCTTATCATCTCTTTTATGTATTAATTTAATCACCCCTTCAGTAATGGAGAGGGGTAGAGTACTAAATCTAAGGGACTCTTTCCACACCTGTAGAAGAGGTAGAGTAAGAATCTCTTTAAAGCATTTAAAGAATTCACTTAGTCATCCAAGCCTAGGAATCGATACCTCCAAGTATTTCCTCCTCTATCAACCTTCAACTATTTCCTTCTCTATCAAGTCTCTTTCTAACAAACCTGCCAAAGAGGATGGCACTGTTTTTTTCTACATTTGGCTATTTTTACATAGGCCTCCTTTCTAGCAATGGACATTGTTTGGTGGGCACTGATGGATCGATTCAAAGTGACATATGGAAATGACTAGGTTATCTTCAAGACAGGATGCCAATATGCCCTTACTGTCTCAGAGCATAGGGATTTCCTCTTCCCTTTTTTTTCAGCCTAGCAAAGGTTTCTTTTAAGGGCCTCTCCCCCTTGCCAGCCCACCACTCCTCCCTGAGAAACACTTGGATATGTTTGTTTTCAATTTCCTCTTCCCTCCTTAGCTCAGCTTTGGTTTGTAACAAACGGTTTTGATACCCCAAGTCCCCCTCATCACCCTTCTTTTCCAATACCATGAGGAGATCCAGCTTTTCCCTTCTTTTGTTTCTTCTATAAAGGTTAGCTCTTGACTTTACTTCTTTTAGTAGACCATTGTTTCTTTTACTGGTGCAGACCCAGCTTAGAGTCAAGCTCTCTTTTAAAGATGACCTCCACTTCATTTCTAAGAGTGGGTAGTTTAAATAACTTAGGATCTACATGAAACCAACCAAATCTAACTATCAAATCTGTCTTTCTTAATGACATAAGAATTGGCTTATGGTTAGAGATCTAAGTAGACTGTAGAGTTGAAACTTTCAAGTTGCTATATTTCATTGCTAATGAGCCATTTAAGTAATATCTGTCCAGCCTTGCCTTTCTGATGGAAGGTGTTGTTCTTCCATTTTTGACTAGGTAAATTCAGGTTTAGAGGCTAGGTGTTGTTCTTCCATTTTTGACCAAGTAAATCCAAGTTTAGAGGCTAGGTTAATTAAATCATGAAAGGGTTTACATTGGGACCAGGCTTTTAAGTTCTTGAACTCTGATAGTTAATCCTAGCTGTTGCATTCTATCCTACTAGGTTTCCACCATGTTCAATTCCCCAACTAGTAGGATATGTAGGTCTAATTAAAGTAGAGATCTCCATAGCTTGGGCCTAGAATTGGTAGGGCTTGAAGCATAGAGAGAGACCACATACCATTGGAATTCATTTTGCATTTTTACGGTAACCCATCTATTAGAAGAATCTACTAGGTGTCCTTTTATGGCTTTGGGCCACTTAGAGTGGGTCCCCAGGGTTGTGCCACCACTGCCATGAGGGTGGTTTGTACTCTACCAGTTGTGATCTTTTGAGATCTTGCGAAAGTTAGACCTTAGGTGAGCCCCTTGTGTCCTTAACTTCCTAGAAGCAGACACAGTCATCAGGGCTGATCTTTTCCTTGAGCGGCCAGTTCCTTATCATGTTGGCTTTGTTTGGGTCTGTTAGGCCCTTAAGGTTAAAAGACATAATCAAATTAATCATTATTTCTTTTGGTTTTGGGGAAAACCGGTTTACTTCTACTAGCCAGGGTCTTTTCTAAGGGTATAGGAGAGTCTAGGCTCTCCCTGACCATGGAGATTTTTCTTTTTGAATGTTACAGGATCAAGGTACATGGAGATTTGAATATTCCACAAATTGATGAATAAGGAAAATAAACTATAGACACCATAGCATAACTCAATGGCATAAACTCAAAGAACACGAGATTGGGTGCAAAACACCCCCCCCCCCCCGGACGTGTGTGGCTCCTCTCCCACATCCGGTATTTAAATCATATTTCATAATACGACCAGTAGGATCTGGAGAAGATGCCATGCCAAAAGAGGATGATCCCCCTGAACAAGGCTAACGTGAGCAGCTAGAGGGGGAGCATTTTGTCCCCCTTGAAGGGATGCTTAACCTAATTCTACCTAGAGAGTGATATAGAGGAACCCGACAACGACGAGACAGAACCAAAGCCTAACCCTAATCTAGTCGTACGGCTTTATATGAGCGCATCGAAAGGGTAATTTTTACTGAGGTTACTCCCACTTCAATCTCTTGGAAATGGTGGATTGGATAGGTGGCAATAATTAATGATAGAAAAAACACCTTTCTATCAATAATTATGTGGCACAACGTGCTACATAATGAAAAAAAACACCTATTTCTTCTTTATTATCTTGGTGTTTTTGTCTTTTTTATTTTCTTTCCTTCCATTGAGAAATATTTTCTTGCTCTCATACTAATTTTCTTATGATCCTTTAAATTTTTCCCTTTTGTGTTACCTATTTTTTTTATTTCTTTCTTGCTATTTTTCGTTCCTCCTCCGTTTCCCTTTATATTTCTATGTCTAACCCCTTATCTTTATTTCTCTCTCTACATTCCTTTTCCCTTGTATCTAGATTCTGTCACATCAGCTCAGGTCTTATGAGAAGAAGGTGGAAATATTATTCCCCTTAGGCTGGAGGGGACACACACACCGTCTTATGAGTGTTGGAGAGAAGTTACCTCCTAAACTACACGACAACAGAAAGTACTTTGAAAATGGCGCAACTAGGACGTGGGAAGGTTCCATGTGGATCTTCGTTCATCGTAAATGGGTATCTACATAAATTTTAATGCTTTCTATATAAAATTATTATAACTTTCTCAATGATTAAAAATGGGTATCTACATAAATTTTAAAGCTTTCTGTCCCCCCCCAAAAAAAAAAGCTTTCTATATAAAATTATTATACCTTTTTCAATGATTCATTGTCATGTGGTGTTAACTATATCAATTTGTCAACAAACATTATCAGGTGGTTTTACAAATGTATTGATATGATACTCTCTTTCTTTCTTTTTTTGCTTATTTTTAACTTGATCCTTTGAGAGAGTTGGTTTGTTAAGCCATGTGGAGATAGTATGGAATTTTTTTTGTGTGCCTTTAATATTTCAATTGTAATGATTTTTAGTCCTTTCTCTTCCATACACATTATCAATGATTTTTTAGTCCTTTCTCTTCCATCCACATTATCAATAACATATATTCCCAAATTAGGATTATCCATAGTGTGTAAAGGTGAGGGGTTCCACTAAGCCATTGACTTGTTGAGGTCACTTCTCATGTTTAATGTTCATTTTTTAAACTATATTTGAAGGTAAGTCTAAATTTCTTTTCTTACAATATTTTTATTATCTTCCTTTTGCAACTTACACAAAATTTATTGTCACTTATTAGGTGAAAATAAATCTAAAATCTCTAAAATTTTATGTTTTAAAGCCTTAGTAAGTAAACTTTTCTAAAGAGTTTTCATTGTTGTTTTCTCTCCACTACATGATTGTGACTACAAAGAAGCTATGCAACAAACTAGTGACATAATAGGGCTTGTTACGGGGCTAATTTTTTATCTTCTTCTTAAATAAATAATTTGAATTTTGTTACATGATTGAGACCTCAAACAAGACAAGCAACAAATGAAAGACATAGTAAGTGGCTACTGTTTCAAGGTTACATCACCCTTATGATGTTGCTTGCATAGTGACATTATTATAGATTCTTTTCTCCAAGTTGTAAGATACATGGTTCTACATGGAATTGATATACTACTTGAACATTTTTTTACTCTTATAATACTATGTTCTTATCCTCCTTTATCACAAATTTTTAAAAATCATTCTCATATAAGTCAAACTTGATGCCACCCTTGTAAGGTACATGGTTCTACATGGAATTGATATACTACTTAAACATTTTTTTACTCTTATAATACTATGTTCTTATCCTCCTTTATCATAAATTTTTAAAAATCATTCTCATATAAGTCAAACTTGATGACACCCTTGTAAGGTACATGGTTCTACATGGAATTGATATACTACTTGAACAATTTCTTACTCTTATATGATAATTTTTAAAAAACATTCACATATAAGTCAAACTGGATGGCCAAAGATCGTGACTTGTTTTTGAACATATCAAACAACGGGTCCATACAAACATTAAAAAAATACAATAAGTAAAGGCTTACATCAAACCATGAGTAGAGTTGGCTTCCTTGATTTTTTCCCATTGCTATACATCTCGATATTCATTATTTTCATGGTATTTAGGTTTTTAATGTGCAAAGTATTGCTATTGATAAAGTTGATATTGGACACAACAATGTTTCTCAACTCGTAAGAGGACTTGGTTTGCCAATCAAAGAAGGTTGGTTTGAATTATTTCTTAAAAGTCATAGGGATAGTGTGTGCATTCATGCTAGTATTTTTCTTAATAAATATATTGTTTAGAAACGATCAACTTTCAGCATGGATGCCTTTGCATTCATCAATAGGCTTAATTAACACAATTTTTTTAAATGACATGCTAATAAGGATTAATATGGATTTGACATAACTTGGGTACGATCTTTCAACACACACACACACCCCCTTCCAAAAAAAAACCAAGGACATATTAGATGTAAGATATTTCTAAACAAATTTAAAAGGTTAAAGAAGAAGAGAAGCTTATGCTAGTGAGAAATGCCAAGGAAACTAATATACCCATTAAAATACATTTGTGATTTATACATACATTGGTGGGCCTTACTTATTACTATACGTAAATTTTATGTAGTGCTTGAATTTTCTTTTGTTAAACTGACAAGATCTTGGTGCATGGAGAAATCTCTCACCACTCATTTACCTTTCAAATTAGAATTTAACGAGAGCAGATAAATTAACCATGGAAAAAGCACATGAAAGCATATAAACGCATGAGAAAAATTAGCACAAGATAAGCATTGGGTGCAACGTGAGTGGCTTCACTTTCCACATGCCATAAGTATTTTTTATATTTCTTGCAAAATAGCCCAAGGAGCCGTAAATAGCTTTCCTTACAAAATTGGGCTTGTCTTTTACAGAAATAATCATAAGTCTTGTAACTAAGGTTACACCCATAAAAAATTATATCCACATGTGCACAAAATATGGCATGCCCCATAAATACAAAATAGGCAACGGACATAATAACAAAATATATACATACGATCAAATAACTAAAGTAAAACTACATGATACCATAAATAATAAATATGCCCTATCCATGACCCTACACCCATACAATGTCCTAGTTGGCTCTATCGTAGTACTCAACACCTATTACTCAACAATGCCAACCATGTTAGTTAGATACAATAAATTGGAATCCTCACAATCAATTCCAACATGATAACATATGATAGGCACAAACATAAATGCCAATAACACTAGCTCAGTTCTCATAACATGGAATCTACCACAAAACCAATAACACTAGCATGGCCCCAACCACCACTAACACTAGCTTGTTAGTATTTAATAATGGAATCACCCATGTTACCAACTACCAGCATGGTGCAACCTTTGGTATTTCACGCATCACCAATCTACTGTAGAAGGATGTAGCTAGCATCCCACTTGCTTGCTTATATAAGAAGATGAGGTTTTGGACAAGTGCAAAAAATATCACTCAGGCATCCACCGAGCATCTTCTATAGGATGATTCTTGAAGGTCAAAAGATACTTGGTGTACATGTTTCCCATGCGTGTGGTAGTGTGTCGAGATGATCGTGTTGATGTGATCAATCATTATGTCAGGTTCAAGTATTTCCTCTTGATCAACAATTAAAGGTGGCTCTTCGTGTGAGTAGGATGTGAAGGAAGTGGTCGTCTAAATGGTATCAACAAACTAATGTGAATGCAATTATGAATGGTTTGGACAAAGTGCAAAAATATCTCTCAGGCATCCACCAAGCATCTTCTATAGGATGATTCTTGAAGGTCAAAAGATACTTGGTGTATGTGTTTCTCGTGCATGTTGTAGTGTGTTGATGATCAATGATTATGTCAGGTTGAAAATTAATGTGAACGGAATTATGAATTTGCCAGTGTAATGGCAAATTTAATCGGTATATACAAGATCAGTAATCTTTTTGGTGGACTTTAAATGGCCCATAAAACCTTGGTGCTAACTTCACTATTGGATTCTTCTTAATGCTCTTAAGGTGCCTCTTCAATTCTTCTTAACACTCTTGAGGCGTCTCTTTTCAATTATTAAGAAGAGAACATAATCACCTTCTTTAAAGATATGAAGCGTCTCTTTTCAATTCTTAAGAGAACATAATCACCTTCTTTAAAGATATGGGTTTATGTTTCTTATTTGCTTGCTACTTAGCATACACTTCTTAAGATTTGCGATCTGCATATAGTTTGGTATACTTGTTGAAATATATTCTCAAAACCTCTTTTCAATTCTTAAGAGAACATAATCACCTTCTTTAAAGATATGGATTTATGCTTCTTGTTTGCTTGCTCAAGCGTACGCCTCTTAAGATTTGCGATTTGCAGATAGTTTAGTATACTTTTGCTGAAATATGTTCTCAAAACCTTAAGTAAGCTCATCAACGGCCTCTACTTTATGAGAAAATTGAGAGGTAGAAATGGGTAAAGTCTTCCCATAAATAATCTCAAATGGTGCACAACCCATGCTGAATAAGGTGTATTGTTCTAATTAAACTGAAGAAGGTGAATGCCCAAAAGTCTAGGTTGCGATGAAACATAAGTTCTAATATAGAATCATACAACTAGTAACTTCTGCTTGTCCACCATTAGACTTTGGATGAAATGCTTCGTAAGATAAAGTTTCCAAATCCTAAGTGCATGTACTCTCAGGGGGGTCACTCATAAATATGTAAGCATAGCACATGGGTTCAACAGAAGGGGTTTTTTAAATCCCTTTTTTACACATTTTTTACATATAGAAGGGTACCATTTAAAGGGGGTGTTTATAGATTGAATAGAAAAAGGGTGTGTTTTGTTCATGAAAAAATTAAATTAGGCCTTGAACGCACGTGATATAGAGAGTTTACATATAGTGAACCCCTCGAGCATGTACTACACCAATCAAATTTTTGTCATAATTAATATAGTTTCACACTACTCCTTTCAATTTACAGCTCTCATAAGCTAAGGGATGACCATCATGCATGAGGACTGCTCTCCAATCCCATAACCACTTGCATTGGTCACAACTATAAAGAGAATGGTCTAGTAAAGTCAGAAAGTTGTAACACATGGGCATGAGTATCAGCTTCTTTCATCAATCACATCTACAAAGAATGGTCTAGTAGAGTCAAGAACACTGGGGCATGAGTAAGAGATTCCTTGAAAGCTTAAAAGGATTTATCATGTTATCATGAGGTCTAGGCCAAGTGACAATGGATTCGATCTTCTTTGGATACCACTTAAATGCCCTTGTCTTAGACTATGTGGCCCAAGTACTCAATTTTATCTTGAAAGAAACTACACTTCTCAAGGTTAAGATAAAGTTGGCTTTTGTTTAAAAGAGAATACTAGCTCCAGATGTTTCTTATGATCTTTAATACTTTTACTGAAGGCTATTATATTATCGAAGAATACAACCACAAAATCTTCTCAAGGTTAAGATAAAGTTGGTTCTAACTCCAAATGCTTCTTATAATCTTCAATACTTTTACTGAAGACTAGTATGTCATCAAAGAGTATAACCATAAAATCTTGATATTTGAGGAATATGTGGTTTAATACTTTTACTCGACACTAGTATGTCATCAAAGAATATGACCACAAAATCATGATATTTGAGAAATGTGTGGTTTATCATACAACTAAAAGCTGGGGAGCATTGGTAAGTCCAAAGGGCATTACCAAAAACTCATAATGACCATACTGAGTCCTAAACGCAGTCTTATACACATCCTCCTTGGCCATTTCCTCTGTGATGAATTATAGATGTCGTATATGTGAGGTTTCCCCATTTTCTTCCAGTCTTTCAATTTCATAAGCCTTTGTATTAAGGTTACTTTGCCTAAATGAGGTGCAAATGTCCTTCCTTTTTTATCTAATCCTTCCTTTGAATTTTAGTTCCCCATTTGCAAGATTTTAAAATTTATCCTTGATTAATACCTTGCCTCTGATACCATTGACAATGTTACGGGGATCCTTTTTGTACATCTTAAAGAAATAATTAAATCCTCACAAATATACATCAATTATTAAAAGAGAGACTTGATTTTGAATTAAAAATCAATTAACGTGACTTGTTATCATTAACAAAGAAAAATTAAATACATAAAATAGCAAACATCATCAAAGGTTATGGTAGAGAGTACCACATAAAGAAGAACAGCAGACTGGGTGCAATCTCCCCCCTGACGTGTGTGGCTCCACTCCCACATGCGGTATTTTTAATCATGTATTACCAAAATAGCCCTTGAGCCAACGTGAAGCTTTTGCCAAAAGTAGAGATCTTTACTTTTTACAAAAATGACCAATCCTTCTAGAGGATGTTCACACACATCTAGTGTGTACCAAAAATAATAGTGAAGCTTTAGTTCACACGCAATACATCCGTGCACATCGGTGTACATAAATATTCAAGTGCAAATAAATGACACGCGGCCAACCAAAAATAATGAAGTATAACTCATAAATGTTGAGGCGATGTAAACGCTCATGCACATGACAAAATCCGCGTGACACCTCGTTCGGTGACCTTTGCACAATCATGCCTGTGTGACAACTCGTTTGGTGACCCTCGCACAAGTACGATGCCTCATTCAGCATCCTCGTATTCATAACCTATACTCAACAAGTCAACATGTTAGGTGAGGCAATCAAATACCAATTACACATGGCATCACCCAACCATACATAGAATAGACCCGCAAAGCATATGCCAATCGCACTTACAATGTAGTATTTAGTATGTCATCACTCATGATACTAATTGTGTGAGGATTTAATCTTCTTCTCAAGAATGTACACCCAAGCAGGATTTAATCTTCTTCAAGAATGTACACCCAAGCTCTCATACCACTATTACTGGGATCCTTTTTTGTACATCTTAAAGAAATCTGCTTATGCTTCTATCACCGTTATTTTTTACTTTGTACACCCACTTGCATCCAATGGCTTTCTTGCCTTCAGGCAATTACACTAAATCCCAAGTCTCATTTCCATATAGTGCATCCATCTCCTCATCTATAGCTTTCTCCCAACACACATTTTCAACAGCCTCATCAATGCATGTGGGCTCTACAACCTGCACAACTTTTGCCATGTATGCATAATGATGTGCCACATAACCATCATAGGTAAACCTCTGCACAAGATTCTTCACTCTCCCAGATCTTTGCAGCTTTGCATTTATGGCTTCCATAGCCTTCTTTACACCAGGTGTTCTCATAGCTGGTATTCCAAAATCCTCATCAAGGCTCATCTCTGAGCCACTAGACTCTCTATCAACATGAGAATGCCCTGCAGAAATGTCAGGCATACTAAGGGGCTCAACCACTTTCTCTTTGCCTTTATGTGATGTACTAATCACATTTGCAAGACTGGTATTATGACGCAGCGTGCCACTCCATGGTCTATCAACTGAACCACTAGATGAGGACTCTGAGCCACTAGACTCTCCATCAACATGAGAATGCCCTGCAGAAATGTCAGGCATACTAAGGGGCTCAACCACTTTCTCTTTGCCTTTATGTGATGTACTAATCACATTTGCAGGATTCGTATTATGACGCAGCCTGCCACTCCATGGTCTATCAATTGAACCACTAGATGAGGACTCTCCTGGTCCACTCAAAGACTGTGATTGCTGACTTGCATTCTGTGCAACCACATTTCCACTCACATCAGCCCCAACAACAGCTTCTTTTTCAGCAGCATACCAGCTGATCATCTCATCAAAAACAACATCCTTGCTTACCCTCAACTCACGTGTAGCAGGGTTATAACACCTATATTCCTTTTGCTCAAGGGAATATCCAATAAACACATATTTTTCAACTTTTGGATCCAGCTTAGTTCTCAGCTTATCTAGCACATGTACATATGCAATGCATCCAAAGACTTTCAGATGAGACAAATCAGGTTTTCTGACAGTAAACCTCTCCTCTGGAGTTACATCATGTATGGCTGCAGTTGGGAGTCCTGTTCATGATGTAAACTGCTATAGAAACAGCCTCAACCCAATAGCTATGCGGCATATTCTTCTCTCCCATCAATGCTCGCGCAATCTCAGTAATGTGCCTATTTTTCCGCTCAGCAACTCCATTTTGCTGCGGAGTGTATCTACATGTAAACTGTCTCTGAATACCATTCTTCTTCAAAAATTCAGAGAACTCATTGGAGAAGTACTCTCTCCCTCATCTGACCTTAGGCACTTTACATGTTTTCCTATTTGCTTTTCAACCATAACTCTGAAATTTTGAAAATCAGTGAACACCTCACTCTTCTCCTTCATGAAGTATACCCACACTTTCCTTGTGTGGTCATCAATAAATGTCACATAATACCTGCAGCCTCCCATAGACATGGTCTTCATAGGACTCCATACATCTGAATGCACAACATCTAGTGTATTTCTGCTCACATTTCTCTCATGTGGAAATACATGCTTTGTTTGCTTTCCAAATTGGCATGCTTCACATATTTTCTGTATACCTTCAGCTTTAAACTTTGGCAGCCCCGTCACAATTCTTTTAGTCTGCATAGACTTCATTCTCTGCACATTCACATGTCCAATTCTTTTATGCCAAATTTTTGTGTCTGCAACAATTCCTGAACCATTTGCAAACATCGCAGCACTCACTTCAGGCATGTTTACATTCAATGTAAACATTCTGCCCACTCTGTTGCCTTTTGCAACCAACTTGCACTTGTCTTTAAAGTCTTCAACATAACAACCATCAGGGTTAAACCGAACCTGCAAACCCTGCTTAATCATCTGGCCAACTAAAACCAGATTCTTTGTTATGTTCAGAACATGAAGTACATCTGTAAGGTACTTCACTTTGCCATCCTGCATAAACAATGGCACATCTCCAACATGGGCAATTGGATGAGCAGTGTCATCCCCTGTTTCCACACAAAACCTGGTCTTTCAAGGTTTTGCATCTCCTTGAACCTCCCCATGACTTGTCATGTGGTTCGAAGCACCTGAATCAACGTACCATACATCATCTTTATGTGCTGCTTCCACATTTTCAGACATGGCATTAACGACATGCTGCATAACAAACAACCTTTCATTATCCTCATTGTTTCTGCTCGAGGATGCATAGTTGTTTTGCTGCAATTTCCCATTTTGCATGTCAGTTTGCTTCTTATAACAATCTGCCTGCCCATGTCCAGGCTTACCACAAGTAAAAGCATCCACGTGTATCATTATACTGCCTTTGCCAATTTCCACGACCTCTTTGACTCCCCCTGCCTCTGAATTGGCCTCTTCCACCTGCGTGTTGTTGTTGTTGTGAATTATGGGACTGTTGTTGTTGCTGCTGCTGCTGGCCATAATTCTGATTACCTGATCGGCCACCTCCTTGGCCGCGTCCACGGCCTCCTCTACCTCGTCCTCTTCCTGAACTTGTGTAGAAGGCCTGTTGCTCTGAACTATTTTTGGTTTGTGAAGACTGTTGGTCTTCACCCAAGCTCTTCTCTTCTATAATAAACATAGACACCAAATCTGTGAAATTGGGAATGTTTTCTCGAGTCTAAATAGATGTCTTGAATGCCTTGTATTGTGGCCCGAGACCACGTAGACAGACTTCCACCTTATCATCATCATCTACTGAAACACCAATAGATGCAAGGGATTCCACAATACCCTTGATCTTCAATGCAGTCATTTTCATAGACATACTCTTTTTCTCCACAGTATGAAGTTCATTCTTCAACTGTATCTTTCGTGCCTTGGTATTCGTTTCATAGAGCTTTACCAAGGTGTCCCACGCCTCCTTGGGGGACTTGGCATCCTGTACGTGCCCAATCATGGTGTCCTGTATACTGATAGAAAGCCAATACATAACTTTTCTTGCTTCTTGGTTCCAATCCTTGAACTCTTTCACATCTGCAGCAGTCGGATTGATCTCTGGTATCTCCAGTGCCTCTTCATGCTCACCTTCTATGTAGTCCCAGTAACCCTTTCCCATCAGGAAATTTATCAACCTGAACCTGCAAGCATGGAAGTTGTTCTTATCAAGCTTCTCAGCAACAATCTGGTTTATGCCATCATTTGACATCTTGCCAAACACACAAATTTACCAGAAACAGCACTCCTGGTTTGTCCTACACAAACTGCTGTATTTTCTGCAGCGGTACTGCACTACACTCAAATGTCACAACCAGTGACCTCAATGTGCATACATACACCCAATGGCAGCTGTTGACCTCCTTGCAGCACACACAATGTCTGCACAACCAATCTGTCTTCCTACAGTTCTTAAAACAGAGTTCTGCATAGAGTTGATGACTTACTCGCAGTGCTCAAAATCACTTGCTTTCGGAAAAACGGAGGTTCAAATGCGCCTAAAATGCATTTTCCGCACGAATAATATTGTTCAATATAGGACAATATAGTTGCCCGATAGCTTTACTCCCGTGAAGAAAGCTCCTCAATCAGAGATCGTTTGTCGGTGCCTCCCGTAGAGCTCCTGATAAGGATGTAGTCGCCAACACAAATAGGGAAGAGTAGATGAAGCTCTTACCCTCGTACCGCTTCCTGTGCTTCTCTTGCTTGCAGCTTAGTCCTTAGCATGAACCAGGCTCTGATACCATGAAAAGATGCAGGGGAGAAGAGAGCTTGAGCTCTTGCAACAAGCACACACACACACTCACAAAACCCTAAAAGAGAACACACAAGGTGAGAGGCTGAAAATCTTCTTCTTCTTCACACAACACTCAACACACCATATACAAAGATAAGAGTACACACAATATGAAAAGGTACTCAAATACATACTAGGGTTCTCTATAGTGTGAACATATACAAAGATAAGAGTACACACAATATGAAAAGGTACTCAACCAAATACATACTAGGGTTCTCTATAGTGTGAACCTAACTAAATGAGCTGGCGCTATAACTATGTCAGTCTCTAAAATGGCTATCACACAGCCTGTCATCCCACTGGCCGCATATCACCCTTGATCTCACCAACCATGCCAGTGGTGTAAGTGTGAGGCCTATCCCCCAGGCAGGTCATCAGTGTCCACCGCCTCACTAGATGAGCTCGATATCTCAATAGTATTTAGTATGACATCACTCACGATACTAACACGCCCCAACTATTAAAAAATGAGTGGGAAACATAATAACAAAATATCGATATGTGGCCAAATAATTAATGTAATTCTACATAAGAAAATATGTGTTATGCACAACCCTGCACCCATACAACATCCTAGTCAGCTCCATTGTAGTACTCAACAATGCTAACCATGTTAGTTACATATAATCAATTAGACTCCTTATAATTAATTCCAACATGATAACATATGATAGGCACAAATTTAAACACCAATAATACTAGCTTAGGATATAACACGGAACCGCCCACATATACCAATAACACTAGCATGGCCCTAAATGTGCGTACACCAATTACACTACCTCATTAGTATTTAACAATGGAATCACCCATGATACCTTCAAAGGGTGCTTGATTATGAGTAGAGATGTATAACCTTCAAAGGGTGTTAAAGTAGTGTGCCATGGCATGATACGTAAGTAAAATTTTTGAAATAAGGGAATCATGTAATGGAAAATTATACTAAAAAATAATTTTCTTCTTGTCTATATAGCATCCATGTGCTTACAATCTTAGAGGTTAGTGATAGGGTTACCTTGTCATAGTTTTGTGTGTATTGCATAAACATTAAGGGAAAACAATTATTGCACATTTTCGCTTCTCGCTTGCATGTTTAAAGTAAATGGTGATGGTTTGTGCTACACATAAATGAGATTGGACAAGATTAGCCATCAAATGCTAAATTTGTTTTGCATGAAAGAAAGGAACATACCTCACACTTCCCTAATATATCTTTTAAACTGCATCCAATACAAGAGGAAGGTGCCAATTATAGACAATTCCAAAACATATTTTACCATCATCTACTATTTCTTACGGGAGAGCCACCATGTGGCAACTTTTTGTTGAGCCACATGGCAGCTCCTCCATGCTCTTGGCTCAGCCTCCTCTCAATGAAGAAAATGGAGAGATTTTTTTAAATAAAGATTTGTCTGATGGGCACTATTTTCGAGACAAAGAGAGGCTAGAGCCCGCGCTGTGGTAGAGCTCGATTCGACTCTGATTATGTTTCAAGTGGCGTATAACTATGTTATATATACATGCTTTTTACGGCTATGTAGCATATATAAAAATTAATATTTTTATTATTATGGGCGTACAATAATATATATACATATGTGCTTTCTACGGGCGCATATATAATTATATATATACACATACGAGCGACGACCTTATATATATATATATATATATGCTTTCTACGGATATGTATCATATATATTACGAGCGTATATATATACACACACATCCGATGGTGTCATATATATATATATATATATATATATATATATGTGCATATGTATCATATATAAATATATACATATATAATACACACACACACACACATATATATATATATATTAGATTAGATTATATATAATATATTATAATTAGAACATATATAATATAAATATATAAAAATTATCACATAATATCATATTATATTATAATAAAAACATATAATAATAATTATATATAACATATTACATAATTTATATAAATTATATTATATTATTATACATGTATTATATATAATATATATAATATATATAATTTATTCATATATTATATTATATTATATACACTACATATATAATACATATAAAATATAATTTATATATGATATGTAATACATATATTATATATTATATGTATATACGATATATTCATATATTATTTTTTAAACTATATATATAGAGTTTAAACATGATATAAAAAACATACATACATCCATATATATATATATATATGCATATATATATATATATATGCATATACATACATACATACATACATACATACATACATACATGCATGCATGCATGCATGCAGACATACACACATAAATACATATATATATACATATATATATATTCTTTGTCAAATACATATATTTATAAATAAAAAATTTACTATCCATATTTATTATACAATAAATAAATAGAATAGAAAATTTACGTGTTTATCACACACACACACACACACATATATATAATATTATATATTATCATATATAATATATAATATATAGTGTATGTATGTATGTATGTATGTATGTATATATATATATATATATATATATATATATATATATATGCATATACATACATACATGCATGCATACATGCATACATACATACATATACATCTATTTGTTAATATTTTTATTTTTATAAATATATTTTTTAATTATATTAATAAATAAAAAATTATTATAAAATTATCTATAATATATTATATAATAAATATATACTTATATGTTTATTATGCAAATAAAAAACTATTCTTATATTATTTCAACACTAGATGTGTTGGAGCCCACAATTAGTTGTCACCATCAAATCATTTGCTGAATGAGTTTCTCATATATATAAGCGCTCACACACACACACACACACACACACACACACACACACACACACACATAAATGCATATACATACATACATACCTACATACATACATACATATACACACACACACACACACACACACACACATTTATATCTTTACATTTCTTAAGGGAAACATGCCACATGGCAGGAGAAGAGATAAGCCATGTGGCATGCATAGAGGAGGAGAAGACATGAAGTGTGCAGCTCTATCCACCAGTGTCGAGTGGAAGTATTGAGGGGCTGATATAATATAATATAATATAATATATACTAAGTGGAGTTGATATATATTATGTGCATTTAAAGCAACCGTAGACATGCCGTATCCTCTAGAGTCATGAGGACTGGCTCCATCCCGACGATTTCCCCGGTGCCCTCCTATGATTTTATACGCATTAAAGGTTTCCAAGATTATGAGAGAACTTGAGATTTTAGGCTTTGGAATTTGCCTTAAATTCAACTAAGAGATATTTCAAATGTCTTCTATAGGCGAGGAGAGGAAAGTGGAGGGTTGCAAGCGAAAAAGGCAAGGCGGAGGCTGTAGGCACCGGAGGCAAAGAGCGAACGGGAGGATGAGGAGGCAAGGAGCAAAAGGGAGGCTGGAGCAAACGGGAGGATGAGGAGGCAAGGAGCAAAAGGGAGGCTGGGTGTCGAGGGAGAGTTGGCGATCGTGTAGGGGGGCAAAGGGAGCGTGTAAGGAGGCGAAGGGAGCTGCAGCACCTCCAAGGTGGCACAGGGGGTGGCGCTAATATTGTGTGTATATATATATATATATATATAAAGAGAGAAAGAGAGAGAAATACATATATATTATATTTAAACTATATGTTTATTATGTAAATAAATATAAAATTATATCATAAATATTTATTTATATAATAAATATTTACTATATAATAAACATATATTTATTATATAAATTAATATATTATACATATTTATTATATTATACATATTTATTATATAATACATTTATATTCATATATACTTATTATAAAAATATAATAAGTATATATATATATTATATGATAAACACATAATACATATGTAAATTTATATACTTTTCACAAATATAATAAATATACTTTATATTTATTATACATTTATATACATATTTATTAGAATAAAGAAAAATATTTATTATATAAATATATATTTATATTTATATGTTTATTATTTAAATATTTAAAATAAATATTTCTATTATATGATAATTTATATTTATAAATATATACATATATAATTATAAATATTTATTATATGAAAATAATGTATAAACAAAATTATATGTATTATATATATATATAATATTATATTAAAATTAATAAATTATACATTCTTATCATATTAAACACATATCCAAAGAGAGAGATTGTATAGAGCATTAACGACATTATCATCGAGTGCAAAGAGTAACCTTGGTTTGAACTTTTTGAATTCATCATCAAGAAAGGGAGAATGTACATTGAACTTTGCGCCAAAGTGGCCTCATTGACATCGAGAGAGGTAGATTGTGTCGAGCATTAATATTATCACTGAATTTTCGAAGGTGGTTAAAGTTTGCGAGCAATTTTGAAATTGGTATATATATAAATTAAGGTTCTTAGACCTTAGAGCCCTAAGAGTTTATTACACAAGCAAAGAAGGAATATATTTTGAAATCATGTGAAAGTGAGGACATCTTTCTTCTTCTTCTTTTCTTTAATCTTCGGCTTCTTCTAAATCTTCTATATCTTACGTGGAAGTCGCCAGGTTGGCCACGTGACAGCCTCCCAAGAGCTCCCAGATGTTTAACGAGTTGCACATAGCCACGATAACGAGCGTATAAACCCTAGCCTAGAGAGATACTACCAGCAGGAGCAGCTATTAACAACATTCATAGACGAGAGAGAGAGAGAGAGAGAGGGTGAGCCGATTACTATGATAGTCACACTCTATGTCAAGAAGCCTAGAAAAATAGTGAGCCAACTACTGCCACACTACAAACTACAGTCAAGTTGGTAGTCGCTAAGATATTATATAAGAGAGAGGCGATTGACAATGTGAGCTAGACAGGGCAATTAGTTTTTTATCTATCACTATGAGATATTATAGAAGAGAGGGGCGATTAGCAATGCGTGCTAGACGAGGCGGTTACAAATTTTTTATTTTTATTTTTTATGTTGCCCCCTTATCAAACCATGTGGCACGTGGTAGCCAATTTTGAAATTGGTATATATATAAAAATAAGGTTCTTAAACCTTAGAGCCCTAAGAGTTTATTTACACGAGCAAAGAAGCAATATATTTTGAAATCATGTGGAAGTGAGGATATCTTTCTTCTTCTTCCTTTCTTTAATCTTCTGCTTCTTCTTCTTCTTCTATATCTTACGTGGAGGTTGCCATGTGGAAGTCGCTAGGTTGGCCACGTGATAGCCTCCGAAGAGCTCCTAGATGTTCAACGAGTTGCACAAAGCCATGTCAGTGAGCATATAAAGCCTAGCCTAGAGAGACACTACCAAAAGCAACTATTAACAACATAGACTGTAGAGAGAGAGGGTGAGCCGATTACTATGATAGTCACACTCTATGTCAAGAAGCCTAGACAAAGAGTGAGCCGCTACTGTCACACTACAATCGCTATGAGATATTATAGAAGAGAGGGGAGATTAACAATGTGTTCTAGACGAGGCGGTTACCAATTTTTTATTTTTTATTTTTATGTTCCCCCCTTATCAAACCATGTGGTACATGGTAGCCCTCCACCTTGAATGTGGATTGTACAATAGCAAATATACCTCTGCCTAGGGTCGTGTGCCCTTCGTTGCATTGGTGGCGATATGTACATATGCGACCGATAACGTGGCGCACTATCGTTTGCGTGTAGAAAAATCAATCGTACTCAGAATCAACGACCAAATAAGGGATTTGACAATGGACAGGCGGATCAATGTTCATGAAAAACATCATTGCGAACAAACAAAAAAAAATTGCAAGTCTAGATCTTACAAGTTTTTTCACAAAGGTTGCAAACTTTCTTGCTAAATTATAGCTAAAATGTATATAATTTTGAAGACTTTGAAAATTAGTATTTAAATATTCACAAGTGAAACCTCAAATTTTGTAATTTCATTGTAGCTATTTGTGGGTTTTCACTGAACACTAGGGCGGATGTGTGCCTTTAAAAGGGCCCACCGAGAAAAATAATTGTTTTACATAAACGGAACGCTAGAATGACAACAAGAGCCGTCTGATCCCATCAAGGTCACAAATGATGGTAGTTGTTTTCACAAAATATTAAAGGAATCATGATAATAATAAAAAATGTGTTTATAATAATTGTAAATATACATTGATTCTTAATGTGATTATACCTATCTATTAATCTATCTATAATACCTTTAATAGAGTTCTCTTAGAGTTGCCACATGGTAGCTCCCAAGCTCCATCACACTTTAGAGATGTATCCCTAGCAGTGTAGGTAATGTGGGTAAGGGTGGCAAAGGCACATGCAGCAAGGGCGATAAAGGGCAAACACATCACAATATTTTTAGATATTCAAGTCCATCTCTAGAGACATAGTTGTTAGCAAAAGGTAAAGAGAGTGAGTTAGAGAGAAAGAATGAGTGTGTGTGTGTGTGTGTGTGTGTGTGTGTGAGAGAGAGAGAGAGAGAGAGAGAGAGGGCTAGAAAGAGAAAGAAACAGGGTTAGAAAGAGAGTTAGAGAAAGGTAAACAGAGTGACTTAGAGAGAGAGAGAGAGAGAGAGAGAGAGAGAGAGAGAGAGAGAGAGAGAGAGAGGTTAAAAAGAGAAAGAAAAGTAGGTTGTGAGAGTTAAAGGGAGGGGGAGAGAGAGTGTGTGAGTGAGGTAGAGAGAGAAACTGAGTGAGTGTTTTTTAAGGGGGGAAAAAGAGGAGAACGAAGAGAGAGAAAGAGAGATAGTAAACTTACTTTAAACAAGATGTTTTTGTTTTGTTTTAAAGGGAAAAAATAAAAAGAGCCAAAGAGAGAGAGAGAGAGAGAGAGAGAGAGAGAGAGGGGCAATCAACCCGCGAAGGCCGGGTCTAGGCCACTTGAGAAGGGAAGAAGGAGGTTTGAGAAGGCTCGGGTAAAATTTGAATTTGGAAGTCTGAAAAGACGTGCAAAGCATGGTTCTACCAACTAGTGATTTTTATTGGAGAATGAATGCATAGTCTATTTTGTTATTTCATGTTCTTTAAAAGGCCCTTGTCAATTTCCATTGGCCTATCTTCATCCATGCACCTCGTATCGCAAGGAGTAGACAACTACTAATATGCCAAGACATGCATGCATGGCCTCTCCATAGATACATTGGCATATTTTCAATACCCCAATCAGCCCCAAGCGATACCAAGGACGAACTTGTAGAGATGGCAATTGGCGAATATATATTCATGATATATTCGTAAGACATGGATGCAGATAAAGACACTCTCTTATGGATGCAACTAAATATTCATGAGACATGGATGCAACTAAAGACACTCTCCTATGGAAGGAGCTTGTATTGAGACCATTTTCTTGCACTAATCGTGTGGGCTAGATTACCACAATGTTGAGTTTGAAGATGGGAGATAAGTGCCACCAATGCTCACACATGGCTGAAATTCAAAAAACCCGGTTGGAAAATCATGTTGCCTTTAATTTTAAGGGATGAAATACGTACAATCCTAGCATTTGTATGATTTTTAGTGATTTGAAACCTAAATCTCGGTTATGCTTAAGCATTGCCTTTAATTTTAAGAGTTGAAAAAAAACTTTTTTTTCGAGCAGAGTGCCACCCAAAGAAGAGGATTGAGTACCATGACAATTTATGTAGGATATGTTACATGCATTTGATTAATCATGCTATCCTTCATGTCAAGCCCTTCTAATGTTTATTCAAAGATAAGGTTTTTGGTCCCTATGTGGGAGGACATGTACTTGCTAGAATAAATTTGTAGAGGGACAAATTTATTCGACCTTCACTTTCACATTTCTCAAGTTGAAGTGGGGTTCGGTGAGTTTCAAAATTCATCAATACTGTTTTTTTATTTTCACAAGCCACAAAGGGTATGTAGAAAATTGTAATGTACTACATCTATGTATCTATGTGGTATTATGTACTGTGTTCTCTGCAATCAAAGTCAACGACAACGTGGCAATGAGCTTGGAGTTGACGGCCACGCGGCGCGTGCTGATTGGCCAAAAACGAACGAGTAGAGAAGCCCCTCTCTCGATCAGACAAAAACATGGCGTTCCAGTCCCCGCTAGCCTTTCCTGCGCCTGCCTTCCCGGCCCATGATGGCATCTTCCATTCCCGTTTCCAAAACCCTAATCCTAACCTCTGCTTCGTCTTAGTAGCTTCTGCAAAGTTTGGCGATGGAGTCCTCCCCCGCCAGCAGATGGATCTCCCTCCTTGAGCACGACCTCCTCGACACTGACCTGCACCACGGTGATGCCCTGCTATGGTGCCCGCAGCAGCAGTCCCTCAGGCTCGCTTCTCTCACCCTAAGTTGTCTGCAACCCTAACCCTAACCCTAACATGCCTGCAACCGTGCCTGCAATCCTAACCTTAAACGTAACCTGCTTGGAACGCTAATCCTCCAAGCCTTACCCTTAAACCTATCCCTACCCTAGTACGAACTTCAAACCTAACCCTAACCGTAAACTTCCGTTCCATCAGTTTTAATCTTCGAAACACTAGTCCTTATCTTTCTTTGCATCTCTAAACTCTAACCCCGCCTCTTTATCTTCAAAACCCTAATTTTAACCCCTACATTTTCCCGTTTTCATCTCATCTTCAAACCATCCTTACTTGCAAACCCTGATTTTTGTTCATTTTCATCTCATCTTCAAACCATGCTTACTTGCAAACTGTAGTTTATTGTGCTCTGAAGCCAATTTTTCTTTCATTTTCTGGTTTGTGCAGTATGGAGAATGATAGCTCTAAAGGGGATTCTCTTAACCAAGACAAATCTTACTCAAGGAAAAGGTCTGGCAAACAAAATCAATCAACAAAGCTGCTTTGTTTAGCTGTATGTGTAGTCATTGGTTATCCTGCCTTCATATGAAATTGATTAGATGTTCTACTTTTTTGTGTATACCATGCACAGGACCAGAGATGAGTGTTCTAGTGGAGCAGGCACAAAAGCTTGTCGGGAGAAAATGCGCAGAGACAGGTTGAATGACAGGTATTGTATATAGCAGCATTGTTTCTTATGCCCCCTACATTGATTTTTATGCCTCATACTTTTGTTAAGGATACTTCATGTATTGTCTTTTATGCCCCCTACTTTGGTTAAGGAGACCATGTTTTTTGGTGACATTCCAAGAGGACAGCCAAGATAGTTAAGTGGCATGCTGCCTGGAATTGTCACATATATCATCCTCAGCATGGATGCCTGTGTCATTACTACTGACGCACCATGAGTGATTATGTGAGTGTTGGCCCTCTTGGATAAAGAGACAGAGGCTGGAGTCACTATGAGACTTGGAGATGCCCATTGCATATAAGTACTAGTGTGCACGAAAAGTTTCCGAGTCTCTGAGGTACTGGCCAAAGAGATTGATAGGTTGGGAATGGAGGAGAAGAGATTGGACAGCAGTGATGGGCATGGAATTTATGGTGGAGATAAAAAGCATGTTTGGGGTGTTTCTTTAATAGCTCCTGCAACAGGATTCCACAGAACTCTTCAAAATCTTGGACCTTACTGCCATGTCATGATGGATGACAAAAACACTTGACATCTTGGGTGTAAGCTTTAAAGAAATAAAGCAGGACCATCAATTCAGATCCAGGAACCTTTTCATTAACAGTTAACCAATTTGTCTTTGAGCCCTTTTAATGCCGTGTCTTAGCTTTTTTAAATTGTAGAGCTGATTTCAGAGATGAATGTTTTCAGGAGTTTGTGGAATCCTTCATTACTCTTCAAAGGCTATCCCATGCCTTCTTTGCAGTTAGCATATTTAGCTGTGTCATTTTTGGTTTAGCAGAGAGAAATGAAACAATGCCTAGCAATCTGTCTTTTCCAATTATCTTGTTCTTCAGAGGATTGTTTATGCTCAGTGCAACAAAGTCATGCAAGCTCTTTTGGACAAGGAGATGCTTCATCATAAAATTGGAAAAATCAAAAGATTACGAGAGTCAAATAGAATCAAGGATTTTTTTTTTTCAGTTGGCCTTTGGCCTAAGATCCTCCCATAGTTACCAAATTTCAGTGTCTGTAGAGAGCCACCCGTAGGCGCTTATTTATCCACCCATAGGCAAACACCTTCACCACTTGAGCTATCACCTCATTGGCATTTTGAGAAATGTTCCAAGAGATTACAAAAATTTCATCAGGCATAATATGCCCTGCCGGCAATCAAATTATGTACTTGCAAACATCCCAATGCACAAGTACTTTTCACACCACAGTAGGGATCATAAGAATCAGGCTGGTCTCTAAGGGTATCTTATCTAGAAAAAGTTTTTTTAAGATTGTAAACCTAGTGGTGCTATGAGAGTGTTTATAGAGAAAGATAAAACAGTGGAAGACCTGCAGAAACGCAATATTACAGTAGCAATCTAATCTAATCTCGTATTAACTCTGAGAGACCAAGCCCAAATGTACAATAGATAGGAGTACAAATGGCTGTTTTGGAAGTTATAAGAGACCAACAACAAAAGAGGAAGCCCAAGTTGATGGAAGACACTGTTAGTCCCCAAACATTGGGGTGTCTTGTATACAGATGGATCATTCGGAAGCTCTTGAGAACTTGAAAAAGGTTCATATCATGGCTACGCATGCAATGATGACAGAAAAAGGTAGGTACAAGGCATCGTTTGTTTGCAACCGGGGACTTAGCACTCCTTTATAGCAAGTTTATAGCTCCCACAATCACTCTTGTCCTTTTACTTGTCTCAACAATGAGAGACTAGTTGAATTTATAGTTCTTGCTTGAGCAAAGCACTTTAAAACTCACTTATAGTCCAAAAAGCATCCTTTTAATAATAAAAGCTCTTCTCTTTTAAATATTTTAAAAGCTTTTAATCTTTTGCTTTCCAAAAGCTTGTCGCATCATTCCAAGCCTATAAGGTGACCTTGTGTTGCTATCTTGCCACGTCATCATCAGCACCATGTCACTGTTTTTTTTAACTTCTTTTCTTTCTTTCTCTTTTTGGGTGCGTTGTGCGTTGTGTTTTTGCATATCAGCAACCTGTATTTGATACTTCGGTAACATCCCCCCCTTCGAGTTATATTAGATAAAACTCCTTGGAGAAACCTTGAGTACAAGTTCTTAGAACTAGAGAGCTCTCTTATCTTTTTAAATGTCTCAACAATGAGAGAATAGCTGAATTTATAGTTCTTGCCCAAAAGCACTTAAGAAAAGTGCTTTAGAACTCACTCATAGTCCAAAAAGCATCTTTTTAATAATAAAAGCTCTCCTCTTTTTAGTATTTTAAAAGCTTTTAATCTTTTGCTTTCCAAAAAATAGTCGCATCATTCCAAGCCCTAAAGGTGACCTTGTGTTGCTATCCTGCCACATGTTAGTGCCATGTCACCATCACCGCATCATTAACGTCACATCACTTTTTTTTTCAAAACTTTTTTTTTAAACTTCCTTTCTTTCTTTCTTTTTTTGGGTGCATTGCGCGTTATGTTTTTACATATCAGCAACCTGTATTTTGATACTTCGGTGACATCCCCCCTCCCCCCCCCCCCCCCCTCTAAGTTATATTAGATAAAACTCCTTGGAGGAGGCTTAAGTACAAGTTCTTAGAGCTAGAGAGCTCTCTTGTCTTTTTACATGTCTTAACAGTAAGAGAATAGCTGAATTTATAGTTCTTGCCCAAAAGCACTTAAGAAAAGCTCTTTAAAACTCACTTATAGTCCAAAAAGCATCTTTTTAATAATAAAAGCTCTTCTCTTTTTAGCATTTAAAAAGCTTTTTATAATCTTTTGCTTTCCAAAAGCTAGTCACATCATTCCAAGTCTGTAAGGTGACCTTGCACTGCTATCTTGCCACATGTCCGAGCCATGTCATCAGCACCCCAAAACTGTGTGCGCGCGCGCATGCGTGTTGCACGTTGCGTTTTTTATATCAACAACCTATATTTTGATACTTCGGTGACATCTCCCCAACTTATTAAACAGTTGTCCTCAATTGTTAGGTCTCTCTTGTTTCTTTCTTTCTTTCTGTGGGCTTAGCTCTTCTCTCTCGCTCTTGAGACATGGTTCTTCATGCGGAATGTCCTCCTTTTCTCTTGTGCTTGGCTTTGGGGAGCATCTTACCCTCATTGTTTTCACCCTTCACATAAAGTGACCTTGGGTTTGACCTCTGTGCAGATATTCCCACCCCTTGCACCTCTAGAGTCGCCCTTAGGCAGGAGTTTCCCAGCATGATTCTCTTCCTGTCAAGATCAACAAGCACCCGTTATATGTCAGAAGACACAAACACTTGCACACATGCTCATCCTTGGGTTTAACCAGGCGTCCTCAACCCTTGGCACACACACACAAATATGCTCACAAGCATAAATCAAATAAACAAATGAATGCACAAACAATTCTTTGGGTTTGACACCAATTTCTTGGTTTTTGCACCAGTTCCTACTGGAGTCCAACTACCCATGTCAATGTCTGATTATGGTAGATTAATATCCATGTACACAGTTCTGATTTCCTTCACTGATAAACACTGCCTTCACCATGAGATGGCTAGTCCCATGACTCTTGGTTCAGTCTCAAAGTTGCTCCTTTTGGATACAACTTGGACAACAACCCTCAAGTTCTAGAATACTCAATTCCCTGCAGTGGAATATAAATTGAGCATTCTCCTTTGTTCCTGGTTCCTCGGATGTCAAAATACAAAGGCCAGTTACAAAGGTCTATCTTTTATAGTGGTATAAAAACAATGATCGTTGCCAATGAAGATGGCCCAAAATACCTTTGTTCTCTCCGCAAATGACTTGGAAAATAACCAGAAGACTCACCAGGCAGCCAATCTGTTAGACATCATCCCCTACTTGCTGGCTTCCTATTTGGTGTCCTATTTTAGCCTCTAGGGCTGACCATGTTAGTCATAGGGGCTGGTCACCTCTCACTCATATTTTACCCATATTTATTTCCCATTTTATGGTCTTGGGATTTTCCCCAGTCGTGGAGGTCTTTTATCCCTAGTCAGCTGCCTTCATGTAGAGGTATATATAGCCGGCATGCCTCCCTCATATTTTACTGCTTGCATTGCTTGCCTAGCTTGTCTAGCTGCAGTCCCTCACTTACGAGGTTCTCCCCTCTTGCTCGGGACATGTATTCATTTTGATGATGATATTGAGAGCAGGTTCTCACCTGTGTTTCCTCTCCATCTTTCTCTCTCTCTCTCCCTCCTGTGTTTCCACTTTCCCTTCTTCCGCTGCACATTCTATCATGGTATCAGAGCGCCGGTGATTTTCAGCGTTGGATGCTCCCTCCTATACCTCTTCATATCTGTGTTTTTTCTGCCCCTGGACAGACCTGCGTTTTTGCGTTTTCAGCAAGGGCAGCAGCACATAGGTTGCTGCATTTTTCTTCGGGTGGCTGTCTACAGCAGTTTTCAGCAATTCTCAGCGTTCATACCCCCCCTGTAGTGCTGGTCGCATGTTTTGAACAGGCCAACAGCAGCATATTTGCTGTGTTTTTTTTCTTCTACAGGTTTCTGATGCTGATTTGCTGATCTGAGGCTTGGGTGTACCTCTTTCTTCTGCGTTTCCAGATTCAGCCCGTTCTACAGCCCCTTATACCTCTGCGTTTTCAGATTTGCAGCCATGGTTGCTGCGTTTTTTCTGAACCGATCTTGCTGGTAGCTCTACCTTCAACTGGGCTTCATCTATTGGACCCGAAGGTACCTTCTCTTCAGCGTTTTTCCTCATAGGAGGTGTGGACACTGGTTGGCCTGAATTTTCAGGTTTGTAGCCCTTGTTTGGCTGCGTTTTCTTCTCCAGTGGACACAGATCACTTGCAGAGGGGGTTTCTTGATTGGATTCTGGCTTTGGAGGCACTTTGGTACTTGAGGAGGATTCTGAATTTCTGATTTCAGTCAGCGTTTTGCTGATTTTGGAGCATCTATACCTGTGTTTTGTTCACGGTTTCCCGGTTTCTACATGTTCCTTGCCTTCGGTTGGCGGTGGAGTGCTATTTTTGCTGGATAGCGGTGTTTTGGCTGCGTTTTGCTTCCCATAGGAGTTTTCTACACTCAGAGGGGGCCTTTCTCCAGCTACTTCACTTGAGGATCAGTTTCGGGAGCTGTGCTGTATCTGTGGAGACATTCTTCTTTGACAGGAGTTTACAGTTATTTGGAGGAGAGCAGTGATCTTTTCAGAGATCCTGAGCAGAGTTTATTTTGTCCGAGCTTGTGTTCTTTGCAGTATTTGCAGAACAAGGAGGGTGTTTTGCCCTTTTGCGGTGTGATCCTTTCACATGGATCTTTTATATGTTGCTGATTATTGGGATCTGGTTCTACTTCTGGTACAGTCTTCTGCTATCTGTGATGCTTTTGAGGACTTTGTTGCCACTACAATTTATATTCCTGCTTCCCTTCCTCATTGTGAGGAGTCTACCTCTGCCTCTCTTTGTGATGCTTTTGAGGATGCCCCTCCCCCTGCCTATTCTGATGGCTTGTTGTTTTGGAGGATGGTTTTTTGGACCCGGTGGGATGCTTTGGATCTGTGGTTGCTAACCGTGCCTGGGGCACAGTGGTACTTCCAGAGTTTTTTGGATTTGGATCAGAATCAGGTTGGGCTTGTACCAGTCCGACGATATCATTTTCCAGAGGGGGATGTGGAGTCCTTTCATCTTGCGATGCCCACCTCAATGGCGTGTACTTATGTACAGCATTGGGCAACTCATGTTATGGAGTTTGAGCAGATGGACCCCATATTTTCTACAGAGTCTTTACATCTTGCGATGCCGACCTTTTCAGAGGATGCTTTTATACAGCATTTGGCTACTCTTGGTACAGAGTTGGAGCAGATTGACTCTATTTCTTTTGAGGGTTCCAGTGAGGAGCAGTTTGCTTCTCCCAGGATTGATTATATACAGGATCTGATCTTGGTTGGTTATGAGGTTTTTCATACCTTCTCCAGGCTGGATACACGACATTCGACTTCGGGGAGTGTTCTTACACTTGGGTTTGGAACCATTATTTGGAGCAGCACGTCGCAACCTATATGGTTGTTTTCTTCCAGAGGAACGGTGTACCTGGCAGCTTGTTCTGTTGCTTTTGCCGCTGAGTTGCTGAGGAGATTGCTTGTGGAGCTTTCTTGGTACCTGTTTCTGCAGTCTTTCATCTTTGATCGAGGACGGCGTCTCTGGCTTCTTGGAGTTTGCTCAGCATCCGGTGCTGAGAGGGGGTGTTAGACATCATCCCCTACTTGCTGGCTTCCTATTTGGTGTCCTATTTTAGCCTCTAGGGCTGACCATGTTAGTCATAGGGGCTGGTCACCTCTCACTCATATTTTACCCATATTTATTTCCCATTTTATGGTCTTGGGATTTTCCCCAGTCGTGGAGGTCTTTTATCCCTAGTCAGCTGCCTTCATGTAGAGGTATATATAGCCGGCATGCCTCCCTCATATTTTACTGCTTGCATTGCTTGCCTAGCTTGTCTAGCTGCAGTCCCTCACTTACGAGGTTCTCCCCTCTTGCTCGGGACATGTATTCATTTTGATGATGATATTGAGAGCAGGTTCTCACCTGTGTTTCCTCTCCATCTTTCTCTCTCTCTCTCCCTCCTGTGTTTCCACTTTCCCTTCTTCCGCTGCACCTCTCTCTCTCCCTCCTGTGTTTCCACTTTCCCTTCTTCCGCTGCACATTCTATCACAATCAACTAAATTGCTGCTCCTTTATCTTCACCAAGCCTTGATAGAGATTATGTATAACCTATTCCTCCGTTCTTGTATTTGGAAAGAGGTCAAAACAGCCCCAACTCTGCCCACAGCACTTGGACAACCCAGCTTTGCAAAAATTGATGGTGGGATAATCTCACTCAGATAGCATGATCCATAGTGATTAAATTAAACACATCAGTGGACTCTGGAGACATCAACTCATACAAGGTATCATAGCAAAAGGAAAGACGGTTGAAGATCTGAAAGACTTGTGTATCTGGGCAAAGTTTCTGTCACCACAGTTCTGCTGCACCACTCTGAAATAACTGAGCTATTTGTTGAGTTGTGTGGCACCTTATTACAGGGCCCGGAGTGCATTATGATGACAGAGGTATATTAAATAAAACACATCAATGGACTCTGGAGACATCAACTCATACAAGGTATCATAGCAAAAGTGAAAGACTGTTGAAGATCTGAAAGACTTGTGTATCAGGGCAACGTTTCTCACACCACACTTCTGCTGCACCACTCTGAAAGAACTGAGCTATTTGTCAGGTTGTGTGGCACCTTATATCAGGGCCTTGAGTGCATTATGTTGACTGAGGTATGCATCAAATTGGTTTCTTGAATTGGCTGCATGTAGAAATGCGTCTACGCTTGACTTGTCGATGCCATGTGCTTTTCTCCATGGGAGACTCACATGCAACATCTAGACTTCCTTTTTCACAAGTTACTTACAAGGACATACTTACATTCAGCTTCTTCTGAAGAATGTGTTTATCCCGATAGGAAGCTACCACTTCAAATGAATTTTGACTGGAATTTTTTGTTTATGCTGTATAGGTTTATGGAGCTGAGTGCAGTTCTTGAGCCTGACAAGCCCCCGAAGACAGATAAAGCTTCAATCCTTCGGGATGCAGCTAGGATCTTGGGCCAGCTTCGGGTGGAGACACAACAACTGAAAGATGCAAATTATCAGCTTCAAGAGACTGTCAAGGAGTTGAAGGTTTCTAGTCTATCACCTTCTCCCTCTAGACTAGATCATGTTAAATATTAACCATATTGCTCTCTTTTTATCTCCAATTGTTTGAGTACCTTTTGATATTTTTTTGAACATCAGGCTGAGAAGATTGAGCTCCGGGATGAAAAGCTGAGCTTAAAATCAGAAAAGGAAAGATTAGAGAAGCATTTGAAGACTGTAAATGCTGTTCCAGGCTATGGTGTGCCACATCCTTCAGCAGTGCATGCAGCAGCTGTTTCAGCTTATTCTTCTCCAAACCACCCTCATGCAACTAAATCAAATTCATTTTCCGAGGTTCCGTTTTCTTTAACAATGTCACAGTGGATGCATCCAGCAACAGTCGACATTTCAAACGATCATGTTCTCAGGCCACCAGTTGCTTAAAGTGTACTCTCTAGTTTAAGGGCTAGGGTGTAGGTAATGAATGGGACCATTACTGCTCAGCATGAGTCTTGGACTAATGGCCAAGTGTGTAATATCAATATGGTAGTGTGTTGGCCTAATGCATGCACATTATTATGTATATATTGAAACCATATAACTCTCATAATTTGAAGCTGATTTTGTGTTTGCCCTTTTCTTTCAATAGAGTTTTGGTCAACTATCCAAAGGTTGAACAACGAAGGCAAGCATGTCCAGGAGAGGGGTCCTCTAGCCCCTCTACTCTTTCCAAGGGAGAATGATCTATCCGAACTCTCATCTAGTCTCCTGTTTGTCTCCTTTATCATGATAAGCTGAAATCTCTTAAGACCTCATATGCTAATAGCCTATAGGGGGGGTCTCCAATGGAGTTAAAGATCATTGGTGGTAGCATGTTTTGTATGTCCTCCTTTGGTGTGAGACTTCTCAATAACACAAATGAACCTTTAAAACACATATGTAAGAAACATACCTGTTTTTTGAGAAACAAATAGCAGCAAGAACCCCTGAAAAGCCTTTGCTGCACATTCCATACCCTCCTGGAAATTGTCCTCACGTGCTTCTCTGTTACAATACAAGCTCAATTGGTTATTGCTGATGCTTCGATGCGCCGACGCTTCACCTCATTGAAATTGATGTTACAAGAAACTTTTGTGCAGTGTAAGAACTCAGGAATACCTGGGCTAAACAACAAATCCTAGAAACCCATACGCAAGGGGTTGGAAACCCTCATATGATAGCTCTCAAGTGTAGGTAGTAGCCGTGTAATATCATTGCTTGCTAATCAGTGGTGCAAGAACAAAAATTGGTAGGTAGTATTAGTTTCTAAAAAGAATTCTAGCTTAATACAAGTGAATGTGGATACAAATCTTCTAGCCTTCGCGATTAGTTGACTAAATATCTGCCTCATTCTCAAGAAAGCATATTTTCCTATATGGACTTACGGCCCCGGACCCGTATTCAGCTCCTTGCAGTGGAAGTGGATAAAAGCTGAATACCACATTCATGACAGTGTATGGTGGTCCCCCTCAGCGGGTCACAGCCCTCACTGTTTGACAACGTGCCCGTTGGCAAGTAAGCCCTCCCTTTAGCGTAATTTAAAAGCTTTAGCTCATGGACATCTCATGAGTTTGAAATAAAAGAAGTACGTATTCCAAAATAGGGCCCCTTGCTTGGCATTCAAAAGTTGGTACTTCTAGCATTCGTTGGTGCGTGTGATGCCTTGCATGCCACTCTCTTTCTGGTCTCTCTTGTGCATCACAGCACAGCTAATACAATAACACAACACTGAGCCGGAACGATCGGCTCCCCATAGGAACTTCTTTATTCACATAGAAGCTTTTACAAGATTCCAAGGTGCGGGTGTGAACAACACCAGATCTTTCCACAAACTTCCTCAGCAAACACTTGCATAGGAATAAAAACACAATCTTGTGTCTCCAAAACAGTCCCTGATTTGGCCCAGCTGCTGTACCACTGTACAACCTGAGCAAAAAAGGAGAGAAGTCCTTCCTGGCCATTGTATGGCCTGCCCACAGTACTTTGATAAGTCCACGATCCACGAAGATCCTCCCAAAATCTGTGCAAAGGTAGTTCAAAAACAGCCCTCTAAACTGTCCGAAACAAGAGAGAGAAAAGCCGCCTACTGCCCACTATATGTCTGGTGTAAGGGAAAGAGAGTGATAATTTGCCCACTGCCCTCGGTATGGCTATAGCAATCTGACCAGTCAGCTCCCCCTTCTGTACGGCCAGCAAACTGGCAAGAAAGAGGGGAAAAGTTGGCACTTCTGGGTGAAGAGGAGAACAAACAGGACCTGTACGGCCAGCACAAGACAGGAGGGAACAGGCTGCCCCACTGCTGCACCTATACGGCCGCGAAAGATAGAGAGGAAAAACCAGCCCGTCAGCCTTTGCCTAGAAGAGAAGCGTATGTTGCCTTCTGTACGGACAGCGCTAAGGAGCCAAGGAGAAGGAGAGGGAGAGAACACTTCTCCACTCCTGCCCGCCTACTCTCCTCTCATCATGCACATACTTGTTTTTTTTTTATAGATCTGACCCTCCCCTCTATTTCCAGCCCATGCTTGCTTTGCCACTTGTTAAAAGTGCAGGCCCTCCAAAAATACCATAAACCTCTCTTTTTGGGAGATAAAAGGGGCGCCCACTTAAAGTGTTCACACATGATTTAAAAAAGTTAGGTCCACCTCATATATAAGCTCCTTGTTCAAATCCCCATATGTCCACCCACTTATAAATAAGTGTGAACAAAAATCCTTATAAACCATATAAGTGAGTAAAATCCTGCAAACTCATGTCCTGAAAACCGCCTTCAAATAGAAATATGCCACATGAGCCTTCACACATGTTCTGTGACAAAACTTGGCTTTACACCGGCGTCTTCCATCCTGTGACTTTGCTGCTTCTGTGGAAAAATCCCCGTTCACACCTTGGTTCTACCTAGTGTATAAAACACTGATCGAGACGGGTGAGGGACCAAATGGTGACATCCCCTCCATCTTATAAAGCAGTTGTCCACAACTATATAAACCAGATACCACTGAGATATCCTTCCAAAAATAGCTGATCCACTACCCATTAGTAATATTACATAAGTCCAGCATTAAAGCTATAATTCCAAATCCACGATCCGAAGTTAGATACGGGCACAAGAGCCAACCGTATCAAGAAACTGTATCCTTATCCTGAGTCAATAGCTCTGATAATAACCAGACATAGGCACAAGAGCCAATTGTGTCCCAAATATCTATAAATCCATAAGCTGCTTTTCTGAATGTTCAGGGATGTTGAATCCTTCTTCCCAAAACATAAGTACAAAATGAACACCAGGGTTACTAGTCATGTGCTGTCATCTCAGGCTCTATAAGCCATACATGTTTCCATCATGGCAAGCCTCAGAAGTCACACATGTCTTGTCATGTCAAACTTCACAAGCCACACATGTTCTGCCATGTCAAGCCTCACAAGCCACACATGTTACCATGTCAAGCCTCAGAAGCCACACATGTTCTGCCATGTCAAACCTCACAAGCCACACATGTTACCATGTCAAGTCTCAGAAGCCACACATGTTCTGCCATGTCAGGCTTCACAAGCCACACATGTTACCATGTCAAGCCTCAGAAGTCACACATGTCTTGTCATGTCAAGCCTCAGAAGTCACACATGTCTTGTCATGTCAAACCTCACAAGCCACACATGTTCTGTCGTCATGTCAAGCCTCACAAGCCATACATGTTACCATGTCAAGCCTCATAAGCCACACATGTTCTTCCATTTCAAGCTTCACAAGCCACACATGTTACCATGTCAAGCCTCATAAGCCACACGTGTCCTGTCATGTCAAGCCTCACAAGCCATACATGTTACCATGTCAAGCCTCAGAAGCCACACATGTCCTGTTATGTCAAGCCTCAGATGCCATACATGTTACCATGTCAAGCCTTAGAAGCCACACATGTCTTGTTATGTCAAGCCTCACAAGCCAGACATGTTACCATGTCAAGCTTCAGAAGCCACACATGTCCTGTTATGTCAGGCCTCACAAGCCATACATGCTCTCTTGCCATGTCAGTGGGCTCACACCAGAGTCCTTCTTGGGGATCCATCCACATACATGCAAAAGGAATGTGCCACGGTATGATTGATGTGAGAAATCCTTCTCTGCAAAGTCGCCACAATAAACACATGTTCACACAAGCCAGGGAAGTTCAACTGGCACGCTGTGGTCTAGAATAGCCCTGCATATCTTTGACCAACCATACGAGCGTAGAATACTTGCTATGTTGGTTTCAAAACAACTCATATACTAGAATCAGCCAATCCATGATATTGATAAATAATTCATAATCTTGTAACCGCATATGCGACATATTCTAGCATTCCATACCACTAGAATACCTCCCCATATGAGATCCTTGTGTAGGCGACAGTTCTAGCATCCCATACTACTAGGAGTCTCCAATACACAAGACCAAAACCATAAACTATTTCTCAAAACCATAGAGAAACCTTTTCCAGAATCAGAATGTTCTCCAACGAAAACGCCTTTCAAAAAAAGAAATTTTTCTGAAACACATCTCAAGATAGACATAAGAAACACCCTCCACTTGCGTCAGCAAGGGAGTTTAACATGTATAAAATTCCAAATATTGGCAAAAAGCATCAACTTGGTAAAAAAATCAAAGTATACTTAGCTTTTCTCTACCAAGATTCGTTGTGAAGACAAAATACATATCTTCTCGGCATATACATAAGATACCTTGAGATATAGCTCCATATAATTCGCTTGAACAAAATTTGATTTTAAATCCAGAATAGTCCATATGGAACGAGTGATGAACATGGGCACATAAAACCAACTCCATACTCCAAGGATAAATTCTGTGAATCCATAAATCCTTATGCCAAGCTGTCTACTGCTCATGCTGTGGACATATGACTGCTTCCATAAGCCAAATAGACAAACTGATGATTAGTGTCGTCCAAACTTCTGATCTTTTCTCTTCCTCATTGTTGGAAGGAAGCCTCTCCTTCAGAGAAACCCTAATCAGAATGTTCAAGTCCCACCATTGGTTGTATATGCCGACGTTAATACCCCTCTCTCTCTCTCTTACATGTCCGTCTGGACGCAACTGAAACCCTAACGCGCAGCTCTCTCTCTCTCTCTCTCTCACGCGCGCGTTTTAGTTGCGATAGAAGGGGAAGAAGGCTCTCATGGCCTTCTGAACGGGTGTCGGGCATGCTTTGAGGGTGAACGATTTGTGCAGAGAAGAAAGGGCGTGGAGAGGGGACGATGATCTGCTAAAACCTAGATTCTAGCTTATGTCAAGCGAGGAGTGGTTCTCTTTTTTGTCGTGCCCTGGCAGGATTGCGCTACATGATTTGCGGCTGGCTCTTTCAAGGCAAGGAGGGGCGTAGGAGAGCTGGAGGAGGGGTGTGCATAGATGGAGGAGGTGGCTGTAGTACTGAGCCATCTCTGAGAGGCCATACGCGAGTTGTGTTGGTGAAGGAGGGGGCTACTTGCAATCTCTCAGAGGGCATACGTGAGTCCTCTTGGTAGTGAGAGAGAGCTGGAGCCTAACACTAACAATATCGCACTGTTGTAGATGTGCTAGCGATGTGATTCCTCTATATCCAAGATGATATTCCGGGAATCGCCATGAGAAGCAAGTGGAGCTTCTCAAGTCTTGATTCCTCCTAAATAGCTCCCCTTTATTTGTATTCATTGACCACAGCATACATAGGTAATAAGTGGGTTAGATTATATTTGCCAATAAGCACCCAAAACATTTTTTTGGGTTTCTCTAATTGATTAGAGAGGTAAATGCTAGAAAATCTTGGTTCATTTAACTTTCGAAAAACTAAATTGAAAGTTTGAAATATTTAGACCTTGTTTTATTTTAGAAACAAATCTCGTGAAATTGAGTTTAACTAGTAGATGCATGACTCGAATGCACGTGGACATGCGCTCTCTCTAGAGTCCCTCTTGGTGGGCTAACCCCTCTCTTGCTCTCCCCTACTTAGGCCATGGACAATCGTGAGGTAAGGAGGGAGGGAGGCTTGCAGGTGAAAGGAAGGTGGGGATGCGAGCAAGCGAGGAGAGCACGGGGGGAGGGACCAGGTGAGGAGAAAACGAGGTTGCAATGAGGGAGGGATCTGAGCAGGTGAGGGGAAGCTGGGGGAGGCGACTAGGCTAGTGTGGGATGGGAGAGAGAGGTTGCCATGGCTGAGAGAGGACTGAATTGGGCGAGGGAGGGACGCAAGCAGGCGCGGGCAAGCGACCATGCGCAAGAGGAGGACATACCCTGCATGCTCTCCTCGCCTTCTCACCCGCCTCCTCCACCTTCCCCTCTGCCCCTCAGCAGGGGTAGGCAAAGAGAGACATCCATTGACTGCTTTCATGCATCTCGACAGCACAACAGGTAAAGGCAGTTGTCCACCAGCTCGTATACATATTGCATGTTTTCTATTTACGCTTCCATGGCGCCCCGGAGACAGCCGTCCAATAGGGGCTCCGTAGGGAGACCCCGGACTGTGGCCCGTCTACTACCACTACTATCCCTCTGTTGCATCCTCCCTTATGACCTGTGAATGACTCTGTCGCCCTCCCTATTCAAAATGGATCCTCCGTAGGCAAAGAGACCATATTTATGTATCTTGCATGCTTGTTTGCATTTTTTTTTAATGTCTATGGATTCTTATTTGCAAGTGTATCCCAGTCTATGGATGCACCTCCAAAGAGGAGACAAATATCTAGGGTTTCGAAACCTATGAAGGTTAATGATTTTGAGGTTTCTATTATTGTCGGTGTGGGAAGCAGTGATCTTGACATTTCCTTTTGCACCCATTTGTAATTTCATAAAGAACGAATGTACAAATGGCATGGCTGCCTTGGAGAAGGGCAAGACTATGAACCACCTCCACTGTCAAATGGTGGTGAAGATGAGAGCATCGTCTCTCATTGCTATCAATAACGCACTCAAATCGTACATACATTGGGATACATGCAAGCCCCATGGTGGGCTTGTCATGTGTCCTGGTCTTCGTCAAGTAAAGATGCAAACGTTTGAGGGCATGTTGGGCTATTGCATGAAGGACATGCACAAACTGCACTTTAGGGTTTTTGTGAAAATCAGTCACCTAAAGTGTCTCATTGAAAAATAGTGCACCTTAGATTATTCAATTAATTAGTGCCCGCTTGTGGGCACAAATTAATTGATGTCACTTGAATACCGAATATGTCTAGTGAATAGAATAGTGGTGTTTACTTTCTCTTAAATAAACATTATATTATGTGTGAGATATGTGGGTGCTTCAATCCTATTCCTTAAAGACGACTCCTCTCAAGAACCTATTCTGAACTTGTGAGAAACTTCAAAAAACTCCTTTCCACGATCACCTCTAATATTTTCGAAGAAACTCGCTTACAAAATACCAAAGAAAATATTCTACAAATGTGGATGGTTTTTTTCTCAAACAAAATCTACTTAAGCTTCTTATACTCATAGAGCTTAGAAAGCTAGTATTACTATATGTGTATGCATGCATGCATACATATTTTTGTAGATGCATGTGTGTGTGTGTGTGTGTGTGTGTGTGTAAATGTGCATGTGTGTGTGTGCACGCGTCCGTGCATGCACACACATATGGGCACATACATATATAAACACACACACACATATATATAGATACGTTTACAATATATGTATGTGGGTGAAAGCAAAATTGGGTGCAACCATTTGTAGAACATTTATTTTTAGGAGGCATGCGACAACAAGTGTGACTACAAAAGTGGTGTAAGTGGGTGTTGGGCTTACAATGACGTGTAACCGAGGTGTAACCTATCAAACTGTTTTGCAGCATGCTATTTTAACTTTTAGTGGGACTCTTGAGGCCATCTCCCTTCACTACCTTACTCATTCTAACTATAGACACCTACATTTTACAAAGTGCAAATCAAATTTGCCACGTATTTGTCAGCGCGATGGTCTTACTCTACTAGGTCACTTTGCTGGGTGGTGACAACACCATGTGTCCCTCTACATGTATTTGTTAAACATTTGCATTCTGCAAATTAAATCTACCACATGTATTTGTCATTGATAGGCCTTCAATTTGAAGCCCAAGGCAAAGTTTTGTAAAAAAAAAATTATGCAACTTTTTCCCTTCAACTTATGCCACTTTCCTAACAATTTAGGGGTTAAAAGAACTCTCTTTACTGCGTAAAATGTTCATGTAACTCTACAAAATGCACATGCAATATCATTGCAAATTTAAATTATAAACTTGGAGATCACTTTCCCGAAGTATTTCTATTAAATAATATAGCAAAGAAATATTTTACACCACATATATGCGACACACACACACACACAAGTACATGTGATAATCTTTATTGAACCCAATCAATAGGAATAACATAATTAAAAACAAAATGGGCTTATCATGAATGTGCATTGTATAAAGATGCGAGCTTTTGTACATTTGAATTAAAAAAGGATCCCGACTAAAACCTCACGAAATATGTCATCCTATTAGCAATAGTAGTGTTACTACATTTTCTTGCTTTTCGGAAAAAAAGACGCTAGAGATTTTCTTGTAGCAAGGGTTTATGTGAGGCGTCTAAGACATGCTAGGAGTGTACATGGGCAAGGCTAAGAGTGATATAAAGCAAGACAACATGGGGGATTTGTTCAAGCATCAGACAACATGGGGGATTTTGGACGTTATTTATTAGGAGGTGGCAAAACAAGGAGGTGCCCGGCCACAAAATCCATATATTTTATCATTGATTCTTGAAATTGCACCTAAAAACTAGCCTTCATTTTGAAACTTTGGCAACTTAATAGGGTTTCATTGTTTTGCAACTTTTGGGTGAACTTGGAGGTGTCATTTGAAGCCCAAAATGCGCTTCAAATTTAATCACTGATGTCGAAGGTCTTGCTCTGCTGGGTGGCGTCACCATGTGTCCTCTGTACACGTACCAACAGCCATAATCTGCACGACACCACGTGCCAGGCTAACATCGTCTCAAGCGGAAACCACCTCTGCCTTGAAGTCACCGCATTGGGTGGCGTGTCACCCCGACTTCCCGATGGTTCACATGTCGCTGGTTCTTTCTACATGCACGTGATGATCTTTGTATAAGTTGATGTCGTCCCACAATCGCCACCCTTGTTCCCTCTATCTCTATCTTGACAAATGTACAATAAAATGAGCGTTTCACTACAAAATTAATGTACAATGAGGGGTGGGAAAGCTCTATTCGAAGTCGACCCTCACATGCGCAGCGACGATAAGGACTGAGAATGCTTCGTTTACGACATCCAGCAAGATGCACAAGCGTGGTATGCCCGCACAAGATGCCATGGTGTGGTACACCCGCACAAGCTGCTACTATGGCCGCTACTAACCTTTTATGGTTTGCCAATGATCTAGATAAGGTGCCACTTTGTTCACACTTTTGGCTAGCCTAGCAAATGCATCTTTTAACGGCGCAAGCTTGTTGGCCGACTCGATCATGGTGGGCAGACAAGTCGCCCACGAATTCACCGTCCCAGTGAAGCATCAGAGAAAGAACTGTGATACACCTTTCGGCACCAAGAAAGGTTAGGGGCCAGGAAGATCGAAAGACAAATCACCATTCTGATGATAAAGGAAGAGGAAAACCTGTGTTAAACGAGGTATGCTAGCACGATGAAGTACCCATACGGGAAAGTTGGGGAGGTAATTCTGTTGAGATGGCAGGAGCAAGTGATATTTAAGTTAGGTTCTTTTCAAATAGGAGCAATCATGTTAACTACCTTCGGTAGCGCAATATAAAGGGACGAGGGTGCGTAGGGGGCGAGCAAGCCATAAGGCACAAGGGAGGTAGGTGACCACAATGAGCACCGGGGCAATGAGGGTAGCGGCATGCAGGCGATTAGGGTGTAAAAGGGGCGAGAGATAAATGTATCCCAAGGTGGAAAAAACAAGCTGCAGACATACGAGTGATCAAGGAAGTGAGGTTGAGATGGTTGCTGGTCTCGGCACAAACAATCCCCTTAGTCTTTCACACTTTATGTGAGAAATCAGCATTGGATATTTGAAATCCAATAGTGAAAATAAGATTATATTTGTATTATGTTAGTGCATGGTCTTAGTTCTTTGAAAGTGGTAGAGGGGTGCCCAGTGAATATGTCAAACATATCTTGAACTATGATGGTCTTGTACCATTGAAGGTGATAAATGTTGTGGTAGTGGACATCTATTTCTTTCAAGTTTAGGCCTTTGTTTAAGTCAAATACCAAGCTTGCACAAATTATTTTTGCCATTGTTGGGATAATTGTGAGCAATAAAATGATGAGTTTGAAGAACACAACTGTTGCCAGGCTATAAGGAAAGAGATCTTTGAAGTTTGTGGTGTGCTGATTTGCTGGAAGCTCACGGTATGCCCTCCGTATAAATAAACTTAAGAGGAATACTCAAAGCTCAAAATAGATGAAAGCTTATGCACTCGACACAAGAATGGGTTAAATCTTCCCTACCATGAGAGTGGCTCACTTCCTCTTCATAGTGTATTTAAATATATTTCCTTGTACAAAAAGCAAGAGCCAAAAATATATGTTGCCAAAAATATGGATCTCCACTTTGGGCTTGCATAAGCCTAAATACAAAAGTGTGAACACTCTAAGGTTCACTCATGAAATAGAACTAATGTATATCAAAATGTTGTACACTAATGTGCACATAAAATATCACTGCCATTGCCGATCATAAATAATCACCACGCGCCATGCGTCAATAAATTTTCGTCGAAGCAAGCCCAGTGGATCCATGCACATCCCGCACACTAACCCTGCCACTAATCTGCACCGGCATTCACAATATAAGCTCAAAATATGTGACAAGTTATTAGAGGTGATCAGTCTCACTTGCACATAAAATAAATATCCATCAAATAAATCCAACATTCCTCCCTAGTTAAAAGAAATTGTACATAAAATAAATATCCATAAATAAATCCATAAATGTCAAATAATTCTAATAATTCCAACATTCCTCCCTAGTTAAAAGAAATTGTCCTCAGTTTGCTAAACATGCAATACCTCAAAGTTGCTATCTTTGCATATTTAAACAACTACGTGCAATACCTCAATTCGGTGACCTTTGCAAGCATGAAAGAAAATATCAAGTTCAAAATATCCATCACAAAAAATCTAATTCCACAATATCAAAACCTTGTGTAATACCTTAATTCTATGACCTTTACACGGAAAATAACCATGTGTGATACCTCAATTCCATGACCTTCACACATACCAATGCCAAATACCAAAATAAAGTGCCAATTGTGTGATATCTCAAATCAGTGGCCTTCACACGAGTCTCAATACCAAGTGTAAAATTCACTACAACTGTCTGTGAAAGGAGTCGATCAGGGCAAAGTGTGTAACAAGGATGTCATGATTTGAAATCCACTGAGATTCTTCTACAGGATGATTCTTGTACTTAACCAAATATCTGACATAAACATTGCCATTGCGAGTTGTAGTTTGCTCAGGATCAAGAATTGCTTCAGGAACTAAAATTTTTGTATCAGCCTCTAGGTGAGGTGGGTCATCATAAACGGGGGTAGAAGGTGGTGTACCTTTGAAGACTCTAACTAGACTAATGTGAAAGGAATTATGAATATTCCAATAGTCAGGAAGGGACAAACGATAAGCGTTGTCATTGATCTTAGCAGTAATTCTAAAAGGTCCATAAAATCATGAAGATAATTTAATGGATAGATGTTTCTCAACAGACTTTAATCTGCGCTTTTCTATGCGAAGCCAATCTAAATCATTTTCTTCAAAAAAAAATTGGTCTTCTATGCTTGTTAGCCTGTCTAGTGTAAGCTTGTTGAGCCTTAAGAATAGACTCACGAGCTTCGGCCAAAATATAGTTATGAGTCACGGCAAAATCATCCACCGTTTGAACTTTATGAGAAAGTCTAGTAATTGGAGTTGGAAGTTTCTTACCGTAGACAATCTCAAAAGGAGCTTTGCCAGTGGTTGTATGAGGTGTGTTATTATATGCAAATTGCAAAAGATGCAAATACTCATCCCAATTTGCAGGATATGAGATAGTGTAAGACCTTAAAAGATCTAAAATAGTGTTGTTTGTGGCCTCACTTTGTCCATTACTTCTTGGATGATATGCAGAACTAAAAGGTCTTAATCATAAACTCAGAACCCATAAGATAATGTTTCTACATGCGTAAGGCATGGACAATGGCTAATAACTCCTTGTCATATGTACTATACAAAAGTTTAGAAGGTGTCAATTTTCTACTCTTATAAGCCAAAGGATGTCCATCCTACATGAGGACATCATCGATTCCTGAGCCACTAGCATCAATGACTACAAGGAAGAACGGTCGAGTAAAGTCTGGAAGTTGGAGGATAGGGGCATGAGTTAATAGCTATTTTAGTCTATCAAATGACTTTTGTTGGTTTTCACTCCATCGAAAAACTAGACCTTTCTTAAGCAACATTATCAAAGGAAGTGCTATCAATGAGAAATTACGAACAAGCTTCTTATAAAAACCAGCCAAACCAAGAAAAGATCTAACTTCTTTAACACACGTTGGAGTAGGCCAAGTCTCAATGACTTTTACCTTTTTTGGATCAACTTTGATATCTTCACCTGAAACAATGTGGCCTAAGTACTCAATTTCATCTTGGAAAAAGAGACTTTTGTCTGGATTAGCATAAAGTTGATTTTCTTTAAGAAGATTAAACACTAATGCAAGATGCTCTTCATGTTCTGCATGATTCTTACTAAAGACAAGCAAATCATCAAAGAAAACAATGACACAATGTTGATAGTTAAGAAATATACGATTCAGCATGCGTGTAAAAGTAGCATGTGCATTGGTTAGACTGAACGGCATAACCAAATTTTCATAATGACTAGTTTGTGTACGAAAAATAGTTTTATAAATGTTAGAACTAGTCATTCGAACTTGATGATATCTAGATTTCAAATCAATTTTACTAAATACAAATGCACCTTTAAGCTTGTCTGGCAAATCATCAACATGAGGGATGGGATATCTATTCTTAATTGTGACCTTATTTAGAGCTTTATAATCAATACACATTCGATAAGTCTTATTTTTCTTTTCAACAAGAAGAACAGGTGCACCAAAAGGAGAACTGCCAGGTCGAATAAGTTTCTTGTCTAATAATTCTCTAATTTGGCATTCTATTTCTTTTTGTTCATGGTTTTAGGAATGTCGAAATTCAATTACAATACTTGCTAGAGTTACATAAGTGTATGATTATAAAAAGCTCATATACAAAATAAAGCGTAATGAAAAACTGTGGAGCTAGGGGCTACATTGAGGGGGTCTACATCTCATGCATTGCGATTATTATTATTCCTTTTGCAGCTCCACCCCCTTTGCTTCCTCACATTTCCATTGCTTTTCTTGCTTAGACATTTGCACCACCGTTTCTAGTTACATGATCCTAAAACACAATAAAATTATCACAAGTGAAAATCAGTTTTGCAAAAACAAAGAGGTTTAGGGTTTAGGAATGTACTCACTCACCATGCTTGTTAAGAATGTCTTCTAGTAATAAGAATATATCCTTCGTCTTACATCCATATATCCTTCGTCTTACATCCTTTCAAATAAAGCTTCCAAACCCCGTTGTAATGCAAAGTCATATTTATCTTGCGTATGGGGCGAGTCCACTCCTTCACGCTAAAGACATACAACTCCTCCTTCACGTGTAACATCACGCTTTGCCATCCAAGAAAAAACATAAATACTTAAAACTCTTATGCATATAGCCTTATGCATATGGCTAATTCATAAGGCTACCGGCATGCCTAGGTTACTACTGGCATGCATTAGAAGCCACCAGCATGCCTAGGTTGCTACCGGCATGCATGGGTTTGTCAAATGATTTTGGAAAGGTTTTATGCTTCAAGAACTTTGATATCGAGGTTTGAGGTGTCATTACTCCCTTGGGAAAGTCATTTTTATTTTCACAATTCAAGGCTTAGGAAATAGCCAAGCTAAGAGAACGTGATCGAAACATGTTCACTTCTAATCAAATTGTGGGTTTCAAACCTGCTATAAACTTCCTTCTTTGATCCTTGGTGCAAACTTTCTCAATTACTTGTATTGTAAACAAGGTTTACCAAAATCTATCCATATATACGGATATATTCTCTTTCTCAAGCTGTCTGAATATAGAACATCGTTGTCTAGCCCTAGCTTTGTATTGTGAGAGTAAGAAATTTTTCTTGATGATCTTCTAATATCTCTTCCAAGATTTTAGTTTGTGCTTGCTAGTTCTAATCACATTCCAGCACAATTCTACAAATGAATGGTAATACACTTGATGTTGTCTTTTTGAGATTATTTCTCCCCCAAAAAATAATCATCACTAAACCAAGCAAGTATGGTGCGAACATCCTTCTTGCCATCATAATTTTGAAAGGTAAAAGCTTTGTGGCTAATTTTCTTTTCTTTCCTAGATTCTTGAGCTCTAAGAGTAGCTTGCACAGTTTTTTGAATTTGGTCACCATTAGAGTCTGAAGATGTATCACTCGCATGTGTATACCTCTTCTTGTGGGATAACCTATCCTCTAGATCCATTCTCAACTAGAATCTCCTTTTGGAGTGACTGAATTTGTTGTTGAATGGTTGGGGGGTAGAGGAATCATAATGAAAGAGAGATGTAGATAGATAAAAGTTACAGATTTTAAATGGAGAAATGAAAATTGTTGAAATAATGATAATACTTTGCTCATCTGATGTGTGGCTGAGTAATAAAATGTTACTGATGTGTTTGAATTTGAGCACTTGGCAAAATATTCGAAGTAGAGCTTGTATGTCAAAAGGTAATGTAGAAATAATTTTACTGATGCTGAGTAGTCAACAAAAAGCCATGGTTCCACAAGTCTTCAAAAGCTTGAGAATATTTCTCAGGAAACACGTCTGATTTAGAAGACGACTAGCATAATAACTCGACGCCAAAATAATCCAAATAATAACGCATTGAAGAAGTCTTTAAAACAGTCATGAAATGTCGAAGAAAAATCGCCATAAAGTTTTGTCCACTTGCCGAAAGATGCTTGGGAACTACCTCTAGTATGCAATTTGTAAAAGAAGTGGAAATTTTGTTGGGTTCTCTCTGTCTTCTTTGTGACTTTATGAGAGATTTTTTGAACCTTAAAGAAATATAAGGTTTAGCTTATGTAAGACATAAGCTTTTAAAGCTTAAAGTGGTTATATGCTTTTAAAAGCTTATAAAAATAAGCTTTTAAGCTTTAAAGCTTAGGTGCTTAAAAGCTTAAGCTTTGTAATAAGCTTCTCCACGGTTACCTGACTCTGACTCTGGGAGAGTAAACCGCGATGTGCGCAATTGAGAAAAGAAGAGAAATCGCCAGCGCTTAGTCGCATCACCATCGCACTAGTGGTGGATGGAGAGGAAAAATAACAATATAAATTCTTGATTATGCTAAAAATCTTGGGCTTCTCTCTTGATTAAGGCTTTATTCCATGATTAATGACCTGTAAATAATAAGAAGTGATTTTCTCCAAATAGATTTATGGGCAACTCTCCACCTTATGGATTTTTGTCATGAACAAGCGTTTAGCAATCTGAAAATTGGGCAAGTTTATCTGAAGGAAAAGTTCAACCAAATGGTCGATGTCACATCACAAAAGGTACCACGGTAGATACAAAAAGCCATAAGCCAAATCTAACCCCATCACACATGACCTCATGGGAGAGTCAAGGGTGTGTTGAAGTGGAGGTGATAGGAGGGGGCAACTAAGATTAAGGGTTGGGCACGAAGTTCTTAGGTTTAACCTTGGGTAGAAGATTTTGGAGTAGGAGAGGAGCCTAATGGGGAATGGTCCTAAGGTGCCTCACTCGGGCCATCGGCTTTTAAACATGTACTACCATGAGAAGAGAGGAACAAGACTCAATTAGGCACATACTAGAAGAGATAATGAGGAGATGCAATAAGAGAGAACATAAACATAAGTATGAATCCCTTCACATATATATGTAGACAAGCTTGCTAAATTAGTACATCACCATCAAAAAAAACTAAGGAGACTAGAATTCCATTACACACATCATGTAGGAAAGCAAGAAGGTACAAGAGTAGGCTATACATCAAGAGTAGGCTACAAGAGTGAGGGTAGCTCTAACATCTAGGGAAACTCTATGCCTCAATATCTACAATATGCTTTACAAATGATGAGCAAGAGGGATCCTTTATGTAGGAGATTTCTCACCCTCTTCTCAAGAATTATATTAAGAGATAGAAGAAGCATTCAACTTTGGGATTGCTTAAGCAGCAATGTCACTATCACTTGTCCTTCTTGGCTACTTTAGGAATGTGTCTTCTTGATTTCTTAATTCAAAGATTTGGAACTTGATCCCACACAAAGGCCTCTTAATTATACACATCCAAAGTCTCCTTAGTCCACCTAGGACTTATAGAAGGATTCTTCTCTATTATGCATACTTCCACACTCCTCCACATACTCTCCACACGCATCCACAAGCTTGGAATGTGTAATGCATCTTGTTTTACTAGAATTACAATTCCATGTAGACATAAGGCCCACTCATATTTTATGACTCATCACTGCATTCTATATATATTTAGCACTATAACCCATATCAATGTATTTATAAATCACACACATGGTATTTATAATACACTCCACTTACTCTTACACCTAATACATAATATTACATAGAAATCCTTTGGATCCTCCATAATACATAATATTACATAAAAATCCGTGGAATCCTCCATATGAAACCAAATATTTGGAGCCAAATCATCATAAAGCCGTTGAGGATGAGTTCACATCGTCACCAAGCCACCAACTTCTAATACAAGCTTCCTAGGTTGCTATCAAAACCCTATGAGAAAGTATTCACATAAGCTTATCTTCTTATATAACCTCCTTTCTAGTGAGCATTATTGGCATACCAAATGTCAGGTTTCACCATATGTATATTATATATATTTACACCTAATACATAATATCACATAGAAATCCTTGGGATCCTCCATAATACATAATATTACATAGAAATCCGTGGAATCCTCCATATGAAACCAAATATTTGGAGCCAAATCATCATAAAGCTGTTGAGGATGAGTTCACATCGTCACCAAGCCACCAACTTCTAATACAAGCTTCCTAGGTTGCTATCAGAACCCTATGAGAAACCCTATGAGAAAGTATTCACATAAGCTTAGCTTCTTATATAACCTCCTTTCTAGTAAGCATTATTGGCATACCAAATGTCAGGTTTCACCATATGTATATTATACATTGTAATAAAGAAGCCTCAACAAAAGGAAATTCTTTGTATTACATCTTCCCCGAACCAAAATGGAACTCTGCCTCAGAGTTCGACGACTGCAAGACCAAGCATTGAATCCTTTTCCAATGAGCATCAAGATCCCATGTAAGCCATTGCCTTTTTAAAGTATCCTTTGGGTCCTTTGAAGTAAGAATCTCCAAAATACATCATAAGCTGTCTTCGAAGGCTTCTACACATCGATAGAGCATGTAGGCGCTCATCTCTAAGCCTCCATTCATTAAACCAACCTTAAAAGGCTATCACACCTATAAACACATCCACAATAACATCCATGTGATCTTCATTAATATACATAACTTCCCAAGAGCATTCATCATCAATGCAAGATATGTCTTCATGGGAGAATGCATCATCTGATATTTCATCACAACTTTCATAGTGTGAGTGCTTATCACAAAATCATAAAACCATACATTATCTTGCTCCTTATCTTTGTCAAAAACTTCATAGGCGTGCATGTTTATCTATTTTTCTAAAGTGAGGTCCACATGTTCTTTCCCCCTAGTTTATCACAAGCATAATCATCAATACCATCATTCACATGAATACATTTCCCACTTGTTAAAAGGTCAGAAACACCAATCATATCATTCATAAAAGCCTGCATCTCACCTTCCAAACCTTGTTACTTGCACATGATTAAGGGTACCACATTTTTCATCACTCCTCAGCATCTATTAAATCTATTACCACCATCGATATTAAATAGATCATAAGAAGAAACATTCTCAACATCAACACTTGATGCTAATTCTTGTTCTAAGCATACCTCCTTTGAAGAAATTCCACAAGATATGGTTGAAGTCAAGCCTTCATCAGTGCATATAAAAAACAAGAGATGGTTGTAGTCAAACCTCTTACATTGGAATCATATCACCATGATCTCCATGTAACACAACATCTGAAGGAGATTTACTTGCTGCTTCAACATCTAAAGTAGCTTCGTGTGGTACTTCAATATCTTGTACTCGATATTCTTCTTTACCTTCCTCAATATTCTCCTCAAGCAGATAGCTAGAACCATATAAAAAGTGACCATATTCTTCTTTTATATCAAACACATCAATAAAACCAATAACCAAAGCATCTACGTAACATTTCCATCCACTTTACTAACACATGTTTCCCTTTAAAAATCCAATACCATGACATTACATCCATTATCATCATAAATATCCACAATACCATTTCCATTTTCTCCCTTAGTAAATTAATTAGATTTAAAAGAAATTGAAGTAGATCTTCTTAGACAATCCCATTTGATAGTGACCCTTTTGTTGGCACCCCCATAGCAAGTAATATGAGAAAGATCAGGAGGGCTAGGATTTCTTACCATTTTCCTACATCTGCCTTGCACTAGGGAAGGCCTTCTTTCATTAGCCTATAGAAGGTCAAGCTACAACTGATCCATCCTTGTTGTGAGTTAAGACACCATTGTATCAAGTGCATTGGAGGTAGCCATGCATGGTTGTGATTCATTAAAGGTGGCCACTTTAGGAGCACTAGAAGAAGGTGTAACCATTGGTGTAGAGGCAAAAGCAGCAATACCTGAGGCTTTGGTTGATCTACATCTTCCTCCTCAAGACTTAATTCTTGACGTAGGGCTATCTTCAAGGCCCTAGATTAGCACCTTTATACTTGACCATTTTCCATATCCTAGGCTTCAACCTAGAGATAAATATTGCTATAAGATCAACACATCAATCCCTACCACAATTGATGAGGTTTCCTTGACCAGCTCTGTGAAAATGTTGTTCGCAATGTGCTCTCTCACCTTAGTGGTCTATTCACTATAACAATTCATAGAATCATTGCTTTAAGAAAGATCTGATACCTCAACTAGAACTTGATCATACCTCTCCTCAGGTAAGAATTCATCTAACAAGGCTGCACTTAACTTATCCCAATCACTCAACACTTCTTTCTCTACTCTTCTACTACCCACTTAAGAGTCCTTACCTCTAAAAGTGACAATAAGAATTATGCCCATCAAATAGACTTCATATCCCTATTACCAATGCAATCTCTTTTCAAACTCACAAAGATAAGCCTCTAAATCCTCCCCGTGACTTTCATGAAAGATGGGTATTTTTCCCATGGATGGTGTAGAACAATAAAAAATAAAAGGAAAAGAGAAGCAATAAGATCCCCAAAATTAATTCTCTCCTTCTATATACCAAGAACATAACAAACCCCTCACTTGCAAGTCTATTTGACATACCAGGCATACTATATGTTGTATCCCCATGAGTCACGCCCACCACAAGAAAGAATCCTCACTCCTCTCATTAAGAAAAGGGTTGCCATGCATACTCGGCATTGACTAAGGTTCATAACCTTAAAACAAGATCAATACACACACATCCCATATTACTTCATATGCAAGTATAGGAAGGATAAGGGGTTGAGGTGATTGCAAGATTTCCCTTAATATCTCGACACCAAAAATAAAGACAATGTGTTGTTGGTGAACAATTTTTGACTCATTATAAGATTCACACACAAGGTAGGGGAGGTTTGGAATGGTTGATTGGGTTGCATGGGAAGATTTGGACAAAACATTAAGACATGAAATGGGTGAAATGGGTGTGTACCTCTCCTTCAAATAAGATTGATCTCCCTTCAATCATGAATACTCTTAAGCCACATAATATGCATGTTGAAGCCTTCCATTAGATCTTATGTTATTACTTTCACAATCAGCCCCACCATATCTCATCTTTGCATGATGCATACCAAGCAAGGGAATTTGTACTCTTTTTTGAAGTGACCCCTTTTACACAATCTACCTCAGAGTTAATTATCTATTGCATACGAACTTAAAACATGATGCCCAATAGCTCATTACAAAGATCTAAAAGAGTACTACAACTTTGGTTTCTGAAGCACTCAAAAATTCCTTCAGTTGCAAAACCATGAGCTAGGTGCCTAAAAACAACAATTTTGAGAAGCTCTTCCACATGAATTATGAATGCACACTTCTACCTCTAAAGCTTGAGCTTACCCACAACAATCCAAGGTGCTAAATAAAGATATTATTAGCACTTCCAATTACATATTTTAATTTGAAAATACTTCCTTTGGTGGTGCTCAGTTACATAACCCAAAAAGTGGCATTTTGAGACATCTTTGGCCCTCTCCACATAAAAGTCCGACTCCTTTGGTGCTGCTCAATTACATAGCCCAAAAAGTGGCATTTTGAGACATCTTTGGCTTTCTCCACATTATAGTAGAGTAGGCTACAAGAGTGAGGGTAACTCATGAATAGAATGATCAAAATCAAGAGCATGAGGATTTTAATAATCATAATCTTCTATATTAAGTAGGAAAAACCTTGGAGTGAGGGTGAAAACACCTATGACTTTGGTTATAAGAGAGTATGCTTGGGGGAGTGAAGGCTAGAAGACTTGTTTGGTATTAAAGACTTAGGTTTCTCAAAGGAAACCACCTCCATGTTTACTTTGCCTTTATTAATTTTTTATAAGCTCTCCTCCTTAGGCCAATCTTTTATTATAGTCAAAGACTCTCTTGGAGTTATCAACTTTTCTTTCCCAATTGTATGTGGTTGTTATTCCTTCTCCCATGTCATCATCATTTGGTTTAAGAATATGAAAGAAAATTGGATGGCCAACCCAGCAGTGGAGCAAGGGCTCTTCTACCAAAATTATTTATGTCATCTTCAAACACATGAAATTTTATTCCATTGGTGCATTCATGAGAGACGTACTCTCTCCATTAGATATCAGCTTCAGAGAAATTTAAGGTAGAGGGGGCTTCTATTCATAGGAGTGTTGTAGGCTTTGTGTCTTTTTCAATGGATTCTCTAGCTTCCTCATTTTAGATTCTATATGACAATTCTTCAACTATCTAGAAATCAAGTTTCACATTGATACCTAAGATTTTATCTTCTTGTTCTCTCCTAGCCAGGTTGACTTTTTTAGCTTCTCCATTGTGCTTTCCCATTTCTCCTCTATGGCCCTTATGCTTTCTTTCTTCTTATGAATGTCATCGTCTCTATATGGTTTTATAGAGCTATGGGTAGGTTTCTGAATTCGTGTAGATGATTCAAAAATTGGTGGTTGATGCTAAGGAGAGCTCTTTAAGCAACTTGTTCAATCTTGCTAGGTTTTTGTCAAAAGAACCTTTGACTGAGAAGCTTATTTGTATTCTTGATTCAATCAAACTCAATATTCCATTTTCTTTACAAAATGGCTTGCTGTGTTTGCACACCCAAGATATGTAATTTTAGGCATCCTAAAAATCGCTATGTTACCTTGACATATTGGGAAATTTATCAAAGAAGGTGTAAATTTTTTGTACAACATGTTCTTGCAACATAATTTGGCCAAGGAAATTTGTTACTCCTAAAATTTTAATTTTTTAAAGATACATATGTACTTTCTTTCAGAGTCCACGAAGCCAAATTTTTCCAATTCATCAAACATAATTTCAAGGTGTTTGAGATGCTCTCTTACTCTAGGATGTCATTAATGTCGGGTACTGCTACAAATTTTTTACTTTGCTTGAGACTGAAGCAATACAGCTTTGTTGAAATTCAAAGGGGAAATTATTCAAATCGAATGGCGTAACTTTCCATTGGAATTGTCATTGAGGGACCACAAAAATTGTTTTGTTTTTCCTTTCTTAACAATATTAATCAGATGAAAACCAAATTTTATGTCTAACTAAGAAAATCACATTGCTAAAGAGATAGACTTTATGAGATCATCGTTGTTAAGAATGAGATTGACTTTATGAGATCATCGTTGTGATATTTTTTCCTCTGTTCCCTCACTAGTAGTAGTAGTACTACTGGTCGTGTCATCACTCGAATCAGCTTCACTTTCCTCTTCATCACGAACAGGCTTTTGGTTATCCATATTAAACTACTTCTTATCCCCTCTCCTATCATACAGAGTAATGACCCCTTTCCTCCAATCCTGAATAGCCTTCACCGCTCTCAGCCATGGTCTTCCCAAAATGATGGGGAATGCACCCATTCTTGCAGGCATAACATGACAATCCACAAGCATCTTTACATCAAAAGCTTCCAATTCCAACTCCTTGATCATACCTAAGCATTTGACTTTCTGATGATTTGCCAGCTGAATACGAAATCCAGACGCTTCAGTAAAATTAAGACCAAGCCTCTCCACAGCTGCCAATGTGATTACACAAATTTGTGCTCCACCATCTATGTATGCCTCTCCCAGATTCTTCCCTTTATACCAAACATTCACCACAGGACATATGTCCAGGCAACTCCTGTAAAGACAGATAGAACAGTCACTATCCCTTTGGCAGGCTCCTTCTCTCTCGGGTTCACAAGTCTTTTCCACTGACGCTTCAAATTAGGAGCTAACTCTATCAATTGCCCAAAAGTAATGTTAGCCTTCCTTCCAGCCATGTCCTCCTGCAAACTGTAGCTATCCTGCCCACCCCCTAGTGGAAAATCAGTTACCTGAAACTTCCTACGAGACCTCCTCTTCTGCTTGACCTTTACATCCTCTCCTTCCTTCACTTTACCTTTCTTCTTGCTGGGCCCTGCAGCATCCTTGCTTTCCCTTTCCTGTGGCATCCGTTTCCCCAAGGGCATCAATCAGCTTCTGCCTCCTTCGTCTTTTCAAGGGTGACTACATCTATCACCTTAGTTTTACCCTTCTCCTCAGCTGTGATTCCACTGGGGCCTGCTTGATCCCTGATATCAATACCATAATCATTTGACCTATCAGGTAGCTGTGAAGGTAGTGGGTACATGTCACCACCCATTCGTTGAGGCTTATCACAATCTGTACTCAGATGACCAAGCTCACCACAATTCCAGCATGTAGGAATGAAATGACGGCCCCTACCGCGACCACGTCCATATCCTGCTTGTCCATCTCCCCCTTCAGGATTATTACCCCGGCCTCTACCACGTCCACCACTTGTACTTCCCATTAAATTTAGGCTCAAATTCTTCATAAGATCAACCATATGTTTCATATCCTGTCACAATCCCTCATCAGAACCTGCAGGAACCATAGGTACTCCCTGACTAGCTTGTGGCACCATCTGCATAACTTGGGCTTCAGTGGGCTTCATCCTCTCAATCACTGCATTCATGGGTGTAGCCTCCACTCTACGAATCTCCGGCTGTGCTACAACTGGAATCATCCCCAGTTGATTCATCTGCTGCTGCAGCTTCCAATCTTTTGACTTAGCAATTTCTACCACATCCTCAAAAGACCTGTGCTTCTTCAATTCCACTTTCCGGCGAATACTCCTCTTAAGCCTGGCTACAAACTTGTTTTTCTTCATCATATCAGGCCGCACCTGATCTTCCCCTAAAGCCGTGCATAGAGTCTCCCATAGCAAAGAAAATTTCTTCATATAATCATCTATTGATTCAAACTCACCTTGTGTCAGAGCTTGCACCTCATGCCAAACCTTGTCGGGGTCTTCTACCTTCTTGAACCTATTGCTAAGTGCTGTCTTCAATCCATCCTCAGTCATCTCAATGTATGGAACAGCATCCCTTAACGACTCCTCATAAGCTCTGTACCAGGTCCTTGCATCTCCCTTCAAACAGATGCTCAGCAGCCGCAACACCTGTACCGACTCATTAATATGGTTGCTTATGCAACCTCCATCCTTTCCAAGAAGTCTGCCACATCCTCATTTGGACCACCATAAAACTCTAGATAAGACATCATCTTGATCCCCAAACTTCACTTTCAATCCCAACAAAAATCCAAAAACAAATTCCTTCAATCTCTCACTCTGGGGCATACACCCTCGTAAGAGAAATATCTGAGCTATCCTCAGTCAAACAATGCCTGAGCAACTCCTCAGTGGGGGCACCAGAAGGATGTGAGGTGAAAAAAAGAAGAAAGAACCTGCCTCTATAGCCCTTCCACCTCCCAAACTTGGAAACACTACCACGAACGGGGCACCACCAGCCACCGGCTGGAACACTCTCTCACCATTCGCCACCCACCCACACCATAAGACAGCTCAGAATCACAACCAACAGATGATCATTCAGCAAAACACAGCAACACACACACTGTATAAACACAGCAAATACACCAAAGACCAGGACTCTGGCCAGGATTTACTGCCAAGGGAATCAAACCCTTGCGTCTGACAACCAAGCCTCTGTCTCCCGGTCCCTGTAATCTCCAGAGGGCGCCCACACCAGCTAACCCTTCTTCACTTCCTCTGTAGCTCGGCTACTCTTTGTCCCCAGCTGCTACCTGCCAATTGTCGTAGGCGAGCCCCCCTGTCTCCGGCCCACACATCACACCTCTACTGTAACCAATCCACACAAAAACCCAAGGCTCCCTCTCTGGTCAGCATCCACGCACTGCCTGCAATCATCGCCCACACAAGACCAGCTACTCTCACTAGAAGGCGCCCACACCAGCTAACCTTCAACTCAGCAGCTCCCACTCTCTGTGTGTCGTGACCAGCAGTTTCACTAACCACCAGAGCCTTGCACAATCTCTTCAGCACCACGAACCACTGCTCAACGCAGCATCACCAGATATCTAGCCCAAGCCACATCACCCAATCCTTTCCCGGCTGCCACCACGGCTCTCTTCTCATACGGCCCACATCAGCCCGTGAGTTCACTTGCAGAACCCCCTAGTAAAACACTAGGTGGCCATCCTCTTCTGCACTGCCCCAGCCAGTGTATTTTCCTTTATCCGGCGGCCAGTTCACTTTGGTTCTCTTCGCATATATGGTTGCACTCCAGCCCTTCACACCTGGACTGTTCCACGCTGGTTTCACCAGCCCAAGCCAACCACTAGGCGGCCACCTTTCAAATTGCTCCAGCTGCGCTTCACTTCGTTGCTATGACCAAGGTGCTTCACTCGTCCAGGAGGCGGCTGCTCCCAGTCGCTGCTAATGCCCAGAGCTGCCTCAGCCTCAGCGCTCTTCATGGGTCTGTCTGCTCTTGGCAAGGCGATTCTACATATCCTTTGACGACCACTATGCCTTCTTCACGCCCGTCTGCTGCTTACCTCCACGCACGAGAGTCACCCAACTCTTTACCAGGGAGGCCCACCACCAGCCTTTGTTGCAGCATGGCGTAGCCCAGTCGCCTGCAACTCCTCTGCGCTCCTTAGCTCTTCACACGGAGGGCCCAGCCAATCTTCACGTCGGCTGCTCTCCTCTCAGTCCGCTACTGCTTCCTTCGGCCACGAGCACATCAGTCAAAGGCGGCTCCTCTCGCACCTGCACTCTAGCCCTTCACACCTGGAACTCTCTCTCCTCTTTTTTGAGCGGTCATCTTATCTTCCTTTACGCCTTCGATGCCTTCACCAGCTTCTAGAGCTTCAAGCTGGCGACCACCTAAGCTTCCAAGTGGCCCCTTGCCACCTAGTCAATATATTTTTATTATTTTTTTAAGGCTCCAAAATGATTGTCACACTCAATACTAAAAAACCCCTCCAAAATGATTGTCACACTCAATACTAAAAAACCCCTCCTCTTCCTCGTACTTCGGATCATATCACCGCGTCCATAACCTTCCAATACCAGAACTACTCCCGGCCACCCTCATCAGCATCATAACTACCAAGCCCATCAATTTCCAGTCAATGCTGTGCTTTTAGTAACCATCCGCACGCCATGCTGATGCAATAAAAACTTCAGATCTCCAGCATTTTCTCCGGAAAAAAACACGTGCAAATACCGGCTCACAACCAAACCACTCGGCCTGTACACTTGCCAGGGCATTCAGGGCAAAGTTTATTCGCACACCACGCATCCCATATGTACACAGACCAAAAACACCTTTCAAATTTTAGTCTAACACCAAACAAGCAAGCCAAGAAGTGACAAGTACAAAGAAGAGGAGGAAAATAGTACAAGAAGATGATGATGATTGGGCTCCTCCTTGCCAGAACTCCACCACAATCTTCAAAAAAATGTGCTTCTTCAAAGCAACAAAGGACGTAGGAGAGGTGGAGGAGGGAACTGAAAAAAGAAGGTGAGAATGAAGACCACTTCATGGTGACACGTGTAACTCGTTTGTGACTAGAACTCCTACAGGATAGCCTAAACAAAGTAAAGGTGATTGTTATCCACTTTTTACCAAATCTTGCATAAGGTATTTTTATGACTCCCAAGAAATGTTTAGTTAGGAGTGTACTATCTCCTATTAATGCCAAGTACATCATGAAAATCTGTGAATAAGTGGCTACTAGAAGGTATAATGCAAGACATTTCAAGTTTATACAATATATCATGTAGAGCAACAAAAACTGATGATAGACCATGGTGGGAAGATGATTTCCACCAATCCACAGGTATATGTCGATGAAGAATCTCATCGATGTGGGCACTCAAGTGTGCTACAATTTTGTGTTGAATGTAGCCACCTGCTTCTGCTCCATGTGTTTGGGAAGTCATCTTTATCTCTAGAAGTCCACAAAGTGAGTCCTCCCCACTTGGGTCTTGAAATTACAACACCCAACAAGTAACTGCATTCTAGAAATCATTACATCATTTTCTTATGCTTTTAATATTTTGATTTTGGTTTTTGTTTGTTCCCTTTCCTTATAGGCAACTTGGTAGGGATCTCTGAGTGAGCTTTTTCTTTGGAACTCATGCCTTCTCACTGGGTCTTATGGGTGTCTTGGCAGGTATCTCACTGAGCTTTCCCCTTTGGCTTTCATGACTCTTTATTTGGGACTTATAGGCGACTCAGTAGGGATCTTCAACACTGGGCTTCCTCCGGACCTCATGCCTTCTCACTAGGTCTTACAGGCATCTCGGTAGTATCCTCAGTGCAAGAATCTTCCTTTGGCCCTCATGTCTCATTTGAGGTTACAGGTGACGTGGTTGAGACCTCACATGGGATTCCTCTGGATCTCATGCCTTCTCACTGGGTCTTACAGGCGTCTCGATAGTATCCCAGCAGAGCTAAGCATCTCCCCAGCCCTCTCATGCCTCATTATTTCAATATTAATATCACGGTTGGAACCTCACTGGGCTTCCTTAGAACTTCTTTTAATATTTAATATTATTTTTTTATTGACACCATTTTTCAAGACAATACTTTAAGAATTGATGTATTTGAATTGACCAATTACTTACCATTCAAGTTCATCAAGTCATCCACCCCGAGTTTCCCATGGAGGTGAAGGATACTTTCAATGTACTCCATGCAGTAGGCATAGATGAGTTGGATCATCAAAGCCAGCATGTCATATGCCATATGTGTGTGCTTCTTTTTCTCCCCATTTTTAGTGTTTGATTTGATCTAAGCCCCCGCAACTAGGGCACCACACTAGCACAAGACCAATTATGCTCCCAATAAGTAGAGATTGGTGCAATACCAAGTTCTCGCCGTTCACACACAAGGCTGCTTTATCTTAACTTTAGTGTTCATTTCATAAAAACCTCTTGCTTATGTGTATTTCTTGTGTATGGAAAGGCATTATTCCAAGGTTGCCAAGGAACCATAATAACCGTATCATCCTCATTGACATGAGGGTCATCATCGAGTAGCCCATGTGCATCATTGGCCATGGCTACATCTACATCAAAGAACACATCATCATCATCTTCAACTATATCAGGGAAGCAAAGGTTGGTGCTGAGTAAGGGATGATGTGCACCCTACTATTGTGAGATGGGGGGTGCTAGGGGCAATTGCTACTAAGGGTTGATTTAACAAAGTTCCACTTAAAAGTTGGGTTGTAAATAGATTACCCATGATGAGAGTTATGTAAAAAGAAACTACTTTTCATAGATATTAATCAGCATTCCCTAGGAAATGAGTAATAAAATGGTAGCGGGATTGACCCAATGTCTGAAGGTAGGTGAAAATAGCCCACTAGTACGTGGAAGCTACGATGCTTCAGCGTTGAATGATTTTTACCACTTTAAGAGTGTATGAAGTGGGCCGAGCATCATGCCATCATGTAGTTAGAAGAAGAACACAAAGAATGCTTTGATTTTCACCATTTTAAGAGCCTTATAGTAGAGATGATTATATAATAGATAATGGGGTGTTGCAAGTTCATTTGTAATAGCATGGTCCTGACAGTGCTTATAGTGGTTAATTATAGTTGTAGTGATGAGCTGCAGCCCAGCTTCTCAATAGCACCACTTGCCTCTATGGTTCTACCACTTATCTCGATTGCTGTAAAACTGGCAAGTGGTTACCTATGATACCTCTGGCTTTGTGGTCTCACTATCCCCATTGATGCCATGGATTTTGAGGAGATTCATCTCAATGCCAGCACTCGTACCTCTGTGACACCTTAGCCCATCTCTCTTGCCAAACTCCACATGTAGGGAAAATCATTGGGTTTCTCCAAGCTATATGATGTCACATCATTTGATTACTAGCTAAGTTTTGTGAGGAGGAATTATGCATGCAATATAAGGAGCTAGGACAAATTATGTAATGTAAGCAAATATAGAGGATCGGCAACTCTATATATTTGATTTACTATTTTTGCAACATTCAGCACACTCATGTAGGCCTAGTTTAGGCACTTTTTAGCAAATGGGAAGTAACACTTGTGTGCAGCAAGAGTAAAAAATTCTTTTCTCTCTCTAGATTTCCAAGAAAATCAAAAAGTGGGAGACTGCAGGTCTTTCTCTTAATCAATTTTAAAGATTGCAGTCCCACCATGATCGCCAAAGTGTTAGTATCACCTTGCTAACATGGCAAAAGTGTTAGTATCACCTTGCTAACATGGCAAAAGTGTGGGTGTTTGGTCAAGATCCGACACTTGCGTGGTTCTAGAACACCTAGTCGGCTCCGAACGAGAGCGGCAATTAATACAATTGGTTCCCAATGTAATAAGCCAACACTAGCACATTGAGCTGTTGGTCTGCCTAAGCTTGGGGGAGTTAATCGTGACTGAACATAGGTTAGTTCCTAGGTCCGTCATGATTCCAGACAAGAGTCTCATCCAGACAAGAACGACTCCTGATCCTGATTCCAGATAGGAATCATGTCTAGACAGGAACGGCTCTAGATCTTGATTCCAGATAGGAGTCATGTCCAAACAAGAACAGCTCCTGATCCTAATTCCAATTCCTAATTCCAAATAGGAGTCACGTCCAAACAAGAACGGCTCTTGATCTTGATTCCAGACAGGAATGCAATTAACATAGACTTGACAAGAGATAGATAGAACTATGCAGTGCAGAATAGAGATGAGATGGAGACCAACCCAAGAAACATTCTTTAGTATTACTAACATGGGTAAATCACATGCTCCTACATACATAGCCATGGAGTAAATCACATGCTCCTACATACATAGCCATGGAGTACACATGTACACATGACCATGGTGTAAGAGACATGGATCAAGGACAAGATAAAAGACACAAGCAAAACATCATAGTGTATTCCATATCCATCATCTTGTACATGTACAAGAATCATGTGTAAGAATCATATACAATTTGCATACAAGAGGGGCTTTATATATCTATCCAACCATGTGACTCTTGGGATACCCATGTGACTATTGTGCTCTCATAACCTCCGCAAGATCCTAACTCCCTACTAGCCCTCTTGTAACCATGTCTTGATATGACATCTTTTAACCAAATCCCACAACTCATTAGCCTAAGCCAATGCTACTAATGCTAGGGGGTATTCACACCCAAGCTAATGCCAAAATGCTAGGGGCTGTACACACCCTGTCAACAAGCACAACCTAGGTGTGTGCACTGTAGGTGAAGAAATCCACTTCTTTGCCACCTATTCCTTTGTGCAGGCTTGTTCCTAGCCCCTCTATATGGAGAGTGGTCTATACGGAGAGTGCAGTTTAGGTACAAGAAGCTGGCAAGGAATTCTATAAAAATGGCTATGTTATCGATCAATGCAAGTTCATTTGCTCTATCTCCTTATTCCATAATCCTATTAGAGAAGTTACGCAAGATGATGTTAGTGCATGGGATGACATGGTGAATGAAAAATGAGGAGTTTGAGAATGTGATCAAAGATATGAAGTGGGCATTTATGACCAACAAGATGTTTTATGTATGGGACAGCAATCATCACATTGTGGCATGGATGGAGGAGATTAGTAAATGTGAGTCATCTTAAATTGCTTCCTTTTTGAACATGATGCTAAGTTTTTTAAAATAAATTTGGGACTAATTAGATTGCATTGATTATAGCATTCAAGAATGGTGTATCAAGACATCCATGTGTTAATGCTATCCTTATTGAATTCCTCACAATCATAGCTTGCTTAAATAGGTAATGGAATGTACACATTACAAGAATATACGTGTTAAGTCTCTTTAACATGGGAAGGTCCACATGCAGTATGTTTTAATGAGGATAGCGAGAAGGGAGATCTCCTCACAGTCATAGCTCTCTTAAATAGGTAATGGAACATACACATTACAAGAATATATGTCTTAAGTCTCTTTAACATGGGAAGGTCCACGTGTAGTATGTTTTATCTTTCATCATCATCATAACTCATAATATTTTTTGCCATAGGATGAATAAAGTGGGCTATGTTTCTTCGTCTCTTTTGGACAAAGTGTGTCTCATTACAGAGCTTGGATTAGCAAATAAAGAAACAATTATGAAGCACACTAGAGCAATGAACAAGACATGGAGAAGCATGCCTCGACGTAGGAAAAGAGAGTCACCCACCATCGTGATACAATTGTGAAGCTTAGAAGTCTATGTGACCAATTACATGTTCAAGACAAGGGCAAAGGTCTTATGAAAGATAAAGGGTAAGAGGATGACGAGGATGAAGGGGAAAAAGTGCCAAAGAAGGATTCAATGAAGGAAAAGAAAAAGGGAAAGGCACGAGAGGAAGAGGATGACTTTGATGTCTTTGCATCAGAGTATGACGAAAGTGATTCTGAGGATAGCATTTGATCAAGGCAACCCCAAAAGTTGAAGAAGTGAGTCATGTAACAACACAGATAGGGCACTCTTTTACTCGTGATTCATTATTTTATTGATACATAGCTCAAATACTAACATAGATGAATAAGTTATGTATCCAGATAAGCTTGGTAAAAGAGGTGAAGTGCCAAATGCACCTTTGCGACATAATAATCCACCTAACCTAGGTGTTATGATCATAATCCAAATGAATTTGCTAGGTATGATTTTACTCATTAGTAATGATAATGTAATGCATATGTGTGGTGCATGCACTTACAAAATGTATTCTTTGTAGCAATGTCTTATCTTATGGCCTCGACACAGCAGTCCTTGATGTTTTGAGTGAACATCAAAGTGCTAGTTCCTTTATTGTTATAGAAGCCTTGGCCGCACTAGTAGCAGGTGTAATAATCAATTGTGATGAACACATGCGTAAGGATTATAAAGTGTGTCTTTTATATCCTGTAATAACCATTAATGTGTAACTCTTCTCAACATGATGTAGCAGGACATGATTCTCTAAATATGATGGTATTTTTTTAGGGATCCTTTGAAGATAGGCCGTGCAGTTTAGAACCAGGAGTGTCCACACAAGAGCTAGTACATCTTTTTGATATGTTGCAGATGGTGAAAGAGGGAAACTACAATTAGGCAAAATATGGACTCTCATTTTTGCCCCTTAAGGATTTTCATGCCTCTTCTCTTTAGAAAAATGGGCTCATGGTGAAATTTTTATTGCAAATCAAATCAAAAGTTGGCAAAGATTGCACATTTGGAATCTACTCACATCGAGACCTTTCCAATGATATATAGCATGATGGGAAATTTTGATTATTCAAGAAGTCCCCAAATTGGTGATGATGTGCCATGTTACAGGTCCCCAAGTTAGTTATGACAAGGCATGTTCACCAATTTGGGGACTTCTTGAATAATCAAAATTTTCCATCGTGCTATGTATCATTGGAAAGGTCTCAATGAGTAGATTCCAAATGTGCAATCTCGCCAACTTTTGATTTGATTTGTAAAAATTTTACCATGAGACCATTTTTCTACAGAGAGGAGGTGTGTACGTCGTTAAGGGGCAAAAATGAGAGTCCATATTTTGCCTAATTGAGCCGGACCTTTAATGTTAAAGGTGTCAATACAAGCACAACGTGTGATTGTATTATAGTGAGGTTGCCCCCCGATGACATTGTCCCACCATGGAATCTTTGTACATGTGAGCGATGAGATGATTTTCCATCATTAAGACCTTAAGTATTGTTGTGTATATGTTGGGTGCAAATTCTCACATTTTATGTGAGTATCTAGAGTTTCTCATGCTTAAACAAGTGTTGTCAGTAGGAAAAATATGGACTCAAAAAGGGGCCCTATAAGGGCTTTCTCTCTCTTCCATGAAAGAATCAAGGAAAAGTGCAAAATAACTATAAAATATTAGCTATCTCTCTCTTCTCTTTTAGGATCTAAACGATCACGTTTTAGCTATACTATAATAGATTCACCTATTTTTTTATTCTGACAATATCTTTGTCTAAGATTGGGACCACATTTTGAAGATAACAAAAAGTATTTTTTATTTGAACTCAAAACATGCAACTTGTTAATGTGACTCTCTTGATTAACATCCTAGCTTTTTCCTTTTAAATTCCATCAAACTTGATGGACTTAAACTCTTTTTACATTTCAATTAAGAAATTTTATATATCTACATGTAGACTTTAGATTTTTTAATTATTTTTTATCCATGCCTAGATTAGGGCCTAAGGAGCATTTTTGTACATTTTCCCAATTTCTATTCACTTTACAAATCTTTTTTTACTTCAAGACTTAGTCTGTATGTTATTAATTAACCATTATCTTTTTAATGTTCCTTTTGTAGGGTTATGAGGGATCCCCTCCAATTGTTTCGAGTTTCTCTCCTTTGCAAAGGAGAAATTTGAATCTTTTTGTATGGCCTTCAAATTGTGTAGCCTGTCTCTATTTTTTGATTATCTCTTCCTTTCCCTCCATTCCCACATTAATGGCACTGATCTTCTCAATCATGAGACCGGTTAGAAAATATGATGTAGAGATCAAGATTGATGGTGAAGGGTGTATTAATTTTTTGGTGCCATTTGGTTGGAACTAAAAACTCAGCTTTCCCTTCATTAATCTTTCTATTTAGAGATATCCATTGTGCTTCAACTTCAAAGGAGAAGAAAGCTACGGAGGTTTGGTCTTTTTTATGTTTTGATATCTTCTTATAGTTTTCTAATATAGTTTTCTTTTCAATTAATATTTAATGTAATGGTATAATATTTAAGTTTAATACTATACCGACTTTACTCAGATGATTCAATGTTATGTAAATTTCTATGTTAAATTTCTTAAAATGTGTTATAGTTAAGCTTGATGTTATGCTTTAATTAGTGTGCTTAGTATTATGATTTAATATGTTGTTATTGCTACTATTATGCTTTACTACTCTGTTAATGTCATGTTTTTTTATTAAGATTCAATGGTTGAATTTTTATATTATAAGCCTTGTGGTTAATTATCTGTAGGATGTAGGAAGGAATAGGAAAAGATATACACTTTCAATTAGATGTTGAGTATAGACCTTTACACAAGAGGACAAAAGAAAATATAGTGCAACAAACAATGATGCAACAACAAAGAGATGTAGGTTAAAAACATGTTAATCTTTGGGTAGAGGGATCAGAATATCCACTTGATCGAGTCTTACTCATCAGTCTCCTCAATTTTCAAGATTAACATTTTTCATTAAGTATGTATGTGAGCATCATTCTGGTTTGTTAGGATACACAAAAAGACTTGTCAACCAAGTATATATTGTTTATACATCTACTAAAGAACAAGGAAGCAAGGATTGTGCATCTCTCAAATGCGTTGATTGAGAAGGAAACTATGTGTGATAAATTGTAGGGTGCAATGCATGTTGTTCAAATAGAAAATGCTTAGTTGTCTATTAATGTGCAAAGTTTAGAACGAAGGAATAGAAATATATAAACTATGTTAGAGAACTTGACTCCATTAGGGCTACATGAGCATGTGAAACTGCTAGTATCAACGTATAAATTGGTCATTGGAGGTGGGTGGTCAATGGAAGCATCAAATCACAGCATGCAAGAACATTGGACAAATGTTTACCAATCTAGATGATGAAGTCGATATGGCAATTTCAAAAGTACTCACAAAAGGCATGGTAAAGTTTGCACTCCAATCTTCCAAATTTAAATCAGTCTCTAAGGATATAGCCATAAATTGTTTGTAGGAGGAGAGAAAGTCTTTCACACCCAATGATGCTCAAGGTATTTGTGATAAAGTGGGGATCATCTCATAATCATATGCTATGATTTACAAGCGATTGGATTAAGGGCTTAAGATTGTGTTAAAGAGAGAAAGAGTTTTACCTCTTCCAAAGCCCTATCATGTACTACATGCAAGAAATTTGTTGAATGTTAAGATCTTGGAGCTTATTAGTGAGCCTGTACATCTCTATCACATACACACTTGTAAATTAAGCTCAAAGACACACTCACAGATAAGTGCAGGGATAAGTTCAAAGGCAAGCTCAAAGGAGGTAGTCTCAAAAGAGGTAATATTCAAGCTACATGAAAATAAGAATTTTGTGTTAGATGTATAAAAAGTACACTCTACAATGGTTAGATTCTATAACATGACAATTGAAGAATGTGGTGGTGTGCTAAATTTGTTATTAAGTTTGATGAAAGTGAAAAGGGTCAGAAGCTAGAACGAGTAAGATTGAATCATAATATCTTGTCATCATTCAAATTACTTTAGTGTGCAGAGCGAAAAAGAAATATGGTGGCTTGCTTCATTTGAGGTATCAAAAGAAGATCATAAGATATTTTCTTCAATTGAATAGAGATACCAAGTTGTGAGACGTCAAAGTGGCAGGGAAACTTTGGTTGATGATTTTGGTGAGTACTTAGTAGAATGGCATCTTGCAGGAGATCTAAAAACTTTGAAGTGTATGTTTAGTGTGTTAAATGGTTCCAATGTAAAGCTCCCTTGTTTGTATTGTATGCGATCAAGAAAAAAAGACAATAATGGAAATAAACATTGGAGTGAAGAGACATGCATAGATGGCATCCCAAACCACGACCATCTTATTTGTTGTCATGATGACGAAATAATGGTACCGATAGATCCAAAGTGGGTCCCTATTTTTAACATTCCCTTGACCAGAGTCTAGTTTTGCACTTTGCATGCCATGGTGAGAATTATTGAGAAATTGGTGTTCAGTATGTGTTTTGTTGCTTACAAGATGCAACCTACTTCAAAGCTGCTCACACCATGAAGAGAATTATACTGAAATTGGTGTTTCAGTATGTGTGTTTTGCTTACAAGATGCAACCTACTTCAGAGCTACTCAAGCTGCATGTAGTAAAGTAGAAGGATCTTTATCAGAGATTGGATTACATCGAGGCCAAGAAAAAATCAAGAAGGATGATAAAAATTATGATACAAATAGGAATTTACCATGTAAATCATGTTTTGGTGAAGCAAAGGCAAGAAAGTTTCTTTTTACACCAAACAATGAAAGCGACGAAGTGTTAATGAGACAACAAAAGAACTATGATGGATGGAAGAAGTTTCATATGGCTGTTCTTGATCAGAGTAATGGAGAAATGACACTGTTAGCAAAGGCAAATGTGTGGATTGCACTCAACAAATTGGCACCTTTGATGCAAAAGATGACCTCAACATCGGTTGATGTAGAAGAATTTACATGAGCTGTTACTACATTTTACGACTCAGTGCTAGAAGCTTGGACTTCAAGTAGCATCACACGTTACATGGTAAGAGTCATTCTAAATCTAGTATTTTAAATGTATACATTTTATTTTTCAGTGTTTTGAGTATGCATATGTTGATTGGGAATGCAGCATATCTTTGAAGGCTCGTGGTCCATACTTTGCTACTAACGAGGGAAGTTTGGCAATATGATCTACACAAGGCATGGAGAAATGGCACTGGCAATCTTGATGTGGATTTCAAAAGGCAACGGCTCATGGAGGTGGAATACATGATCCTAATCCCATGAGACAATTGCTCAAATGGTGGTATAGCCCCAGCCCTAGCCCCAGCCTCAACCTCAGCCTCAGTGCCATCCATAGCCCCAGCCTCAACCTTAGCCCTAGCCATAGCCCAAGCCCCACCGCAGCCAACCGACCGTCGCAGCCAAGACACCACAAACAAAGATGGAGTCCAGGTACCATGGTCTTGCAGAAAATCGGGCACTATATCAAAAGATAGTGCATAACTTAATTCCTAAGGCAACATTCACGTGAGTCGTACGAGAAATCCATGACAAATTGCATTGAAAATTCATAGAGAAGAGCTGAAATTTGAGAGAAAAAGGCAATGTGCCATAGAAAAAATGTTTTGCATCTTCAAAGAAGGACGTTAGCTTGGGCATAGATGGGATGGATCAAAAGTAGCAAGAGTACCGAAGGATGTTTAGTGAGGATATGCCTGTGCAAATGCATTTGGTTGGTTGGATTATCTACAATGCTTATGTGCATTCCCAAGGTCTTCTTTACATATCCTAATGTCCATAATGATCCTAACTTGATAATTACAACAATAATCCACAAGGTGATATCCTCATGGAAAAGTGAATTACCAAAGTTTCTTTACCTTTAGCTTGATAACACTGTTGCTCAAGAAAAGAAAAATCACTTTTTTTGGGATACTTGAACATGCCAATTTCTTTGGGTGTGTTCAACAAAGTGAAGGTGAAATTTCTATTGGCTAGTCACACTCATGATCACATAGATCAAATGTTCAGCTCATTTTCTAAAACTTTTTCTCGTCACATGATGCCTTCACCTTGCCAACAACATGACATCTCTTGTTGAGAATACATACACGCCACTTGCGGTAGTGCATTTATAAGAAACATAGACTTCAAGTTATTTTCTTATGGAACAAAAACAAATAGAGTGAAATGCCTTAAGCAACTTAATGACTTAAATTTCCACACATGCTTTTTTGATAAAGAAAGATGAGAATGGAAATGTTCTCCTTTATTGTTGCCAAGCAACTTTTATCTCAGAAGAATGAATGGTTACCTTCAAAGGGTCCACATTTCCTCAAATTTATACCTCAAACAGTCATGCAAGCAACAAAGCTATAGCCACTTTTATGGGTAAAGAAGGCCAAGGATGTAGAAAAGTTTGGTCGAGAAATTGATTATGAGAAGTGTATCAAAGGGCTACTACAGAGTAAAGAATCATGCTAGGAATCAAGATGTTTCATGGTCATCCATAACTAGAATGTCATTCTTACAAAAGTAAAAAACAATGAACGGACTTTGGTTAGTCCTTTTTAGTGGGCCAATCACTTTTGATGCAAGGTGTCATTTGGCAATACATATCCCGCAAGAAAGTGACTCTCTTTTACATGTCCCATTAAGAGAAATGTATCTAGGAACAAGAAGATCAAAAGCAAGAATAGAAGAATTACAAGATATTTGGAGTACTACAACCACCAAGGCATAGAGTCTTGCAGCGAGATTAGGAAAGGACAATGAGCTTGGACATCCATTTTGGATTGGCAAAGTGATTGGGGTTGAAAAGGATGAAGTTGAAGAGAAAATTATTTTAATAATTTACATTGGTCCCAAAATAATCATGAGGATACCTTCAAAGGAACATATCTTTTAGACATAATTAGTGAACCAAAAGGTAGAAGCAAGAGAAAGAAGAGCAAGAACACACGTGCCATAAGTGCTTTGAAGCTCGATGAAGTAGACATAATTAGTGAACCAAAAGGTAGAAGCAAGAGAAAGAAGAGCAAGGACACATGTGCCATAAGTGCTTTGAAGCTCGATGAAGTGGACATAATTATTTATGTCTTTACTCTAACAAAGGCTAGATACCTCAGTAAGTCAACAATAAATATTTTCAAAGAAAAAGTTATTGGGGAAATGAATGGAAAGGATGATTTTGAAGGTGAAGCGACATCCATGCACTCAAAAGAAAGCTCATAGTTTGGAAAGCCTTGGATTGCACATTGAAGAAGGAAACATAATTGTGGATAGTGACGAGGAAGGAAATTATTCTACCTCACCTCCTAGTGGTACTAATGTCACAAATGATATAGATGGCTTTGAGTCAAAAGATGAATAGCGATTTTACATCCATCTTTGTATGTTTGATTTAGAGGAGCAAGATTCCTATATCTAATAGACTTCATGGTCTTTAGTAAGAATTTTGAAATATTTTTTGTATGCTAAAAAGGCCACTTTTTCCATGATTTTTTAGAAATACCTTACTCATGAGTAAATTATTTCCAAAAGGTCACTTTTTCTGTCATTTTTTGTAAATACTTTACTCATAGTAAGACAATTTTGAAATCTTGTTGACCATTTTTAGCATAATATTTTGGAATATTCTCTCAATTTTTCACGTATCCTTTGCACTCTTTCTTCTACTTTTCAAGTTTGCACATATACTACACACACTCATTCTAATTTATATACTGCATACACCCATTCTAACTTTCCTAGGGATAGATACATTGTTGAAATGACTCTTTCAAAGTCTAGTTAAGTAAGAGTAGCTTGTGAAATTTTCATGTGCATTCATCATGTCTTCCTTGTACAAGAGAACACAGCTCTTGTAAAATTTTCTACGAGATGAATTCTACCTATGGTTGCCATTACCTGTGCATGTAGTCTAAAATAACCTTCCATCTATGTGATAATGTGCATCCCCTACTAGACCAAGTCACCTTAGAGCAGGCTCAATTCTTCCTCACTTGATTGTCCTCCACTTTATTCTGTCAAGGTAACAATTTCCCAAACTCAAAGTGACCTTGAAAGTAGCCAATAAACAATAGTATTACCAAGGCTATATTGAAACTTGTCACCAAGCAATGGAATGAGTTGACCACATAGATATGTATCTTGATACCATTGAGCATTAAAATTAAAGTAATTACAAATACATCCTTAATAATACTAAACCAAGTGACCTTAGAGCAAGTTCAATTCTTCCTCACTTGATTGTCCTCCACTTTATTCTGTCAAGGTGGAAATTTCCCAAACTCAAAGTGACCTTGAAAGAAGTCCGATAAACAATAGTATTACCAAGGCTATATTGAAATTTGTCACAATCAATGGAATGACTTGACCACATAGATATGTATCTTGCTATTCAAATTAAAGTAATTACTAATACATCCTCAAAGATTTTAAAACTTTTGGTCCAATCTTCATTAAACAATTTTCTTTACGAGACAACCACATTGTATTATCGGATTTGTTGATATGAAGTTAAGAATTCTTTTCGAGCCCTTCTACAACCTCTCTTTTTCTTATGATATTTATTAGAACTAAGTAGTTGATTTACATTAAAAGAGCTTATTCTCCTACATGAAATTGATTTGTTAACATGTGCATCATCCCTTGATTTGCCTAATTCTTGAATATCTGTTGAGGAAAATGACAAGCTTGAAGATGGATAGACCTCATTTGTGATGGATGATTAGATTGGTGATGTTCATAGGATGAGAATGACAAACCAAGCGATTGGCCACGATGTCCCTTTGATTTACCTGGGGTAACATGTGATCATGATGTCCCTTTGATTTACCTGGGTTAACATGTGATCATGATGTCCCTTTGATATACTTGGAGTAACATTTTGTGAGTTTTCATATTCATAGAGGAAAAGGATGGTCGTTTTGATTCATTCAGTGTGATTATGTTGATGGCATAGATGGGGGTTATAGAGTGGACTAAGAGGCAAATAGCTCTTCATAGTGACACTCTCTGTGTATGAGGCAAATGTGTATGAGGCAAATGCAAGAATACAATCCTATAACAGCACAAAAAGTGACATTAGTATAATTTTTTAAATTAAACTATCATTACAAAGCCGAAAAACTTGTTATTTTTTAGAGGTGGAGGAGAAAGGATAAAAAATCAAAGTCATGGCCAAGTACTTGTTTTTTAACTCTTATGAAAGGATTCCTTGAAGATTCCATTTTTTAGAGTACTAAAAATTGAAACTAATTGCACAAAGAATTTATGCTTGTAAAAGTAAAATCCAAAAGAAACAAAAGTTTTCATTAATATAAAGTTAACCTCAAAATAAATGCTTAATATTAAGGGTTAATTTCAATTTCAAGCCCCAAATTTGTTGTTCAACATCAACTTATGGTTTCAACTTGATGTTTGACATTAAGTTGATGTTTCAACATGAAGACCAAGTTCAAAGTTGATGTTGAACATCAACTTAATAAATGCTTAATATTAAGAGTTAATTTCAATTTTAAGCCCCAAATTTGTTGCTCAACATCAACTTATGGTTTTAACTTGATGTTTAACATCAATTTAATGTCTCAATATGAAGTCCAAGTTTAAAGTTGATGTTGAACATCAACCAAAGGAAAGAGAAGTTTTCATTAATATAAAGTTAACCTCAAAATAAATGCTTAATATTACGGGGCTTAATTTCAATTTCAAGCCCCTTAATTTGTTGTTTAACATCAAATTATGGTTTCAACTTGATGATTGGCATCAAGTTGATGTTTCAAACATCAACTTGAAGCTTGGACTTAATGTGGAATATCAACTTGAAACCTAGACTTGATGTTCAACATTAGATACGAGCTTCAAGTTAATGTTTAACATTGAATAAAATCTTCAACTTGATGTTAGGCACCGTGTCCAACCTTCAATTTGATGTTAGACATCAATTCCAAGCTTCAACTTGATGTTAAACATTAACTTAAATATTTTACTTGAATAGCAGCTTGGTGTTAATGCTCAATGCTGTCCTCTCTATGTTTGGTTATGCTCTAATTTATAAGGCCTCCATAATTATGAGGAAATGTCGGTGTGAGCACTGACATTTATAGGTTTGTGATTCAGGCATTATAAGGAATTCAATTGTTTGTGTGACCAAATGGTTAGGAGATGGTTGTGTCTTTGCCTTTACTTGCTTGCTCCTCATGGATCTACAACAGAAGGTGCACTAGTTTATCCTAAACATGAGTAGATTCTAAGCTACAATACCAACAACTGTAAGCTTATTTTCTTCATAGGGTAGAAAACCAATGGAGGTGAGAACACCACATGCTTTACATGTTAATAATTTGAAGGCAAAAATAAAGATCAACCCACAGTCCCTTTTATTGTGATGGTGGCTGATCCATCTCAATGTCCTTCAAAGGAGAACTTTACAGACGGTGCAACACAATATTATGATGACTACTTTATCATTTATGGGTCACACTCTATAGAGGCATGTAGGTAGCTAGACTTTTTCAAGGGAATCTTTAAATAGGTAACATTTTTCACTACCTAACCAATCCACAATAGTATTTATCTAAACTCGGGAGATCTTTCCAAACTTCAAGGATCTTATATCCCTTGTTATCATTGAGGAGATGAATGTTGGGAGTAAATTACTTTAGGAAATATGCAGGCGCATGCTTTTTACATGAACACAAGTAGAAGTAAGGGTAGATCTTCATCTAGAGGCCATGGTGCAGGTTGTAAATCACGGGAATCAACAACATGAATCTCATGAAAAACTAGGAGGAAGAGGATACTCTAGAGGCAAGGGGATCCAAAGAAGGTGAGGTGGATATCAAAGAAGTCATAGTGGAAATAGTGTTGAGTGCTATTATTATGGCAAAACTAGGTCATATAGCAAAGGAGTGCTATAAAAAGTAAAATGACATTAAAAGTGGAAATAGCACGGATTGCTATTATAGAAAACTAGGTCATATAGCACAGGAGTGCCATAAAAAGTAGAATGAAATTAAAAGTGGGCAGTTGAAAATAAGAGAACTATACATCTTTAAGCAACCAAGATGAAGATAGAAGTGAGTAGTTTTTTGTGATGTAGCATATTCTTAGTTCCATAATTGCAAATGCAAGAATCCTAGAGATGTATGATATGTTGATTCAAGTGCTTCTAACTACATGACTAGACATGGACAATGGTTTAGTGCTTTAGAGATATACAAAAAATGGAAAAACTAAGGTATATGAAAACATGTGATGATACTACATATGCTATTGTGCATGATACTGGGTAAGGTACCAATGTCTATATAGGATGAAAAATGAAGTACCTAGTTAATGTACTTCATGTTTCAAAAATTACAAAGAACCTAGTATATCTATTGGATAAATGGTTTAGTGCGTTGTGAGGTTTTGCTGGGTGATAGCCTCTATATCACCACTAGTAGGGCACACAAGAAGAAAACGTATAGGGACTAGAATTACGGGATGCTAAGATCCCAGCTCTAAGGGGACTAATCAACCTTGCTCCTATCCTTAGCCCTTCATCTGTGACACATTCAGACATCTCAAGATCTTCCATTTGACCTCGAGAGGGGGGGGTCACTCATAAATATGTAAGCGTAGCACATGGATTCAATAGAAGGGATTTTAAAAATACCTTTTAACACATTTTTTACATACAAAAGCGTATTTACAGATTGAATAGAAAAAGGGTGTGATTTATTCATGAAAAATTCACAGGTAAGGGGTTTTGAAAATAGGCCTTGAACGCACGTGATATAGAGGATTAATACATAGTGAACCCCCTGAGAATCTGACCCAACTGACTCCTTTAGCTGTCCTCCCAAGTCAAATATGACCTCCAAGATCTTTGATCTTTCACCTATATAGACCAATTGACCTCCTCTGACAACCCGCTGACCTAAATCCTCCCCAACTACAAAATTGATTATAAACTAATGCAGAAGGCTGACATGGACCCTAGTCCTCTAGGCTTTTCTATAATCCTCCAGCATCATCTAACCTCAAACCCACAACTCCAAGATCTTTCTAAACACTTTGCTGACCTTCTATCGACACCTAAACATTTTGCTGACCTTCTATCGACACTTGCCTGACTAAATTGGACTGAAACTAACTCAGCCTAACCTGACTGACTTAGCTGACCCAATTGAATAAAAGACCTTTCTTTATGTGTCCTCTGACTCTTCTCGACTCTCAAGATGCTCACACTTCAAAGAGATATCACACTAAAGACTCTCTACTTCTGCTGATGATGACAGCTAGATCCCAATCTAACTCAAATCTAATTGTGCTTCACTGAATTGATTGAATTAGATCCTACTGATTTAGCTCAATCAGATTTCCTCTCTTCTATGTCCTCTGACACTCTTAACCCCTCAAAACACTCAAACCTTGCAAGAATCCAGCACTATGGACACTCAACTGACACAGCTGACTCTTAACCATCATTCAGACTGTTGACTATTGACAGTCCTATGAATGTCAGACCTGACTCAAAATCTCTTCCATCTAACCTAGATAAAGTAATCCTAGCTTTCTACACCTTTAGTTTATTATATCTGATGCTTAGCTTGACCTTGGCTGACTATGTACCTTCTCGTCTGATGCTGACTGAGTCAGCACTGACTCAACACCAACAACCCAGAGATCAGACTGACACTCATAGGGGTTCAATCTCCATGAACTCTATCAAAAAAACACATACTCCACATCTAAAACATCAAATCAAAAAAACTTAACATCCATTCATAATTGATACAATCCAAACTCTCAGACTTCATTATACAGACAAAAACACATCAGTGTCTAAACAGCTCGGAGACAAGGACACAAACATAAGAAGAAGAAAAAACTAAAAAGCTCAAGGATTTCCCACAAATAGACCTCATCCACAACTCTCCAAAGCTTTATCATCAACCACGACTTTGAACCTCATAGAATTCACTGCCCCAGAAGTAGCATGTCTTCTTCAAACACATACAAAAACTATCTTCATACGACAATCAGCAGCAATAGTTGAGTAGAAACTAGTCTGAGTCATGTCTCTACTAATAGAGATACTGCACAAAGAACCTAGGGCACACACATCCTAGTCGACTCACTGGTCTTCAACACACCCTCTTCTCTCTGACCCCACCAATCCTTCTCACATTGTTCTAATCTTCTCTGTGAACTTGAAAATCTGTAGGACCTCTAGCCTGCAACCTTCAAAGAAAATGGACCTATAGGTAACCACTCTTATGTAGTGCTTTGACTCTCACTCTTTTTGGTGGTATCTCTAGCCACCTGTATCTTGGAGTCCTCGAAAGCTTCCCAATTCTCCCTCTTCAACTCCGTCACCACCTCACTTTCTTCCAAAACACTGTGTCGCTCAACTCCTTCGCTCTACCATATACTTTCGTTTTTTCGTTCTCGCACCTACACAAATCCACTTGGCTGCCATGATGTTTTTCCACCTAGGATTAACTTCACACCATCTTATGTACATTTTATCTACCCCCCTTACACCATGTTGGGAGTGGGCTCTAGATTCTCCTCATATATTGCCCTCCCCCTGGGTGAAACACTTAAACTTTTAAGTGTTTCACTGTCTCCTTTGTGCTTCAAACTCCTCACTTTCACAACCACTCTATACAACTTCATTAATAGTTAGAGAAGGCACAGTCTAGCATTTCAACACCCTCTTAGATCAAAAGGGTATATCTCCATCCTCCAAAGCCATCGTGCTAAATTGATCCACCCACCTAGATCAAACACTTGCAAATAATTTACAAACAACATCAAAGTCTTGCCCCTATCAAATGGTTGCATCATCCATGTATACTTAATGTCTAGTCTCCCTCCAATCCATGTATACTTAATGTCTAGTCTCCCTCCAATCCATTCATCCTTGTCAAATTTGAGCTCTTCATCCAACTCAAAGCCCTACTCAACTCTATGTACTCCCATCAAGCCTTCATTCCATTCCCCCCAATTTATTCTCACTATCACTGAAAAATATCCAAGAAACATCCTGAACACTATCCTCCAAAACAACCCAAATCAACATGTTGCATCCTTAGCTTCCTCATTCCACAGTCTTCTCACTGTGATATACACTCTAGTGTCCACATAGGCATAAGCCTACTCACCACCATCACCGAGATTCACAGATCCTTCAAACAAAGTATAGACACCCTCCAAGGCGTCATCCAACAAAGCATCCTCATCCACACAACTATCCATATTTTCATGCACATATGACTGCTCATTCATTCTAGCATCATCATCACCTGTCATTATAGAAAGGCAATTCTGATAGACTCTCTTCCTCACACTCCACCACTTCACCAAACAAACTTGTAGACTCTACACTGGCATCTTTGATGTAGCAATCCTCATCTTAGGCTCCTGTGATATCTCCAACACACTAGGGACCACTTGCCACTCTATAGTAGACTCACCAACCTCTAAGCAATCTTTCATCACTTTGCGAGCATCTACTATCTCCAACTCTGGGTCCACAACCTCATAACCTGCACTCTTTGTAACTTCACAAATACACTGATCCAATGCCTTTGCATCCTCTGACACATCACTCACACAATGATCCATATCATGTGCATTGCTACTAGCATAACACACATCAAGAAAATCAAATGTAGTAAAGTTACCTAGCATAGTGGGTGGCATACACCAACCAGATCTCAATCTTATCTTCCTCTCTTGGTACATGGCATCTTCACAGCTTCTTCAAAACTGAGTGGGTCTTTCACCTCCACCTTCTCTCTGATCCTTTTATTCATCACTTCAACAAACTGGTCCTTCTTCAGAAAGTCAGGAGGAACCTAGTTGTCTCCCAAGGTCTTGAGCATCTTCCTCCATGCAAATTCAAACCTATCCACAAAATCTGACACTTCCTCATCCTCTCTTCGGTTCAACCTATTCAGCTATCTCCACAAGTTCTTGGGAGTATTTGCCTTTCCATATCTTTTCTTCAAGGATTCCCTCAACCTGTCCCATCTTCCTCTCTAAGCATCTATGGCATTATACTCAAACCACTCTCTGGCTGTGTCTTCTAACAACAAATCTGCCATCCTCAACTTATAGGCATCGTCATCCCTATTATTGCTCAGAGCCACCAACTCAATTCTCCTCAAGAACAGAGTGACATCTTTTCCCTTGTCACCTCTAAACACACCATATCCAAATCCAGCCCATTGGTCCTAAGTTGATCCGCAAACCTTCTGATCCTCAGTGGGAGCACCGAAGTATATGAGGTTGCTGGGTGATGGCCTCTATAACACCACCAGCAGGCACACAAGAAGAAAATGTCTAGGGATCAGAATTACAGGATGCTAAGATCCCAGCTCTCCAACGGCACCAATCAACCCTGCTCTTGTTCTTAGCCCTTCAACTAACACATTCGGACACCTCAACACCTTCCAATCTAACCTAGCTGACTCCCCTATCTATCCTCCCAAGTCAGATGATCTAACCTCCAAGATCTTTGATCTTTCACCTCTATAGCCCATCTGACCTCCTCTAATAGCATGGTGACTTGAATCCTCCCTAGCTAACACATGGCTAACTGTAAACTAATCCAGAATGCTGACACGGATTCCATTCCGCCAACACAAGGTCTCCAGGATCTTCTATAATTCTCCAGCATAAGATAACCTCAAACCGACAACTCCAAGGTCTCATTGAACACTTTGCTAACCTCTTATTGACCTTCTTTTGACACCTGTCTAATTGAATCTAATTGAAACTGACTCAGCTGGCTGCTGACAGAAATAGACCTGGCTGACTCAACTAACTTAATTGAATCTAATTGAGTCTAATTGAATCTAATTGAAACTGACTTAGCTGCTGAACAGAAACAGACTTGGTTGACTCAACTAACTTAATTGAATAAAAAACCTTCCTTTATATTTACTCTGAATCTTCCCAACTCTCAGGATGCTCACACTTCAAAGAGATATCACACTAAAGTTGTTGATAGACAATAGATCCCAATCTGACTCAAACCTAACTATGCTAACTAAACTGCGAAGGAATCAGATCTGGCTGATTCAGCTGAATAAAATTTTCTCTATTTTGTATCCTCTGACACTCTTAACCCCTCAAAACACTCAAACACTCTAACCTCAATTTAATATCTATGGAGTTTATTAAAACCAAATCAACTCATTTGATATTAATTAATTCAAATGATATTTGACTGATTAGGGGTATAATGAACTTAAAAAAGGGCCCATTATTCATAAATATCCTAAAAGGGATGCACATTTAATCCACAAGAAATGAGGCACCTTTTTGGGTCCTTCATTTTACTAGATAATAAACTTCTCTTTTTCACACATCTCATCACTTTTGGTATGTACACCCTTAATTTTTGATACCATTTGAATAAGACCCAAAATTTCATGTTGTGGTCCCCTACCCAAAAATAAATAAATAAATAGAAGTCTAAACTACCCATGTAACATACCCATCCTTTTGACACCATTCCAATGGCTCGTGCCACCATTACCATACAATAACATATTCCACCATACTGATGTGCCATGAAATGATCCACCATAGATGGTGTAATATTTCTAATAAATAACCACTTAGTTAGTTAACATGGATCTTCACTAATGCTGCAAACATTTGTAGGAAAAGAGCATCTTCACTACTATTACAAGGCCATGATTCAATGTTGTAAAGTACTCTAAAGACACTCCAAGGTCTTGTGGAACTAGAATAAAATATGTGGAACACTCAACTTAGAAGGCCAATTTCTTGAAAAAGCCTTGCAAATGACACGTACCCTCAGGTCACTTACTCCTAGGGGACCTAGTGAGAAAAACCTTACAAAGTATAAAAGCCAATTTATAATGTTTTTAAAGGGAAAATTTGGCATACATGCAATTGAGCTAAATTTTTTCTACTCTTGTAACTGTTTTATGCACTAGCATTTCTCTCTTACACACACACACACACATAGGAAGGAGTCCCTATGTTTGTGAATCTCCATCAAGTAAAGTTCAAGGCATTTATGTTCCAAGAAATTTAATTATCCTAGGAAATGGAACAAAGCTCTCTTAGAAAAGGTAGGATTCTCCTTTGGATCTCATAGTAAGTTTGGCACTTAGTGAGATACTGAGGAGGAATTGTCACCTATTGGATGTGGAGCCATGAATAATGTGCACGAAAGGGATACAATGAATGAGCTCTTTAAGAAGGTTAAGATCTTGAGCTTTGCTCGAGCTCAGCTAGACTAGCTAATAAGTTACAGCCAAAGAGGATAAAGAAGCTCTTAACATTATTGATATATGTTAAATCATGCTGGTAGGAATCTAACCTAATCACTCAAGAAACCTTTGATTTTTTCTAATCCTTATAATTTTAGGCCCTTTTTACTTTTTTTTACTCCTAATTATTTTTGGTTTTGACAGTAATAAAGATTCAAATGGCCTAACGATCTCTTAAGAGATCAAGTGGAGATTTTAAAAACATTCCCTCGAAGTCCTCTTTAAAGATTTCCTCCATTCCCAATTACTTCTCTTATGGTGCCATCCTAGCAATTAGGCTGAAAGTTTCCTCATAGTCAATTCTATAGGTATGTGCATATCCTTTGTCTATACCAATCTTTCCTTGTACCTGCTCATAAACCCATATGAAATTTACTTTATTTTATAGACCCACTTGCATCTAATTGCCTTCTTGTCCTTACGGCGGAAAGGCACTGACTCCCATGTCTCATTTGCATCTAGTGTAGCCATCTCTTCATCCATGACATCTTCCTAATGTTTATATCCAAGTTTCTTCTCAAACTATGTGGTCTCAATCTCTTGTCTTGCTTTGAGACCATATAAGCATAATGATGATGATGGATTGTATACCCATCATATCTCAACATGTGCCCTAAATATCTAACCTTTATAAAGTTGCGTACACCTAGATCACTACACCAAGTTTTCTCAACACTTCTCTTTAGCTCTTTATACACTGGTGTAATAATAGCCAAGATCCCAAAATCCTTATTAAGGCTCTGTTATAAGCTACTATCCCCATCACCAAATAAATAACTTGTTGAAAGACTAATCTACCTTCTCTTTTTCCTTACATGATACATGTGATTTTGTGAAATTTTTAGCATCGGTATTACCACCAAATGGTGTGTCAAATTTCTCCATTATACCTTAACCTTTCTGACTAAGGTCTAATAATAGACCCACTACTACTAGAGGACTCTCCATGTCCACCACTAAGCACATGTAATTGGCTAACCACTTTGTTAGTTATATCAGTCTCTCTACAAAATCCTTCACTAGAGCATACCAGCTACTCGTCTTATAAAAAACATCATCCTTGCTTACTCACATCTCATAAGTAGTGGGGTTATAGTATCTATAACCTTTCTACTCAAGGAAGTATCCAGAAAGGTTATAGCATCTTTCTACTCAATGGAGTATCCAGAACGATTATAGCATCTATAGCCTTTGTGCTCAAGGGAGTATCTAATAACATTACATTTTTCTACCTTAGGATCCAATTTGCTTCTTGCTTTATTTGGCACATGTACATAGGCTATACAACCAAAAACTTTTAAGTGTGGTAAATATAATTTTCTACCAACAATAAGTTTTTATTCAGGTCTCATGCCATGAACTTCTATAGTGGGGGTTTTGTTTATACTATAAATTG